>NC_081414.1:161306351-162506351 GCF_030272615.1 Cryptomeria japonica
CAGGTGGGGCACATATGCTAAATGGGTTGGCTCGTGCCAAATGATGCATGAGGTGCTGCTGATGAAGGAGGTGTCACTGAGGAAGGAGGTGTTGTTGATGAAGGAGGTGTCACTGATGAAGGAGGTGTTGTAGGTTTTGGTACATCCTCTGCTCCGACCAGCTATGTGCCATGCTAAACAATGACATCAGTCAATGATGCAGTTGCCTGAAGAGTTTGTAATTCCATGAACTCCTTCAAGGATATAGGGACAGTGACATGAACCATGGGTTTAGGAGTTGTATGCCTCCTCTGTTGCGGGTCTACCGCCCTATGGTCCCCAAGTCTATCCTGCACAAAGTCTCTCCCTCTACCCTAAAATTGTCGGATGTCAAAGTAATTTAGCTTCTTGCTGAGGATAAACTCACAATACAACTTTCTCAAAAAATATAGAGGCACCTCCCAATCATTACAAGGTGGTTGGTGAAAGACCATATACCACCTATCCCAAAAATATTCTTTCAACCTAGCATGAACACACCAACGTATAGGAAACTAAGTTGTATTTAGTTCTAGGTTGTTACCAGTAACAAGATCGGTGAAAAGAGCACATATGTTAGCTTTACCTATGCCCTTTTTCTTCACTTGATCATATGACAACCCATCTGCATAAAATGTTCAACATCTATCCCTCCATGAACCCCGTTTTGTAACCTCCCTAGATACCTCATTTGCACTATTAGCCATTGTTTCTAGTGTTCTAGCAAGGGTTGAGTGGTGCTCAAGTGTAGAGGTCCTCAACCTATTCACCAATATAGAAATTTGGGCACTATTTTGTGTAAGGCGATTGATGAGATCCTCTTGTGTGGCATCTACATGATCTAATGGAAGACGTGGAGGGTTTCGGGGTGGTGGTGGTTGTTGAGGAGCAGCATTTTCAAGATTTTGAGGGTTTTCTTGTTGCTCTTGTGCAATGTTAACAGGGTTTTCTTGTGTTTCTTGTGGAGGAGGAGGTCTTTGTTGTCTATTTTATTTTTGGGGATTGCTTGAAGAATCTGACATCAAATTAATAAAAACAAAACTTAAATCAATTGAAAAATGCTATTTTAATTAAAATGCAAACAAAAACAATCAAACAAATCAAATCTTACCTGTTTGATGGGGTGCCATTGTTGAAAATTGCTCTCAATGTTGGGAAAACCCAAAATAGTCTCAAACCCGTGCGGGTTCTATGTCTATTTTGCTTCTCCTTGTTGTTGTTCCATGGGTTTTGGCATTGAAAATGGCCAAAACCCATGGCCTACACAAAAGAAATATGTTGAAACTTTTAATTTTTTATGAAAAAAAAATGTTCCTCAAAACCCGTATGGGTTTTGAGGAACTTTTGGTTTTTTTAATTATTTTTTCTCTAGGCTTGGTGTTACCAAGCCTAACACATTTTTGAATTTTTAGAACCCACACGGGTTATGAAAAATTTGGTTTTTTTTTGGCATGTGGCCACTTTTCTATTCACCATCTTGGTGCACTTACCCTAAGTAATTCTTGTAATTGAGACTTAAGCTCATACAATTCTATGGTTGTCATTCTATATGGAGCCTTAGATTGTGGCTCAATTCCAGGTAAGAGTTCTATAGAGAAATCAAATTCCCTTTTTGGTGGTAACTTAGTAAGGACTTCTTTAAAAACATCCAAGAACTCACTAAGAACTGGATTATCCTTAGGGCTCTTCTTCAAATTATCCAAGTCACTTACTATGACAACAAAGATGGAACATCCTTTCCTTTGGTATTTCTTGAGTTGCATTGTTGAGATGTGTCTCAATTCAAAAGGCTTTTGAGACCCAAGAATATCAACTAGATTTCTAAAATCATCTATACAAATAAGAACCTTATCCTCGTAGTTTACTATGACTTTATGCTCAGTTAACCAATTGATACCTAAGATCACATCATACGATCCTAGTGGTGCCACATATAGATTAACTTGATTTTGGAAACTAGGAAGCTCTAAATCACTGCAAAATAGACATGAATCTACCCTCTTCTCTGCTCGATTTCCATATTGAACCATCCATGCATTTGACATATAACCATGTCTAATAGATAATCTAGAAACTACTTTAGGATCAATAAAACATTCAGTAGCTCCTATATCTATCAAAATAGAAATTGATTGACCAAAAAGCTTACCCATCATCTGGATAGGTGAAGCTTGAAAATTAGCCTGGTGGTTGTCAACCGCTGCATGAATCTGATGTTGTGAATCTCCTTGTTGATTTCCTCCTCTTTGTGTAGTGGTACATTGTGGACAATTTGAAGCATAATTATTCCCCCCACAGTTGTAACATCCATCTTTAGGTCCTGGTTGTCCACCTGATCTATTCCTGTCAAAGTTCTGCCTAGTATTGAGATTAGCGAAGTTGGTGTTACTATTCACTTTCTTGTTTCCATCCTGGTTCACTCTTCCTTTCTCTTAAGTGTTAGGTCCTCTTTCTAGATTCCTTATCTATCGGTTGTTGTTGTTGTTGCTCTTCTGATTGTTATTGCTTTGAAAATTCATATTTCCAAAACTTGGTTTGGTATTCACATTCTTTCAGAAATTCACTAGTTGTTGCAACTTCGATTCCTATTTAATTACTTTCTCAAAAAACTTCATCCATAGTTAATGGATTATGAATATCCACTTCTGCTCCAATGTGAGTCCTTAAACCCAAGATGAACTTTTGAATGCAGAATCATTCATCCATATGGTACCATGGAACATACTTTAGGAGGTTGGTAAACTTCTCCCAGTATTGAGTAACTATCATACCACCTTGTGTCAGATTCTGGAATTCAGTCATCTTCTTGTCGAAGAATAACCGAGGAAGCCACCTCTTCCTAAATGATTGCAAAAATAGTTCCCAAGTAATATCACTAGGTTATAACTTCTTCTCAGATTTCTCATTGTTCCACCATGTCGCAGGTTCTCCAGTAAATTGATAAGTAGCCCATACTGCTTTAGTTTCATTGGGCATGTTATGAAGCTCAAAATACTTCTCTATCTCAATTACCCAAGCTTTAGCACCATCACCAATGAACTTACCATCAAACTTAGGAGGGGCTATCCTCTTCAAATCTTTGGCTAACTCCCCTTCAATCCTAGCTCGGTAATCGGGTTGTTCCCCATCTCTAGGAATTTCATTTCAAACCTCACCAACCCTTCAAACTTCTTGTTCGATTCCATCCATCCTAGCATTTTGCTAATTCAAAAGATTAAGAATGTGATCAAGTCTTTCATTTCCATTGCTTGATCCAGCTCTTGTAGTTCTAGAACCCATAGCAATTCAATAATTCCTGCACCAAGGAATATTTCTTTAGAGCAAAGTATCATCAAGGGCCACAATATCCATAGTCTCTAGCCAAATCAAAATTCATTTAAAATCTACCTTATACACTATGGACATAGAGTACAATAGAATAATATCTATATCTTTCGCAAGGAACAACACAAAATAATTCTTAGTAAAGGACATATTTAAATAAATCAAACATCCAATGCGTCTAGGTTCTTAAGATAACTATAATTGTTATATAGACTAAGGTCTACACTATAGATATTCAACATAAGAAACATATGTAATAGTTCTCATCTCACTTATTATGACACCAAACTAATTAGAAAATAGCAACTTTATTTATTGATAGTAAAAAGTGTCATTACATAATTATATCACTCTACTCATGGAGTCAAGGGGGTATATCCTTCTGACTCATCAGAACTAAGTGGGGTATATCCTTCTAACTCATTAGAATTGATTACAATCAACTCAAAAGGAAGATCCTCAGATAGACATTCTTCATCTTCTTTCTCCTTGATAGGGATAGTCATACTAGTCTTGTTTCCAAGAGATTCAGCAAGTAAAATTGCTTTTCCTAGCTCAACATGATTAGGTGTTTCTTTCCTCATTTGTTCAGGAGTTGATTCCTTTTTCCCTTCATCTAGAAGGTCAGGAACTTGTTTCTCAATAGAAGGGACAATTTCCTCTTAACTTAACCATCCTCCTCCTCTCTGGTGGTTATCATCAACAGGTCTAGAAAAATATATGGGATCCTTTTTTACTCTCAGATATTGTGCATATCTTGCTATGGATTTACGAGTTGTTTGCTTTGTTCACACCATTTTTGTAAGTTTCAACAAAAGGTTTTTACCCTCAATGTTTCATTTGTGAAGTGGCTCATAGGCCCTAATGTTCTATAACCTAAAGATTTGATACCAAAATGTAAAGATGTATTTTATTCTATATTTAATTATGAAACAAAATATTCTTTATTCTTAAATAAACTCATAATTCTTCTAATAAGTCTATTTCAAACACTTTTCCATTCTAAGCTCTAAATGATGTTTCCATTCATATCATAATAATCATGAAATTTCTATAAAGAGATAAAGATTCTTTATTCAATAAGTAACTGTTGCAGTATCCTATTCATATCTACATACAATATTTAGGCCTTTCTAATGCCTTAAGTTTAAATAACAAAACATAAAGAATAGGATGAGATGCGTCCTTTGATATGCAATCCAAGCTATGTTCAATACATTCTTTAGAATGAAGATGAGAATAAGAGTCAGGTGCTTTTTTCACCTAACCTTGAAGTTTACTCTTCCCCAAAATTTTTGGTCAATCAAGAATACCCGACTCTGCATGAATTTCTTAGCAAAAAGAATTCGATAGACAAGATGGAATCTAGTGTGTGCCTATAATGATACATGCATTTTCAATTTTCTAATTCAATTAAGAAACAAGCAAGATCAAGGATATGGTAGAGTGGATAAATAAATAAATCAATCTATTTTAATGGTCAATTGGTTACTCGGCCGAGTATAATACCATGCATAGAAAATAATATAGTTTGGAAAAAGAAAACTCTCTCTCTATAACCCATATTCGACACCCATCCTGGTAGGTAACTTTCCACAACACAAGCCTATCTAGCTTTGTTCAAATAAATCTAGAATAAATATTTATATAGAAGACAATCTTTCATTTCTTTGTTAATTCTAGCTTCCTATTTATTGCATGATAAAAATACAATGTTAAAGAAAACAATCTTTCATTGAATATAAATAAAAAGAATCAATCTTCCGTTACAACCAATTATATCTAATAGGAAAGCAATCTTTCATTGAATAAACAAACACATATCTGAAAAGAGACAATTTTTCACTTCTATTTTTAAGAGAAAATAGAAAACAAGTATTAAAATAAGAAGGTGTAACACATGTATGTATCTATACATATAATCGAATAGAATGAGTACACACTCTTTTAAATAACATATTTTATTCGATTCTAACTTGTGTTTTCTATGATTTTCATTCTCAACTTGCTAAATTCAATAATTTCCTTCAAAGAGTAATAAATAAGATGATAATGTTAGCATTATGGATAAATTGATTATGTGTTGCATTTATGTTTTGTCATTGATGTCAACACTAGTTGATATGGTTAGTTACCGACAGATAGGTTTTCGTTACCGGTAGAAGATCTAGAGTTATCGGCCGAAGAGATTATCTGTTGGACACTTCCAATATGTTTGGATAAGTGGAGTATGTTTGATTCCATGTGTTATATGCTCCATGAGCATATCTTGGTCAGTTGGCATTGACTTGGTAATCAGATGCTACCATGCATTCAAATAAACCCTTACTAGCATTGGTTTAAGGCTCTACCGACAGAGCTTTCACTGAGGAATCTTGATAGGATGCATAATTGGTGTTGGTGCAGCTTCTTCATGGATTTTAGGATGTTGAAGATGTTCTTTGATCGTGCTTCAACTGCTTGAAGACATTGCTTTGGCATGGTGGACACAGAATAGGTCTGGTACCTATCTAGGTTATGGACTAATATCATGCTAACATGTACTCTACACATTACCGGGATGTTTCAAGATGATCTATGGATTTATTATTGTTATTTTGGTCTTAAGCCAACACGGCATATCATTGTAATATAGATTTATGTAATGATCTTATTGTAATATCTTTTAGGTGGCCAAACTAACTGGTTTAGGCCTTAGGGTTTGTATAAATAAGAGGTAGAAAATCTTTGTAGCATATCATGGTTATGGAAAAGGTCATGGTCAAGGAATGTAATGTGCGAATATTGTAATATCATTTAGGCAGAGGAGTTGGTCAATCATTGGTTATCGAATTGGATTCAAAAGAGGATTTAGTCCTCCGGCATTGAGCTTAACCGAGACTGTAATCAGGCATGATAGATGCTATTTCTGGCAGTTCACTCTCCTAGATTATTGTCCATTTATCTTGAGATGGTTGTAGCCTCTCTGTAGTAAGTGAGACTCTTTTTTAATGAGAAATATGCTCTAGGAAGTGTGCCTTCCTACAAGTGTAGGCCCCTCATTGTAACACATACTTTCTATAGAAGTATCATCTGACTATGGACAGGCTGCCCACCGTGGTTTTTCCCTTTCTGGGTTTTCCATGTACAAGTCATGGTGTTATGTGGTATGGTTGCTTTGCATTGATTATCTGTTTAATTGTTAAGTAGTATTGTTTATCGGTATCTATTCCTACCGGCATCTATATCTGCTTTACCGGTACTTGATCTAGTTAAGGTTATTAAGTGGATTAAAAGTTATAATCTATTAACAAATCATTCACCCCCCCCCCCCACCTTCTCAGTTATTCACCAGTTATCCTAACAATTGGTATCGGATCTTTGGTCCTCCTTTGCAAAAGCTTAACCGCTTGAGGTAGATCCTATGGCAGCTAACACTTCAAATCCACTGGCAACTATTTTTCAGAAGAGAAATCCCTAAGCTTGATGGAACAAATTATGGAAAATTTGAATGGAAAGTCATCTTAGATGTCTTAGCAAGGATATTTGGGAGATCACTGAGAAAGGATACACACATTATGATCCAACATCTAGCAACCCTGCTCTTGCAGACTTGGATAAGAACATTGAGAATGATTGCACAGCTAGAGAAGCCCTCTTGTGTGCACTTACTGATCAGCAGATCATGGGATTAACTGATAAATCATCAAATAAGGTTATGTGGGATAAATTGTAAACTCTGAATGAAGGTGATCCTATTGTCAAAATTGTTAAACTTGATGGCTATCGGGTAAGATATGAAAACTTGAAGATGGAAGATAATGAAAGAATTGTTGTGTTTATGGAAAGAGTAAATGAGATTGTCATGGGAATTCAATGTTGTGGAGGATTTCTGAGTGAAGATGAAATAGTTTCCAAACTCTTGAGATCCCTTCCACCAACTTACAAGATGAAGGCAACTGCAATTAATGAGTTGAGAACAATGGCTAACTCTTCAGTTAATAAAGACATTTTGATTAGGAAATTATTTGCTTTTGAGCTTGAAGAATTTGGATCTTTTGGAGCTATAAAGTCTGAACCTTCTTTTCATGCATCATCATCATCATCTACCGACAAAATAATTGGAAGACATGAGGAAAGAAGATGAAGATTTGAGCAACTTGAAGCCTTAGTTTCTAGAAGAGTACCTAAAGGTCTGACAAGAAGTAAGTATGAAGGAAAAGCACCTTTTAAATGTCTTTCATGTAATAATATTGGTCATTTTGCATCTAGATGTCTTGAAAGGAATGCAAGGTTTGATGAAAGAGTTAAGAAATCATTTAAGCCTAACTAGAACATACATAGATTCAATAAAAGTAAACAATGATACATAGCAGATGAGGAAGGAGTAACTGATGACTCTGGAGATGAACCAACAGAAGACTCTGCTAGTGGATCTACTAATGAAAAGGAATGGGTGTTCTATTCTTTAAAGGAAGATGGATCGGAACCAGCTATCAAAAATGAAGAAAAAGCCCTGGTAGCAAAAGTTGAAGATAAGGATGAATGGGTAACTGATAGTGGATGCTCACATCATATGACTAGAGATAAAGGGAAATTTTTGTCCCTACAAGAATACAATGGTAGTCAAGTCAAATTTGGAGATGACAAAGCATGTATGATCAGACGTAGAGGCACTATTTCTCTGGATGGTAAGAATAATACTGATAATGTCTATTATGTAGAAGGTTTAAAGCATAATCTTTTGAGTGTTGGTCAATTGGTGGACAAGCATTTTCAACTTCAGTTTAAAGATAGAAAATGCAAAATCATTAACAAGACTGGTTTGGAGATTGCAACCAATATTCAAATTAGAGATAATATCTTTCACTTCAACACTGATAATAACACATGTTTGATTGCTCATATTGATGAGAGTTGGTTATGGTATAAGAGGTTGTGTCATGTTAATTTTGGTTGTATTATTAAGTTCAGTTCAACTAAGGTAGTTAGAGATATACCTAATATTATGAAGCCTCATAATACGGTATGTAAGGAATGTCAATTGGGAAAGAAAGCTAGAAGTTCTTTTAAGAGCATACATGAAAAATCTAATGATGTACTTGATTTGATTCACACTGACTTATGTGGTCTAGCAAGGACTAGAAGCTTTCAAGGTGATAGGTATTTCATGTTGATTATTGATGACTATTCTAGGATGATGTGGATGACTTTTCTTAGGGAGAAGTCTAAAGCTTTTGAGAAATTCAAGATCTTTAGAGAAAAAGTTGAAATAGAAACTGGATTGAAAATCAAATGTCTAAGATCAGATCATGGCAGTGAGTTCACTTCTCATGAATGTAACTGTTATCGTGAGACAAATGGAATTAGGAGACGGTTATTTGCACCTCAGACTCCTCAGCAGAATGGAGTAGTGGAAAGAAAGAATAGAACCATTTTGGATGCATCAAGATCTATGATGATGGAAGCCGAATTGCCTCATGTCTACTGGAGAGAAGCAATGAGTACAACAGTCTACACATTCAACAGAGTTCACATCAAAGGTGAAACCAATAAGACCCCTTATGAATTATGGTTTGGACATACACCTACTATTAAGTATTTCAGAATTTCTGGAAGTAAATGCTATATCAAAAGAGATGATTCAATTGGAAAGTTTGATCCTAGATGTGATGAAGGAATATTTCTTGGTTATTCAATTCAAAGAAAAGCATATAGATGTTATAACAAAAGATTGCAGAAAGTTGTGGAAAGTGCTAATGTGAAAGTGGATGACCAGTATAGAAATCATTCTATATCATATGATAGGGAACTAAAAGTAGAAATGATCATAACTGAATTGACAATGCCTCAACCGGTACAGGAAACTGAGATAGTTACACCGACACAATCAAAAAATCCAACTGTGACTGATGATTAGAGTAGTGAACCTGAAGTTCAGAAGTCACCAGGGTATGTAAGATTAAATCATTCAGAAGATCAAATTATTGGAGATAGGAACAAGGGAGTTATGACAAGAAGAAAATTGGCAAATGAAGAGGTACGTCTTATTTCTCAAGTTGAACTGGCAATTGTTATTGAAGCTTGTAAGGATAAATATTGGTCAAAGGCTATGGAAGATGAACTAGAACAGATAGAGAAGAATGAGACTTGGTCTTTAGTTCCCTGACCTAAAAAATAAGAATGTTATTGGAACTACATGGGTTTTTAGAAATAAACTAAATGAGGATGGTAAAGTTGCAAGAAACAAAGCTAGATTGGTTTGTAAAGGATATTATCAAATGGAAGGAATTGATTATGGTGAGACATTTGCACCTATAGCTATAATTGAAGCTGTTAGACTATTTCTTGCCTATGAAGCTTATAAGAACTATAAGGTTTATCAAATGGATGTTAAATGTGCATTTTTTAATGGTGAACTTGAAGAAGAAGTATAAATTGAGCAACCTAGCGGATTTTCACTGACAGATGAAAAAGATATGGTTTGAAGACTAAAGAAAGATTTATATGGATTGCAATAGGCTCCTAGAGCTTGGTATGCAAGGTTGGATAAATATCTTTTGAAGCTTGGTTTTACTAAAGGGAGTGTTGATAGTAACTTATATTATAAGATCACTGATAATTATATTCTAATTATTGAAGTATTTATTGATGATATTTGATGCTCTACAAAAAGGATGGTTAGGATACCAAACACCAACAAATAGGAAGAAACAAGTGTTAGTGTTAGAAAATAAAAGATCAAACACTATCCTAAGCAAGCATATCAAGAGAGACACTAAAAGAAAAATAGAACATTTAACAAAGAAAACAAATGCAACAAGGCATCTCCAAATGCCTTCCACCATGCTTGTAGCTTCTCCTCCCTTGTTCCTCTCCTCTCCAAGTTCCCAAATGAGTGTAGCTCTTAGTAGCTTTTTGCACTATTCTAGATGTCTTATGGAGGTTCAAGATTGTGAATGCTTTAAGCTATGCAAATGCAAGTGTAAAACAAACTAAATATGAGATATTATGTAATTAACTAAGATTAATTTTAGCACAAAATGACAATGTGAGATGATTATACTAAATGCTCTCTAAAATTCACTATAAGTTAGATGCATACAAGTTTTTCAGGATTATAGATGTGCTTGAGGATGCTTGAGGATTTGAAAATGAGGAATGTGAGCTCTATTTATAGGTAAAATGGAGCAATGGGTGGTTGAGATTGAGTAATCTCAACAAAGGTCAAGATTGATGAGTTTATGATCTATATGAGGACTTTCAATCCAATCCCCGGATGAGAAATGTCAACAAGAGATGGGTTGAGAGGAGAGGGAATAAGCATTAAATGCTTGACATGACTTGAGGGTTAACTTGGGAGGTAAGGTTAATGTTGAGTTGAAAGAATAAAGCCATTATCCAATAAATAATGTTTTTATCCAATGGATAAACTCTTGTGCAAGAGTTAGTGAGGATAACCATGGTCAAAGCAATAAATGCTTGAAGAGACCCATGGGTTAAATGAGGGTTGAATTTAGAGGTAAAGTCTCTAACCATGGGAGAAAGTGGATTTAACCATAAATGGTTATGTAAGAGCCATTAATGGTCATTTAAGAGCCATTAGGGGTTTGGAAGACTTTAGAGGTTAGCTTGTTGAACACATAAAGCATTAAATGCTTTTCAAAGACTTTGGAGTCTTTGAGAAGTGACTTCAAATTGCTTAGGAATGTGACAATATTTAGGAAATGGGATTAGGCTAATTAGAAATGATTATAAAGTGGTTAGAAGGGTCTAGAAGTGGATTTAGGATTTCAAGTGGATTTGGTGGGTGAAGGAAAATTGGATTTAAATTAAAATAAAATTAATTTATTTCAACTTGTGGTTTGAACTTGCATTTGTAAGAGAATGCAAGTGGGGGGGATTTAATGATTTAAATAAATGTTTTAATTATTTATTTTAAAAGAGGAAAGGGGATTAAATTAAATAAATAGGATTTATTCATTTAATTGATTGTGAATTTGGTTTAATGAATTAATTGAAATAAATTAAATAATTTATTTAATTAATAAAAGAATGATTGAAGATGAATTAATTAAATGTTAATTTAATTAATTGTTGGCTAGTGGGTTTATTAATCAAATAAATAGTAAATATTCATTTAATTAAAATGGACAGATTTATGTGACTACATTTGCCCCTCTTTGAGATAGTACGATTTATTGCGTCGTTTCAAAGAAAGAAAAAATGGTGTGAAGAAATATGCCCCATAAATGTTAATTTAGTGGGTGGTATGCCCCCTCGAGAGATGGGCCAAAAAATTTCAAAAAAATGGGCGATCTCTCAAAAAAGAATGAGAAGTGGAGGGGAGGTAGAAGAGAAGAGAATTAGCAATAATGGTGAAAGAATAGAAGAAATCAAAGTGAAACAGAGAAACAGCAAGCCAATGAGTACCTTTAGGTTGAGCAAGAGATACGATGCAAATGTGGTGTGTGATTTTGATTGATGCTATACAATTGATTAAAATTGGTTGAACAATCTGGTGCAATTGGTTTAATTGGCCTGGTCAAGTCAAAGCATGACAGTTGATGTCAATTGTTTGCTTGGACAAGATAAAGTCTAAGTAAGTGAATCAAAGTGACCTATTGGTGACTTAGACAATTGATGTAATTGTCTGATGAAGTCAAGGTATATGAAGCAAAATACTCATTGAGACTTAGACAATTGATGTAATTGTCCATTTGGATTGTGTTTGATTGGTTGATCAATTGATAGTGTTTGCATTGTGATGGATGGTTGTGGTGAATCATAGCAGCCCCATTGAGACTAGGTCATTGTGATAAATGCCTGTTGTAGTATAGGTTTGCCATGATCGATTACCTGTTGAGACCCAAAGATACTTGATCAGAGTATATGTTGATAGTCTAGGTGTGTGTGAGTCGATGTTCATGTGTAGACAAAGTAACTGGCTTGATTGGGTTGAATGACTTAGGATGGGAAACGCAACCCCTCCTGTTAGAGATGGACGGTGATGAACGTGGCTTGATTGGGTTGATGGGAAATGATGAAGGGATTTATGATGATGACCTAGATAGGGAGGGTGAGGGGGGGATTCAGTGTTAGATAGAAGATATGGAGGACCTAGGACCAAGTCCTATGGAAGAAGATGAGTAAAATAGAGTATGCATTGTTATGACTATGTATGCATGATATGCAGCCATATGGATGTGTGGATGGGTGGAATCCAATGGAATGCAATATATATAGATGAGATGGAATGACGATCCATAGTGCTTTATTTTTCATCATTGAGCATGGTAGTATCAATCTTGGATGAGGTAGCAGGACCCAAGTTTGGAGCATTGTACCTGTAAGCAAGTAGTATAGATAAAAGAATATGGGCCCTCCATTATGGTTCACGTGCAGATGGTCGAGGTATACGCTATAGTCAATAAGCCATAATGATCCATGACTATATTTTTGCATATGATCACGTAGTTTAGTGAACTTCCCACATAGACACCATTAGTACATGCCCCAAAACTTCATTGGAACAATTCACAAACAATAAACAAATGATACTGAAGAACCATCCCGGCTACTCTAATCACTTGTGGATATCCCGAAGTAGCGTAGGAACCTAATATAAATGAATAAATAACTTATCAAACTAGCCAATTAATTGATAGCTTAAACATAATTTTCTTGTCAAATAAAATGTTATCTTGGTCATTATTTTGATGAGGAAAGATTCATCCTTGTTAAGACAGTTGTGCATGGGGATGTGTTGATTGATTGATTGATTTGATAAGTGATCATCATTTGAGTAGCTCAAAATGTTGATGTGATGTTTTTTTAAATGTGTATGTACAAAGGAATTCATGCGTTGCCATGTTTTTGATTGATTTTTGTTTGTTTTATCATGTTTTTTGGATTTTTGTGAGTGTTTTTTGAATGTTTTTGGTATTTTGTGAGTGTTTTGAATGTTTTTGGTATTTTGTGAGATAGTTTTGAATGAAGAATCTCAATTAATCATAAGTAATATAGAATCCACTTCCATCAATATGTTAAGAGTATTGCCCCTAGTTTAGACGTCACTATGAAAAAGTAGGATGCAAGGCACATGGAGTACTAACCTTGATTGCAGATCAATAACAAGCCATGGTTTGAATGATGGATGAATGGATGCAATGAATGTGTTCGCAACAAGTCTGAAAGAAAATGTAGCCATAGCCTTTACGAGTGGCGCCTATTTGCCAGGTTTTCACCATCGCACTTACCCAAGGTACCACCGGAGTGGATGCTGACCATTTGGATGTATTATTTTTCTCTTCACTATTTTGATTTGTTTTTGTATTTTCTTCAAGACATTTTTCTAAATGTTTTTGGTGTTTTTTCTGATATGTATTGGAGCTTGATGCTCTATACAGCTTATGTATGGAACCTTTTGAGGTGTATGTTGTTGATCGGATCTGCTAGTGGTTCTCCTTCTAAAGTAGCCAACTGATATGCCCTGGACCCAAATATGATAGTGATAACATATGGACCGAGCTAGTTTGATTCAAAATTTCCTTGATGTTCTCTTTTTGGTTGGTTACAAGGATTCTCTCTCAGAACAAGATCACCTACCTCAAATGTACGAGGTTTAACTTGGTGATTATAGCTTCTGCTCATGCATTGCTGATAGGCCTTGAGGTGGTTGTATGTAGCTTGTCGCCTTTCATCAAGTAGTTCCAAGTCTTGAAGATGGGAGACTCGGTATGCTTCATCATCTATCAGATTATGCAAGGAAACCCGTAGAGATGGCATCTCAACTTCAAGAGGTAAGATAGCTTTGCGCCATAGACTAGTGAGTAGGGAGTTGCGCCTATAGGGGTTAGAATGCTAGTTCGATACACCCATAGTGCTGGATTTAATTGAATGTGCCAATCATGGCCAACATCATTAACTATCTTCTTGAGGATTCTTAATATGTTCTTGTTTGATGCTTTAGCCTGACCATTGCCTTGTGGTTAATAGGGAGTGGAAAAGTGGTGTTGGATGTGAAACTTCTCACAGAGCTCACAGACATCCTGATTTTTGAAAGGAAGCCCATTATCTGTGATGATGGACATGGGTACACCATACTGGTAGATGATGTAATTAAGGATGAATGAGGCGATCTGCTTACCGGTGACTTGGGTAAGTGGAACAACTTTGATCCACTTTATGAAGTATTCAGTGGTGGTAATAATGAATTTGTGGTCGTTGGATGAAGATGGATGAATTTTGCCCACTAGGTCAAGTCCCCATTTACAAAAGGGCCATGGTGTTGTGATTGGTTGCAACTCCTGTGCTAGTGCATGTATCAGGTCTCCATGAACTTGGCATTTCTTGTATTTTCTAACAAAATAATAGGAGTCTTTTTCCATGGACGATCAATAGTATCCAGTGCTCATGATCTTCTTTGCTAAGGAAGGACCACTTGAGTGAGTCCCACAAATTCCTTCATGTACCTCTTCCAAGGCCTTTGTTATCTCATCTTGTTCTAGACATTGAGGGAGAGTACCATCAAGACTGCATCGGTATAGGATTTCAACAATGATGGTATATCGAGCAGTTTGGCAAATGAAGGTTTTATGTTGGTTATTCGATTGGCTAGGAGGAAGTGTGTGATCACAAAGGTAGGTGTACAACTCACCATACCATGGGGATTCATAATCGACAAGGTGAAATATCATCTTCAATTCAGGGATATCATAAGTGGGAATCAAAATCTATTCTACCAAGAACTCATAGCGTGTGGAATCATGTGGAAGATCTAGGAGAGATGCAATGGTAGCCATAGCCTTAGCAGCTCGATTCTAATCTCTGGGTATCTTATCAAAGGTGATAGTCATAAATTATGCTTTTAAACTATCCACCATTTTCTTATATGACATGAGTTTATCATCCTTGGTCTGATATTCATCTGTGACTTATTGGATGACCAGTTGGGAGTCACCATATATCTGTAGCTCTTTTAGTTTCCATTATATGGCTAGTCTGAGTCCTATGATCAAGGCCTCATATTTTGCTATGTTTTTTGTACATGGAAAAGTTATTTTGTAAGACTTCAAGATGCTATCACCCTGAGGTGTGATAAACAGAATGCCTGCCCCCGAGCCATGCCTAGTATATGAACCATCAAAGTATAGTTTCCATGGTTGTGTTGTTGTAATCATGAAAATATCTTCATCTAGAAAATTGGAAATAAGATGATGATCACCTATGAGGGGTGCATCGGCCAACTGATCTACAATAACTTGGCCCTTGATAGCCTTACGGTCCATATACTTGATGTCAAATTCACTTAGAATCATCACCCATTTGGCCAAGTGACCTATCAATCCTGCTTTATTGACTAAGTACTTTAGTGGATCAATCTTTGCAATCAGTTGTACTTTATGTGTTAATAGGTAGTGCCTTAGTTTAGTGGCTACCAAGATGACTGCTAGGCAAGCTCGCTCAATAGGTGTGTAATTGAGTTCATAGCTAACTAGTGTGCGAGAGATGTATTAAACAACACACTCTTTCCCTTCTGCATTATGTTGTGCTAGCAGTACTCGTAATGTCGTATTTGTTGCTGAAATATAGAGAAATGGAGATCTACTTGGATCTGGTGGGATCAGCAATGGTGTATTCATGAGATAGTCCTTAAGCATCTAATATGCTTGCTAGAATCTGACATCCCATTGAAAGAAGATATTTTTGTGTAACAGATGTGTAAGAGGATGGCACTTACCTACTAGTTGTGCAATGAATCTTTGGATGGATTGAAGTCACCCTTGTAATGTCCTTAGCTAACTGATGTTCTTTGGAGGTGGCATGTCCATGATTGCTTTGACTTTTGCTAGGTCGACCTCAATGCCTTTGCTTGAGATGATGTATCCTAGAAGCTTCCCTGAGGTTACTCCAAAGACACATTTATTTGGGTTGAGTCGAACATGATATTGTTCCAGTCTGTCAAATATGTTCTCTAATATTTCTAGATGACCTTCTCTTGTTAATGATTTTGTCAGTAAGTCATCAACATAATCCTCCATTATGGTATGCATCATATCATGAAAGATGGTGGTCATTGCTCTTTGATAGGTCATCCCTACATTCTTTAGACCAAAAGGAATTGCATTCCAACAGTATGTTCCCCATGAACATGTGAAGGTTGTCTTATGTTGATCCTCCGGTGCGATCTTTATCTGGTTGTACCCTGAAAAGCCATCCATAAGAGAAAGCATGGCATGTCCTGTTGTTGGGTCCATGATCATGTCAATGTTTGGTAGGGGAAAGTCATCTTTAGGAAATGTCTTGTTTAGATCTTTGAAGTCAGTATAGATACGAATGCCCCCATTTGGTTTGCCAGTAGGTACAATGTTGGAGATCCAATCTGCATAATCAATTGGTCTAATAAAACCAATATCCAGGAGTTTCTTAAGTTCTACTTTAATTAGTACTACAATCTGGGGGTGCATCTTGCAAAGATTCTATTTTACTGGTTTAGCTCCATCTGCCATGGTGAGGTGATGCATAGCTAAATTAGGATCTAGACCAAGCATGTTTGCATATGACCATGCGAAGTTGATTTGACACTTCTAGAATAATTCTACAAACTTAGGTTGTTCCTTTGAAGTTAAAAGAGATGCCAGATGTATGTGGTGAGGAGTTTCAGGAGTTCCCACATTGAATTCTTTTGTTTCCTCAATGAGGATCGTTGATCATTCCTGATTTGCACTAGAAGGGAGAATGTAAAACCTTTCATCCGTAGGCGCCTCAGAGAGGTTTTCACCATTGGATACGCTCTTTCTGTTTACTTTTTGGGGATCAAACAGTGCCATAGTTTGGTTTTCACTGAAAGATCCATGTTTTATTGTAATATTTTTGCAGCTAAAAGGTTTGGCATCCACCCTGAAGTAGGTTGTGCTATTAAGTTCAATGGTGAATCTAGCTTTGTGATCACCACTTGGTATGTTATCCCATAGTTCCAAAAATTCAATGATTGCCTCATCATTTTGGAATTGGTCAAGGCATGGGGGATTAGATTGGTTCCATTCGATGAGTTTAGGATGGATAATGGACATTACCTCATCAATCAGTTTAAGTTCATGGGATGTGTTAGTGAGGGTTAATACATTGTGGTGAAGGTCATTGATGGTACTCTCCCTGTCAGAATCAGGCATAGGATGTGACATAGGGTCTATGGAAGGTGTTTCCAGTTCAGGAACCCAAGAGGTTTTAATTTGTGCTTATCTATAAACAGGGATCTCTTTGTGAGGTGGAGGTGGTGATGCATCTTCTTCATCTGAAGTATTGAGATGTACGAAATCAAGTTCCCACTCATGTGAGTTGGTCTTTGATTCATTGTCCAACATCCGATTACTATACCAAACTGGGATATCCTTTGAGTTAAACACTGCAGGTGTGATTGGCTAATGTACCTTTGGAGATGGAATGGTTGGTGCTATGGGGAGGATTATTGGGATCAGTGAATTTGATACTAGGAGTATCAGCATTGTTGAATCTACTACTTCTGATGGAATGAACAATGTTGTCGATACTGCTGAGGGTTATGATATTGCTAATGGTGTTGTTGATGTGGTTGTTGTTATTGATGGAGATGTTGGTTTGATTGGTGGGATGATTGGTGATGTGGATGGTATTACTGGGATTCTCAGCCTCATTGGGATAGTTGGTGTGGTTCTTGGTGCTGCTGATATAATCAAGGGTGGCCTCTTTAGAGTATTAGGCTGATATAGAGGTTTGTTAGGTTTCCCTTTGAATATGAGCTTAGGAAGAGTCTCTTTTTGAAAGCCTAATCTAGTGTTATCTTTAGGCTTTAATTCAAGATGCAATGGTTCATGTCATCCTTGCTTGTGAGGTCCCAAAGCACTCTGACCATCATAGCCCATTCTTTACATAATGGTAAGGCCTTTGTCATATTGATCTGTGGGAAGCTTAGCTTGTGGGATTTGCATGGTGATAGGGTCTTTATAGATCCATTCTGCTAAGTCCTCATCTATGGTCTCCTCTTTCTAACTCTTTCCAAGGATAAAAGGTGCCAAAGTGCATGTTGGCTTGACCAATGGTGTTTGAAGTAACCTTTGAGGCTTACCATGAGTTCTAGGGGAAGTGGGTAGTTGCCCAACACAAAAGAGTTGGCTTAGATTGTACTCCCCAGGACCTTCCTCTGCCATTTTCATCTTTAGCTTCTCTTGCTTTGGTATAGTTGTGTTTGAACTAGAAAGAGAGGCTGGACTTACATATGATGTGGATGGGATAGCTTCTCTATTGTTAGGAACAGTAATCTCTAGCTGATGATTGATATTGCTACAATATGCAAATGGATTTGCATCACCAAGGATTGTAATTTCTACATTGTTATAAGGGAACTTGATACACTGGTGATAGGTAGATGGAATGGCTTGCATGGCATGTATCCAAGGTCTTCCTAATAAAAAAATTATATGACAGAGGAAGGTCCAGAACTTGACATATGATGTGCTTCACCACTAGGTCCACTCGAATTGGTAACACAACTACTCCTTTTGAAGAACGCTCTACATCATCATAGGCTTTTATGGTTATCTTTTTGCGGGGGTCCACTGATTCAATTGCATATCCCAATATTGTGACCAATTGTAATGTACATATATTTAGGCCTGCTCCATTGTCGATCAAGACTCACTTGATCCTGTGTTGGTTGATAAATCTTTCAATATGGAGTGAGGTGTTATGAGGTTGTTGGAAGGATTTATTATCACTTTCAGAGAAAGTGAGACATGTCGATGACCTCAGATTACCAACCATAGCTTGAAATTGATGTGTATTTAGATTGGCAGGGACTGACACCTCTTGGAGAGCTTGATCCAAGATTGTTTTATGAGATGGGGATAAGTGAAAAAGCTCTAAGATGGATATAAGTGTGGGTGTCTTATCTAATTGTTCCACAAGGTTATACTACTTTGGGATGGAGGTTGTGCCTTGTGGAGCTGCTTTAATGGTGATCTTGCTATGACACATAACAACATTGCAGGTAGGCCTTGGATCTTTGATGGTAATGGTTGCAATTTGTTCATTGGCATCATATAGGTGATTCACAGTGTAATTATAGGTGGCTCACGTATAATCATTGGTGTCTGTGTTTCATCCTGAAGTGGAAGGACCCCTTTGATCTTGTGATGGAAGTGGATTCTTAAACATGAGATTATAATTATTTGATGTTTTTGGGTCGTCACCTTCAATTTCAATCTCTCCTCGGTCAATAAGATCCTAAACAAGATCTTTCAATCTATGACAGTTACTTGTTTTATGCCCTTTCCCTTGATGGAATTCACAATGTTCATTATCCCTCCATCATGGAGGTTTGACCTGAGGTTCATAATTAGATGTCTTTGGTAAGGTCACCAAATTTGAAGAGACCAATTGATGTAACACTGTTTCAATAGGTTCCCCTAAGGGAGTGTATGTACGTTTTGGTTTATAATTTTGTTGTCATTGTCTTGGTTCCTCTTGTGGTGCATTGCATCCTTGATTTTGTTGAGGAGCAACCATGTTGTTCTTAGGAGGGGGATTTTGCCCCACAAATCAGACCATGCACTCTTTACAGTCCTTGTGTCCACAACCTCGTCATTGATGATTTTTTTGTTTTTATTCCAGAAGTTGGGTTTATCACTGTTAAAGCATGAGTGAGGGCCATTTTTTGGTTCATTGTATATCTTGATAAGTCCCTTTTTCATGAGGTCCCATTCACATTTTAACGCCTGGGTGATCATGTCAGCAAAGGAATCTATGCCCTTCATGTCTAGGTGGAATTCCATTTCATCGTTCAAGTTGGAAATAAATATTTCCACTAGCTCTCATTCAAGTAGATGAAGAGAACGCCTACTAGATAGTTGTTGCCACCATTGTAGGAAAGCTGAAAATAGCTCCCCTGGTTTTTGCTTGGTATTACATAGATTTGCCATGGTAACATCACGTTCTATGTTTTGTGAATAATGTGTGATGAACTTTTGGATAAGTTCCTCAAATGTCCTAATGCTGCCTGTTAGTCAGTAAAACCATTGTGTGGTTGTCCCTCCCAAACTCTAAGGAAAGAGGCGCATTAGATATGTGTCTTCATATGCCACTTCTAGGCAAGCTGAGTGAAATTCCCTGACATGATCTCTAGGGTCTCCTTTTCCCCGATACTTTTCAAACTTAGGTGTTTCAAACCCTCATGAAAAAGGTGGCATATGTATATTCCTATCAAAGGGATAGGGACAAATATCATTAAGTGAAAACAGGGTAGTTTTCACACCAGTGTGGAGTTGTTGGGCTAGATTCTCGACTTGTTGCCTCAACATGTCAATGTCATTAGGAGGAGGAGGTGGTGAGGGATTTCCTTGATTAAGGTCATATTTGAAGTTATCTCGACCTCTTCCACCCTCATTATGACTATGGTGTTATGATGCTTGCTATAATTGTATGGTATCAAAATCAGAGGGTAGTTTGGCTCCCTCTTGAGCAAGTCTCAAAAAATGAGTATCAACGTTGTTTTTGAGGATTTCATCAAAAATTCGATTGAAGAGGGGGTTGTGTTGTGCCCTTTCTATTGCTTCAGGAGTGGGAGTACTAGGATTTTCATCATTTTCATTTCCTTCAAGGGCTTCTTGGAATTCATTGAGATTTTCCTCCTCTTCCTCTTCAATCTCGAGTTGTCTAGTCCTTGATCTGGTTTGAGCCATTTTGTTTGAAAGTTGTTGTTGAAGTTTGGTGAAAATGATTATGAGTTGCTGATGGAATGAGATATAAATGTTTGGTGAAGTGTTTAGCATATGGATCTCTTACACTAAAGGTTTGATGTTACCAAAGTTCTCTTATGAATTGCTTGTTGTGTTTAACAATGTTTGATATGATAAGGTATAGTAAGGTCTGAGATGTGTTATAAACCAAGCTACCTAGTAACGAGAGGATGCACTCATAGACTAGTTTTAACCTGCATAGAAATGCCTCTTAGGATGAGTTTATCCTAGATGTAGAGAGACTTTAAAGAGTGATATGTTGTTTTGATTCAAACAATATCTAAAAAGAACTTAGGATAAGACCTTTTTTATGTTTGGAGAGTTGGAATGGATTGATGATGTATGAATGTGAGAATGGATGGAATGTTAACTTCAATAAAAGCTTTGTGTTATATATGGGACAAATTATTCCTCTTCTCTCTCAGGGGTTAGTGGTTCTTCCCGAGCTATGTTATATGTAATGCAGATGTCTAGAAATAAGGTAGGATTGATTTTGCCTCCTTTGTTTTTATGATAACTCAAAGCTCTATATTGAGTAAAATCTTTGTTGTTCAAAGACTTTTGATCAAACTCGTTGGATTTTCTTTGAAGATATAGATGCATATGATGCAAGAAGGCTCTGTGTGAAACAAAAATTCATCTATTGAGATAGAAAAATTTCCTTCTTTTGATGAAAGCCTTTGAGCTTAATGGTCTTTTCTTCAAATTGATATGTTGATGAAGATTCCTCTTTCTTAAAATGTGGAGGATGGTCATATAATTTGATATCTGGTTTTTCACTTTGTTTTGATTTTTGCCAAATGTTGGTTTTGAAAATTTTGTGTTGGATGAATACTTGTTTTTGAATTGGTTTTGATTTTCTTTGACAAGAAAACAAAGAAAGCACACAAACACAATAATGTTGCCTCAAAAGGCACAAATAAGTGTGGGTCTAAATTAACCCAATCTTTGAACTCTTTGACCCCTTTTTCAAATGTTTTTGTATGTTTTTCCAAAAAGCCCAAAGTCAACTCAACTTATCACTAGTCTGACACAAAATGAAGACACTTCAAACACATTTTATCCCTAAGGTCAAATGGCCAGTTGTGATAATTTCAACCCACATCTTGATATTTCTTCAACTTTGGTACTACATACCTTATGAATCTTTTCGTAGCAGGTAAGGATGTGATATACTAAGTCTTGCGCGAGCATAACAGATAGATGATCCCTATCATGGGGGAGTAACCACTTTTATCAAGCTACAAGTAGCCTTTCAAAAATACCTGTTTCTACTCAAGGAAATATGTATCATGAGTATCTTGGGAGAAAAACCATCTATTCTCTTGCACTGAATTTATCACAAATATTCTCAATCAATAGAACGGGTGGGTTTCTATATAAAAAGGTGTCTAGTAATTTTTTATGTTTTTGGACATAAGTTTATTCTGTAGTGACTCACTTAAGAGCCTTGTAACTTGTGGTGGGGCCCATATGTCCTTTAGGCAAGTTACACTATAGGAACAGCTATACCCAAGGCTACAGCTTTCGTTCACACTTGATTTCTATAGCGGCTCGAAGGATTTACCGTGTGAGGTCATTCCCAAGAGTGATGTGTCTCTTGGCAGGCCTCTCTTAAAAAGATAAAATTTTGAGTGTTACTAACACTTTTCTCTTGTACCTGGGACCACGAAAGCCAAGGGAGAGGATAGTGTGTGTTAGAAGTAGGACCACTCGACAAACTTTGCACAAGTGTGCCAATCACCAAAAACACTTGTTTTTTTTTTAACTGATTTTCATTGCAATGTGATCTAACTATTTGGAGATGTTGCTCCAACAATTATGGTGTTCTTTTTTAACTTCAAAGGCAAAATTTTTTATAGTCTAAGAATTTGAAATCATGGTCAACTAAATTGAGAACACATTTTGCTTGAAGTAAAAAAAATTGTTTTTGAACTTGAAGGAAAAATGGTTTGTTCTTTTTAAACTTTGCCCAAAACGAAGTGTGGATAGTGATTTCTTTTAAGTTTGATGCAAGAAATGAAGTTTGTGTTGTTGATTTTAAGCACCAAAATAAAGATTTTGCTCCTATCTTGCAAAAAAAAGAAATTTTGTTGGGTTTGAAATTGTGGTTCTTTTTACTTTTGACAAATGAGATTCTTTTTATGAGCCCAAACAAAATGTGTAATTCATTTTATACCTAAAAAGAAATGTGAAGTTTATTTAAACTAAAATAAAAAGTGAATTCATTTTTTAGCCAACTTTGAAAAAGTTAGTAAAAAAAGTAAATCTACTTCCTAATCTAATTTAAAAACCTACACAAAGAGATAAATAGTTAGCCAAAATGATTATGGTGGGCTTCTACAAACCTAAATCTTGATTTTTCGATTACAAAAAGCTTTTTTTAGAACTCTCTATTACAATAGCGCTACTCTGTGTGAAAACATAAGTGCTAAATAGAAATCAAAAGTGCCAAAAGAAATGCAAATGCACCAAAAAAAGGAACAAAAGTGCTAAAAGAACTCTGTCAGACATAATTAATTTTGTCAAACACAGAGCTGAAAGCACTAAAAATAGATATGATAGCGCTATTTAATGGTCAATAGTGCTAAAAGATGGACAATAGCGCCAGTTGAGAGAAAATAACGCTATTATTAGGAACAATAGGGCTAAAGTACCCACTTTTGAAGGTGCTAAAGCGTGAACGAAGGCACTAAAGCATGATCTGTGTGTCAATTAAAACATGCCAAAAGTTAGTAGTTTTCAAAAAACAAATATCAGGAGGTTGCATCTTCGATTCACGTTGGGTTCACCAAATGATTCTCTTCAAAAAGGATGCTTAGGATAACAAACACCTACAAATAGGAAGAAACAAGTGTTAGTGTTAGAAAATCAAAAATCAAACACTATCCTAAGCAAGCATATCAAGAGAGACACTAAAAGCAAAATAGAACATTTAACAAAGAAAACAAATGCAACAAGGCATCTCCAAATGCCTTCCACCATGCTTGTAGCTTCTCCTCCCTTGTTCCTCTCCTCTCCAAGTTCCCAAATGAGTGTAGCTCTTAGTAGCTTTTTGCACTATTCTAGATGTCTTATGGAGGTTCAAGATTGAGAATGCTTTAAGCTATGCAAATGCAAGTGTAAAACAAACTAAATATGAGATATTATGTAATTAACTAAGATTAATTTTAGCACAAAATGACAAGGTGAGATGATTATACTAAATGCTCTCTAAAATTCACTATAAGTTAGATGCATACAAGTTTTTCAGGATTATAGATGTGCTTGAGGATGCTTGAGGATTTGAAAATGAGGAATGTGAGCTCTATTTATAGGTAAAATGGAGCAATGGGTGGTTGAGATTGAGTAATCTCAATAAAGGTCAGGATTGATGAGTTTATGATCTATATGAGGACTTTCAATCCAATCCCAGGATGAGAAATGTCAACAAGAGATGGGTTGAGAGGAGAGGGAATAAGCATTAAATGCTTGACATGACTTGAGGGTTAACTTGGGAGGTAAGGTTAATGTTGAGTTGAAAGAATAAAGCCATTATCCAATAAATAATGTTTTTATCCAATGGATAAACTCTTGTGCAAGAGTTAGTGAGGATAACCATGGTCAAAGCAATAAATGCTTGAAGAGACCCATGGGTTAAATGAGGGTTGAATTTAGAGGTAAAGTCTCTAACCATGGGAGAAAGTGGATTTAACCATAAATGGTTATGTAAGAGCCATTAATGGTCATTTAAGAGCCATTAGGGGTTTGGAAGACTTTAGAGGTTAGCTTGTTGAACACATAAAGCATTAAATGCTTTTCAAAGACTTTGGAGTCTTTGAGAAGTGACTTCAAATTGCTTAGGAATGTGACAATATTTAGGAAATGGGATTAGGCTAATTAGAAATGATTATAAAGTGGTTAGAAGGGTCTAGAAGGAGATTTAGGATTTCAAGTGGATTTGGTGGGTGAGGGAAAATTGGATTTAAATTAAAATAAAATTAATTTATTTCAACTTGTGGTTTGAACTTGCATTTGTAAGAGAATGCAAGTGGGGGGGATTTAATGATTTAAATAAATGTTTTAATTATTTATTTTAAAAGAGGAAAGGGGATTAAATTAAATAAATAGGATTTATTCATTTAATTGATTGTGAATTTGGTTTAATGAATTAATTGAAATAAATTAAATAATATATTTAATTAATAGGAGAATGATTGAAGATGAATTAATTTAATTAATTGTTGGCTAGTGGGTTTATTAATCAAATAAATAGTAAATATTCATTTAATTAAAATGGACAGATTTATGTGACTACAATATCATTTTTGGAGGAGAAGATAAATTGTACATGGAATTTACTAACAACATGAAGAATGAATTTGAAATGTCCATGATTGGTGAGATGAGATTTTTCTTAGGTTTGCAGATTACTCAAACTGACAAAGGCATTTTTATTTGTCAAACTAAGTATCTAAGGGAATTGTTGAAGAAGTTTGGTATGGATAATTCCAAACCAGTAAGTACTCCTATGGTGACAAGTAAGAAATTATCTATCAAGGACACTTCTACACCAATAAATCTGACAGGGTATAAGTCTATGATTGGTGGTCTATTATATCTAACTCATACTAGATCGGATATTATGAATGCAATAAGTATTGTTTCAAAATATCAAAATAATCCTAAAGAAAATCATGAATGTGCAGTAAAGAGGATATTTTGGTATTTGCAAGGAACAACAAAAGATGGCTTGTGGTATTCTTAAAATGATGATTTCACTTTATGTGCATATACTGACTCAGATTGGGCAGGAGATATTGATGATAGGAAGAGCACTTTTGGTGGAGCTTTCTTTCTTGGAAACAAATTGGTTTCATGGATCAACAAAAAGTAGTCATGCATTTCTTTATCTACTGTAAAAGCTGAATATGTTGCAACAACAACTAATTGCACTCAAGTCTTGTGGATGAAGAAAATGTTGAAGGATATCAAGGTAAATTGTAGTGAGCCAGTAGTTATCTACTATGATAACTCTGTAGCTATTGACATGTCTAAAAATTTAGTATTTCAATCTAAGACTAAGCATATATCAATAAAGTATAACTTTTTGAAGGACAAGGTAGAAGCAAAGGAAGTCAAATTGGTTTATGTGAACACTAAAGAACATATTGCAGATATATTCACTAAACTGTTGTCTGGAATCATTTGAGTATTTGAGAGACAGGTTAGGGGTTTCTGCCCCTCTGGCAGAGACTTGATTGATGCAGTTTGTCATCATTCTAGTATGCATTACCAGAAACACTATTCATTCAAGCACTAATGAGTGGTGCTACTACTTAGGGGGAGTAGTCAACTTTGAGATACAAAGGTTTACATTATTGCTTTGATATTTTTGTCATATTTCTGGCATTGATGTCAAAGGGGGAAAGATATTGAGGTGAAGAGAAAAATAAAAAATAGTTGTATACATTAGGGGGAGAGTCATTCAGGAGATTATTGGTTGTTTTCCACAGGGGGAGACTTCTTTGGCATTTTTTGGTACTTAGATGTTTTTCACATCTAGTGTTGCCATCAATGCCAAAGGGGGAGATTTTTGGCATTATGGATGAATTGATTATGTGTTGCATTGATGTTTTGTCATTGATGTCAACACTAGCTGATATGGTTAGTTACCCGTAGACAAATTTTGGTTACCGGTAGAAGATCTAGTGTTACTGGCAAAAGAGATTATCTGTTGGACACTACCAACATGTTTGGAATAGTGAAGTATGTTTGATTTCATGTGTTATATATTCCATGAGAATATCTTGGTCAGTTGGTATTGACTTGGTAATTGGATGCTACCATACATTCTGGTAAACCCTTACCGACATTGGTTTAAGGCTCTACTAGCATAGCTTTCACTGAGCAATCTTGACAGGATGCATAATTGGTGTTGGTGCAGCTTCTTCATGGATTTCAGGATGCCAAAGATGTTCTTTGATCATTCTTCAACTGCTTGAAGACATTCCTTTGATGTGGTGGACATAGATTAGGTCTGGTACCTATCTAGGTTATAGACTAATATCATGCTAACGTGTACTCTACACATTATCAGAATGTTTTGAGATGATCTATGGATTTATTATTGTTGTTTTTATCTTAAGCCAACGTGGCATATCATTGTAATATGGATTTATGTAATGATCTTATTGGAATATCTTTTAGGTGGCCGACCTAATTGGTTTAGGCCTTAGGGTTTGTATAAAGAAGAGATAGAAACTCTTTGTAGCATATCATGGTTATGGAAAAGGTCATGGTCAAGGAATGTAATGTGTGATTATTGTAATATCATTCAGGCAAAGGAATTGGTCGATCATTGGTGATCGAATTGGATTCAAAAGAGGATTTAGTCCTCTAGCATTGAGCTTAATTGGGACTGTAATTAGGCATGATAGATGTTATTTCTGACAGTTCACTCTACTGGATTGTTGTCTATTTATCTTGAGATGGTTGTAGCCTCTTTGTAGTCAGTGAGACTCTTTTTTAATGAGTAGTATTCTCTAGGTAGTGTGTCTTCCTACAAGTGCATGCCCCTCATTGTAACACATACTTTCTACAGAAGTATCATCTGATTGTGGGTAGGCTTCCCATAGTGGTTTTTCCCTTTCTGGGTTTTCCATGTACAAATCATTGTGTTATGTGGTATGGTTTCTTTGCATTGATTATCTGTTTAATTGTTAAGTTGTATTGTTTACCGGTATTTGTTCCTCCTGGCATTTGTGTTTGCTTTACCGGTACTTGATCTAGTTAAGGTTATTAAGTGGATTAAAAGTTATAATCTATTAACAACTAATTCACCACTCCCTCTCAGTTGTTCACCGGTTATCCTAATAGATAATACATGATGCATATACCTATATGGGTTTTTCAAATGATCTTTTCAAAACAAAAAACATTATGACTTCTAATGCATGTTTCTAAATCTAGATTTAGCTATTTCCTACATTATCGATCTAAAGCAAGAAAATCTCAAGAGAATTCCTTATCTATTATCTAAATATATAACAAAATATTGCTCAATCAAGAACCTACCTCTGTAATTTGATGCCAAGTCTGTGATGATCAACACTAATTCTTCTTCCAAATCTGACTGTGACACTTTGTGATTTCCAATTCTCTATTTGTTGTATTCTAATACCACTGTTCTCTATTCCTCTGTATATTTTCCAACTATTTTCCTGTGTCTTCCAATACTACGTGCTGATACTCCACATTTATCCTAAACTCATGTTACATTTTCTCCTACGTTTTGGGCTTACATCACTATTATAATTGTTTCTCATGCCACCAAAAAATTCATTTACCAATTCATTTGGCAATGAAGGCTTGTTCCAATGATAAACTCCACATCATGTTGAGTATCGTGCGAATTCCATGTTCATTACAAACTCTCAATTTTTGTTTACTACCAGTCGCCATTAATAGAGTCTCCACTATCGACTTCCTTCTGCTACAAATAAGGTTATGTGGGCTTGGTCCAATGGTACACCACATATGCAGCCCGTGTTTGAGCTAAATACTGATAGGTCAATGATGAACCACTAGTACCAAACCGGTACTGAGAGGGGAGGGTTGAATCAGTACAAACACAAATATAGTCAAAAACCGGTTTGACGGCAAATGTTCCAAATGACTAACAAATAGGGATACCAGTAATGCAGAGTGCAACTAGTAACATCTAGTATAGCTCAATCAGTCATGAACCGATCACTCAATAAGCTTTCCTCTTAGCTCAATACTACAGTATCATTATATTCTCATGCATAAACCAGTAAACTTGACCATCAGATCCTCACAACAATGAATTCAATATATTTTATAGACAGGCATAAAACATAGAACCTTCATGTGCTTAACAGGTAAAACAAAGCATCACAAGACAGAAGCATTTCACATGACACACAAATTTTTCACGTGGAAACCCAATTGGGAAAAACCACTGTGGGGATGAATACCCACAAGCTACTTTTTGAACTCTTTAGAAGTCCGCTCTATTAGGAGCCTTGTCCGGTTAAGGACATTACAATAGGTTCTGGTAGGAACTGATCCCGTTAAGGATCAACCGGTTAAGGGATACCCAGTTAAGGGTTAAACCTGGTAGGGTCACCTTGTTAGAGGATTTCAAGAACTCAATAGCTAAAAGGATCTCCTAAGCTTCTCTAGCTTCTAAGAACTCATTAGCCTCGAGTTACCCAGTTAAGGGATTTTGAATCAAGCCAGTTAAGGCTACCTTGTTAGGGGATTTTACAACTGTTGAAGTGGTTAGAGATCAACAAGTGTTACAATGATCTATTAACATCACTTAATGCTAATGCGGATCCATTTAGGCTCCTCTTTTCCTTCTACACATTCACTTTGCAGGTATCTCTTCTCTCCTTTGGTCTGGCAAGAATCACGTATCACTTTCCTTGGATACACACTCACAACTTTTGCCAACAACCTCAGAAGGAAACCCAACATCGACCTTATAGGAAACATATAGGTCGGTAGCAAAAACCCTAAACCTGTTGGGTTAAGAAATTCAAACGGTTTGATCCTGACCATTGACTCATGCTACATTAAATGTAACAATCTTGAATCAATCTCAAGATATTCTCCATCGTCCATTATCCACCATTTTCATGGTGGTTGACAACCCATCACATGTTATCACCGTTTGATAGACTTCGCACATTCCCGAGGTAGATAGGAATAGTCATCTTCATGCAAGATCCTTTACACACATAGAGCTTACGTGGCAACATGATCTATCCTTTATCATACTGCTAACTCATCACACAAAGATCACCAATTGAGTCACACAGACTTGAGGTACTCCAATTAGAAACCCCGAAGTGGAAGCTACCTACCAACCGATAGTCATACAATGCTTCCATGTGTCAGTTCCCATAACTACATGCCGGTTCACCTTGAACAAATATGCCACTTCACTTTGGCATATAAACCGGTTCATACATATGCCAATTCCTCTCTCTTCACTTATCACATGTGCCGGTTCACACTATGTCCCATATTGACATCAATGACAACATACAATATCATTATGTCTTCATGCCAGTTTACATAATGCCATGCCGGTTCACATAATGCCAACAATCTCCCCCTTTGGCATTGATGGCAATATACAAAAGATATCTTCTCTGCTTCACATCTTCTCCCCATTTGTTGCAGATATCTTTTCACTTCACTCCTTCTCCCCCTTTGACAACAATGCCAAAGTGGAGGTACAATCATCACTGTTCCATCATGTTGCTCCCCCTGAGGAGTGGCATCCTTCAACACACCAATCAATCAAAACTTTGTCTTTCTAGTACCTAACTGATGTGGAACAATCACTTTTAGTTCACCTCCTAAAGGGGTAATACCCCTAATTCACCTCTCAAATGCACAAAGGTTGTCTTTGGGAGAGGATTGGTGAATATGTTTGCTAACTGTTCCTTATTGGACACATGATCCAGTGCAATTTCTTTATTCTGAACCTTTTCCCTCAAGAAATGATACTTAAGCTAAAAATGCTTGGTTCTAGAATGTAAAACTAGATTCTTTGATATATTGATAGCACTTGTGTTATCACAGAATATACTTACCGGTTCAGATACAGGGATCTTGAAGCCTTCCAATACATGCTTCATCCAGATTGTCTGAGTGCAGTTCATGAAAGATGCAACATACTCCGCTTCCACTGTAGATTGAGAGATACAACTCTACTTTTTATTCATCCATGAGACTAGTCTACCACCGAGAAAGAATGCACCACTAGTTGTGCTCTTCTGGTCATCCACATTACCGGCCCAATCAGCATCTATGAACACTTTTAGATTGAAATTATTGTTGTATGGGTACCACAATCCATAGTCAACTATTCCCTTCAGATACCTAAGAATCCGCTTGACTGCAATCAAGTGAGATTCTCTTGGACTCTTCTGGAACCTTGCAGTGATGCCAACTGCATGTGCAATATCCGGTCTACTATGCACTACATAATGCAACTTACCAATCTTTGACCAGTATTCCTTCTCATCAAATAGTACGGAATCATCCTCCTTTGTCAATTTGCAACCGGTCACCATTGGTGTACCAACCAGTTTGTTGTCTTCCATGCCAAAAGTCTTCAACACCTCTTTGACATATTTGGACTGAGTGATGAAGATTCCATCTTCCATCTGCTGGATCTATAGTCCAATGAAGAACTTAATCTCCCCTATGAGTGACATCTCAAACTCTTTCTTCATCTCATCAACAAACTCATGACTCATCTTCTCATCTCCACCAAAGATGATGTCAGCAACAAAAACTTCACAGATCAGAATCTGATCTCCTTCAAACTTCAAGTAGATATTGCTATCTTCACTTGTTCTCTCAAATCCAATCTTCACAAGATAGGAATGTAGGCGCTCATACCATGCCCTAGGTGCTTGCTTTAGACCATATAATGCTTTATGTAGCCTACATACCATGTCACTATCTTCAGATAGGGTAAACCCATCTAGTTGCTCAATATACACCTCCTCTTCAAGTACACCATTTAGGAATGTAGATTTTACATCCATTTGATATACCTTGAATCTCTTACAAGCTGCATATGCAAGAAGCATACAAACTCCTTCCAATCTGGCTATAGGAGCAAAGGTTTCCCCATAGTCTTCACCTTCTTCTTGAGCATATCCTTTGCATACCAATCTAGCTTTATTCCTAATCACTGAGCCATCCTCATTCAACTTATTTCTAAACACCCATTTGGTGCCAATGACATTTTTATGCTCTGGTCTAGGTACCAAGGACCATGTACCATTTTTCTCTATCTGGTCAAGTTCTTCTTCCATTGCCTTGATCCAGTCTTCATCTTTATGAGCCTCTTTGAATGACTTAGGCTCAAATTCAGAGATCATACATGAGTTTTCTCTGATCTTTCTTCTGGTAAGGATTCTTGCATCCTTATCACCTATGATCTGCTTAGGACCATGATTCAACTTAACATACCGAGGAATGGTCTTAACTAGTTCTTCTTTCTTTTCTTCTTCATCCTCATCTTCATCAGTATCAGTATTCATTGGTTTAGGAACACTATTACTGGTACTTGGTTGACTGACAATAGGTTCCCAGAAAGTTGCAACCAATTCATTTATAGCTTGCTCACTGCCGGTTTCCTCAGTCTTCTCATAGGATTCATCAACTCTTACATTGATGCTTTCCATAATTCTCTGAGTCCTATTGTTGTAGAAATTGAAAGCTTTACTCTTGGTGGAATATCCTAGAAATATTCCTTCATCACAATTAGCTTCAAATTTTCCTTGATGTTCACTCCTCTTGATGTAACATTTTCTACCAAATACCTTAAAGTAATTAACCATAGGAGTCTTACCGGTCCAATACTCATAAGGAGTTTTGTCCTTACCCTTTTTGATGAGTACCCAGTTCATAGTGTAGACTACAGTGCTCACCACTTCTCTCCAAAAGGTGTGAGCAACCTTTCCTTGGATCAACATGGTTCTAGCTGCTTCAACCATAGTCTAGTTATTCCTCTCTACTAGGCCATTCTACTGTGGAGTCCAGGGGGCAGACAGTTGTCTCTTGATGCCAAATTCTTCATAGTAGTTGTTGAATTCACTGGAAGTGAATTCCCCTCCTTGATCAATTCTGAGACATTTGATCCTTTTATCGCTTTCCTTCTCCACTAATTCTCTGAAAGCTTTGAATTTCCCAAAAGCTTCAGACTTGTCTTTCAAGAATGTGACCCACATCATTCTTGAGCAGTCATCAGTGAGAATCATGAAGTACCTATCACCCTGCACACTTCTAGTTTTCATAGGACCACATAAATCAGTATGCACAAGATCAAGCAAGTTGTTAGTAGTGAAAGATTTACCTTTAAAGGTTGAGGAAGACATTTTCCCCAATTGACATTCTCTACACAAGGTATTATCTGGTTTGCTTAGCACCGGCAACCCTCTAACTGCCTTGATCCTACTAGCCTTCACAATGTAATCAAAGTTCACATGGTAGAATCTCCTATGCCATATCCAGCTATCATCAAGATTAGCCATAAGACATGTACTTATATTTGCATTTAGATGAAATAGGTTACCTTTATTCTGCATGCCAGTGGCTACCAATTTACCATCTTTACCTTTGATTCTGCAAACTCCATTCTTGAATTGCAGAGTGAGACCACTGTCATTTAGCTAGGCAACACTTAGAAGGTTGTGTCTAAGACCATCAACCCAGTACACATTGTCAGCACTACTCTTTACATTCAAAGAGATGGACCCTCTGCCTTTGACCATGCATGGTGCATCATTGCCAAAGTGAACCACACCACCATCATACTCCTCTAAGAATAGAAACTTGCTCTGGTCACTAGTCATATGGTGAGAACAGCCACTATCAATGATCCACTCATTGGAATCATCAAACTAGGAGATAAGAGCCTTCTTGTCTGCCACATCTTCCTTTACAACAACAAACACAATGTCTTCATTCTCTTCATCTTTTGATTCCTCATCTGTGACACCTTCATCAACTGCCACAAAACAATTTCTCCAGTTTCCTCCTTTGAATTTGTTGAACCTTTCCAGTTTATCCTTGTTGTCACTATTAGGACAGTTCATAGCAATATGTCCTATCCGGTTATAGGAGAAACATTTCAAAGAAAGCTTACCTTTGTATTTACTAGTCCCTTTTGGAAATCTCCTGGCAAGAAGAGCTTCAAATTCCATCAAAAGCTCTTCATCCTTCATTTCTTTGTTCTAATTAGGTTCCCCACTAGTGCTAGCCTCTTTTCCTTTTCTGGATGGTATAGTAGAAGCTTTAAAAGTTGATTCTGTCTTTTGAACACTACCATCAAAACTATTCAACTCATAGGCTATCAACTTGGCTATGATGGAATCTAAGGATGCCTTAGACTTGTCTATTGATCTCAGCTCCTAAATAGCAGCAACCCTTATTGCATAGACCGGAAATAGGGATCTTAGGACTTTGCTTACCACAGTGGAATCTTCTATTTTGCCACCTGCACTCTTTATTTCTCCAACAACTATTTTGATTCTTATTCCATACTGCTGAATGGTCTCTCCTTCAACCATCCGCATGTCTTCAAACTTTCCTCTCAAGCTCTCTTCCTTAGCCTGTTTTACATGCTCATCACTACCATAGATATTTTCAAGAGCATCCCATACCTCTTTGGGATTTTCCTTGTCCTGAACATCAATAAATTCAATGTCAGATAGGCTACTGATGAGGGCTTCCATGACTTGCCCATTTTCTTATATCTCTCTCTTTTGGTCATTGGTGAGAGTATCGATAGGAACAACATATATATTTTCAACATAACTCCAGTGTTTAACACCCATGCTTTTGATGAATATCTTCATCATATCTTTCCATATACCAAAATTTTCCCTGTTAAACTTTGGACCTTCCCTCTTCATCATTTGACTAGGATCTTTTCCTCAAGTGGTTAAGCTTACAACATAGAGGACCTGGAGGGATCTGATACCAATTGATAGGTCAATGATGAACCACTAGTACCAAACCGGTACTAAGAGGGGGGGGTGAATCAGTACAAGCACAAATATAGTCAAAAACCGGTTTGACAGCAAATGCTCCAAATGACTGACAAATAGGGATACCAGTAAAGCAGAGTGCAACCAGTAACATCCAATATAGCTCAATCAGTCATGAACCGGTCACTCAATAAGCTTTCCTCTTAGCTCAATACTACAGTGTCATTATATTCTCATGCATAAACCAGTAAATTTGACCATCAGATCTTCACAACAATGAGATCAATGTGTTTTATAGATAGACATAAAACATAGAACCTTCATGTGCTTAACAGGTAAAACAAAGCATCACAAGACAGAAGCATTTCACATGACACACAAATTTTTCACGTGGAAACCCAATTGGGAAAAACCACGGTGGGGATGAATACCCACAAGCTTCTTTTTGAACTCTTTAGAAGTCTGCTCTGTTAGGAGCCTTGTCCGATTAAGGACATTACAATAGGTTCTGGTGGGAACCGATCCTGTTAAGGATCACCCGATTAAGGGATACCTGGTTAAGGGTTAAACTCGGTAGGGTCACCTTGTTAGAGGATTTCAAGAACTCAGTAGCTGAAAGGATCTCCTAAGGTTCTCTAGCTTCTAAGAACTCATTAGCCTCAAGTTACCCAGTTAAGGGATTTTGAATCAAGCCAGTTAAGGCTACCTTGTTAGGGGATTTTACAACTATTGAAGTGGTTAGAGATCAACAGGTATTACAATGATCTGTTAACATCAGATAGTGCTAATGCAGATCTGTTTAGGCTCCTCTTTTCCTTCTGCACATTCACTTTGCAGGTATCTCTTCTCTCCTTTGGCCTGGCAAGAATCACGTATCACTTTCCTTGGATACACACTCACAACTTTTGCCAACAACCTCAGAAGGAAACCCAACATCGACCTTATAGGAAACATATAGGTTAGTAGCAAAAACCCTAAACCCTAAACCTAGTGGGTTAAGCAATTCAAACGGTTCGATCCTAATTGTTGACTCATGCTGCATTAAATGCAACAATCTTGAATCGGTCTCAAGATATTCTCCATCGTCCATTATCCACCGTTTTCATGGTGGCTGATAACCCATCACGCATTATCACCGTTTGACAGACTTCGCCCATTCCCGAGGTAGATAGGAATAGTCATCTTCATGCAAGATACTTCACGCACACAGAGCTTACGTGGCAACACGATCTATCCTTCACCATACTGCTAACTCATCACACAAAGATCACCGATTGAGTCACATAGACTTGAGGTACTCCAACTGGAAACCCTGAAGTGGAAGCTACCTACCAACCAGTAGTCATACAATGCTTCCATGTGCCGATTCTCATAACTACATGCCGGTTCACCTTGAACAAATATGCCACTTCACTTTGGCATATAAACCAGTTCATACATATGCCGGTTCCTCTCTCTTCACTTATCACATGTGCCAGTTCACACTATGTCCCATATTGACATCAATGACAACATACAATATCATTATGTCTTCATGCCAGTTTACATAATGCCATGTCGGTTCACATAATGCCAACAAATACAAACACTTAAGTGCTTGTTTCATGGCAAGGTCAATGTTAATATATTTTAACCTTTGCAAATGGTTTCTAAGTCTCTTTGCCAAGTCGATTAGTATCGACTACCACTAATCAAGTAATAATAGTTACTTAACTCATGTTTATTCAAAAGATCCACCACCTTATATATATATAGAACACTGATTACATATGTGAAAGTATGAACATAGAGATTATGTATATGAAATACATACATCATGATTATGTATGTGTATATATATACATATACATAATTTCAAAAAGTAATGAAATTAAATTTCACGATAATACGCTATATATATACATTATAATTATATACATATATACATATATATGATCAAATTTATATTCAACTCATACACATATACATACATACATACAGACATATATATATATATATATATATATATATATATATATATATATATATATATATATATATGTATATATATATATATATACTATTATCGTAACACAAGAGTGAACACATAAGTAGGATAGATCATCAATTACACGTATCTTCATACAAAGAACGTATAAATCTATGATCAATATACATAGTTAATTTTCTTCTAACAAAAAAACTTTCTTTAAATAAAGTATCTCTTTTGCAAGCACTCATGCAACTCAAATTTTTAAATCAATCACAAGATCAAATCCTACAACCATCATATATAAATTTATAAGCTCTAATAGTGGTGTGTGAGATTCCATCTATTCTAGCGAAGTCCATGAGCTAAGACAACTCTACCTGAACCATGTCCTTGCCTTCATTCACGTTCACCTGTTCGTGTACTCATTTGCACTCAATAGATCATTAGCGATGATGATCCCAATTTATAATTAAAAAAACACTAACCATTCAATCACTTTTACATAAGTAATGTAATGTAAATCATTTCATTGCATTTGAATTTCTATCTATATATTTTTATTTTTATTTTCATCTCGTTTCACTAAAAGAAATTTTTTATTTCCATTTCAATTTCATTGCACAAACGAAAAGTAAACATTATTTTCCTAATAAAATAATTATTGATAAATATGATTCATGACAACTGATGAAGATCTTCATTTTCTGACAATTCTATGCATCAAATGAAAAACCACCTACAGCACTGCAAAGAGCAGGAAACTCTACCCCATATAAAAAAAATTGCACTGAAAAATGATGTCATATGCCCAATATATCACCATTTGAAGTTTGGCTATCAAACTGAAAAAATGCAAATGCAGAGGGGTCATAAATCCATTGAATATGCTGACATTAGCAAAACATATTCTTTTATTTGACCATATATTTGATGCCAAAAAAAATCTCCCTCTTTTAAAAATTTTGTTTAAAAAGTTTCTATTTAAGAAACTTTTTTTTAAAATATGTGGAGGGACCCACGTGAGGCCTCCTCACTCCACATCAAAGGCTCCACAAAAAAAAAGGTATGTAGGCCTTCAAAAATAGGCTGAAAACAAATAAATTTACCATCATTCAATGTGGAGTTGGGCCAAATGTGGAGAGCACTTCCAAACAAGCCGATATTCTTATATACAAGGTGTGATAAGGCCAATCCAAGAGTGTGTTGCAGGTAGACGTGGCTAATGGAAAAGCCCAACGTATGAAGACAAAGATCCACCAATACATGTAATGCATGAGTAGAGGATCCCAGATGGGTGGGAGAAATTTGATGGCAATGGCGGTAGTGAGGTCGGAAGCCTGCGAAGGAGGCAACGACCATGTAGAGTGGCAAACAGGAAGCGAGGCATCCACCTGAGGGAGGAGTGGTGGTGCCTGAAAATGCCAGTGATGCACTGCAGGTGGCTAGAGAAAGAATTGTTGGTGGGAGGACAGGCTGGTGGGAGAAATAAGGGCAATGTCCCACAAACCCTACAGAGTGCTCAATTGGGCAAAAACATTCCTTCAAGGCTCAAAAATGCACCTCCACCAAAAATAGGCAAATTTATACTTGATTTTTATGGAAAAAGCCTCCCAGACGTAACCGTGATGTCCAAATTTTCTATAGGACACCCCCAAAAAATGCAAATCCCCAAATCCAAAAATTAAAGCCTCCAAAATGTCTCCAAAAGACTAATCAATGATGCCCTATAAGCTCTGATACCATTTGAGATTTCACCAAGACCAAGAGCTCAATGAAAAGTACAAAATAGAGAGACAAAATATTGATAGGAATAAACTATATTCTATCAAGAGAAAAATACTAATCAACTGGATCATCAAAAATTACATAGAATATAGATGAGCCTACTTATAAAGGGAAGGCCATATGAATATGTGAGCATACAATCATGACATGTGGCTCAATAAGAAACAAGGGTAAGTAGCGATAAGTAGGGGTAGGTAGGAGAAATAATATAATATTCCACAAGAGGTGGATCACCCACTGAATCTGGAATGTAACAACAAGATAAGACCACAAAAGGTGGATATTATCCTACATACATCATCCCTATGTGCACACTTCCCCAAGTGTCTCATATCCAAACTACTATGAAATGCATTATCCTAAGTAAACTTAAGTAAAGTGTAATTATATCCAACATGAATAAATAATTACACCAACAAGTAGCACACTATTGGCCAAAAGTAAATTTTCTATACTCATAAAAATATTTTCATTCTAAAATTCCAATAGGATCCCTAGTCGATGAATCCAAACAGACAAAGTCTGAAGATGGATTAATTCAATTTGGATTGAAACTTGAAAACCATTTCTTAAGAAAGAGGCCATTCATTTATAAAAAATAGGGACTAATTCACAAATAATCCTTGAGTGATCCTCCATATTCAAAAAATAAAAAATAAAAAAATTGTTCAACATAGGTTTTACCTCAACCTAACTCTGATAACAATTGTTGAACACACTGCATGATTGAGGGGAGGGGGGGTGAATCACTCTAGACCTCAAAATATCTTATTTATGATCTTTTAAGCTTCAAACCACAATTAACTTACTACTCCAAGTATGAAATATGAAAGCACAAAGGATGACAAACATATGAACACCAGATTTACGTGGAAAAACATAAATAGGGAATGAGAATCGTACTTCCTATATGAACAACTAATTAAAAGGACTTGCACTACTAAGGCACACAACCTAATGACAAGATACAAAGGTTTGCACAAATTGCTAAAAGTAACACACCTTCTTCTAATAAGTGAATTTAGGATCAATGAATTGAAATAAAAAAGATCTTTTGATCATGAAATTGTCCTTGAACTTGATGCAGGAGCATCCCTGGTTCTTGGAAATCTTGCATCAACCAAAAACATTTTCTTTCTATTTTGCAGTTTTAGGATTTCCTTCTGCGTTTTTTCACATTTGATCACTGGGTCTTGTGGAGCTAGACTTTGTTTGTGGACATGTTCATCTACCTTATCTTAAGTCCATGAAACATTTGGATCTTTTTTCGGCAAGTTATTGCTTCCAGAATTTGAGATAGTTTTCTAGCTCAGATTACCAGAACTGCTTGGACCTATCTACTAATGGAGAATCTTGCAAATCATTTTTGTATCTTGCGGAGCTTCACTTCATTGCTTCCAATGTTTCTTGACTTGTGGCTAACCTTTCTTTGGGTCCGCACCTCATTCTAAGTTTTTTCCAAAGGGATTCCTTTGGTAGAGGATGACCTTTTGTTTTACATGCTACATCTTCTTCATCGGCAATTGTGTTAATCTTGGGCCAACACAAATCATCCTTGAGCTATGAATATCATATAAATCAATGTAATCAAGCAGAACTTTAGACATAAGGAGGAAAGAGATAGAAGATCAATCTAAGGGTGAGGAGGTTCGGAGTTGGCTCACATTCTTGCTTGAGCCCAGATACTGTATTTGAGCATGTTGGTAATTAGGCATGTGTGCCAAATCTTGTAAGGTTGCATGTTGTTGACCAATTTGTATTGGAATTCCTTGATATAGTAAAAGGCTGATTCTGCATTGCCTCCATCACATTGAGTTGTTTGTGTTGTGTTTCATTTGCTACATGGACCAGAGTGTCCTCTTTGAGGACCCTCCTATCCATGACTGCACCAGAACCACTATATCAAGTGACCAATATAATGGCAAACATATCTAACATCACTCACTATCTCAAAGCTCTTCACAAATTTAATTTCGCAATTTTGCTACACCAAATCTATTTGTGCATCATTTACATCCACTTCACATTAATCCAGACACATCCTGTTGGTTCCCAAAAAATGGATGGGTTTACACTGCCACTGGGCAGAGACCAAGCTGATTCCTCCAACTATCAATATCCATCAGGCTTGGACCAAATTTAACAAGGACATAAAATCCTTCTACACTTCAAGCTCTACACGACCTGGGAGGGTGATCCCTTCAGTGAATCTCTTGCTCTCTGCAACGATACTCAAGAATTTACTGAAAACAAAGCAAATTATCTCATAAAAGGACTCAACAAAAAGGGAGAATGCTCAAGGATGGAAAATCCTTCAGTGATCCTCAACCTTAAGCTAGAGTATGAGAAGGGTGGGACAACTTTCAGAAAATGCAAAAAACTAACAAATGATATTCTGATATTTATGAGATCTGTAGAGATTCATCAGTTGAAAGCAAAACAAGGCTGATAAATAAAACTAGTTACAAGCATTGATTAGTGCCTTACTCCATTGGGCACCTGAGAGATATAAAACATAAACCTAAAAACGTGGTAGAATTTGATCTGATCTGATAACATAAAATTTGAGATGATATTGCCCCCCCATTTGTAACCCTAACCCAAGACTACTTATCTAAAATCCTTGCACAAGCCCTATCATTTTGCAACTCCATTTAAGAGATTTAATTGACCCCTTGGGCTGAAGCATAAACAAAAAGCTACATACATCATAGAAATGCACTAAATGAAATAAACCCTTGATTCATTTCATTTAAAAATTGATAGAATTATGCAATGGAGAGAAAAAGGTTAGAATTCTATTTTTCTTTAAACAAAATGCTATCTTTGTCACAAGATAAAATTTATGCATAACTCCTTCAAGAACCTGTACAAAATTCAACACTAAACATTTCTTTATTTGCTTTGTAAAAGATTTTACAACTTGTCTGCTTCACTTTGACTCGCTACTCTAAAAAGACTAGGAAAAACCCAAGGAACAAGAAAATTGAACCTACAAAGACATTTCCTACAAATCTGAATCCTTATTCTGGCCATGATTTCCCTTTTTATAGAATAAAGGGAGCAACAAGCTTCTGGCCAGAAGACACATGTTAATAGTAGATTCATTCTTAACAATTAGCCCTAAAAGGTCATATGCAATTTTTTACAAAATTGTTTACATGGCCGTGCGCTGGCACCTATGAATCATTGTTCTTAACTAAAAATTGGTAGGGGAAAAACCATTTGAGCCATGCCGTTATCACCCTAACAACTTTAGATGGGGTATGAGATTTTGCTCTTTTGTCCTATTGAGCATTTCCCTTCTAGGAAAGGAAACAGGGTCCTAGCAAGAAGAAAAGTCACTTCTAAACTAGAGGAGGAGCTTCAACCTTCATGCCCAGGATCAAAGGTAGTGGGAGGGGGAGTTAGGGGGAAAACATAATATACTAGGGAGGGGTCATAGCTTCCATGTAGCTACATGGATGGATTGCTGCCATTCCCTACCCAGACATGTTCCTTTTTCATTCCTCTGTGGGCTCTCTCTCAGAATCCCTTGTCATCCAGTGACAAAGTAGACATAGAGGTTTTGCCATGCATGGCCTTTCTTCATAAGAAAAGGATTTCACGCCCCCTTTGGAAATCCTCCCCACTTTCACATCACCTCTGGCAATAGACATACTCACACATGAGATAAAAAATCCATCCACTATCATAGAGTATATTGCAACTCCATTTACAAGCTTGCTCAAACATCATTCCCTTTGCAAAAGGAAAAACCGCATTCAGAAAATGAAAAGGTGTCATACTCTCCTACCAATTTGATCACCACCTTGTTGTATTTATAGTTAAACCATACTTCATCAAGTAGTGCCTGTTCATGAAACATCATCACTTTGGTGCTCTTAATTCAATATGCCAGCTATGGACACTAGAATTCATGCAAATCACATCCACTGTATTCTTCTATCAAGGTTCGTCTGATGCGAGTGATTTTATCATAATTTTATTTTTCCATGGGTGTACATTCTTCTACTTTAGGATCTCTATCAACAAGCAAATCTCTGAATTCATTAGAGAACTCGTGATCCATCACACTTGAACCGGAAGCTTAACCTAATCCTTTCACATCTCTGAGATATCATCCTTGCCTTGTCGAATTAGTCCTTTGCTCAATAGAAAATTTGAAAATAATCCTCCTAGACTAGGTCGGCATCAAAATCTCCCAACTAGTCACTAATCATCCTGAGTGGACAAGTTTGTATCCTATTCATTCTATCTCTTCCCCACGGGCTATGCCCAATGCCTTCAAAATCCCTCCTAATTTCACATTTGAAATTCAACAACAGATCTTACCCAACCTAGCAAATCTGACGATCATTGCACGTCGACTCGGCATTTGTCCTTCCATCTGTATCCGCAGACCCACCAAATCCCGACTAAATAGCACCATATCATCTTTCGACTAGACTCTATCATTGACCCCACCGTAAGTCTTCTTGGCCAACTCGTCACACATGGCATCATCTCGTGATGTCGCGGTCTGTAACTTCCTTACAACTTCCATCACGGGGATACGGGGGCCATCAAATCTGTGCAAACTTTACTGTTTAGCACAATGCTTGTTAATTCCTCCAGAATTAAAAATCGAGCACCTTTTACCATAGGATAAAACATCCCCATTCATTTTGAACACATGCAAATTGATAAGACTATTAGTAAACCGACCTTACCACCTAAGAACCGGTAACAATTCTTTGACCGGTTATACTGCCAACCTTTTCGGTTTCTGCTAAAAACACATGGCACAATCTCGCGATGTCGCAATCTTTATCATCTTTTCATCTTTGATCATGGGGAAGCACTAATCATTGGATTCATTCTATCTTTAGAAACTAGTCGAAATACTTAGGACTTTCAGTCTTAGGGAAATTATGGGTGCAAATATTTAAAGGGAGACTGGTCATAGGGAATTTTTTGCAACTTAGGAAAAATCACATTCCATAAACCAATTGACCACCACTTAATATTTAGGGAATGAAATGGCCCCACCCATGGTAAACAACCCTTGGCTTTAAGTGGGAAAAAGTGACAACAAAATATATCATGGCTAGGGTTTTCTTCACAAAACGTAAGAAATCTTGATAAACCCTAAACCCTAGACCTTGGCTCATTTATAGAGGATACAAATAAAACCAAAAAATCAATATTTGAGTTCAAAATTGAAAATTTTATGCAATCAATTTTCAGTCCTATCACATCCCATACTTAACTCATACAATAACACATCTATATATATACAATATTATTCATTAAATCCCTCAACTAGGCAAACCACAAACAAAATAAACAATACTACATAAATTCAGCCACTTGGACAAAAAATACTAAATGTGGTCCACTCTAGAAGATAGAGGGAACCCAAACAAATCAAAACAAATCCTTCTCAAATGATTCTAATGAATTGCATAGGCTAACACATGCTCCAAGGTTGGCATCAAGTGAAATGTATAGATAAGAAATAAAGCATACCAACCGGTCAACCCAAAAACATCCTTTAATGCATAATACTCAATGCAGATCTACACATGCCATAGTGAAACCCATATCAACATATAAACTCAACCTCCAGTGCATATCAATACCAAAAAGGTATGATCCAAATAAGATACACCACCTCAATCATTCGAAAACCAAACTAGTTGACAAAACTGAACTCATGGCAACATAACTTCAACGGCCAATCAAACCATCACTAGAAAACTGAATTGGAACACTTCATAAACCAAATGAGCATGTCCTTCAAGCCACAAAACTTGAATCCATATATTAGATAACCACCAAACATTCTCTAGACTAGTTCTGGCAAACACCTCACTATTAGAAACAACAACAACTAAGTCTACCATCTGAGAAACATAAGACCTATAAACCTGATAGTGAAATATACACAAATCATAAACATTATATCTATAATTGTACTCCATAATCTTCATAAACTGGTGGAATGCAAAGCATTCTTCAACTAGGACATTAAATACTCTTTCCTGCATATAAATAATGTTTCCTACATATTGAAACATCCACTACGCCAACCTTTTGGAAATTCCTCATATCCACTCGACATCACTGCCATACTACACAACATTAGAATACTCATTTCCCCATATACAACACATAGTGACATCAATGACAACATACTCTAACATATCTTAAGTTTCCAACATTCTCCTCCTTTTTTATTGATGGCAACACCTATACCACCAACAACAAAGAACACTGAACATTCAATTGATCTCCCTCCCCCTTTGACATCAAGGTCAAAGGGTGCAAAACAAACCAACAACATCTCTCTTTCCCTCTTCTAGATCAAACTTTGATAATTGCAACACAAACTACTTTCTATGAGAGCAGCCACTGCATCAATCCAGGAGCAAAAGATTAACTTTAGAACCCCCCTAGATAGAGGCACCACATAAATGCATCTAATTTAAAGGAGCAATAAGCCATAACTTTTGCAGCAGATCCTCAAAGGTATCCTTTACCAGAGTCTTAGTAAATATATCTACAATCTATTCCTTAGTAGGTACATACTCCAATCTAACTTCCTTCTCTACAACCTTATCTCTTAGGAAATTATAAGTAGAGCTATACACACAGACATCATTCAAGATTGAAGGAAGGTTTGAAGAAGGAAAATCAGAGCTAAACTGGTATTGAATCCAACATATGAAGATGCTATTTTGAGCAGTACATTATCATTGGATTTAACCATCCAATTGTAATCAGTGTGACTCCCATTTTGTGATTGAGCAGTGAGCTCTAGGCAGTTGGCCTTTCTACATGTGCAGACTCCATATTGTACAAACATACTATCTGCAATAGTATCATCTGATTGTGGGTAAGGCTTCCCACTGTGGTTTTTCCCCTTACAGGGTTTCCACATACAAATATTGGTGCTATGTGTTGTGGATGTTATTATCTTTTTGTTTCAAGCATTAATCTTTACCGGTACTGCATTTAACTGATAAAACTATCTACCGGCATAAAGTTTGGTTTACCGGTCTTAAGCATTAAGTTTTGGTTAAGTTAATTTTGGTTTGAATTTGTTAGACAACTGATTCACCCCCCCCCCTCTTAGTTGTCTCTGAGACCTAACAATCAAGGTATTTCAGAACCTATTTGTCCTCACTTGCAATCTAAAAGAAGATAAACCAGGACTTGGATATCTAAAATCAAATCAAAAGCAACATAGTTATCAACAGCCAAAGTGGAGAAAGAAATCAGTCTCTAAAAAATAATAATGGTAAGAAAAGCTACATCAAGTAGCAAAAATAGTAGCCAATAAGCAAAAACAAGAAGAATATGAGAAACAACAAGAAGAACTTGCAATCAAAAGAGAAGAAGAATCTTGTAAACAAGTTCAAGGAATACGAGCAAATGCTAAATCTGAACAAGATATTCCAGAAGCAGTAAAAGCAGAGATGGCAAAAATCAGAGAACTATTCGCACCATACAATATTCCTGTATGGTACAGTGGTGTAATTCTAGACAATGGTTCAAAGATAGATTCAAATGAATATGAATGGGGTCCAGATGTATCATCTAGTGTATCAAGTGAAGAAAAGAATGAAGAGCAAGCAGCTATCACACATGAAGACTTATCTTTTACAAAACAAAAGATAGAGTTAGAAAGAAGACAAGAACTCAGAATCCAGAGAAAAGATGCATATACAAGACAACAAAAGAAAGAGGATGAAAAAGACAAAGAAGTAACACCACAAGAAGCACAAACAGATATTGATCAAGCATTGGGAAATACCAGATTTCTATCAAATGAGGAGAAAGATGTACCAAGGTATGGAAGAACCATAGAAGAACTAAGAGATAGTCAAGTAGGATTGACTATTAGACCAGAAGAAGTTGAGTTTGAGAGAAGACATAAGCTAGCTAAAGAATCCTCTATATCATGTACACAAGTATGTCAACTTCAAAATACAACTGAATCTATTGAAATTAATCAAGAAGGAACTTTTAGTACTAAAGATGTGTGTGTTGATATAATCCATTCGTTTAAGGGACAAATGTCAGATGACGAGTCACATGAGTGTGAACTAAAAAATACCAATATTGATTTCATTAGAACTGATTGGAGAACAATTGGGAGAGACTATCCTCAAGAACGTTCTGTCTATGACATTACCTACTCTACGCCAAATTATGACTATTAGGTCATGAACCTTGAAGCACCTAACACTGACAATGACTATGACTTACCCCTTCTTCATCCAGAACTAATTGATTGGGATAATGTAGAAAACCCTAAATTGGATGTCTTTTCCAATGACCATGACTTAGTTGTGTATCTTAATGTTGTTGAACCCATAACACCTAAGATATCTTCCATTGAGGAATCAAGTAACATTTCTTGTAGTCAGGAGAATGTCAAACTTTCCAATCACAAAATTGAAATAAAACAAGGAAAATACCTAGTTCTGAAAACCATTTCATGGCAACACTAGATCAATCAAGAGAAAAAATAAAGGATGTATCTAATGGTGAAAACCTCTTTGAGGCACTAGAAGATGGAAAGTTTGAGATCCTCCCTTCATATTTTCAGGAGAGATCTGCTATTCTAATAGAACCAACATAAGCAATAAACATTGGCACACCAAAGGATCCCAAGATACTTCATTTTGCTGCATCATTATCAAATAAAGAGAGGAAAGAATACATAGAATTCTTCAGACAAAGATAGATAAATTTTGCTTGGTCCTATGCAGAAATGCCAGGACTTAATCCAGATCTTATCATGCATCATCTCAATGTGGATCATAAAGAAAAAAATAGTTAAACAAAAGCTAAGGAAGATGCATCCACACATCGCTCTCCTTGTAAAAGCTGAGCTAAAGAAACAATTAGATGTGGGTTTCATAAGACCTATTGCCTATCCAAAATGGGTTTTAAGCATTGTGCCAGTGTCAAATCTAGATAAAAGCATAAGGGTCTGCACCGATTTCAGAGATTTGAACAAGGCATGTCCCAAAGATGATTTCCCACTACCCAACATTGATATAATTGTGGACTTATCAGCAGGACATGAGATGTTTTCATTAATGGATGGATTCTCAGGATACAATCAAATAAGAATCACCCTTGAAGATCAAGAAAAGACAACATCCTGTGCATGGGGTACTTACTGCTGGAGTGTTATGCCATTTGGGCTTAAGAATGCAGAAGCAACTTATCAAAGAGCTATGACAATATTTTTTCATGATATGATGCATACATTTATGGAAGATTATGTAGATGATATACTTGAAAAATCTCATACAAGTAAAGAACATTTGAACACCTTGGGCAAGATCTTTGGTAGGCTTGAAAGATATCAGTTGAGATTAAACCCAAATAAATGTGCATTTGGAGTAACTTCTGGAAAACTTCTTGGGTACATTATATCAGCTCATGAAAGTGAAGTAGATCCAAAAAAGGTCAAAGCTATCATAGAAATGGAGTCACCTAGGAACATAAGTCAATTGTGTTCTTTAAATGGAAGATTGCAATCAATCAAAAGTTTTGTCTCTCAATTAACATATAGATGTCATCCATTCACTCATCTTTTACACAAGAATGTTCCATTCAAATAGGATCAGAAGTGTGAAGAGGCTTTTATGAAAATCAAAGAATATCTCATGAATCCTCTAGTACTTATATCACCAATCAAAGGGAAACCATTGTTACTTTATATCTCAGCAAAAAATGTATCATTAGGAGCTCTCCTAGCACAACATGATGAAGAAGGAAAAGAAATAGCAGTGTATTACATCAATAGAACACTTGTCAGCTATGAATTGAATTATACATCCATAGAGAAGACATGCCTAGCAGTTGTATTTGCAACTCAGAAGCTGCGACATTATATGCTGACTCATTCTATGAAACTAATAGCAAAAATCAATCCACTAAAGTATTTGTTGAACAAGTCAACTTTGACATGCAAACTAGCAAAGTGGGGTTACAATACTAAGTGAGTTTGATATAGAATATGTTAATCGAAAAGCTATTAAAGGATAGGTCATTGTCGATCAATTAGCTGAAGCACCTTTACAAGATAGCATACAATTGCACATTGAATTTCCTAATGCAGACATTCTGACAATAAGTACAAAATTTTGAGAGCTGTACTTTGATGGTTCTTATACACAATATGGATCAAGCACAAGAATTTTGTTCATCACACCTCAGGGACACATAATTCCAAAATCATATAGACTGCGGTTTCCATGCACAAACAATACTACAGAATATGAAGCATTGACTATTGGTCTCAAAATGACTATTGAATGGAATATCAAGGAATTACATGTCTATGGTGATTCACAGCTTATCATCAACCAAATAAATGATGATTATCAAACTAAGTATGACAAGCTCATGCCCTAAAAATAATTGGTAGAAGAGTTTAAAGAACACTTTGAAGAAGTATCATTTACTTAGATACCAAGAAATGAGAATAAAGCAGCAGATGCAATGGCTACAATAGCATCTCTCTTTCAAAATCAAGAGAATCAACAATGTTATGAATTCTTGGTGGAAGATATCTTAACCCCTACCATTCAATCCCAGCATACCTACATGATTTGCCATATATCGAGAACCAATCAATCCTTATATGACCAAACTTATGAATACTTAAAAGAGAATATCATTCCTCCTGACCTATCCCGCAATCAGAGAAGAAATTTTATCCGTTAGTCATCCCGCTATACTATTATTTTTGATATCTTATATAGGCGAGGTCTAGATAGCACTTTATTAAGATGTCTTGAACAAGAAGAATCTGAGAAAGTTCTTAACGAAGTTCACATAGGTATTTGTGGCACACACTCAAGTGGATTAACACTGGCTAAGAAACTTCTTCGTATAGGTTACTATTGGCCTAGTATGGAGAGATATTCATTCACATATGCCAAGAAATGCAAACAATGTCAGATCCATAGGAATCTCATCCATGCACCAGCATAAGAATTGCATCCTATAGCAGGATCATGACCATTTTCTTAATGGGGCCTTGATTTGGTAGGTAAGATAAATCCTTCATCCTCTAATGGACATAAGTTCATTCTGACTACTACTGAATATTTCACTAAATGGATTGAAGCAATACCTTTGACAAAAGTGATAGGAAAACAAATATCATCATTCATCTTGAATTATATAATCTGTCGCTATGGAGTTCCTATGACCATTATCACTGATAATGGACGACCATTTAAGAATCAAGATGTGACAGAAATATGTGAGAAATTCCATATCCAACATAGGTTTTCTACTCCATATTATCCACAAGGAAATGGTCAAGTTGAGGCATCAAACTGTAGCATCGTAAATTGTACGCACTTGCTAGGGTGGTACAATTTCACACCTAGTTTAGCACCTGCCTTAGTGCATTTTACATTCTGCATTGCATTTCTCCTTAAGCACTTAATTAATCAAATTAATTAGGTCTAAGGTCCTATTTTATTGTCCTTTGTATCATAAAGTTGGGCCCTTTCGCTAAAGCGTGCCCTTTGCATTTTATTCCTCCAATACATCACTCAATCAAAAACCCTAATTAAGTCCTATTTCAAACTTGAGGGCTTGGTTTCGGGGTCAAAACATCTTGAAATCACCTGTAACTTCAGGATTCTCTCTAAAATCATCATATCCGACGGCCCTGAAAATTTGGTGAAAAGTTGTCGGGATTGTGGCGCCCGGAGTGCACATGGTCCCGGACATTTTTCCTGAAATTTTGGGAGCACGATCCAATCATAAAATAAAGCTTAACCCCAAGAAATTGGTGGGATATTCAATCTCTAAGTCAACCAAAAGACGAATTTACAATCTAGGGTTTCCTACATAAGAGCTCTCTTTATTCATTTGAAGGGATCGGATTTTTGTTTTCAGGAACCTCATATGCAGCGAAAGAGCAGATCTTTGAAGACTTCAACAACATTCAACATCCTTCTATCAAGCATCTATCAATTTCATTCCTTCACTTAGGGCTTGGAAGACATTGAAGAACAATAGGAGATTACCGACTGAAGATTGGCTTGTACTCCTCCCTTGAGGGTTGGGTATGATTTCATGTTGTTTTCATGTCTTTGCATAAGCTTCAATATATCATTTATTCATGCTTTAGATCACATTGCATCTTGATTTAGAGCATTTACATTGTCATTTACAAGCAATTAGGGTTTACTTTATAGGTTGCTCTAGTTTGCTTTCTTGCATTTTAGGACCTTGCACACACACTAGGTCTGCACACACAATACATTTTACAAAACAACTTGGCTATTTGTGGAGGTGGAAATCACCGAAGCGGGGGTTTGACTAAGGCAAAACCCTATATAGCCGCCCATACACCCTTTTTCAGATATCATTGCAGGTTTCAGGATTTGAACGACGCCGCAGGATACAGATCCGGAGAGAACAGGTCGAGACAGCACTCTGCATCAAATTGCAAAGCAGAAGACTGGGACAGGGGCGTTGGGCACCCTGGTCCTGCCAGGACAGGGGCGCTAGGTGCCCTGGTCCCTGGGACAGAGGCGCTGGGCGCCCTGGTCCTCCGGACAGACAGCTTTCAGACAGCTTTCCGACAGTGTTTCAGAGTGCAAAACGACAGTTTCTGGTGCAGTTTTCAGGACAGTGGTGCCCGCGCTCCCGTCCCGAACATTTTCAGTCCGATTTTGACTCCGGGTACGCATCTGCATTCTTATTTCATCTTTGTATTTATAGCTGTTCATTGTTTAATCTCAATTCTACAATCTTGTTATTAGTTCATACTTGCATTTTGGGATTAGGGTTTGAACTTGCATTACTTGATCTCACAATTTCAATAAGGGAATAGAAATCCTAATAGATATCCTGTGGCTCTCTCTTTCACAAAAAGAAGTAGCCAATTGTGCGATATCTCTAGGCTCTTTCGTATTCCGTAATGTGTGTCAAAAGGTAGGATTAGGGCATGTTAACCTAGTCTCGCTTTTTCCCCTACACATTTTGGTGAACCTGATGTGAATCTATCATTGCTTCCTCTTGCATTGCATTTGTTAGATCTAGATCTAGATTTAGTGTGTTTTCATTTCATTTTCATTAAAAGAGAAAAAAAAAAAAAAGTGTGTTTCTTTGCATTGTGTGTTTAAATTTTATGCAATCTTTTCAAAATGTCAGATTTTTATTTGCAAAATGTTCATGCTTTTGATGATTATTATGAGTATAGCCAAGATGAATTAGATGAGGCTTTAGATGAGTTTTTAAACCCTAAAGATGCCAAACCTTCATTTTACCAAAAACTCATAAACCTTGTTACTATGCCATTTAGGTGTGATGAGAAAGATAAGTCGAATGATTCCTCTCAAGGATACATTCCTATCAACTCTTCCCCTGAATCTAGTAACATGGTTGTTTTCAATAATCCCCTCTATGAGGAGATGTCCCCTTTTGAATCAGAAGACAAACCTTTTAACCGATATGATCATGCTTTGTCGAATGATGCTCTTGATGACTTTGTGGCTTTGTCGAAATCTTTAAACAAGAACAAGACCTCTAAATTGGTTAAAATGATAAACTTGAATGAACATAACAAGCCTCTCTTTGAAGTCCAAGGTGCTCATCCTTCTCCCACCTTTCAAGTTCCTAAATCACCTCTCCTTACTGTCCAAGGAAGGTATGATCATGATTCCTTTCGTACCCCGAATAAACCAATCATCACTGTGCAAGGAAGAAAACCTATAAGTCCTTACAGTTATGCTAAGCAAATAACTAGAGAGAGTTATCATACGGTTGCCCATACTTATCACACCAGAAATAATAGGCAACCTAATCCCCCTCCTGTTATTCCAGTTTCTCTTCCTAATCCTCAACCAATTCTTCCTCAAGCTCCCCGTATTTTGCAAGTTATGGGTAAGGAATATGATCTCATAGAACAACTTAAAGCTACCCCTGCTAAGATATCCCTTTGGGATTTGATTCAAACTTCTTCCGCTCATCATGGAATGTTACAAGATGCCTTGAAAGATTTGAATGTTCCTCCACCGAATACAACTAGTAATATAGCATCTTTGGTTAACTCTGTGATGAATCCTAAAGCTCAAATTGTGTTTACCCAAGATGAGTTGCCTACTAGTGAAATTCAACAACAATATGATCCCTTGATGATTGTGGTTATCATGAAAGACACTGCTATAAGATGAACACTAGTAGATAATGGCTTTGGCCTTAATGTGTGTAGCATTAATCTATTGCATAAGATGAATGTGGATACGTCTCTTATTGAACCTGACTCTCGTCCCATTCGTGGCTTTGACAATGTGGCTAAGACTTTGTTAGGTATCATCACCTTACCTCTCACAGTGGGACCTGTTACTTTGCCTACTCCTATCCATGTTATGTCGGGAAATTTAACATATAACTTGTTATTAGGGAGGCCTTGGATTCACAGCATGCAAGCTGCCCCCTCTACATTGCATAGACAAGTTAAATTCGTCTATAACAATAAGACATATACTTTGATAGGTGATACTAATTTTCAAGCTTGTCTACAAACATCTACTTCCAAAGGAGGTTCTTCTAAGCCATCCTCGTCTAGTGATGACTCTTTAAACAAGATACCTATCGATAAGTCTTCGCTCTCTGATGATCAAAATTCTTTGGATGAGTCTGGAGCTCCTGAAGAAGATCCTTCTCGACTTGAAACTACACATAAGAAGGATTCTGATCCTGAGAAGGTTCTCGCAGAGGATGATTGGGGATCTCTTGATTTTAACCCTACCTTTGTAGGTGAATATAAGGTTCCTTCTAGAGAACTTAAAGTTGAAAAGAAGGAAGAAGCTGAAAATCATAAAGTTGAAAAGAAGGATGAAGCTAAAAATCAATCAACCTTACCTGAATCTATGAGTAATAATTTTGTGGCCTCTTCTCAAACTTCTTCTCCTCACACCTCTAATTATGAAGAGTTTGATTCTTTGTCTTATGAAAAACCACCTTCTCTTCCTGAAATGGCTGATCGTTATGGTCGTGGTTTTTGCATTTTTGCTAAGCATGGGTATCATGGAAAAGGTTGTGGTGCTCATGAACAAGGGATAAGAGTTCATCTAGAGACTAATTTTCACAATTATGCCTTTGGACTTGGCTATAATCCCTGCAAACGTACTAAAGCTTCTAAAAGACCATGCATTAGTGTTAATGCCATCTCTACATCTTTATCAATACAACACCCTGAGTATATTGATGGGGATCCTTCGAGTGATTGTGCTTTGGATATCTTCCCTACCGACGATGCTTTAGCTGAGTTCTTGGGAGCCTATGACACTCTTCCTCATTATCATCACAATAGGGGACTCCCTTATTGTTTGAACACTGAAGCCTATTTTGGAAAAGAGATCGATAATGATGAGATTGTGAAAGAATTCCCTCAGTTAAAGGATACTCCTCAACAAAGTAATCTTCTCATAAGTGACACCACTGATGTTAAGATGGATCCTCGCAATAAAGAGAAAGTTATTAAAATTGGAAAATGTTTGGATGAAGAGGAACAAAAACAATATGAAGATTTATTGCATGAATTCCCTGAGATCTTTGCTTGGACATACTCTGACATGCCTGGTATAGATCCTAAGATTGTTACTCATAATATTGTCTTAGTTCCTGATGCTAAGCCCGTGAAACAAAAGATTCGAAAAATGAATCCTAAGGTAGCTCTGCTTGTTAAGGCTGAGATTGAAAAATTATTGGAGGCTGGATTTATCCACCCTATTGATTACTCCCCGTGGATTTCAAATATTGTCACTGTGGCTAAACCAGACAACAAAATAAGAATGTGTACCGACTTTCAGGATCTAAATAAGGCTTCTTTAAAAGATGATTTCCCTCTTCCAAACATTGACATGATAGTGGATTCTACGGCAGGACATGCCTTGTTATCCTTCATGGATGGTTTTTCAGGATACAATCAAATTTTCATTAACCCTCACGATCAATTCAAAACCGCTTTCACCACTCCTTGGGGTACGTTTTGTTGGATAATGATGCCTTTTGGACTTAAAAATGCCAGTGCAACTTATCAACGAGCAATGACCCTTATCTTTCATGATTATATGCATAAGATTTTAGAGGATTATGTTGATGATATTTTAGCTAAATCCTTTCTTCGCATGGATCATGTTAAAATCCTCCGTCAAATCTTTGAAAGAATTCGTAAGTATCACATGCGCTTGAATCCCCAAAAATGTGTTTTTGGTGTGGATAGTGGAAAACTATTAGGATTCATAGTTTCGCATCGTGGGATTGAGGTGGACACTAAGAAAATAGATGCTATTGTCAACATGCCACCTCCTAGAAATGTGTCTCAACTTAAAAGCTTACAAGGAAAGATTCAAGTCATTCGTAGGTTCGTGTCTCAACTTGCAGATCATACCTTTCCTTTTACTCAACTCCTTAAAAAGGATATCACTTTTCAATGGAACGAAGATTGTCAGCAAGCATTTGAAGATTTAAAAGTGTATTTGGCTAGTCCTCCTATTCTTCAACCTGCCGAACCTTCTAAACCCTTCCTTCTGTATATAACTGCTTCCTCTCATGCTCTTGCAGCATTGTTGGCACAACATGATAAAGATGGTAAGGAATGTCCAGTTTATTACATAAGTCGTACCTTACTCGATTATGAGACCCGACATTCTGCGATAGAAAGACAATGCTTGGCCTTGGTGTTTGCGACTCAAAAATTGAGACATTATCTTTTAAATTCAGAAGTCCATGTCATGGTAAAGTTTGATCCTTTGAAGCATCTTTTCTCTAAAACTGATTTATCAGGACGCCTAGCTAAGTGGCTTATGATGTTAACTGAATTTGACCTTAAATTTGTTTCACAAAGAGGAATTAAAGGACAAGCGTTGACTGATCACTTAGTTGAGGCCCCTTCACCTTTCTCCTTTCCTAACCCTGAGTCATTTCCCGATGAATTTATTCTTTCTATAGAGAAAGATGAAACTTGGGAGTTATACTTTGATGGCTCTACGTGTCGTACAGGAGCGGGGGTAGGTGTTGTTCTGATTTCTCCTACAAAGAAACCTATTCCCTTATCCTATCATCTAAATTTCTCGTGTACCAATAACATTGTTGAGTATGAGGCTCTTATAGCAGGAATAAAAGCAGCCTTGGCTCTGAACATAAAACACATACATATCTATGGAGATTCGCAATTGATTATAAGACAGGTAACAGGACTATATCAAGCAAAACAAGACAAATTATCACAATATAAAGACCTTGCTATCTCTTTATTACAAAATTTCGATTCTTATACTATGGAACCTGTTCCTTGAAAAGATAATCGACATGCAGATGCAATGGCATGTGTGGCTTCTCTTGTATCTTTAGAGGACCCTGTGGTCAATCTTAATTTTGTTATTCACAACCTTATTTCTCCAGCTATTGTAGACGATTCTAGCTTGGTAACATGTTGTGATTTTATAGACTCAGATGAATGGTACTCGCATATCGTAAGATATTTGACCGATGGTACCTTTCCTGATTCCGCTAATAGGAACACTAGGGCTAGAATCCACAAGCTGTCTGCTAGATATATCATTCTTTCTAATGTTCTTTACTGAAGGGGTTATGATGGCCTTCTCCTTCGCTGTCTTAACAAATCGAAAATCCCTGTTGCTCTTGAAGAGGCACATTCAGGTGCCTGTGGGGGACATTTTGGAGGCAAATCCGTGGTTCATAGATTGCTTCGTATGGGATACTATTGGCAAACTATGCAGAAGGATTCCTTTTCATTTGTTAAGAAATGTCATCAATGTCAACAACACAATAATCTGATTCATGCTCCTGCCCAAGAACTTCGTTCTCAAGTAGCTTCTTGGCCTTTCTCCGCATGGGGTTTGGATCTTATTGGAAAAATCTCTCCTCCTTCATCTCAAGGACACACCTTCATTATAACCGCAACAAATTACTTTACGAAGTGGGTAGAAGCTATTCCCCTTCGCTCTACTACTGCTGAAGTGATTTGTCAATTTCTTCTAGAAAACATCATTTCTCGATTCGAGATACCTTCCACTATAATCTCAGATAATGGGACATCATTTAAGAACAAGGATGTGAAGAAATTCCTCGAGAAGTATCATATCAAACATCGATTTTCTACACCATACTATCCTCAGTCAAATGGTCAAGCCGAATCATCCAATAAGATAATTGAACAAATTCTTCGCAAAACCGTGAATAAGCATGGTAAGGATTGGAGTAACCAGCTAATCTATGCTCTTTGGGCCTACCGAACAAGTGTACGAATTGCTACAGGAACTACTCCTTATAATCTTGTTTATGGTGCTGACGCTATTATGCCTTTAGAGTTAGAGATTCCATCACTTAGGGTTTCTCTCAAAGGTATAGTAGATGATGACTCTTATAAAGAACAACGACTTCAATAGCTTGAGATGCTTGATGAACAGCGTATAAACGCTCTTGAGCATATTCAAGTGTATCACAAAACCCTACAACGAAGCTATAATGATAAGGTCATTCAACGTTCCTTCTCAGTAGGTGACTTAGTCCTTTATGAGAATCAACGCAATGTGAATGCCTTACCTGCAGAAAAGGGAAAATTTAGTCCTAATTGGCTTGGACCATATATCGTTATTGAGGATTATGGATCAGGTGCTTACAAAATAGCAGATGTAGATGGTACACCTCTTAAAGAACCTATCAATGCCATGCACTTGCGTAGATATTATGCTTAATTCTTCATTCCTCATCTATCTTCTTTTCAATTCTTCAACATTGGATAATATGTTAGTATCTCTTAATTAAAGCAAAATAGAATTAAATGTTATGTTGCTTAATCTATATTGCTTCGTTCCTGACAAGCGCATCTCTTTACTTTATAGTTTGTCTTGAATTCATTTATATAAATTGTAAGAGATTTACATTTCCGTTATGCTAGCATATTATACAGTGTCGTTATGTGTTAAGTAGAATCGTATCATGTTGTGTTTAAGTTCAAAATTAGATCACATTAGTTATATGATTCTTAGACTTAATGCATATTTCTTCCTTATCATCAATGTAGTACTTGATTAAATATTTTAATTAAGTCACACATGTATCAATTTAATCATGGAGCATTGAGAAATCAATCACATGGAAATTAAATTCTGAACATACATGTACATTTACCAAATGTATTAGATTTAATCAAAACAAAATATACATTGTTTTAAGCATTAAAGATAACACATTTGAGACAAAAGAGAAGCATGTATATATACATATATATATGTGTGGATCGTATACAAATATAGGTCACTGTATATCCAAAATGTGACCTCTCTTTTACATCATAAAATCATCTCCTATCCCTAGGGCTAGTGGCTGGAGAGTGTCAACTAGACGTTCCCTCCTGATCTGGCTGTGAAGGTGGACCCATGGGTGTGTAGCGCGATACAGACCGTGAGTGACTCCAAGAGGAACTCCTACGATCCCTATCCATAAGGATCGCGCGATAGGTGGTAGCCTCAGCCTAAGCTGCTGCTAGATCTCGCCACGCCCACTGAAGGTCCTCTGATAGGACTCTCTCTCTCTCCCTCCATATGTCTACCTGTACTCGGAATGGGGAAAACAAATCCTCATGCCGACCCGCGTTCCCCTGAGGCCTATAGGCAATCTATGAGGAACTGAGGATCTGTGCTATCATGGAAATGTCTGTCATTGCCTGCTGAATCAGGGAACGCCACTCTTGCACATTAGCTGTAGCAGTAAAACAGATTTTTGTTAATACCATTCTATATCGTCAAAACATTAATCAATCAATATAAACCTACTATACCTGGATCTCCCTCACACCAATAGGGATCATGATATGGTAGCATCTGTGCCTGGGAACTGCTAGGCTCCCCTCACTCGAATAATCTGTGCACGATGGGTGTAGGCTGGACGGTACTAGGAACAGGTCTCTGTATCGCCTCATGTTCCCCCTGTTGGGGAATAAGAGGTGGATCCAGAGCTATGGTATCATCTCCTGAGCTGCATCTGACTCCTCCTCATCATCTCTATCCTCCTCCTCGTCATCCTCCTCATCATCCTCATCCTCGTCCTCATCCGCATCCTCACCTGCATCCTCCTTGTCCTCCTCTCTATCTGTGTCCTCCTCCTCCTCCTCCTCGACACTGGGCTGATCGCCTATAGGTGGATCAGGATCTCCCGCCTCCTCATGACCCTCTCCCTCCTCTGGCTCCTCTGACCTAGATCCCTGGTCCTCGTCTCGGTCTCCATGTCTCCATGGGCCTAGATAGCCTGTCGGATGATCTGGTGGAAAGATAGGACCTGGATATGATCTCATAAACCATGAGACATACCTGCGCTATGCTCCAGGCTCTGCAAAATAATCAGTGACTACATCCTGATCAGATCCCTCTAAGTCTGTAGTCTCAATGTCATCTATCATCGGTCTCGCTACTGCTCTAGGTCTGGGAAGGACCCGTGAGTGTAGAGTATAGATGGGCACATCGGCTGGAACACACTGCTCTAGCCCAAACTGCCTCCGTACTCCGTCGAAGTAGAATGGGACTATGATGTGTGAATATCATCCCCGCAATAGGCGGTTCCTCTGTAGACATGCTAACTATCTCTCCATCCCATCCCATCTATGCATCCGTAGGTAGGGTCTCCACACTGTCACCTCGGCTGTCAGTCTATCAAAAATCACTCTCCAATATAATAAATCTCCAAATCTCCACTCGCTGGTAAGTGGATAAGCAAACACCCTAGGTTGCTTGCTCGCTATACTCAGCGGAAAGCCGATGGGCCTGGTGCATGTGAAGTGCTCTAAAATCCACACCTGCAGAAGTGTGCATGTCATCAAACTGCAACCCTATCCAAATATGTACTCCTCAAGGTCGTGATAGAGATGTGCAAGCATACTCCGACCCCAAGCATACACTCTCCTGTGTCTCTCCATCGCTTTGATACACCATGTGAGACCCCCATGCATGTGTGTCCCTCGCCCATTAGGGCAGACGGCTAGTGCTATGATGGTGATCATAAGGCATCTCAGAAGGGGTACCTCCCCTATAGGATGTAAGAGCCAGCTGACCATGATGCGAACTCTCGTCTTGCTCGGCATGACTCTCCCTATGCAATACACCTGCTCTCTCTGATGATCCTCCGCTGACCGATCGGTCATGTATGTAACAGTCGCTCCTCTGATAGGAAGACGAAGTATACAGTACACATCCTCGAGTGTAACTGTCAGGTCTCCTACCGGAAGATGAAATGTGCATGTGTCAGGATCCCATCGCTCCATCAATGCCATCAGCATCACACGATGGAACCGAATGGCTGGCATGAGGATCACATACCACAATCCCACAATCGATAGTGTGTCTCTCTCTGCCTGAGTCAGCCGCGGAATCTGATCTCGCAAACTGAGAAGAATATGTCCCGTTGTATGCTCTCTCATGTACGGGAGACCCTGCAACACAAAAACATAACCGTAATCAGTACTCGATCATCAAAATCACTAATGCAAATTGTCGAACATCGTATGCCAGCCCTGAAACCCCTCGCCAAGCCCTGATTGGGGACCATGGTGCCCTGATGGGGACCATGGCACCCTGTTAGGGACCATGGCGCCCTGAGGGGACCATGGCGCCCCAGTCAGGGACCATGGCGCCCTGAGGGGACCAGGGCACCCCACAGGGACCATGGCGCCCTAGGTGGGCCCCGGTCAGCCTTCAAGGCCTGCATACGATCACAAAAAAGTCAAAATGTGAAAAAATCAAAAGTCAAACGTTCAGTCAACTCACCTCGTCCAGTGGCTCATCGTCGATCACGGCTCGGCACAGGATCTCAATCCTCGTGGGACGCTCTGGTCGTCGTGAAGGCATGATGATGGCTATGTGGGCTCCGCTGCACTGAATAGTATTCTGAAATCAACAAAGTGACAAATGTAAGTGTCACTTTCAAAGTATATACTTTCATTTGTTTATCTTCACTTTTGAAACCCTAATTTTCCTCTATCATTCATTTTATCATAACTTGGGTTTGAGAGATACGATTTTTGAGCCGTTTGTTGCGTTGGAATCGTATTTTCCTTCTCTTACTCTCGGGGTGTTCCAAAAAGTGCTCTGATGAAGCCTATTTAGTGAACACCCCTCATCAATACTCTCTTACACAATTTGTCGTAAGTAAACATGCTACTCTGTTTCACCTCCCTAATAAGCAAGTCGAAATAGGGGGGGCATATAGCTACTCATAGATTTCATCACTTTCCTTAGTAAGCATTAGGTGATTTTGTGATCTAACATGTGTTTTGTAGGGTGTGGTTCCTAACTGTGTACTGCAGATACCGCTGGGGGCTTCATCCAACAACTTATGGATATATCCTTTTTCAAATAATGTTTACTTTTATGTACTTTAGCTTGCATATGCACGTAGTACTCATATGACCGCTAAAGTGGGGGCTAAATGTAGCATCGTAAATTGTACGCACTTGCTAGGGTGGTACAATTTCACACCTAGTTTAGCACCCGCCTTAGTGCATTTTACATTCTGCATTGCATTTCTCCTTAAGCACTTAATTAATCAAATTAATTAGGTCTAAGGTCCTATTTCATCGTCCTTTGTATCATAAAGTTGGGCCCTTTCGCTAAAGCGTGCCCTTTGCATTTTATTCCTCCAATACATCACTCAATCAAAAACCCTAATTAAGTCCTATTTCAAACTTGAGGGCTTGGTTCCGGGGTCAAAACATCTCGAAATCACTTGTAACTTCGGGATTCTCTCTAAAATCATCATATCCGACGGCCCTGAAAATTTGGTGAAAAGTTGTCGGGACCGTGGCGCCCGGAGTGCACATGGTCCCGGACATTTTTCCTGAAATTTTGGGAGCACGATCCAATCATAAAATAAAGCTTAACCCCAAGAAATTGGCGGGATATTCAATCTCTAGGTCGGCCAAAAGACGAATTTACGATCTAGGGTTTCCTACATAAGAGCTCTCTTTCTTCATTTGAAGGGATCGGATTTTTGTTTTCAGGAACCTCATATGCAGCGAAAGAGCAGATCTTTGAAGACTTCAACAACATTCAACATCCTTCTATCAAGCATCTATCAATTTCATTCCTTCACTTAGGGCTTGGAAGACATTGAAGAACAATAGGAGATTACTGACTGAAGATTGGCTTGTACTCCTCCCTTGAGGGTTGGGTATGATTTCATGTTGTTTTCATGTCTTTGCATAAGATTCAATATATCATTTATTCATGCTTTAGATCACATTGCATCTTGATTTAGAGCATTTACATTGTCATTTACAAGCAATTAGGGTTTACTTTCTAGGTTGCTCTAGTTTGCTTTCTTGCATTTTAGGACCTTGCACACACAATACATTTTACAAAACAACTTGGCTATTCGTGGAGGTGGAAATCACCGAAGCGGGGGTTTGACTAAGGCAAAACCTTATATAGCCGCCCATACACCCTTTTTCAAATATCATTGCAGGTTTCAGGATTCGGACGACGCCGCAGGATATAGATCCGGAGAGAATAGGTCAAGACAGCACTCTGCATCAAATTGCAGAGCAGAAGACTGGGACAAGGGCGCTGGGCGCCCTGGTCCTGCCAGGACAGGGGCGCTGGGCACCCTGGTCCCTGGGACAGAGGCGCTGGGTGCCTTGGTCCTCCGGACAGACAATTTTCAGACAGCTTTCAGACAGTGTTTCAGAGTGCAGAACGATAGTTTTCGGTGCAGTTTTCAAGACAGTGGCGCCCGCGCTCCCGTCCTGAACATTTTTAGTCCGATTTTGACTCCGGGTATGCATCTGCATTCTTATTTCATCCTTGTATTTACAGCTGTTCATTGTTTAATCTCAATTTTGCAATCTTGTTATTAGTTCATACTTGCATTTTGGGATTAGGGTTTGAACTTGCATTACTTGATCTTACAATTTCAACAAGGGAATAGAAATCCTAATAGATATCCCGTGGCTCTCTCTTTCACAAAAAGAAGTAGCCAATTGTGCGATATCTCTAGGCTCTTTCGTATTCCGTAATGTGTGTCAAAAGAAAGGATTAGGGCATGTTAACCTAGTCTCGCTTTTTCCCCTACACACAAACACAACTATCTTGAAAATATTGAAGAAAACAGTCAATGAAGCTGGAAAAGACTAGCACATTCAGCTAAATCCTGCTCTTTGGGCATACCGAACCAGCATCTGCACACCAATGGGGGAAACTCCATATTGCTTAGTCTATGGATCAGAAGCCATAATACCAATAGAAGTAGAGATACCTTCTCTATAAGTTTCCTTCAAAGGACTTATACCAAAAGAAGAAGAACGACTCTCTAGACTTCAAGAACTTGAGTTGATTCAGGAACGTCACCAAAATGCAACAGATTATTTGAAGGCATATCAATAGAGAATGGCAAGAATTTATAATCACAGAGTCAAGCCACACATTTTTCAGATTGGATATATAGTTCTAAGGGAGAATCCAAGAAATCAACAAGACCGCAAAAAGGGGTAAATTTGAACCAAATTGGCTAGGTCCTTTTGTCATAATATTAGCATATGGCTCAAGAGCATACAAGTTATCTACCCTTGAAGCTGATTGGTTTGATGAACCTATCAATTCTATCCATCTCAAGAAATTCTATGCTTGAGATATAAAGTCCTGGAAAAAAATCAATAAAAAGCATATAAAGTCCTGAAGAAATCAGTAAAAACCAAAAGAGAAGAAAATCCCTAAAAAGTATAAAATAGCGAAAGTAGAAAAGAAGAAAAAAATCAAAATATGAAAGAAAAAAATGCAATAAATTTAGGCAGTGAAAACTTGGTAAATAGACGATATCTAAAAAGTGAGTTCTTCCATCTATGAGATCGCTTTGCGCACCTATCCACTCCATCTTATTCGCATCTATCACTTCCATCTATCCTAGCTCATCCATTTCATCTTCCACATTCATTACTCTTAATCATTAGCAGAAAATATGCAGCTTACCAACAGTTATCAACCTTTGACATAATTGTCGTAGTCATTGTCTTAAGATTTTATCAGAATCAATCAATCTGCATTTGTATCCCGCCATGGTTTGGATCTTGATCACTTCATACATCCATAATAAATTTTTGTTTCTGCTGGGGGCAAAATCCTAATTCCTTTTGCTAAGGTGATCTTTTGAATCTTTGAAAATCCAAAACATTTGGAAAACTTAGAAAAACCAAAAACACCTAGGATTTTGGAACAGATAGTGAAAAACAAAGCAATGAAGATCAAGGCATTTTTTATAACAACTGAATCGTGAAACTCAGAAAATGAAGAATCAACCAGCAAGTAATAAAAGATTATAAATGATCATTCATCAAGATGATTATATTAGTTAATGACCATAAGAACATGTGAATGACATACAAGATTCAATGTTTATATCTTGATTTTATTGCTAATCATGTACTCTATGCGACTCAAGGATGTCCATGACTAGAGAAGCTATGATGAGGCATGATTATTTTCTTTGTTTGTTGTCTATGGTTTATCTCTTATCAAGGTATGTACTTGTCTAAGGATATGATCGACAAAAGATCAAGGAGGATGTTCTGAGTCATGCATGAAAAGAGATAATCCTTGTCTGTTCTGCAAGACATACTCAGGTCAGCTTGATTCATTATATCAAGTTGCTTGTATTAACTTTCTATATCAAAATCCATGTAAGAAATACTCAGGTTAGCTTGGATCTTTATGTCACATTGCTTGTATTTTCTTACAACATTTTAAAGCTCAATGATGAAATCAAGCACTGTTACAAGACAACATATGAAGAATGGCAGTATCATTTTTAGTTAGATCATTTTTTTTTAGATTAGCTCATTATTCATCTACATTATAAGCATTCATTGTCAGTTGCATTATAATCATATCATTTCATTCATAAATTAACGATCATAAATAAATATTGAGTATACTTGGACAAAAAAAAACAATTTGCATTTGATCATTGTAGGTTCATTCATTTTTAGAATCATTTCAATCATCATTCATTTCATTTAGTTGCATTTCAATCATTGCATTAGTTTGCACTCCATTAAGTGCATTTCATTTAATTATATAGTATATCATCATTATTTGCATTAGGATCATTATCATTGTCATTCTTTTTTTAAAGATCATTTAGTTGCATCTTTGCACTTAGATTCAAAATCATTATACGCATTACATATAAAAATCAAAAACATTTCATGTAGATCATTTGCATTTACATCATCCTACACATTAAAAATGAAATAAATTCAATCATTCATTTGCACTCCCATATAGATCATTGCATTTGCATTATTTAAGTTAGTAATCATTTTCAAGTGCATCCATGATCACCAAATCATCAAAAAAAATCAAAAAAATCAAAAGCATTCATCATTCAGTTATATAGAACATCATCATCATAAAAGGAAAGAAAACCATCCATGTAATCAATGCATATAGATCATCATCATATCAAGTAACATGCATAATAAAAGATAATCATATAGAGTCCATGTCTACATATAGATCATCATAAAACAATAAAAGTCCAAGTATACAATGATATCAGATCAAAAATACAAGTGCCTCATCAATATAAAGCAAGTCAAGGCTATCCTATGCCACTACCACCTGACTTTGTCTACCTCTATGGCTATAGGCAAGAAGATCCTCTAGATGCCTATCTCACATGATCACCACTCCTCTAAGGATGTCCCATGACTCCACCGCTGCTAGTATCCATCCTCACAGTGGTATGATAGTTGCCTGCCCTCTGGCTCTCTACAACTAAGTCCTCACATAATCGTCGCCAGTGTAGTGTCTCCTTCCCGACCTGAAATAGTACTCTAACAGTATCAGCTGAGAGAGTGCCTGATCCAACCTGCTGAATATGATCAAGGAGACCCTGAGTATCTTGTTGCCTCATAACAGCCCTGTCTCTCTTTGTCATGAGTGTTTGTACCTGTGCTCTAAGCTGATCTATATGTGCTCTGAGACTATCCAAGGCATCCTACTCTAGCACATCCTGTTGAGGAACATGACCCTCAATCCCCTCATCTCCACCTCCCTGTCCACTTTCTAGAATCTCAGCTCGAGTAGATCTTAGAACCCGTCGTCTAATAAGTGGAACATGATCCTCTGGATTCTCCTCCTCTCCACCATGAGCTGCAATAACCCTAGGATCTGGCTGAATCTGACCAAAATCAATGCCTCTCCTGCAACCCCCATCTAGTCCAATAATCCTACCTCCTCATGTATAAGGTAACCCTCTCACTGATCTCAAACCTACCCTGTCAATGTCCCTCCCAATTCATCTTGCATCTCTCCCACCCATGGGAAGTGGTCTCCCAATCCTACCAACCAGTCCAAAAGGTCCTCCATGGACTCTCAATTGACCTCCTCTTCGTCCGGGTCTCCTACCACCTTCACCTCCATCTCCTCCCTCATCTCCATCACCTCTGGCCTCTTGAGAAGCTCTAAGCTCTCGTCTTTGTCTCCATCTCCTAATGATGGGATCATCTAAATCATCCTCCTCATCTCCTGAGCTGGGAAGAGGGTCTGTTGGATCGGTAATCCAAGGAAACAAGTGTGCAAGCATGTACTGAGCATAATCTACAGTAACCCTAGGATCTAGAATGTGTAATCTCAAATCATAAGCCACCCTAGGAGTAGCAAGAAACTCTGCATGTGCTATCTCAAAAGGCAAAGATGGTCCCCAATCTCACCTGTCTTTGTATCGTCATGCATATATCGTGACACTCGTAGACATGTGCTAAATGATACCAAATTGTCTCAAAATGTGACTAATCAACTGCCACTCAATAATGTATGGAGTCCGACCAATGAGATATCTACTCTACATAATATATGGTAATGTCTGTGCATCATCCATCCATGGCTCATAGTCGATATAAGGTCTCCAAATAACACTACCCAGTGAATCCAGAACCCAATGCCAATACTCCATCTTATCCAGCTTATGGGATACCTTCATATAAATATACATACGACTGCCTCTCACCATGAACTCTATGATGAATAGGCCAAGTAATAGCAATGTGCTCCAAACATCAAATTTGTAAAAGTGTGCATCTTGTAGACAGACTAGCACTCTAATCAAAAACAACCTAATGAAGATCATGATACAAATGAGCTATCATACAAACACCCCATGCATATCGAGTCCAATGCCGCATAATGCTCTGAAGAATCTCACCCCAACCAACAACAAAACCTCGAGATATCCTGTCTGGACAGATGAATCCCCCAATCAAACCTACAAGAATCACGGGGAGAGTCTCGTAGTACATGATCATATCCTCCCATCGGATCTCTCCTCTGGCAATTCTCTCATCACCAAATACAGCTCTGCAAGCCTCTATCCCTCCACGATCCTAAAAATCATACTGGACTAACTCACCAGTCACAGGGATGTGAAGAATCCTATAAACATCCTTGAGTGTCACACTAATCTCACTAGTGGGCAGGTGGAAAGTGTTATGCTCGCTATGCCATCTCTCTGCTAAGGCAGTCAACAATCCCCTATTACGGGTAATATCAAGCATATATAACAAGTAGCGTAATCTGCAAGCATCTATGTGTCTAATCTCAGCCTGTGTAAGCTTTGGCACTAAGTGGCGCATGGCTGGTAATTTTTCTCAACACTAGAGAACATCAAGTTTCTCCTGTTTAACAAGAGAATTTGCTCTCTATCAATCATCACTCATCTATCTATCAAATCAAAGAGATTGCTAATCTATCACATCAACATTTGATACATCTTTTCAAATGAAGCAAATCAGGCTATCAAATCAATCTAAACCTATCAATCAAGGTTTTCTATCAATCAATGAGTTCAATAAAACTCTGTTATGCTCTTCATCAGAAACTGCATCGGTTTCTTAGAGCTAATCTATCAATTTACCAATCAAATCAAATCAATCAAACAATTGTTTATCCTATCAAGCAACATTATCAAATTTCTATCAATCAAGACATCAATCAAATACCAATCAATCACAATGCATCAATCACATCATCAAAATGAATTTTAACATAAACAACATCAAACAAATTCATCTGAAATAAAAGCACTAATCTTTTTAAACAAAAGTGCTATTCTATTGAACACAGGCACTGAAACACACATATGCATGAACCTTTTTCGCAAAAGCGCTAACCCATGGAATAAAAGCGTGAAACAGTCATATGATCTACCCTTTTTAACATAGGCACAAACACTCAAAGCATAAGCACTGACATAACAAAAGCACTAACATAAATCATAAAGGCGTGAACAAAACAAACAAATGCTCTAAAACTATCAAAAGCATTAACATCCAATGCAAATGCGCTAAAATAACAAACAAAAGCGTCAAATCATAAAGCCAAAAATAAAAAAAATTCAAAATAATCTCACACGCGCCAAAAAATAAGGAAAATTGTATGACAAGTTACAAAAAAATGCTTAGGATAAGGTACATATCGAATAACCATAGTCAAGAGATCGTTGATATCATCGAATGCGCTCAAATTGATGGTTCTCAAACAGAATCACCATTTCACCACCTCACCAAAGATAATTAAATGAGATTAAAATTATCTTTAGTTAATTTTATATTTACCATTTGGAAGGGTAATTAATGCTTTTAAGTGGGGAAATTTTATTTATTTTTCATAAATGAATTTAATTGAAGGACCTTTTCAATTCTCGTGAGATCAATCACTTATCCAAATTTTTCAACAAACTCATGATCAATCTCCCGAGGGGGCACACAATCAGGACTTTTATCTTCATTAGGCACACTCAAGACTTGATTTAATCTTTGAAACAATGTTGTCTCGACATCATTTCAACATCTGAGCAAGACCTCCTCTTCATCTTGCTCTGATACCAGATGATGTAACCAATTAAAACACAATCAATACCATTAATGAAAGCATACAAAATGACAAGTATGGGTCAATTTTCTTCAATATTCTTCTTTTGAAAACTCCAACCATTACAATGAAAAAAAAGGCCTATTTTAATAGCAAACTAAACATTTCCTTTATGGGCAAATTTTTACAAAATCCAAAATTTGTCATTTATGAAAATTTTCAAATCTATCCCAAAAATCATGAAATCTTCTAGAAATGTGAAAAAACATTTCAACACTAATTGCCAACTTTCTGACCTCATAGAGATTACGAGTTCAAAAATAACTTAAAAACCAACTTTCTAAAAACCCGAAAAAAATAGAAAAAGCCCTTTTTGAAGCCTCAGATGTGAAAGAATCTAGCCTTAAAAATTTGATCGATCAGAGGTCCATTTGGCAATCCAAACAAGTCCTCATGATACACCTTCACATCAAATTTCAGCCCAAACGGACAATCGAGTCAAAAGTTATGACCCCGTGAAGTCCCTGATCAGCAACTTTATTTACTAGGATAATTTTGGGAACATGTGGTACTGGAGAGACATTTTTGATGATCTAGACACTGTTATCATGACATGGGATGGGATCAGTAACACTAAATATAGACAATCATTAGGCTATACTAGGTGCTGAAAAGTTTTATTATGAATGGGATGGACATTTATTACAGATAGAAATGGACAATTTATTATGAAAGCAATATAGAATTATGATAAATGGAAAAGAATGATTCACCATGTACAGGACACTTGTTTGCTAGGTTTTCACCAAGGTACTTGCCTAAGGTGCTACCAAAGTGGTTTTCACCATAAAACAAATTATTTGTTTTTACCTTTTTTGGTGTGTCACACAATATTACTTGCCCAAAGTGCCACCAAAGTGGTTTTCACCATAGAACATGCATTATTTATCTTTACTTTTTTTGTGTGTGTCACACAAGATGCCTGTTTGCAAGGTTTTCATCAAGGGGGTGATTTTTAAACTTTGTAACTTATTTTTGTATTTTTTTGTCTTTTTTGATGAGACAAGATCCATAAGCTACTGTAATGATGTAAGGACCTATCCAATTGGGTTCAAAATTTCTAGGATTTTCTCTTTCTTACTGATTATTGGGATGTTCCTTTAGGGCTAGGTCTCCAATCTCAAACTTGCATACATTGAATCTCTTTTTGTAGCTATGATAGATAGATTTCTGATAGGCTTGAAGATAATTTTCTTTCAATCTATTTTCTCTCATCTAGCAACTCTAGCCCATGCAATCTGAAAACTTTGTATTCTTCACCATTAATGAAGTGTTGCAAGGAGACCCTTAGGGATGGTAACTTGACCTCTATAGATAGGATATATTTGGAACCATAGACTAGCAGATATGGAGTAGCACTTGTCGGTGTGTGAATGCTATTTCGGTAAGCCCACAAGGTACCTAGGATTAAGTTTGAGATGCTAATCATGACCAACTTCATTGATAGTCTTTTTAAGAATTTTTAGGATAGTTTTATTAGATGCCTCAACTTGACTATTACTCTAAGGGTAGTATGAAATGGAAAAGTGATGCTATATGTGAAATTTATCACAAATCTCACAAAAATCCTAATATTTAAAAGGACAAACATTGTTTGTGAAATGAAGGAAGAGACACCATCCCAATAAATGATTTAGTTCAAGATAAATTTGGTAATATTATTTATGGTAATGTAGGTAAGGGAAATGGCTTCAATCCACTTTGTAAAGTACTCAGTGGAAAACGATGAATTTGTCTCCATTAAATGAAGGGGGATAGATATTTCTTATGAGGTCATGTCCCCAATGAGAGAAGGGCCATGGAGAAGTAACTGGTTGAAGTTATTGTATTGGTGCATGAATGAGAGCTCTATGAATCTGATATTGGTGATACCTCTTAAGAAAATGTAAGCATCATGTTCCATAGTACTCTAATAGTAACTAGTTTGCAATAGTTTCTTAGTTAAGGTAGGGACACTAGAATGAGCCCCACATATACCATTGTGTATCTTATGCAAGGAAGTCTCAAATTCAATTATGTTTAGACATTTAAGGAAAGTATTATTGAGGCTCCTTCCATATATAGTATCATCGATGATAACACAATGGGAGGTTTGATATATAAATTTATTTCTTTGGTAGATAGGTCAAATAGAAGGATTTGAACATGAAGGCAATTGTAAATGTCTTTATACCAATGTGTTCATTAGAACCAAAAATTTTGTACACAAGTTTGGTATTGGGAGCATAAAAAGTTTTTCTACCAAGAACTCACAATGTTGTACATTATGTGCAATATCTAAGTGTAGAGGAGTTGCAGGCTCCTTTCAATTGACCTACAATTCCCTACACTCTCATCATTAGTTTTTCTTTTTTATTTTGAACCAATATTGGTTCTTAGGTTTATGTTCCAATTTTGTTCTCTAGTATTGTTGGATTGGCCTAGATCACCACCACCTTGTAAATTTGATATAACAATGTCTTGACAAGTTTGAAGATACGCCAAAAAAATGTAGAATGCTCATATATTTGTTCTTATGAATATAGAGTTGTGTGTAGTGATTGATGCATATATCTTTGTAAGTGCTCTTGATCCAACTGCCACATGATTAAATTAATTAAGGCTTTATCCTTTTATGTAGTGCCCAAACATTCAAATTTAAATATTTCCTACTTATTTCACAAGTAATGACTAGTGTTCAGATAAAGTCAACTTAGACACATTTAATTTTAAGTTTGGAAATTGTGGATTAATGAGATATTTGTGGTTTGAAAAAAAGGTTTTGAACCATATTCGTACCTACAACTTAAGCTATAAAATAAAAAGATTAAATGTTTGATTTGAATCCTATGAGCGTACAAACTCAAGTTTAAAATGAGCTCTAACTTTAAATAAAAACAAACCATTTAAAATCTAGATTATTATTATAGGAAAAAAATAAAAAAATTAACAAACAATTTAATAAAAATTTATATTAAAAAAAAAAAGCCATTTTAAAATCTACATTATTATTTTAGAAAAAATCAACAAATAAATTAAAACATACCAATCATGAATTGTTAACTTCTGAGATACTACGGCAAACAATAAATATGTCCAGTTAAAGGGAGTCACTTCACTAACTTGTTTAGATTCAACTTTATTAACAATTTATCCAGACATTCTCGTACAGATTGGAATTGAACTGTGAACTTGAAAAATCCAGAAAAACACCTACTGAAATTTTGCACCAGTTCAATACACCTCCAAATTTAAACATGAAACACGATACAGGAGAACAATACCATTTTGACATGCAAATCTAGTACACATCTAATCTTCTTCAAGACAAGCATTAAACATAGACTAGTTACTATATAACTCACCTAAAAGTACGAATTATCCTCGACCACAGGACGAAACTTCCGATTTTGACCGCTGGGTAAATGGTAGTCCTGAAAACTTTCACCAGAGTTTATCTGGTCATTGTTGGAAATTTTTCATAGCATTTGAAAGAATGTTTCCCGTTACCAGCGGTCGCTTGATCACTGTCGGAGCATGGAATCGCCTCCAATATCACCCCAGTTTTTTCCGTTATGGCCTTCACTTTTCCAAGAACTTTTGCAGCTTTCCAGATCCGCTCTTCCTCCAAATTGGTCGCCCATTTCTTACAATCCTCTGCTATAACTTGTGCTGCCTTGGCAATGCATGAACCCATCACATCTGCCAACATTCCTTCCAGTCCATCCATCACTTCTTTCACAGTGTTGAATTCATAATCATTAATTATGCTTCGGCATTGCCTGCACAAGCTGTAAGCTGCTGCTACCTCCTCCCACGCTCTTGAATTGTATGCATTCGCTACTTCTCTGCCTCTTTCAAACATATTCTCTACGGCGGCTTTGGCGGCTTCCGGAGACTTTTCAGCAGAATCGCTCATGGGAAGGCGGTGATCCAGCCATTTGTGCTCCTTTTCTAGCTTCTGGAACAATTCATCGGCTGCTTTGATAAGCACAGCTGCTTCACTATCAGAATATTCAACCACATTTATGATATTCCATGCTTGAGAGCAAGCTTTAATAGCTCTGTCTGCCATATTTTTACGCTCACCCTCGTTAAGGATGTAAGCGGAAAGCTCAAAAATGAGACTCAGTATTGAGACTGCTGTCATCTTGGAAGAGCGTTGACTGACATTGAATTCTGACTCCACTTCCAATCCGAGGGGAAGACCAGGCTTGAGACATCTTTGGCCGCTGAAACCTGCGGAAGATTTATCATTGAGTAATGCAATTAACTCATTACATCTTTTGCCCCTTTCTTCCCCCTTTCCAAGCCGCTTCTTTAATTCTTGAATGGACCTTTTGTTGGCGATCCATAACCCAGCAGTATTTTCCCCTTGCATGGTTATACAAGTTTTTTTATACTTAGCATAAGCAGGATCTTGTTCCAATTGAGTTTCGCCTTCAGATGCTGAGCCCACTACAAGCTTACGGGAAAAATTGTTTGAGAACAACAGCTGTGATAATAGCCCACATCCCTTGCTGAAGAAAACCAAAATTATCTGCAACCAGACAATCAGGGGAAGTAATTTATGCAATCTCACACTTTTCAGGAGTCTTACAATTACTTTTGTAAGGTAACTTTCTCCTGCTATACTCCATCTGTGCCTTTTGGAGCTGTCTTTTAAGTCAAGCAAATGGCTCAACCAGAAATCTTCGATTTGCCAATATTCTCTGACACTGAACAACTGCCAGCGCATGCCTCTGGGGTAGTATACTGCTGCGGTGACACATCTGCAATATATAACAGCGGATCCTATAAAGATCACCATGTAATGAAGGATGAGAGGAATTGATATGGAGGGTCGTATACACCCTTCATGTTGGTATTTGACGTAATAGTCGTCGGCGCTTACACTATTTTTAAGGTTTTGTGGAGTATTAATGTAAAAGAACTGGTAGTAGAACGGGTAGCCATAGGATTCTAATATTACAGTTTTGTACGAGCAGTGGGCCATTCCAAACACTAGAAGTGCATTACAAACAGTAATGATAAGGGCGATTGATGATGAGAGAATTGATCTTGAAATTATGTATTGAGGATTGGAAGTGCGAACCACAATCCATGACTTGAGCACTTGTTCTTCGATTTTCTCCCACAGAATATTGGGTGGATACAAATGAGGACTTAAATTTAAAGCAGAAAGAAGTGAAGGTATCTTACGAGATACAGTTTCATGAATACCGATACTAGCTAAAGCAGCACAGCCTAGAAGAAGAGCCAAAGTTACCATGGATACTAATATTATTACATTTGTCAATTCCATGAAAATTGAATTCCACGGATCAGTCGGCCATCTATAAATTTTGAATACATATGAATGAGTGACTTGATCAGGATCCCAATAAGCTACATACCAAGAGATTTTAGAAGCTGTAGGAAGTATGAGTAACTCGTGAGAAATGATATTGACGGCAACAAGTGCGAAACTAATGAAGAGTGCTGCCATGTCAGTTCTCAGATTTGTGGAGAGAGGACGGGCTACTCCGGGCAACAAACAGCCCATCAAGACGCAGGTGGAGACTCTTCCAATCAGAATCAATATCCATTCACCGGGAATTACATTGAGATACTCAAAACTGTATTGCAATGGGCTATCGCTTGTCTTGTCATTGAAGGAAAAGTTGAAGGAGGGCTTGTTGAGGAGCATGAGAAGCTGCAGAGAAAGGGCGCCAAGAACAAGAGAGTCGCCGGGAACCCAATGTTTTGTCTGTTTGAATGCTCTCCAGGCGTCGGCTCCCACATACACAATTGAAACTACACACCCAAGTGACAAGCCCACAAAGGTTAGGGCGACTGCCAGAACATAAAAACCACCACCACTGAAGCTTCCGTCGTCCTCATAGCCTAGCAAATTAGACAAGACGGACACCCAAGGTTTCATTTTCTGTCTATTGACAAAGAGAAGGCAAATCAAAGGAACTGCAGACAATTATGTAACGCTGGCCTTCCCTTTTAATATCCCTTTGGAAAAAAGTATGGAAATGTTATCGTCTCACCGACTCTCTTTATGGAAGTTCGAGGGCGCTTCCTAAATTGGACCCACCAAGACTACCTCGAACGCAGCACGAAGGTTCATGGAAAGGGCGGAGATTTGTCTCTGGATGCGCATCACTTTTTCAAGGAAGTTGCAAAACAAGGTTAAATTCCATCTATCTATAATCATCTAAACATATTTGTATATAAGAACATCATGTTTCTAGTTTCTATATTAATAAGAGATGAGTTAAGGGATCTAGATTTGGTCAACAACTTGTTGAACACTAGCATAACTCTTATATATATCAAAAGAATTAACCAAAAGAATTTGGGTCTTCTCAATGTAAATCCCTAACTCTTTTGAAACATCCATAAAATGAATTATTAATCAAGATAAAAGAGAGAACATAGGACTTTATCTACATGTTGAAAATTATTGATCTAATCTCATCCTTTCAAAAAGGATCAAGAAGGAATCTATTGCATTCTTGATAAAGAACTCTTAGAATCAATTTCAACAAATTCAGTGGATCTACCTAATCATCACTCCCATAATTTTTTTTCTTAATTACCCCAATTTCACACTCGATATCTTCCTGGTTAATAGAAATGGAACCATCTTCTTTGATTAAAAAGTGAATAAAATTATAATTCCTTCTAGCCACTATAATTATGGAAAAAGTGAGCGTTATTGACCTTAACTTTGATACAGATTTAAAGAGTTTAAACATATTGAACAATTAATTGAAGGAAAGAGCTATAGGACTAAAGTAAATCCATACAAATAGATAGAAAAATTGAAGATACCATGGGAGGGGAAAATTATTCATGGAATTCTCTATAGGAGCTCTCAACCCATGAGACATTGAGTTACCTCCTCAACCAAGTGATACTCAACTTCAAAAAAAAATCTTCAAAGAAATTTCTAACATCTTTAAACTGAAAGTGTCATTCTTTGGAAACTGCCATTTTTGAATTGGGATAAAGATATGGTAATTTTTAGGTAGCATATCCATGACTGCAGAGTGGAGAGAAAACAATTATAGTATAATCTTTAAAAGCCAAAAAATCCTTCATTTTGCATGTGAATTAAACACCAAACTCATGCAATATTAGGAAAGATGACACATTTCATACCATATTCATGATTTGGTAGCTCAAGAGGGATACAAAGTTAATTCACACAAATGAAATAGAATTGTTAGGAAATAAATAGGTTCAAAACCAAAGATTGTGAAGATCAATCTTTATCTAATAAACTAATCAAAGGATGAGATTCAAGGTTGGATAGAAGCAACATAAAAATCTGAAAACTCATATCGAAATATGAAATTAAGTTGCCTTAATTATGAAACACCTATGATTAGATACTTTTTCTTTGTGATGCCAAAAATTAGCTTGTTAACTATGCTTAAAAAATTGTCTTATGTGAAATTATAAAAACAATACATAATGATTAACATCAACATAAGATAACAACAATAAGGCATAAATCAACAACATAACATCCACACATAACATAGGATTTACGCGATGAAACCTTTGTGGGAAAAAAACTCCACCAAGTAGAGAAGACACACTTGTATTAACAAGTGCTTACAATACAATCACTTCCATTATCCTCTTTGCCTCCACCATAGCAGCAACTATGTACATGTGAACAACCTCCTTATGCCTCCCAATTGTCCTTCATTCCTATAAAGAAAACTACAATCAACTATTCCCCATTCTATTGCACATCAATCTACACCCAAAGGCTAAATTTATATAATGGTAAGAGCTCCAAAACAACTAATAAAGGTTCCCAAAGAAGACTTTTCATTACTCACAACCACAACCCTTGGAGTGCCTCGGCGAAACTCAAAAAGACATTGGTTTAGCTTCCAATAACTTCCCTCCAACATAGACACCTATACTTGCAATAATGTAATAATTAACCGAAAACCAAGAGACACATGTTGCCTCTTCCATGCTCCCACCTGGAGAAGCACATAGGTCACTCTTTTTCCACTTTCTTAAGTCATTAATATTATTCTATGCATTCATAAGTGGGAAAAATAATATTAAGTATTTGAGTTGACAATCCACTTCTATCACTACTAATATAACCCATCATCCCTTATGAATGTATTACAAACAAACGTGAGAATTAAATATTATAAATTATTTTCTCAATAGATCCTAAGTGCCTTAGGACACTTTCCAAGGATGTTGGAGCCATGTCATAAGATTTACAAGGTGGATAACACATTAATTTTAACATTCTCCCACTTAACATCATACATTGTAAATACATCTATAGGAATCACAAACAAGGGAAACCATCCTTTAGACATCCATGTAACATTTGAATCTTCATCATGCTCTCATGCTCCGACAAGACACCTGAAAATGCAACCATAGCAACCACCATCAAGCAAAAAACTCCTCACATCCTCCAACATGCCACATATGGAAGAAAAAAGGAACATGCCAAGGTGAACCATGTCAACTATCACTGAAACATGCACCAATGTCTACATGAACACAAGAATCATATTCAAATGATAAAAAAGGCTCCAAGTAACTACCTTACTCTTGTTAAGGAATATAGATCAGTGATAGAGAAAAACAATAGTCTTTTAATCTCAATGTATATCTGATATTTATTTTCAGATTTTATCACAGCCTTCAGATATTCTTTCGTAAGGATAATCTCAGATTTGATCTGAGAATACAATAAGAATAATGCTATATAGTAAGAACAGACTTTCAAGGTGATCACTGATATATATATTTGATTCTATCAAATAATAACTGATGGATATATTAATTATCGACTGCTTGCTATATAATGTAATTTCCATAGTTATTGATTATCTTATCAGCAAGCATCGATATCATTGGGCATATATATTGGTGAAGGGTTATGTCTACATAGGGGCACGACCCCTACGTGGCTTTATGCCACATAGGGTCATGACCCTATGTAATCATAACACTTCAACATATATTAGCAATCATCATTAGTTATGCACCGAATCATTTATCGTGCTCGATACTATCGTGCTTAACAATAACAATTCGGTGATATTAATATCGAACATGACTTCAACTTCATGTCTCGATAGTCATCGGATAATACAATGATAACAGTCATTGATCTGCCGTAAGGCAACCAACAAAATGTTAATGTTACTTTCATTCAATATATATATGTATGCGATTTTAATTGAAATGATATATATATATGTGTGTGTGTGTGTGTGTGTGTGTGTGTGTATTTCCATTCAAATATATATATATATATATATATATATATATATATATGTATGTATGTATGTATGTATGTATGTATGTATGTATGTATGTATGTATGTATTAGTTTACTTGTAATATATTGCTTGCTTCAATCCAAATGAGGCTACATCCTTAACACTCCTTCTTAGCAAAAATGGATTGAATTTCATAATTATGTTTAAGGAACAACATTCTAGATATATATTCATTTGGCATGAGTATATACATTCACTCAGTAATGCTTACCAGTGAAATACTTCATATCTTAGGGAGATATGGGTTATCTGATCTCCAGCACTCTGGGACAACAACTACATGAAGTCTATTAGATAACAACTTTGATCCTAGTAACAACTGTAAGATTGTCATTATCTTCTTCAACATATTAATTGTTGTCATTATCACATGAGTAATACTTTTAGTATCATGACATCCAGCACATTCCGAGGCAACAAATTAATGTAGTCAATCATGATATGATTGTTATCATAAACTCCGACACATTTCGGGACAACACTTAATGACAACAACTCAATAACTCAAACATAACAAATTCAGTATCAAGATTTTTGACTCATTCTAGGACAACAACTTAATGTAGTCAATCTTGATAACAGATCAGTCTATTGTTGAGGTCGTCACCTTACAATAGCGATCTTACACATACATCACATGAAAGATCGTCAGCTTTCATGACATAACACACAAATGCAATATTGCATCCAAAATATTCATGAATGTATCAAATTACATATGAGTGAGATTCAATATCAAAAATTTCAATTATGATTTAGTCATACCAAGTTTACCTCTAAAGTACTCCACTTTCAACTTTTCAAGAGGTTTGGTGAATATGTCGACACTTTGCTCTTCAGTGCTGATGTAGACCAATTTGATAACATCTCTATCTACCATATCTCTTATGTAATGGTAAGGGATTTCTATATGCTTGGATCAATTATAAAAAACTGGATTTACAGAAAGTTTGATGCAACTTTGATTATCACAGTGAATCATTGTGGGGTTCAAGGGCTTCCCAAATAGTCCAACTACCAATTTCCTTAACCACACTGCTTCATGAGCTCCCATGGAGGCAACCATATATTCGGCTTCAGTGGAACTCTGAGCAACTGTTGACTATTTCCTGCTAAACCAGGATATCATAGCCGATCCGAGACCGAAACAACACCCCGTAGTACTTTTATGATCAATGGAACTACCTGCCCAATTGGAATCAGAATACCCTTGGAGTTGTATCTCAACATTTTCATACTTCAAGGCAAGTCCAATAGCACAAGGGTATGTGCAAGATCATGGGGGGCCAAAAAGTGGCAATGGAAAAAAAAAAAGCGTTTTAAACCTTTCCAAACACGCCAAAATCCACTTTGACTTTTTGTTTGGGTCAGCCAAAATTTGAATTTGGTTTGGTAATACCAAACCAAATCGGATATCCGATTTGTGATGTCACCATTGTGATGTCACTATTGTCATCTCATACTTTTTTTCAAATCGGATATCCATTTTTCTCAACATAAAAAATATAGTTTAGTAAAATGGCCATAACGTTTGCATTTCTTATCGAAATTTTGATTTTTTATAGGCGTTGGAAAGGTAATTCAGAGACCTATAAAATGGATGAGGTATTTTGATGATAATATATAACAAAAATTAATTATAATCATTTGAAGTTAGTCCTTCAATTTTAAACTTTAAATACTCACAAATTTTGCATACAAAGTCTCTTTTTTTTCCTATCACCTCCTTTATCTATCACTTGTCTATCTATACTTATATAATATATTTTATCTATCTCTTTCTTCATTACTTATGTCACTTATGTTCTCATCCCATATAGATAAATAAATTCCCAAGTTACATGCATCTCTGCATATATCTCCATCTTTCTATTCCTATCTCTCCCTCTCCCACTCCATCATTGTCACTCCTTATTTCTATATTTCTCTCTAATAATCTCTCTTCTCTTTATTTATCTCCCTCCTCTACCTTATCCTAACTATACTTATATATAATTTGTCTCTATCACCTCCATTCTCTCCCTATCTTGTCCCCTCTATCTTTATATCCCTATAGATCTATCTTCATGTATATTTATATCTCATTATCTCTAAATCTCACTTATTCACTCCATCTCTCCCTCCATTTGTCTTACTCTCTCTATCACTTTCTATCCATATCTATCTCTATCTCCATCTTCACATCTCCATGTCTTTCCCTATCATTCTCTCTTTTTATAGGATCCTTTATCTTTATATATCTTCCTCTATACATGATTAATCTACTTCTTTGTCTCTTTCTCTATCGCCCTCTTGAAGTATCTTTCCCTTTCTCTACCTTTATCTCTTTATTTTCTCCATCTTTATATTTCTCTGGCTCTCTCCCCACATCCTTCTCTATAGTGCCTTTACATATCTCTATATCTTCCTCTTTCTCTCTCTCCCTCTCTATCTATCCCTATCTATAATCTCTATCTCTCTTTCTCACTCTCTTGCACTATCTATATCTCTCTATCTATCGATATTTCTCTTCCTTTATATCTCTCTATCTCTTCCTTTTTTATCTCTCTTTACCCCTCTCTATCATTTTTTCTCCATCTCTTCATATATTTATCTTTGTCTTTACCTCTCTCTTTCTCTATATCTATTCATCTCCCTCTCCCTTTATCTTCATTTTTTATCTCTATCGCCCTCTCTCCTTTTTAATATCTAGATATGTCTACCTCTTTCTATCCATCCTTGTCCTTTATTTTTTCTCCCTCTCACTTCATACTCCTTAATATCTATCTATCTATCTATCTATCTATCTATCTATCTATCTATCTATCTATCTATATATATATATATATATATATATATATATATATATATATATATATATATATATATTTATGTACTTGTCCTTTAGTTCTTTTCCCTCTCTTTAGTTCTTCATCTCTCTTCACCCTTATATCTCTCCTTATTTGAAACTGAGTGTATATGGTCTCCTAATGGGTTATATTGTGTCCTAAGGGGTCATAGAATATCATATGACCCCTTAGAACACCATACGACCCCTTATGACACCATATGGTGTCCTAAGGGGTCATATGGTATCCTAAGGGGTCATATAACACCATATGACCCCTTATAACACAAGAAGACCCATAACGACATGATATGGTGTCCTAAGGGGTCATATGGTGTCAGGAGACACCATATGATCTCTAATGATACCTAAGGGGTCATATGGTGTCCTAAGGAGTTATATGATGTCCTAGGAACCTTTAGGACACAATATGACCCCTTAGCACACCATACAACCCCTAACGATACCATATGGTGTCCTAAGGGGTCGCAAGACACCATATGACCCGTTAGGACACAATATGGCCCCTAACAACACCTAAGGGGTCATATTGTGTCCTAAGGGGTCATAGGACACCATATGACCCCTAACGACACTATATGGTGTCTTAAGGGGTCATATTGTGTCCTAATGGGTCATAGGACACCATATGACCCCTAACGACACAAAACAACACCTAATGATTGTAAAGCGGAAAAATCGAACCCTAGTTGCTCTCCCCTCTCCAACTCCGAGGAGAGAGAAGGGAGGTCACTAGGATTGACGGTTTTCACTTAGGGGAGACTTTACATTCAAAAGAGGGGTTGAAACCCACAAGATCCAATCCCACACAATGCAAGATTGGATTCTAAATGAGTTTCAAGGGTTATGACAACAAGGCTACCCTCTTTTGTAAAGAATGTAGATAGAAAGATTAAGCTAAGAATGCATGAAAAGTAAGAAAGATTCGCTTATAAATAGAGATAGGAATATAGGATGAAGCTGCAGACCTGGAATTAGTAGTAAAATGTTGAAACGGCGTTGTCCTGCAAATTTGAGTGAAAGTTGACGGGACGATGGTGCCCGGCGTGCACACGGTCCTCCGAAAAATCCGCGAAACGAAGGGGGATCTGTTCGTCTCTGCACAAGGATTCCAGATCTTCAATTTCAGCCGCATACCTGCAACCTACACATAGAAAAGCGAAGACGATTGGGGGGTTAGGGATTAGGGGTTTGCCCTTAGGTCAAACCCCGGTTTTGGAATTAACCAAGAAATAAGAAATGCTGTAAATGTAAATGTTTGTAATGTAAAACAAGTACTAGTACCTTGTTGTAAGAATGTTTGTATTCTTACATGCGAAGGTGTAGATGTTGTTGTATGTTGTATGTTGTAAGTGATCTCCTCTTCAATGGTTGAATCCTTGTCTTGAATGCAACACTTAGCCTTGAATGGAGACTTAGAATGATCAATTGCTTGAAGGAATGCTTGAATGCTTGAATGCTTGAATGTTTGAATATCGCTTCCGCGTCTTGTACACATATGTCCCTTTTTCCTCAAATGGGAGAGGAAATGTAGTTTATATACTTGTCAATTAGGGCTGATAGACTGATTTTTCCGACCTTGGGCCAATAAGGAAAGAGTATTTTCCAATTTGCAAACATAAAGACCCGAAGCCCCATAGGAGACTGGGCCCAAAATAGGGCCAGGGACTAGGGCACTAGGCGCCATGGTCCTGGGGGACTAGGGCACTGGGCGCCCTCGTCCTGAAGGACCAAGGCGCTGGGCGCCCTCGTCCTGAAGGACCAAGGCGCTGGGTGCCCTAGTCCTGAAGGACCAGGGTGCTGGGCGCCATGCTCCCACCTCCAGGGACAGCGGCGTGCAAGGAGGATCAGGCCAGGCTGCTGGAAAAATGCAGTTTCTAATGTCGTGGACAAGTTTCGGGGTCTCCATTCAGGTTCTGTGTTGCATCGCCATCGTGAAGACCTAAATGTAGTCAAAATTGCAATTGTCGCAATTTTAGGACGCTACATTTAGCCCCCACTTTAGCGGGAGTATAAGTGTACGCTCATACTTCTGATAAAGTACAAGGAAACAACATTGAAAGACTTTCACCACGTTAAGGAGGCAAGACACACCAAGCCCCCAGTGGACTAAGGATCTTACGACTTCGATTGACAAAGTAAAAGGGAAGATCACGAGGGAGAACCATGACTGTCAGTAGTCAGGTTCCCTCACTATGAGTCATGTAAGAGAAATACCAAAAATTTTCAAGGCAAAGCTAAGTTCGCCAAGAAATTTTCAAGTATCCTGAAGGGATAGACGGGGTGTATGCCCCCCTACGTTAAAGCGATCGTACACGCCTCAACGAGGGTGATTGCTTTAAGGTAGTGATACACATAAGAAATGAGAAGGGAAAAGAGCGCGTTATCGCAAGGATTTAGCCCCCAAGTGTGAGATAAATCCAAGGATAATAGACACAAAACACAAAGCACGAGGTGACTTCGCTTTCCTTGGGGTCAGTATGCTGTATGATAATTCATGTATATCATATGTTGTATGCATAATTGTTCTTCATTCCCCAATCAAGGAAGGTCACCTAGAAGAAGGGAACACATTTGTCTTTTGAGTCAACATGAGAGAGACCAAAAGAGATCTCAATGCTTTGCATCGTCCTCAAGTAGACAACACTAAGGACAACAAATAGAAGAATGAGGATAACACATAGAAGAAGTAACAAAAGAGAGGAGGAGAGAATCTGCTGTGCTAATGAAACTAGTCTAGCACGTCATCTACCCCCCGATCTTGCTGATCAATGTTTCGGGAAGGCAGCAAACATGCTAGAGGAGGAACATTCAATACAGCAGATGGAGCTATCACAAGATCCAAACAAGGGCTATGTTCATGTTCCAAGCCACGTTGTTCTTGTCTAGGAGCTAGGATAAGTGCTTTAGAAAATTCGTTAGATAAATGGTTATCAATATCAACAAGTTCATATTCACTATCAGAAGCAAGAGAAGTAACATTTTCATCATAAATAACATTTTCATCTATATCATCATCAAGATTTATAAAAATAGGATCTTTAACTCGCACAGGATCAAGACCATCATGCATCTTATGTTTAGGAGATTTTGGCTCAATTTCTGGTTGAGGAGAAAATGGAATAATGCTTGTTGAAGGTGTTTTTGGAGATTGCAAAGCTTGAGAAATAGCTGCCTGAGCTCTAAGACGATGCTTTCGTCGACGTTCCCGCACAGAACGATTTCGTCTAGTCTTAGTCGGAAGTGGAGAAGATTGAGGAGGAGGAATGTTCTCATCCTTATCACTTGGGTGTTTAGGTTGTGGTCTCTTAGGTTGGAAAATAGGAGAAGAGGAAGGTCTCTTCTCTTTATAAAAGGAAGGAGGAGGAACTGCTCCATATAAAGGAGGAATATTTGGTTTAGGAAGGAGACCAAGTCCATCATGACAAGGACGTATAGGCCTACTTTTAGAAAGTTTATTAGGCATAGACATAGTTACATCCATAGGGATGGGTTGGGAATCTTCTTGAGGAAAGACATTACTTTTATCTTTCAAAGGAAGAACTTCCTTCTCAAGAATGATAGGAATATCAAGTTTGGGTGTTCTAGGTTCACTTAGAGATAAGATCATATTTGTTTTCCACTTTTGATAAGATTTGAACGGATGATCACTTCGCAGAGGAAGAGATTGGAATTGTTTAGGCCAAAAATAATCAATAGGAACACTAGAAGTTCTTTCAGCTGGTTTAAAGAGACTATGATTGAAAGTAACAACTTCACCATTATGGGGAAATTTCAAACACTTGTGAATCGGAGAAGCAATAGCTTTCATGGAAGATAACCAAGGATAGCCTAGCTTCACACGAAATTGTTCAGATGATGGAATAATAGCAAAGCTTACATCAAGGGATTTGTTATGGACCTCAATAGGTAATGTAATAGAACCAATTGTAGGAGAAGAAAATGCATCAAATAATTTCACAACCACATTTGTTTTGTCATAGATCACTTGATTCAATTGCAAAGTAAAAATAAATTCTTCAGTAATGACATTAACCATGCAAGAAGGATCAATAAGCACTCCACGACAAGGTGTATTCTTGACTTTTGCAACTATATATAAAGGACCATCAGATGCCCTGATAGTTTCACTGGAATCAAAGGTGTTGAAAGGTTCTTTAGGGGTTTTCTGCTGCTCTACAAAGTTAATCACATTCGGAGTCATAGACACAAGATCATCAGGTGAGACAGAGGAATCATTAGTATCAATCGCATTAGAGGTATGAGAAGGTAATGGATTAGTAAAAATCTTAAGATTTTGGTTAGGAGGAGCTACAGATGTGTTGCCTTTATCATTCACACCAGAAACAGAGATAGTATTATTATCAATCAAATCTTGAATTTTACCCTTTAAAGCAAAACATTTTTCAGTATCATGCCCAGGTTGACAATGAAATTGACAAAAAGATTTGTTATCAAAATAGGGTGAATTAATCTTTGCAGGATCTATTTGCCTTATAGGAGGAAGAGTAAGCACATTTTGTTCCAATAACTTATTCATAATACTATGCAATGATTCATTCAAAGGAGTAAACTTTCTTTCTTTCTTGAAAAACTTAGAAATAGGAGGCACACCTGATGCTGCATTCACATTGTTGTTGATGATGTTTTCATTGAATTTAATGGACTCTCTATTCGGTTTAAACTTCCCAAATGGTTGTTGACTACTATCACCCTTATCACTCGGAGCCATAGGATTTGCTTGTTCCATTTGACTCTCAGTCAGTTGATAATTGTGAAGAGTTGCACACAACTGTTGGAAAGAAGTAAACTCAGAAAACAGAAGTTTGTCTTGAATATCTTTTTGTAAATTAGAAATAAAGATTCTTTGAATATCATTGTCAGGCACTGGAAAAGAAATTTGAGCATACAAATGCTTATATCTACCAATGAAATCAGTCACTTTTTCTTTAACACCTTGTTTACAATGCATTAAATCAATCAAAGTAACTTTAGGACTTATATTGTTTTGAAATTGTTGAATAAACGCATTTGCAAGTTGTTCGAAAGAAGTAATAGAATAAGAAGGCAATGAGAAATACCATTGTAGGGCTTTATCTCTTAATGTCCTAGTAAACAATTTTGCAAGCAGCCTTTGGTCATAAGCAAAATCGGTACAAATTGTTTGAAAAGTCTTAACATGTGTTAGAGGATCACCTTTACCATTATAAAGCTCCAAATGCGGGATTTCAACATGTTTAGGAGGGATAGCTCGAACAATGTCAAGAGAAAGTGGGCTCGCAACATCAAATGTGGGCACACTAAACTTAGATTGATTCATAGAGGCAATTTGTTGCTGTAAAGAAGAGACAGTTTGTGCAAGATTATTAATGGTCGCTTCAGTCGAAGAGTTCATATTAGACGTGTTAGATTGTGATGGAGGTGTTATGTTATTGAAAGAAGGCATTGATTGAGAGTAAGGTGGTGGAACACTATAATAGTTAGTCATAGGAGATTATTGGAAAGGAGGAACACTACAAGGAGGAATGGAATGGTTAAATGAATTGCCCCCTTGTGTCATGTTCATTCGTGAAGATGTAATAGGGACACTCATTGAAGGAATGAATGAAGAAGTCGGATTGAATGAAGGAAGAGGGTTAATTGAAGAAGAGGGATTGCCCCCATGACTGGTGATCATAGGAGGAATATCTTGTATTGAAGTGGTCATTATGTTTGATGTAAAGGTAGGTATGCTAGCAATAGAAGTTGTCAAAGGAATAGAATGATTAACTTGAGAGGGAGGTTGTGTATAACCTAAAGTTTCAGCACAACTCTTCATAGGCATCACATTCGAATCCACAATGTGTGCAATACCACGCAAAATATCAATTCCATTCTTATCACTTTGAATCATACATTTTAGACCCTCAATTAATGAAAGAGCTTGACTATCGGGATACTCTTGAGACATCCATTGCTGAAAATCATCAAATTGGTTATCCAATTTTGAAAGTTGTTCTACAGAAACCTCACGGAGAGCTTCTTCATCATTAGGAGGATTAGAGGAATTACCCGTGTCCTCATTAAAAAGGCTATTCAAATTAGGTTCAATCTCCTCAGTAATTAAACCTCGGAAAGACTTAATTCTAAGGCTTCGTCTAACGGGGATAGTGTAAGTAGGGCTTATTGTTGTAAAACTCATGCACTAGAGAGGGAGAGAAGATTTTGAATTTAGAGGTAGCAAATTTCAGTAAAATCAGCCAATCTCCTAGATTTAGACTGTTAAATGCAATCATAACAATCTCCCAAAATTTTGAAAAAAATGTCAGGGACCGTGGCGCTCGGAGTGCACACGGTCCTCGCAACTTTCTTCGAAATTTTCAGAGATGAAAGTTATGATGATTTTAAAGCGAATCTGAAAAAATTGAGTGATTTTATGATCCGTAGATAGGCCAAATTAAAGTTGCAATCTCAAAATTGAACCCTACCAAGATTGTTGAAAAATGCAAAATTTGAATTTTGAAAAAGAGAGGGAAACTGAAATTTTGAATTTTATGATTTTAGAGGGAATACCAAAAGCAACGCAAGTTTTGAAATTTAAAAGTTGACTCAATTTCACACAAAATTCAATTTTGAAAGCGGAAATTGAAGTTGTTGCAATTAAACACTTAATTTCAAAAGTCACAAATTGCAAGAATTTGAATAAAGCACTGAAATTTTGAATGAATGCCAAGACACTTTTCAGATTTAGGATAGTAAGAACACAATTTTGACACAAAATTTCAATTTCAATAATTTTTGAATGATTAGAAGCCTTAATCCAAGCAATCCCTAGACCAACTTTGACTTTAATTTTGAAAGTGTTAGAATTGATAAAATCAGCCAAAATTCTGGATTTTAGCAGAAAAATACAGTAAAATCTAGCTCCCGAAATTTCAGAAAAAATGTCAGGGACGATGGCACTCGGGGTGCACACGGTCCTCGCAATTTTTTTCCAAATTTTCAGGGATGAAAGATATTGTGATTTTATTGCGGAATCCAAAGTTACAGCTGATTTGGAGATGTTTTGATCAGTAAAATTGTCAGTCAAAGGTTGAATCAAGAGGGTTTCAAAAATTAGGGTTTTGACACTTAACCACTTAATTTTCAGAATTAAAGCACAAATATGAATTGATAATTTGCAATAGAAGGGTAGATCTGAAACAAGCATTAATAATTAAAAATTTCGCAAGCTCAATTACTAAAAAGAAAATTTAGGGTTTTTATGCAATTAACCTCTAAAATTTGCAAAAGATCAAACATGGAAATGTAATTAAGGAATCCAATTTTCAGATCTAAGCATGAATAATCAGAAAGGATGTTCATGTCAGGTTCACCAAAATGTAAAGCGGAAAAATTGAACCCTAGTTTCTCTCCCCTCTCCAACTCCGAGGAGAGAGAAGGGAGGTCACTAGGATTGACGGTTTTCACTTAGGGGAGACTTTACATTCAAAAGAGGGGTTGAAACCCACAAGATCCAATCCCACACAATGCAAGATTGGATTCTAAATGAGTTTCAAGGGTTATGACAGCAAGGCTACCCTCTTTTGTAAAGAATGTAGATAGAAAGATTAAGCTAGGAATGCATGAAAAGTAAGAAAGATTCGCTTATAAACAAAGATAGGAATATAGGATGAAGTTGCGGACCTGGAATTAGCAGTAAAATTTCGAAACGGCTCTGTCCTACAAATTTGAGTGAAAGTTGACGGGACGATGGCGCCCGACGTGCACACGGTCCTCCGAAAAATCTGCGAAACGAAGGGGGATCTGTTCGTCTCTGCACAAGGATTCCAGATCTTCAATTTCAGCCGCGTACCTGCAACCTACACACAGAAAAGCGAAGACAATTGGGGGGTTAGGGATTAGGGGTTTGCCCTTAGGTCAAACCCCGGTTTTGGAATTAACCAAGAAATGAGAAATGTTGTAAATGTAAATGTTTGTAATGTAAAACAAGTACTAGTACCTTGTTGTAAGAATGTTTGTATTCTTACATGCGAAGGTGTAGATGTTGTTGTATGTTGTATGTTGTATGTTGTATGTTGTAAGTGATCTCCTCTTCAATGGTTGAATCCTTGTCTTGAATGCAACACTTAGCCTTGAATGGAGACTTAGAATGATCAATTGCTTGAAGGAATGCTTGAATGCTTGAATGTTTGAATATCGCTTCCGCGTCTTGTACACATATGTCCCTTTTTCCTCAAATGGGAGAGGAAATGTAGTTTATATACTTGTCAATTAGGGCTGATAGACTGATTTTTCTGACCTTGGGCCAACAAGGAAAGAGTATTTTCCAATTTGCAAACATAAAGACCCGAAGCCCCATAGGAGACCGGGCCCAAAATAGGGCTAGGGACCAGGGCGCTGGGTGCCATGGTCCTGGGGGACCAGGGCGTTGGGCGCCCTAGTCCTGAAGGACCAGGGTGTTTGGCGCCATGGTCCCACCTCCAGGAACAACGGGGTGCAAGGAGGATCAGGCCAAGGTGCTGGAAAAATGCAGTTTCTGATGTCGTGGACAAGTTTTGGGGTCTCCATTCAGGTTCCGTGTTGCATCGCCATCGTGAAGACCCAAATGTAGTTGAAATTGCAAGTGTCACAATTTTAGGATGCTACAACGATACCTAAGGGGTCATATGGTGTTCTAAGGGGTCATAGGACACCATTTTACCCCTTAGCACACCATATGACCCCTAATAACACCATATGGTGTCCTAAGGGATCATATGGTGTCCTAAGGAGTCATAGAACACCATATGACCCCTTAGGATACCATACGATGCATCATGACACTATATGGTGTCCTAAGGGGTCATATGACACTAGACCATACAACCCATAACACCATAATATGGTGTCTTAGGGGGTCATAGAACACCATATGACCCCATAGAACACAATAGGACCCATAATGACACCATGTGGTGTCTTAAGGGGTCATAAGACACAATATTACCCCTTAGGACATAATATGACCCCTAACAACATCATATAGTGTCCTAAGGGGTCATAGGACACCATATGACCTCTTAGGACACCATACGACCCCTTATGACTCCATACCACCCTTTACGACACTATATGGTTTCCTAAGGGGTCATATGGTATTCTAAGGGGTCATATAACACCATATGACCCCTTAGAACACAAGAAGACCCATAACAACATGATATGGTGTCCTAAGGGGTCATATGGTGTCATGGGACACCATATGACTCCTTAGGACACAATATGACCCCTAACGATACCTAAGGGGTCATATGGTGTCCTAAGGGGTTATATGATGTCCTAGGAACCTTTAGAACACAATATGACCCCTTAGCACACCATACAACCCCTAACGACACCATATGGTGTCCTAAGGGGTCGTAGGACACCATATAACCTGTTAGGACACAATATGACCCCTAACAACACCCAGAGGGTCATATTATGCCCTAAGGAGTCATAGGACACCATATGACCCCTATGGACACTGCATGGTGTACTAAGGGGTCATATTGTGTCCTAAGGGGTCACTGGACACCATATGACCCCTTAGCACACCATACGACCTCTAACAACACCATATGGTGTCCTAAGGGATCATATGGTGTTTGAAGGGGTCATATAACACCATATGACCCCTTAGGACACCATAAGACACATAATTACACCATATGGTGTCCTAAGGGGTCATAGGACAACATACGACCCCTTAGGAGACTATACGACCCATAATAACATAATATGGTGTCCTAGAGGGTCATAGAACACCATATGACCCCTTAGAACACCATACAACCCATCACGACACCATGTGGTGCCCTAATGGGTCATAAGACACAATATGACCCCTTAGGACATAATATGACCCCTAACGACCTCATATAGTGTCCTAAGGGGTCATACAAAATCATATGACCCCATAGAACACCATATGACCCCTTCAACACCATACGACCCTTTACGAAACCATATGATGTCCTAAGGGGTTATATGGTATTCTAAGAGGTCATATAAAACCATATGACCCCTTAGAACACCATATGACCCCATAGAACACAAGAAGACTCATAATGACATGATATGGTGTCCTAAGGGGTCATATGGTGTCACGAGACACCATATGACCCCTTAGGACACAATATGACCCTTAATGATATCTAAGGGGTCATATGGTGTCCTGAGAGGTTATATGATGTCCTAGGTATCTTTTGGACACAATATGACCCCTTAGGACACCATATAATCCGAAACGAGGGGTCGTAGGACACTATATGACCCGTTAGGACACAATATGACCCCTAACAACACCTCAAGGGTCACATGTGTCCTAAGGGGTCATAGGACACCATATGACCCCTAACGACACAAAATGAAACCTAACGATACTTAAGGGGTCATATGGTGTTCTAAAGGGTTATAGGACACCATATGACCCCTTAGAACACCATACGATCCTTAATGACACCATATGGTGTCCTAAGGGGTCATAAAACACCATATGACCCCTTAGGACACCATACGATGCATAATGAAACCATATGGTGTCCTAAGGGGTCATAGGACACCATATGACCCCTTAGGAGACCATATGACCCATAACAACATAAAAATGGTGTTCTAAGGGGTCATAGAACATCATATGACCCCTTAGAACACCATATGACCCATAACAACACCATGTGGTGTCCTAAGGGGTCATAAGACACAATATGACTCCTTAGGACATAATATGACCCCTAACAACATCATATAGTGTCCTAAGGGGTCATAGGACACCATATGACCCCTTAGGACACAATACGACCCCTTAGGACATAAAATAAACTCTAATGACACATAAGGGATCATAGGACACCATACGACACATAACAACACCAAATGGTATCCTAAGGGGTCGTATGGTGTCCTAAGGTGTCATAGGACACCATATGACCCCTTAGGATACCATACGACCCATAGCACCATATAGTCTCCCAAGCATATATTGTCCTAAGGGGTCATACGACACCATATGACCCATTAGGACACAATAAGACCACTGATGACACCTAATGGGTCATATAGTGTCCAAAGAGTTCATAGGACACCATATGACCCCTTAGGACACCATACGACTCCTTGCAACACCATATGGTGTCCCAAGGGGTTGTATGGTATCCTAAGGGGTCATATAATGTCCTAAGGGGTCATATGGTGTTCTAAGGGGTTATAGAACACCATATGACCCCTTAGGACACCATAAGACCCATAACGACACCATATGATGTCCTAAGGGGTCATATGATGTTGTAAAGGGTCATGGGACACCATATGACCTCTTAAGACATAGTATGACCCCTAACAAAACCTAATGGATCATATGGTGTCTAAGGGGTCATATGATGTCTTTTGACACCTTAGGACACAATATGACCCCTTAGCACACCATACAACCCCCAACAACACCATATGGTGTCCTAAGGAGTCATAGGACACGATATGACTCATTCGGACACAATATGACCCCTAACAATACCTAAGGGGTCATATGGTGTCCTAAGGGGTCATAGGATACCATATGAGCCCTTAGCACACCATAGACCCCTAATGACACCATATGGTGTCCTAAAGGCTCATAGAACACCATATAACCCCTTAGGACACCATAAGACTTATAACAACATCATATTGTGTCCTAAGGTGTCATATGGTGTCCTAAAGGTTCACAAGACACCATATGACCCTTTAGGACACCATACGATGCATAATGACACCATATGGTGTCCTAAGGGGTCATAGGACACCATATGACCCCTTAGGAGACCATACGACCCATAACAACATAAAAATGGTGTTCTAAGGGGTCATAGAACATCATATGACCCCTTAGAACACCATATGACCCATAACGACACCATGTGGTGTCCTAAGGGGTCATAAGACACAATATGACCCCTTAGGACATAATATGACCCCTAACAACATTATATGGTGTCCTAAGGGGTCATAGGACACCATATAACCCCATAGGACACAATACGACCCCTTAGGACATAAAATAAACCCCAACGACACCTAAGGGGTCATAGGACACCATATGACTCCTTAGCACAACATACGACCCCTAACGGCACCATAGGGTGTCCTAAGGGGTCATATGGTGTCCTAAGGAGTCATAGAATACCATATGACCCCTTAGGACATCATACGACACATAACAACACCAAATGGTATCCTAAGGGGTCATAAGACACCATATGACCCCTTAGGATAGCATACGACCCATAGCACCATATAGTGTCCTAAGGGGTCATATGGTGTCCTGAGGGGTCATAGGACACCATATGACCCATTAGAACACAATACGACCCTTGACGACACCTAAGGGGTCATAGGACAACATATGACCCCTTAGGACACCATACAACCCCTTACAACATCATATGGCATCCTAAGGGATCATATGGTATCCTAAGGGGTCATATAACATCGTATGACCCCTTAGAACACAAGGAGACCCATAATGACATGATATGGTGTCCTAAGGGGTCACATGGTGTCACAAGCCACCATATGACCCCTTAGGACACAATATGGCCCCTAACAATACCTAAGGGGTCATATGGCGTCTGAAGGGGTTATATGAAGGGGTCGTATGGTGTCCTAAGGGGTCATAGGACACCATATGACCCCTTAGGACACCATATAATCCATTATGGAACCATATGGTGTCCTAAGCAGTCATATGACACCATACATGACCCCTTAGGACACAATATGACCCCAAATGATACCTTAGGGGTCATATGGTGTCCTTAGTGGTCATATGATGTCTTATGACCCCTTAGCACACCATACAATCCCTAACGACACCATATGGTGTCCTAAGGGGTCATAGGATACCATATGACCCCTTAGGACACCATACGACCCATAACAACACCATATAGTGTTTTAAGGAGTCATATGGTGTCCTAAGAGGTCATAGGACACCATATGACCCTTTAAGACACAATATGAACCCTTAGCACACCATATGACCCTTTAAGACACAATATGAACCCTTAGCACACCATATGACCCCTAACAACATCATATGGTGTCCTAAGGGTTCATAGGACATCATATGACTCATTAGGACACAATATGACCCCTAACGACAAGGGGTCATATGGTAAAGTTAGAGGTAAGGATAGGTATGACAGAGAGATGACATTTGGGGAAGAGAGAATTAGAGAGAGTTGGGGGTAATTAGGTGTTGGGAGGAGAGGGGGGATGGGAAAGTATCAACAAAAGGAGAGAGGGAGAGATGAGGAGAAGGGTTCAAAGAGAGAGGTCTAGAGAGAAGGTAATTAGAGGAAGGGGAGGGGGAGAGAGAGGGAGGGAGTATCAACAAGGGAAGGGGGGAGAGATGGGGAGAGAGCCCCCTGATTAACCTCTCTCTATTCCATCTCTTTGTTAATACTTCCCTCTTCCCCTCTACTCCTGCTAATTATCCTCTCTATCACTCTCTTCACCTCTCTCCACATCTCTCCCTCTCCTTTTGTTGATACTTACTCTTCTCCCTCTCTTCTTATCTGATAATTACACCCAATTCTCTCTCACATTATTTCTTTCCCTCAATTACCCTCGATCACCTCTCTCCTCCTATGGGTTTATAGATACTTCCCTCTCCCCCTCTCCCCACCCCCTAATTACTCTCTATGTCTCTCTTCACCTTTGTCCCCATCTCTCTTCTCTCCTTGTTGATACTTTCCCCTCTCCCCCTCTCCTCCTACCCCCTAATAATCTCAAACTCTCCTTCATTCTCTCTTCACCCTAATCACCCCCTCCCTCTCTCTCTTCGCCTTCCACCTAATTACCTATAGCTCTCTCTCACACTCTCTCTTCCCCCCAATTAATATCTCCCCCTCTCCTTTTTTTGATACTTCCTTACACCTCTCCTTGTCCCCTCTGAATTTTTTTGCTAGAGATGAGAAGGAAATGCAGAGAGACTAGTCTAGATCTTAGGGAAGAGAGGGTGACATAGAGGAGGAAATTATGAAGAGGTAGAAATATAAGCACCTTGTAGAGCTTGAGAGATTTAATGAGGTATTCATTGATAGTTAGAGATATAGGTCTAGAGAGAGATGTATAAATATGGACAAAAGAGAGGGAGGAAGAAACAAATAAGTGGAGTGATAGGTTTAGGAGAGAGGTGGAAAAAGGAACAAACATAGAAAACATGGTTTATCAAAATTTATCGAACTCAATAAAATTCATAAATTTTCTATTATTAATTAATTACTTATTTAGTTTATTTTGAGATGATTGTTACAAAAATTCATGCAATAGGGAAATCATATGAAAAAGTCATGAGTTTTTATGTTTTAAAAATGAAGGATGAATTTAAATGAATTATAATTATTTTTTAAAACAAATAATTGAAAATATACCTACTTCATATCATATAGCTCTTAATTACCTTTCCAACGCCTGTAAAAAATCAAAATTTTGATATAAAACACAAAAGTTATGCCCAATTTACTAAAATATATATTTTTATTTTTTCAAAATCAGATATCCAATAAAATCGGATATCCGATTTTAAAACAAAAAATTTTCCCTCCATCTTTTGGTTGGGGTTTGCTTTGGGAATTGGCTTGGAAGTGACAAGCCTGGAAAGTCAACTAAAAAAATGTGTTTTTTAGTATTCCTTGATTTTCCAGACTTTACACTAGTTGGTAACGACTTTTTTAATAGCCAAAATTGATAAAATGAAAAGGGTTTTTTAAGGACGTTCTTAGATTTCCAAAAATATAAGGCTTGTTTTATTTCAACTTTAAGAAATAATTATTATTTATTTTCTAATTGAATTCTGACAAAAGTCTTGATTGATAGACTGATTGAAAAATACTCATAACTTTCAAACCGCATAACATTTTTTGAAACTGAAACATGCGTCACATCCTATGCTTCGTTTACTATAGGGAAAAATTAAAAAAAATTGAATTTCATAAGGTTTTGACCAAGTTAAGGTGGTCATATGTAGGATTTTCTGGATTTCTGAAAAGATGTAGTAAAAAATTCATAAATAATTATTTACTTTATAAAAAATTATAAAAAAATATGTGTCACATCCGGACATGAGTCTAATACTTATATTATAAATTTTATAAAAAAATATTTTTATTTGATTATGATTAGAGTGGTCAGACATACACCTACTTCTTATCTTTTTCCTGAAATTTTTGTACCACTGCATTGAAATTTGAAATTATCATCAAATAGGATCTTTTTTTCCAAAAAACAACTAGTAGCTTAGAAACTACATTCAATTTTCTATAGATTCTCTTCTTACATATTTTAAAAATAATGTTCATAACTTATTCAATTTTTCATGTCAAGTTGCACAACTCTAATTTTTTTAAATTTCATTGCCACTTAAGGGCCTGTTTTGGCACACCATGATCCTGCACATGCAAGTATCTCAGAATATGCTTAGCATCCATTAGGTGAATCTTCTTAGGTTCGCACATGAAATGAATTAACACATTAGTAGCATAACAAATATCAGGGTGAGTGTTTACCAAGTACATAAGAGATCCAATAATTTGTCTGTAGTATGTAGGATCTGTAGGTTCTGAATCTACTGCTTCACTTTTAAGCTTATGAAGACTTGTTTCCATTGGAGTGGATAGAGGTTTACAATCCATCATACCAAATTTGGTCAAGATATCAGTGGTGTATTTTCCTTGATTTAGGAAAATATAATTCTCTTTTTGCCATACTTCTAGACCTAGAAAATAGTGCAGAAAACCTAGATCCTTCATATCAAATTCAGCCACAAGATCTTGTTTGTATTTTGCAATAAGATGACCTTCTCCTGTTATCAACAAGTCATCAACATAGAGAAAATGTATTAACATGTCACCATCCGATATTTTGAAGTATATGTTAGGATCTGCTTCATTTTTGAAATATCATAGCTTGCAGAGATAACTATCTATCCTTTCATACCATGTCCTGGGAACTTGCTTAAGGCTATAGAGATCTTTTTTCAGTTTACACACATAGAGGTTTCTATTATGTGTAGCAAAGTCTTCAAGTTGTTCTATATATACTTCTTCCTCAATAACATCATTCAAAAATACGATCTTTACGTCCATTTGATGTATCTTCCACCCTTTAGACGCTGTAATGACAATAATGGTTCTTACAGAGGTATATCGGGAAACTAGAGCAAATGTCTCTTCATAATCAATTCCAGCCTTTTGAGAAAACCCCCTGGAAACGAATCTAGCTTTGTGTTTTTCAATACTACCATTTGGTGCATATTTGATTTTGAATAACCACTTTGAGGAGACAACAGATTTGTCTTTTGGTCTAGGTACAATATCCCAAACATCATTTTTTAAGATAGATTAGTATTCCTCAATCATTTCATCTTTCCAAGCTTGACATGTTAAAGCCTCTTCAACATTTGATGGTTCAGATTTTGTAAGCTCAACCATGAGTGCAACATAACATGATTGACTTCTTGTTTTCTTACTCTCTCTAAAGATTTCATCAGGTTCCACATTATTTTCTTCAATCATCTTTCTTTCCCATAGTGGCCTTTTCTTGTTGTTAGGATTTCCAGCATTCTCAAAATTAGATGATGGAGGTTCATGATCTTCTATGATATTCTCCATCTTCTATGATATTCTCCCTCTAATTCTCAATTGTGTGATTTTCATCTGATTCTGTGATTTGATCATCTTCTGCACTTAGAGATATTTTATAAGCAACATCTTCTTCAAATTTGTTATCTCTACTGATTTCAATAGATCTTCATCCTAAAATATAGAATTTGTATCCTTTAGTGGTTTCACTATAGCCAACAAATATGCCTTTCTTCCCAAAGGGTTCTAGTTTGGTCCTCTTTTCTTTAGGAACATGAATATACACATGACAACCAAAGATTCTTAGATGGCTTAAATCTAGTTTATTCCTTGTAAAGGCTTCTTCAAGTGTTATATTCTCTAAGATTGAATTAGGGCATCTATTTTGAATGTACATAGTTGTATTTGAGGCTTCAGCCCAGAATGAGATATGCAGATTTTGATCATGCATCATGGCTTTAGTGGCTTCAATGATGGTTCTGTTTTTCCTTTCAGCGACTCCATTCTATTGAGGATTATAAGGTACTATACACTCCCTCTTAATCCCAACAGAAATGTAAAATTCTTTAAAACTTTTAGAGATATATTCACCCCATTATCTGATCTTAGAGTCTTTATTTTCTTCCCAGTTGGATTTTCCACTAAGGCTTTAAATTCTTTGAATTTCAATAACACTTCATTTGATTCTTTAAATTTTATAAAATAGATCCAAGTTTTCCTAGAGTAGTCATCAACAAATATCACAGAATACAAAAATCCCCCTAGTGATGGTAATGACATTGGACCACACAAATCAGTGTGGACAAGTTCTAGTACAAATTTTGATTTGTGTTCACTTGGAGGAAAGGACCCTTTTGAGTTCTTCCCTAGAGCACATCCTTTACAAGTTCCAACATGATCATATTTTAGATTAGGTAATCCTGCGGTGATCTTTCCTATAGAAGGTAGGGCACTAAACCGAAGAAGTCGTAATCTTCTATGCCAAATTTCATTAGAATTTGATACTTCATGATTTAGTGCATGTTTTTGAGAATTACATAGTTTATAAAAACTACCATCTCTAGATCCTATAGGAATAGCATTCTTTATGTTAGAATTTTTAGGCCAGAGTAGAACTTTATCTTCATGGAAGGTGACATGATATCCTTGATCAGCTAGTCCTAAAATAGAGACCAAATTTCTTTTGATACCCGATACAAAAAGAACATCTTTCAATTGTAATGTAACTCCTATTCTTAATTGAATTGAGCAAGTCCCAATTCTTTTCACTGGATAGGTAGAATTGTCTCCGATTGTAACTTCTTCAATTGAGTGCCCTTCAAAGGTTTCGAATTGATCTCTAAATCTGGTTATGTGTCTTGATGCTCCGCTATTGATTATCCACATATTTTTGTTTGAATTTAGCTCGCTTGATAAGGATAAGAATAATAGAGGATTCTCTACTTCCTTGACTTCAGCTATGGTTTCTTGGGCTTTCTTTCTTTCTGGGCATAACCTGTGAGTGTGTCCAAATTTATCACACCTGTAGCATTGAATCTTGGAGAAGTCCCTGTTTTTGTGATTTTGATTGTTATTTCCTCTCTTTTGTTTGAAATTATTTTTCTTCCCTTTGTTGCTCGTGTTAGCATGTAGTGCTTTAATTTCTCCCTCTTCGTTTGGAACCATCCCTCTTGTAATTAGTTGAGATTCTTCTTGAGTGCAATCGTTCTTGAGTTGATTGAATTTCTGTAGTGTAGATCGAGCACTAATGCCTTGAATAAAGGATTCCCAATTGGATGGTAATCCCTTAAGTGCTATTAGAGATATCTCCATATCATCTACCTTATTTCCAATAATTGACAATTGGTCTTTCAACTCTAAAATCCTCATGAAATAGGATGTGATTGTTTCTCCTTTGTTCATCTTGATATGCATTAATTGTTGTTTTAAAGTAAGCAATCTGCTTGCATTATTTATTTCATATGTATTTTGGATGGTCTTGAACATATCATAAGTTGTAGTTAGTTTTGATATGGTTGGAAGAATGTGATCTTTAACATCAATTATTATTTTCTTAGCCTTGTTGTTGTGTCTTTTCCAAGTTGTTTTCTCTAGTTCATCTTCGTGCATCTTTGTGTCTTCTTCTATATATGCATCCAATTCAAGTTCTTGAAGAATTGATATTATTCGAATTTTCCATGAGACAAGGTTGGATGCACCTTCGAGTCTATCCTCCACTCTAACACCGTTCACCATGATTGTTCTTCCTTTGATTCTGAATGCAAGTCTGAATTTTAATTAAAATTGTCACTATCTTTATTTAATTCTCTACCAACCTGGCTCTGATACCATGTTGAGACATGGACCAGCTAGGACTCGTCAGTATGGGTGTGGCTTATTTCCAACACCAACATGTTAAGGATGTAGCCTCATTCGGATTGAAGCAAGCAATATTGTAAAGTGGAAAATCGAACCCTAGGTGTTCTCCCCCACTCCAAGGAGAAAGGGGGTCACTAGGATTGATGGTTTTCACTTAGGAGGGACTTTACATTCAAAAGAGGGGTTGAAACTCACAAGATCCAATCCCACACAATGCGAGACTGGATTCTAAATGAGTTTCAAGGGTTGAGACATCAAGGATACCCTCTTTTGTAAAGAATGTAGATAGAAAGATTGAACTAGGAATGCATGTAAAGTAAGAGAGATTCACTTATAAACAGAGATAGGGATACGGGATGACGCTGCAGACCTGGAATTAGTAGTAAAATGTCGAGATGATGCTGTTCTGCAAATTCGAGCGAAAGTTGACAGGACAATGGTGCCCGGCATGCACACGGTCCTCCGAAAAATCCGTGAAACGAAGGGGTATCTGTTCGTCTCTACACAAGGGTTCTAGATCTTCAATTACAGCCGCGTACCTGCAACCTACACACAAAAAAGAGAGGACAATTGGGGGCTTAGGGATTAGGGGTTTGCCTTTAGGTCAAACCCTAGTTTTGGAATTAACCAAGAAATGAGAATGCTGTAAATGTAAATGTTTGTAATGTAAACAAGTACTGATACCTTGTTGTAAGAATGTTTGTATTCTTACATGCGAAGGTGTAATGAATGTTGTATTTTGTATGTTGTAAGTGATCTCCTCTTCAATGGTTGAATCCTTGTCTTGAATGCAACACTTAGCCTTGAATGGAGACTTAGAATGGTCAATTGCTTGAAGGAATGCTTGAATGTTTGAATATCGCTTCCGCCTCTTGCTTGCATATATCTTTTCTCTTTTTTCTTGCCTCCCTCAAATGGGAGGGGAAATGTAGTTTATATACTTGTCAATTAGGGCTGATAGACTGATTTTTCCGACCTTAGGCCAACTACGAAACATTATTTCCCAATTTGCAAACTTAAAGACCTGATGCCCAAAAGAGACCAGGCCAAAAATAGGGCCAGGGACCAGGGCGCTGAGCGCCATGGTCCTGCCTCCTGAGACAGCAGGGTGCAAGGAAGGATCAGGCCACGGTGCAGAAATATGCAGTTTTTGGTGTCGTAAACAAGTTTCAGGGTCTCCATTCAGGTTCAACGTTGCGCCACCATCGTGAAGACCCAAATGTAGTTGAAATTGCAAGTGTCACAATTTTAGGACGCTACATTTAGCCCCCACTTTAGCGGGAGTATAAGCGTACGCCCATACTTCCGGTAAAGTACAAGGAAACAACATTGAAAAACTTTCACCACGTCAAGAAGGCAAGATATACCAAGCCCCCAGTGGACTAAGGATCTTATGACTTCAATTGACAAAGTAAAAGGGAAGATCACGAGGGAGAACCATGACTATTAGTAGTAAGGTTCCCTCACTATGAGTCATGCAAGAAAGATATCAAAAATTTTGAAGGCAAAGCTAAATTTGTCAAGAAATTTTCAAGTATCTTGAAGAGATATGAACGGGGTGTATGCCCCCCTACATTAAAGCGATCACACACGCCTCATCGGGGGTGATTGCTTTAAGGTAGTGATACATATAGGAAATGAGAAGGGAAAGGAGCACGTTATCAGAAGGATTTAGCCCCCAAGTGTGAGATAAGCCCAAGGATAATAGATACAAAACACAAAGCACAAGGTGACTTCGCTTTCCTTCGGGTCAGTATGCTATATGATAATTCATGTATATCATATGTATGTAAGCATAATTGTTCTTCATTCCCCAATCAAGGAAGGTCACCTAGAAGAAGGGAACACATGTGTCTTTTGAGTCAACATGAGAGAGACCAAAAGAGATCTCAATGCTTTGCATCGTCCTCAAGTAGACAATACTAAGGACAACAAATAGAAGAATGAGAATAACACATAGAAGAAGTAACAAAAAAGATCAAGAGAGGAGGAGAGAGTCTGCTATGCTAATGAACTAGTCTAGCACGTCATCTACCCCCCGATCTTGCTGATCAATATTTCGGGAAGGCAGGAAACACGCTAGAGGAGGAACATCCAACACAGCAGATGGAGCTATCACAAGATCCAAACAAGGGCTATGTTCATGTTCCAAGCCACATTGTTCTTGTCTAGGAGCTAGGATAAGTGCTTTAGAAAATTCGTTAGATAAATGGTTATCAACATCAACATATTCATATTCACTATCAGAATGAAAAGAAGTAACATTTTCATCATGAATAACATTTTCATCTGTATCATCATCAAGATTTATAAAAATAGGATCTTTAACTCACACAGGATCAAGACCATCATGCATCTTATGTTTAAGAGATTTTGGCTCAATTTTCGGCTGAGGAGAAAATGGAATAATGCTAGCTGAAGGTGTTTTTGGGGATTGCAAAGTTTGAGAAGCAGCTGCATGAGCTCTAAGACGACGCTTTCATCGACGTTCACGTGCAGAACGATTTCGTCTAGTCTTAGTAAGAAGTTGAGAAGATTGAGGAGGAGGAATGTTCTCATCCTTATCACTTGGGTGTTTAGGTTGTGATCTCTTAGGTTGGATAATAGAAGAAGAAGGTCTCTTCTCTCTATAAGAAGGAGGAGGAACTGCTCCATATAAAGGAGGAATATCTGGTTTAGGAAGGAGACCAAGTCCATCATGACGAGGAGGTATAGGTCTACTTTTAGAAAGTTTATTAGGCATAGACATAGTCACATCCATAGGGATGGGCTGGGAATCTTCTTGAGGAAAGACATTACTTTTATCTTTCAAAGGAAGAACTTCCTTCTCAAGAATGATAGGAATATCAAGTTTGGGTGTTCTAGGTTCACTTAGAGATAGGATCATATCTTTTTTCCACTTTTGATAAGATTTGAAAAGATGATCACTTCACGGTGGAAGAGATTGGAATTGTTTAGGCCAGAAATAATCAATAGGAACGCTAGAAGTTCTTTCAGCTAGTTTAAAGAGACTATGATTGAAAGTAACAACTTCACCATTATGGGAAAATTTCAAACACTTGTGAATCGGAGAAGCAATAGCTTTCATGGAAGATAACCAAGGATAGCCTAGCTTCACACGAAATTGTTCAGATGATGGAATAATAGCAAAGCTTACATCAAGGGATTTGTTATGGACCTCAATAGGTAATGTAATAGAACCAATTGTAGGAGAAGAAAATGCATCAAATAATTTCACAACCACATTTGTTTTGTCATAGATCACTTGATTCAATTGCAAAGTAAAAATAAATTCTTCAGTAATGACATTAACCATGCAAGAAGGATCAATAAGCACTCCACGACAAGGTGTATTCTTGACTTTTGCAACTATGTATAAAGGACCATTAGGTGCCCTGATAGTTTCACTGGAATCAAAGGTGTTGGAAGGTTCTTTAGAGATTTTCTTCTGCTCTACAAAGTTAATCACATTCGGAGTCATAGACACAAGATCATCAGGTGAGACAGAGGAATCATTAGTATCAATCGCATTAGAGGTATGAGAAGGTAATGGATCAGTAAAAATCTTAAGATTTTGGTTAGGAGGAGCTACAGATGTGTTGCCTTTATCATTCACACCAGAAATAGAGATAGTATTATTATCAATCAAATCTTGAATTTTACCCTTTAAAGCAAAACATTTTTCAGTATCATGCCCAGGTTGACAATGAAATTGACAAAAAGATTTATTATCAAAATAGGGTGAATTAATCTTTGCAGGATCTATTTGCCTTATAGGAGGAAGAGTAAGCACATTTTGTTGCAATAACTTATTCATAATACTATGCAATGATTCATTCAAAGGAGTAAACTTTCTTTCTTTCTTGAAAAACTTAGAAATAGGAGGCACACCTGATGCTGCATTCACATTGTTGTTGATGATGTTGTCATTGAATTTAATGGACTCTCTGTTCGGTTTAAACTTCCCAAATGGTTGTTGACTACTATCACCCTTATCACTCGGAGCCATAGGATTTGCTTGTTCCATTTGACTCACAGTCAGTTGATAATTGTGAAGAGTTGCACACAACTGTTGGAAAGAAGTAAACTCAGAAAACAGAAGTTTTTCTCTAATATCTTTTAGTAAATTAGAAATAAAGATTCTTTGAATATCATTGTCAAGCACTGGAAAAGAAATTTGATCATACAAATGCTTATATCTACCAATGAAATCAGTCACTTTTTCTTTAACACCTTGTTTACAATGCATTAAATCAATCAAAGTGACTTTAGGACTTATATTATTTTGAAATTGTTGAATAAAAGCATTTGCAAGTTGTTGGAAAGAAGTAATAGAATAGGAAGGCAATGAGCAATACCATTGTAGAGCCTTATCTCTTAATGTTCTAGTAAACAGTTTTGCAAGCAACCTTTGGTCATGAGCAAAATCGGTACATATTGTTTGAAATGTCTTAACATGTGTTAGAGGATCACCTTTACCATTGTAAAGCTCTAATTATGGGAGTTCAACATGCTTAGGGGGGATAGCTTGAACAATGTCAAGAGAAAGTGGGCTCGCAACATCAAATGTGGGCACACTAAACTTAGATTGATTCATAGAGGCAATTTGTTGCTATAAAGAATAGACAGTTTGTGCAAGATTGTTAATGGTCGCTTTAGTCGAAGAGTTCATATTAGACGTGTTAGATTGTGATGGAGGTATTATGTTATTGAAAGAAGGTATTGATTGAGAGTAAGGTGGCGGGACACTATGATAGTTAGTCATAGGAGATGATTGAAAAGGAGGAACACTACTGTAAAGTGGAAAATCGCAATCGAACCCTAGTTGCTCTCCCCTCTTCCAACTCCGAGGAGAGAGAAGGGAGGTCGCTAGGGTTGATGGTTTTCACTTAAGGGAGAGACTTTACATTCAAAAGAGGGGTTGAAACTCACAAGATCCAATCCCACACAATGCAAGATTGGATGCTAAATGAGTTTCAAGGGTTAAGAAAGTAAGGCTACCCTCTTTTGTAAAGAATGTTGATAAGGGAAATTGAGCTAGAAATGCATAGAAAGTGATAAAGATTCGCTTATAAACTAAGTTAGGGATATAGTATGAAGCTGCAGACCTGGAATTAGCAGTAAAATGTCGATACGGCACTGTCCTGCAAATTTGAGCAAAATTTGTCAGGACGATGGCGCTCGGCACCACGGTCCTCCGAAAAATCCGTGAAACGAAGGGGGATCTGTTCGTCTCTGCACAAGGATTCCAGATCTTCAATTTCAGTCGCGTACTTGCAACCTACACACAGAAAAGCGAAGACGATTGGGGGGTTAGGGATTAGGGGTTTGCCTTTAGGTCAAACCCCGGTTTTGGAATTAACCACGAAATGAGAAATGCTGTAAATGTAAATGTCTGTAATGTAAAACAAGTACTAATACCTTGTTGTAAGGATGTTTGTATCCTTATGTGCGAAGGTATAGATGTTTTTGTTTGTTGTATTGTTGTATGTTGTATGTAGCATGTAGTAAGTGATCTCCTCTTCAATGGTTGAATCCTTGTCTTGAATGCAACACTTAGCCTTGAATGGAGACTTGGAATGAATGCTTGAATGTTTGAATGCTTGAGTATAATTTCCACGCTTGTACACATATCCTCCTCATATGCCAAATGAGAGAGAAAAATGTAGTTTATATACTTGCCAATTAGGGTTAAAAGATTGATTTTCCCGACCTTAGGCCAACCAGGAAAGTTAATTTCCGAATTGCAAACAAAAAGACCCGATACCCCATAGAAGGCCGGGCCCAAAATAGGCCCAGGGACCAGAGCACTGGGCGCCATGGTCCTGGGGGACCATGGCGCTGAGCACCCTGGTCCTGAAGGACTAGGGCGCTGGGCGCTCTGGTCCCACCTCCCGGGACAGCAGGGTGCAAGGAGGTTCAGGCCAGGGTGCTTGAAAAATGCAGTTTTTAGTGTCGAAAGCAGGTTTCGGGGTCTCCATTTAGGTTGCGTGTTGCATCGCCATTGTGAAGACCAAAATGCAGTCGAAATTGCAAGTGTCACAATTTTAGGACGCTACATTTAGCCCCCACTTTAGCGGGAGTATAGGCGTACGCTCATACTTCCGGTAAAGTACAAGGAAACAACATTGAAAGACTTTCACCACATCAAGGAGGCAAGATACACCAAGCCCCCAATGGACTAAGGATCTTACGACTTCGATTGACAAATTAAAAGGGAAGATCACGAGGGAGAACCATGACTGTCAGTAGTAAGGTTCCCTCACTATGAGTCATGCAAGAGAAATACCAAAAATTTCCAAGGCAAAGCTAAGTTCGCCAAGAAATTTTCAAGTATCTTGAAAGGATAGACAGAGTGTATGCCCCCCTACGTTAAAGCGATCGCACACACCTCAACGGGGGTGATTGTTTTAACGTAGTTATACACATAAGAAATGAGAAGGGAAAGGAGCACATTATCGCAAAGATTTAGCCCCCAAGTGTGAGATAAACCTAAGGATAATAGACACAAAACACAAAGCACAAGGTGACTTCGCTTTCCTCGGGGTCAGTACGCTGTATGATAAGTCATGTATATATATCATATGTATGTATGCATAATTGTTCTTCATTCCCCAATCAAGGAAGGTCACCTAGAAGAAGGGAACACATGTGTCTTTTGAGTCAACATGAGAGAGGCCAAAAGAGATCTCAATGCTTTGCATCGTCCTCAAGTAGACAACACTAAGGACAACAAATAGAAGAATGAGAATAACATATAGAAGAAGTAACACAAGAGAGGAGGAGAGAATCTGCTATGCTAATGTAACTAGTCTAGCACGTCATCTACCCCCCGATCTTGCTGATCAATGTTTCGGGAAGGCAGGGAACACGCTAGAGGAGAAACATCCAACACAACAGATGGAGCTATCACAAGACCCAAACAAGGGCTATGTTCATGTTTCGAGCTGCGTTGTTCTTGTCTAGGAGCTAGAATAAGTGCTTTAGAAAATTCATTAGATAAATGGTTATCAACATCAACAAGTTCATATTCACTATCAGAAGCAAGAGGAGTAACATGTTCATCATGAATAACATTGTCATCTATAGCATCATCAAGATTTATAAAAATAGGATCTTTAACTCTCACAAGATCAAGACCATCATGCATCTTATGTTCAATTTCCGGCTGAGGAGAAAATGGAATAATGCTTGTTGAAGGTGTTTTTGGAGATTGTAAAGTTTGAGAAGTGGCTGCTTGAGCCCTAAGACGACGCTTTCATCGACGTTCGCGTGTAGAACGATTTCGTCTAGTCTTAGTAGGAAGTGGAGAAGATAGAGGAGGAGGAATGTTCTCATCCTTATCACTTGGGTGTTTAGGTTGTGGTCTCTTAGGCTGGATAATAGGAGAAGAAGAAGGTCTCTTTTCTCTATAAAAGGCAGGAGGAGGAACTTCTCCATATAAAGGAGGAATATTTGGTTTAGGAAGAAGACCAAGTCCATCATGACGAGGAGGTACAGGTCTACTTTTAGGAGGTTTATTAGGCATAGACATAGTCACATCCATAGGGATGGGTTGGGAATCTTCTTGAGGAAAGACATTAGTTTTATCTTTCAAAGGAAGAACTTCCTTCTCAAGAATGATAGGAATATCAAGTTTAGGTGTTCTAGGTTCACTTAGAGATAGGATCATATCTGTTTTCCACTTTTGATAAGATTTGAAAAGATGATCACTTCGCGGAGGAAGAGATTGGAATTGTTTAGGCCAAAAGTAATCAATAGGAACGCTAGAAGTTCTTTCAGCTGGTTTAAAGAGACTATGATTGACAGTAACAACTTCACCATTATGGGGAAATTTCAGACACTTATGAATAGGAGAAGCAATAGCTTTCATGGAAGATAGCCAAGGATAGCCAAGCTTCACACGAAATTGTTCGGATGAAGGAATAATAGCAAAGTTCACATCAAGGGATTTATTATGAACTTTAATAGGTAATGTAATAGAACCAATTGCAGGAGAAGAAAATGCATCAAATAATTTCATAACCACATCTGTTTTGCCATAGATCACTTGATTCAATTGCAAAGTAAAAAGAAATTCTTCAGTAATAATATTAACCATGCACGAAGGATCAATAAGCACTCCACGACAAGGTGTATTCTTAACTTTTGCAACTATGTATAAAGGACCATCAGGTGCCCTAATGGTTTCACTAGAATCAAATGTGATGGAAGGTTCTTTAGGTTTTTCTTGCTGCTCTACAAAGTTAATCACATTCGGAGTCATAGACACAAGACCATCAGATGAGAGAGAGGAATCATTAGCCTCAATCGCATTAGAGGTATGGGAAGGTAATGGATCAGTAAAAATATGAAGATTTTGGTTAGGAGGGGCTATAGATGTGTTGCCTTTATCATTCACTCCAGAAACAGAGATAGTATTATTATCAATCAAATCTTGAATTTTACCCTTTAAAGCAAAACATTTTTCAGTATCATGCCCAGGCTGACGATGAAATTGACAAAAAGCTTTGTTATCAAAATAAGGTGAATTTATCTTTGCAGGATCAATTTGCCTTATAGGAGGAAGAGTAAGCACATTTTGTTCCAATAACTTATTCATAATACTATGCAATGATTCATTCAAAGGAGTATACTTTCTTTCTTTCTTGAAAAACTTAGAAATAGGAGGCACACCTGATGCTGCATTCACATTGTTTTTGATGATGTTTTCATTGAATTTGATGAAATATCTATTCGGTTTAAACTTCCCAAATGGTTGTTGACTGCTATCACCCTTATCACTCGGAGCCATAGGATGTGATTGTTCCATTTGACTCACAGTTAGTTGATAATTGTGAAGAGTTGCACACAACTGTTGGAAAGAAGTAAACTTAGAAAACAGAAGTTTGTCTCGAATATCTTTTTGTAAATTAGAAATAAAGATTCTTTGAATATCATTATCAGGCACTGGAAAAGAAATTTGAGCATACAAATGCTTATATCTACCAATGAAATCAGTCACTTTTTCTTTGACACCTTGTTTACAATGCATTAAATCAATCAAAGTAACTTTAGGACTTATATTGTTTTGAAATTGTTGAATGAAAGCATTTGCAAGTTGTTCAAAAGAAGTAATAGAATAAGAAGGCAACGAGCAATACCATTGTAGGGCTTTATCTCTTAATGTTCTAGTAAACAATTTCGCAAGCAACCTTTGGTCATAAGCAAAATCGGTACATATTGTTTGAAAAGTCTTAACATGTGTTAGAGGATCTCCTTTACCATTATAAAGTTCCAAATGCGGGATTTCAACATGTTTAGGAGGGATAGCTCGAACAATGTCAAGAGAAAGTGGGGTCGCGACATCAAATGTGGGCACACTAAACTTAGATTGATTCATAGAGGCAATTTGTTGCTGTAAAGAAGAGACAATTTGTGCAAGATTGTTAATGGTCGCTTCAGTCGAAGAATTCATATTAGGTGTGTTAGATTGAGATGGAGGTGTTATGTTATTGAAAGAAGGTAGAGAATAAGGTGGTGGGACTCTATGATAGTCAATCATAGGGGATGATTGGATAGGAGGAACACTACAAGGAGGAATGGAATGGTTGAATGGATTGCCCCCTTGCGTCATGTTCATTTGTGAAGATATAATAGGAACACTCATTGAAGGAATGTATGAAGAAGTCGGATTGAATGAAGGAAGAGGATTAATTGAAGAAGAGGGATGATTGCCCCCATGACTAGTGATCACAGGAGGAATGTCTTGTATAGAAGTAGTCATTATATTTGATGTAAAAGTAGGTATGCTAGCAATAGAAGTTGTCAAAGGAATAGAATGATTGACTTGAGTAGGAGGTTGTGTATAACCTAAAGATTCGGCACAACTCTTCATAGGCATCACATTCGAATCCACAATGTGTGCAATACCACGCAAATTATCAATTCCATTCTTATCACTTTGAAGCATGCATTTTAGACCCTCAATTAAAGGAAGAGCTTGACTATCAGGATACTCATGAGACATCCATTGGTGAAAATCATCAAATTGGTTATCCAATTTCGAAAGTTGTTCTACAGAAACCTCATGGAGAGCTTCTTCATCATTAGGAGGATTAGAGGAATTACCCATGTCCTCGTTAAAAAGGCTACTCAAATTAGGTTCCATCTCCTCAGTAGTTAAACCTCGGAAAGACTTAATTCTACGGCTTCGTCTAACGGGAATAGTGTAAGTAGGGCTTATTGTTGTAAAACTCATGCACTAGAAAGAGAGAGAAGATTTTGAATTTAGAGGTAGCAATTTTCAGTAAAATCAGCCAATCTTCTAGATTTAAGCTGTTAAATGCAATCACGACAGTCTCCCAAAATTTCGGAAAAAATGTCCGCGATCGTGGCGCTTGGAGTGCACACGGTCCTTGCAACTTTTTTTGAAATTTGCAGGGATGAAAGTTATGATGATTTTAGAGCTAATCTGAAAAAATTGAGTGATTTTACGATCTGTAGATAGGCCAAATTAAAGTTGCAATCTCAAAATTGAACCCTACCAAGGTTGTTGAAAAATGCAAAATTTGAATTTTGAAAAAGAGAGGGAAACTGAAATTTTGAATTTTATGATTTTATAGGGAATACTAAAAGCAATGCAGGTTTTGAAATTTAAAAATTGACTCAATTTCAGGCAAAATTCAATTTTGAAAGTGGAAATCAAGGTTGTTGCAATCAAACATTTAATTTCAAAAGTCACAAATTGCAAAAATTTGAATAAAGCACTGAAATTTTGAATGAATGCCAACACGCTTTTCAGATTTAGGATAGTAAGAAACACAATTTTGACATGAATTTCAATTTCAACACTTTTTGAATGATTAGAAGCCTCAATCCAAGCAATCACTAGACCAACTTTGACTTTAATTTTGAAAGTGTTAGAATTGATGAAATCAGCCAAAATTCTGGATTTTAGCAGAAAAATACAGTAAGATCTAGCTCCCGAAATTTCAGAAAAAATGTTGGGGATGATGGCGCTCGGGGTGCACATGGTCCTCGCAACTTTTTTCCAAATTTTCAGGGATGAGAGATATTATGATTTTGTTGCGGAATCCAAAGTTACAGCCGATTTGGAGGTGTTTTGATCAATGAAATCATCAGTCAAAGGCTGAATCAAGAGGGTTTTAAAAATTAGGGTTTTAACACTTAACTACTTAATTTTCAAAATTAAAGCACATATATGATTTGACAATTTGCAGTAGAAGGGTAGATCTGAAACAAGCATTAACAATTAAACATTTCACAAGCTCAATTACTAAACATAAAATTTTAGGGTTTTTATGCAATTTACCTCTAAAATTTGCAAAAGATCAAACATGAAAATGTAATTAAGGAAGCAAATTTTTCAGATCTAACCATGAATAATCAGAATTAGGATGTTCATGTCGGGTTCACCAAAATGTAAAGTGGAAAATCGAACCCTAGGTGTTCTCCCCCACTCCAAGGAGAAAGGGGGTCACTAAGATTGACGGTTTTCACTTAGGAGGGACTTTACATTCAAAAGAGGGGTTGAAACTCACAAGAGCCAATCACACACAATGCGAGACTGGATTCTAAATGAGTTTCAAGGGTTGAGACATCAAGGATACCCTCTTTTGTAAAGAATGTAGATAGAAAGATTGAACTAGGAATGCATGTAAAGTAAGAGAGATTCACTTATAAATAGAGATAGGGATACGGGATGAAGCTACGGACCTGGAATTAGTAGTAAAATGTCAAGATGATGCTGTTCTGCAAATTCAAACGAAAGTTGACGGGACAATGGCGCCCGACGTGCACACGGTCCTCCAAAAAATCTGCGAAATGAAGGGGGATCTGTTCGTCTCTGCACAAGGGTTCCAGATCTTCAATTATAGCCGCGTACCTGCAACCTACACACAAAAAAGAGAGGACGATTGGGGGGTTAGGGATTAGGGGTTTGCCTTTAGGTCAAACCCCAGTTTTGGAATTAACCAAGAAATGAGAATGATGTAAATGTAAATGTTTGTAATGTAAACAAGTACTGATACCTTGTTGTAAGAATGTTTGTATTCTTACATGCGAAGGTGTAATGAATGTTGTATTTTGTATGTTGTAAGTGATCTCCTCTTCAATGGTTGAATCCTTGTCTTGAATGCAACACTTAGCCTTGAATGGAGACTTAGAATGCTCAATTGCTTGAAGGAGTGCTTGAATGCTTGAATGTTTGAATATCGCTTCCGCCTCTTGCTTGCATATATCTTTTCTCTTTTTTCTTGCCTCCCTCAAATGGGAGGGGAAATGTAGTTTATATACTTGTCAATTAGGGCTGATAGACTAATTTTTCTGACCTAAGGCCGACCAGGAAACATTATTTCCCAATTTGCAAACTTAAAGACCCGATGCCCAAAAGAGACCGGGCCCAAAATAGGGCCAGGGATCAGGGCGCTGGGCGCCATGGTCCTAAGGGACTAGGGCACTGGGTGCCATGGTCCTAAGGGACTAGGGCGCTGGGCGCCATGGTCCTGCCTCCCGGGACAGTAGGGTGCAAGGAAGGATCAGGCCACGGTGCAGAAATATGCAGTTTTTGGTGTCGTAAACAAGTTTCGGGGTCTTCATTCAGGTTCAACGTTGCACCGCCATCGTGAAGACCCAAATGCAGTCAAAATTGCAAGTGTCGCAATTTTAAGATGCTAAAAATATATTATAAGTAAACTTATACATACATACATACATACATACATACATATATATATATATATTTGTGTGTGTGTGTGTATATATATATATATATGTTTGAATGGAAACACACACACACAAATATATATATATATATAGACATGTGTGTGTATATATATACATATGTATATATATATATATATTTATACATATGTATATATATACATATGTATATATATGTGTATATATATATATACACATGTATATGTATACTTATATATAAATATACATATACATGTGTATATATATATATACATATGTATATATATATTTATATATATGTATGTATACACACACACACACATATATATATATGTATATATATATATACATATATCTATGTATATATCTATGTATATATATGTATATATATATATATATATCTATGTATATATATATACATATACATATACATATATTTATCATTTCAATTAAAATCACATACATATATATATTGAATGAAAGTAACATTAACATATTGCTAACTGCCTTACGACAAATCAATGACTGTTATCATTGTATTATCCGATGACTATCGAGACATGAAGTTGAAGTCATGTTCGATATTACTATCACCAAATTGTTATTGTTAAGCACGATAGTATCGAGCACGATAAATGATTCGGTGTATAATTAATGATGATTGCTAATATATGTTGAAGTGTTATGGTTACGTAGGGTCATGGCCCCACGTAGGGGTCATGCCCCTATGTAGACATAACCCTTCACCAATATATATGCCCAATGATATCAATACTTGCTGATAAGATAATCAATAACTATGGCAATTACATTATACAACAAGCAGTCGATAATTAATATATCCATTAGTATATATATATATATATATATATATATATATATATATATATATATATATATATATATATATATATATATATATATATATATATATATATATATATATATATATATATATATATATATATATATATATATATATATATATATCAGTGATCAGTATATACATATCAACGATCATTTTGAAAGTTTGTTCTTACTATATAGCATTATTCTTATTGTATTCTCAGATCAAATATGAGATTATCCATATGAAAGAATATTTGAAGACTGTGATAAAATCTGAAAATAAATATCAGATATACATTGAGATTAAAAGACTATTATTTTTCTCTATCACTGATCTATATTCCTTAACATGGTATTAGAGCTAGGTCCAAGCTAGGAGCCCCAAGCACATGAGAGGTGTGGCTTAAGGGGGCTTGTTGGTGTTGGAAATAAGCCACACCCGGACTGATGATGGACTGGTCCAAGAGGGGCCAGTAGCTTAGTGGTAGAGCACTCCAGTATCGTATGGAGGGTCCTAGGTTTGAGTCCTAGCTGGTCCATGTCTCAACAACTCTTAACACCTAGAACAACAACCACAACGAATTGCAATCCATCCAAGCTAACCATGTACCTTAAACTAAGTTATACCAACATAGATAAAACTTCATGCCATCAACATATCAACTCTAAATCTGCAATCAAGTCTTTGTATATCCAACCTCCTATCTCAAAGACCACTAATATAATCTGATGGATATAGACAATCCATGATCATAGACAAGGCCAACTAACAAAGTCTACATCACCGCTAAAATGATCTCATGGATATAGACAATCCACATTTGAGTCATCCCACTACAATAATTAGGCTGTACACACCTACAAGCTATATAATTCATAGATCCAAATCCAATGAAACATGCAAACTTATTATCACACTAGTAATCAACAAACCAATATATATCACAAAGTATAAACAAACATATATCTATAAACTCCCACTACACAATTAATGTCAAATCTAGAAAAAATCAAAGCATACAAAGTCTATCTATAGTACTTCACATAGATAATGTTACTAACTCCTCTATCACATAGAGTCAAGGAAACATACATGATATGTGAATCTTGCAACAAAAAAAGGTGCAATACCTCTCTCACCATCAGTCTCCATATCTCTCCCAAGTTCTCCACACATGACTATGTGTATACAAAATCCATGAATAAAAGAAAGACCAAAGAGAGAACCTACAAATTAAACATATCCTTGTCTCACACTAATCTGTACCAAGTTGTGTAATGTAAGATCTCCTTCACCATTCCCATACTGAAAGGATATCAATCTCTAACTTTCAATCAAATGAAACATGTCAACAATAGATGTAAACCTCTCATACCAAAGGTAGATCAAACAAATCATCCATTCCAACAATAAATGGAATTATACTCAAAGCCACAAACCATTTCATGTACCTCTCCAAATAAGTCCTCAAAACTATATCCATAGCTTAAGACCAACAATAAGGAGAATAATGAAAATCCATAAAACCATGCATCTTCTTCTCCACAAGTCCTTAGAACTTCTATATTCATGACTTATTCACATGAGAAAATAAGATATAAAATATAAAGAATGCATCTAATAACTAGGTAGACAATACCTCTCAAATCATTAACTTGCCAAGTAGACCAAGAGTGGGAAACAATATCTTGTCATGTACTCACAACACCAAGCAATAAAACTTATAATAAATGACAATATTCTCTTCAGGTCCATAATGGATTCACATCCATAACCAAGTGTAGGCTCTTCAGTATTTTTGCTGAAATACTCATCAAAGAGTCACCATCTCAACATACAATCCAAAAAAATGTGAGGTCTCATAGCCTCACCCAAGTCTGTCTAGTCTCGATGAGCTTAAACCAATCAATCCATGTTGAATTAAAAAGTGATCCTATGGTATATGCACGAAGTTGTGGTACCAAAAAGGTGCCACACTTCAAAAAAAATAAAAAATGGTCATAAGGCACGCACCTTATAAGGCGCACGCACTATAGGGTGCATGCCTTATGACCTTTTCAAACTTTAGAAAAACCCAAGTCCGCATTTTGGATGCATTCTGCATTCCCAAACCCACATTTTGGCTATTTGGGGTGCCATTTTCTTGGGCTCGTCCTTTGTAGAAGGTTGATATTAGGGACTATGTTGTCCATCTCTCATCAAAATGCTGCCACGCCATCAATGAGCTCGAAGAGGTATGTATCTTTGTTTTCTTATTGTCATTTTTTTATTAATTTGAAGATTAAACTAGGTTTATTGATTTTAATTTATTTTCATTATCAGGAAATGAAATTAGACAAGAAAATGTTGAAAACACTCAATCACCTCCTCATGAAGACCATATTGAAGAAGAAGCACATCAAGAACCTCCTACAATCCCTAGACATCCCATAGGTACACAAGAAAACCTATTAGGTCAAATAGGAAATAGCCAAAAAGAGCTTGAAGGTTTAATCACAAGGCTAAAAGATCCCATTGGAACAAACTCCCATAGGACAAACCTTGCTAGTTCTTTGCAATCTATTGTATCTCACATATAATCCATGAGTGGGAAAATAAATTTTTGGTCCAGTAAGAAGGAAGAACAAAAGCAATTTTATGCTAACAAATTATCATATGTTGTAGTGAAGAAAAAGAAAATTAATAAATTTGACTTGTGTGCTCTTTTTATGGACCCCCGAATGAATCAACCTTTACACCCTAGATGTAGGAGATTCCCTATTCATTGGTGTCATCATGAAGGGATTAAGAACAATTTTTGGGATAGGTGGTGGATGGGATTTGATCAGCCCCCATGCAATAATGATGAGGTACCCCAATACTTTTTGAGAAAACTGTACTGTGAGTTTGTCCTTAATGAGATCCCAAACTATTTTGATTTTTTAGATTTCCAAGGTAGAGGTGGGGGTTCCTCACATGATAGAGAGGGTGCACAATGTGACCCAAATCTCCCACCAAGACCCTTGGCTAGACCTATGGTGGAGCATGTTATTATTCCTTCCATTGTGAAGGAGAGTATTGAGGTCGAAACTCTAGACTCCACTAGCTCACTCACTCAGACCCTTATATAGTATGCTAGGCCTCTAGTAGAGGGTGATGTGAGTGATGATGGTGATTCTTCTAGGCATCGAGTTCTAGCTCATTTTTGTTGATCTTGTGTTTCTCTTTGTACTTATGATCCTAATAGTTCTAAGAATGCACGTGCACAAGCAGAGTTTGCTACAGAGAACATTGTCATGACAAAATCCTTGTTGAACGAAACATTTGGCATTGATACCTAGGTGAATTTCATTACAAGTTCATTTCATTCTTTTTATTAAATCTTATATGGAAATTTAACAATATATCTAAATTAGTAAATTATTATGATAAAAAATTAGGGTCAAAGTGTTCACAATACTAGCAACATTCCTGCAACACCCTTTTTCACGACTTCATCAACTCCACATGTATACAATGAGTGAAGAAATATAATTATTATATGTAGATAGTTGAACCTTATGTGAATGATTTTCTAATTACTCATTTTGGTTGTCAAATAGTTTGATGTTAAAGCTTCAACATCAACACCTCGCAGTGTATTTCATCGACAATCTTTCACCCAGGTAACCAATTTATCTTTAATGTTGTTATAAAATAATATAGATAGTTTTGGCGATTAATCAATATACTTTGTTTAATTTTCAGATGTTGACATCAGAGACTCCTCCCACTGTCCACGTGTTAATGGAGCGTGGTGTTGCTGTAGCAGTAGCAAGTTCAACTGCTTTGATAGAAGTATGAGACATATTTGTAAATTTAGTAAATTTAGCATTACATTTGTTATCTTAATAATATGTTATTGAAAATTTTAACGACACTTTTATTTAGTTTAATTTATATTGTGATGCTTACAGGAGGGGCTTGTCACTCTAGATCATGAACGTGCACCTATTGTGGATGAACATCATGATTATTTGTATGTGGTAAGTGACTATTCTATTATATGTCATTCTAAAATTTAATTTCTGTATATCCTAACATCATTCTTTTCATTGTATCAGGTGGAGTTACAAAAAAGTCTCTAGAGGAGGTCAAGTGGGCATACTCGAAAGACACCTGCATCTTATACGTCTCCATCCCCTCGATAGGCAAAGATATCTCATGATCTAAATCCTTCCTCTAGAGGGAAATGAATAGAATAGGGTCCTATGTTGTATGCCTATATGGCAATTTTGAACATATATTTTGTATTATGAATATGTGACATTCTATGTCCATATGGCTTTTGGCAAGCTCCTATTTGACTTTATTGGATACCATGTTGTATGCCTATATGGCAATTTTGAACATATGTTTTGTATTACGAATATGTGATATTCTATGTCCATAAGGCTTTTGGCAAGCTCCTATTTGACTTTATTAGATATCATGTTGTATGCCTTTATAGCAGTTTTGAACATATGTTTTGTTTTATGAATACGTGACATTCTATGTCCATATGGATTTTGACAAGCCTATTTGTCTGTATTGGATATATTTGATGGTTTTAATGGTATACAATGTTGTATAGATTTGTAGCTTTTTGGTTAATGCAAATCATTTATCATGGTTATCCATAATTGCAATACAAATGATTAAATGAATAATTGCACAAAGTTTATTGTTACTTAAGATTTGAACCTAAATATGTGTTTGTAATCCAAGACACAAGCTTATGGAGATCAACACAAATTCAATAGTTATAGTTGAAATAAGACTATATAAAGGAAACATGGAAATAACCAAAATTAGACAATGTAAGACACCATTGTACCAATACCCATTCTAAAAAAATTGCATAGCCCATACACTTCTATTCATCTAATGCATACCCTAGGGTGATTTCGCTGCTAGGGTGTGGCCTGCAACGATTAGATGAGTTGGAGAGAAAAATGAAGGAATTCCTAGCATAAAACCGACCACCTCGATGCATACGAGTTGACGGTTCGGTGCCGTGATGAGCAGATTGAAAGATGGGGCATTGTGCAACTTTTCATTGAACTCATCTAATGCTTTTTGTTGCAACCGAGAAAGTGTCACCACGAGCAATTAGATCCGAGTCTATCTAAACTGAGAGAGGCTTTTTTAGAGTGCCAAAATATGACCCTGTAGGATCAGATGAATTGTTCTTATGATTAATGGGCACCGAGAAACATGATGCTGAATATTAACAACTTTGAGCAACTTGAGCACTTCAGCGATTTCGCTGCTAGAGTGTGGCCCACAATGATCAAATGAGTTGGAGAGAAAAACAAAGGAATTCCTAGCATAAAACCAACCACCTTGACATGTACGAGTTGATGGTTCAGTGCCATGAGGAGTGGATTGAAAGATGGGGCATTGTGCAACTTTTCATTGAACTCATTTGACATTTTTTGTTGCAACTGAGAAAGTGTCACCACGAGCAATTGGATCCGTGTCTACCTAAACCAAGAGAGGCTTTTTAGAGTGCCATAACATGACCCCATATGATCAAATGAATTGTTCTTATGATTAACGCGTGCCGAGAAACAAGATGCCAAATATTGACAACTTTGAGCAACTTGAGCACTAAGTGATTTCACTGCTAGGGTGTGTCCCACAATGATTGGGCGAGTTGGAGAGAAAAACAAAGGAATTCCTAGCATAAAATTAGACACCCCGATACGTACGAGCTAATATTTGGTGTCGCGATGAACGGATTGAAAGATGGGGCATTGTGCAACTTTTCATTGAACTCATTTGACGATTTTTGTCACAACCGAGAAAGTGTCACCACGAGCAATTGGATCTGAGTCTACCTAAAATGAGAGAGGATTTTTAAGAGTGCCATAACACGACCTTGTAGGATCAAATGGCTCATTCTTATGATTAACAAGCACTAAGAAATGAGATGCCAAATATTGACAACTTTGAACAACTTGAGCACTTAAGTGATTTCACTACTAGGGTGTGGCCCACAACGATCAGGCGAGTTGGAGAGAAAAATGAAGGCATTCCTAGCGTAAACCAGGCCACTCTGACGTGTATGAGATGATGGTCCGGTGCCATGATGAGGGGATTGAAAGATGGGGCATTGTGTAACTTTTCATTGAACTCATCTAACACTTTTTATTGCAACCGAGAAAGTATCACCACGAGCAATTGGATCCAATTCTACCTAAAACGAGAGAGGATTTTTTAGAGTACCATAACATGACTCCATAGGATTAGACAAATAATTCTTATGATTAATGAGTGCTAAGAAACGCGATGCCGAATATTGACAACTTTGAGCAACTTGAGCACTTAAGCGATTTCGCTGCTAGGGTGTGGCCCACAATGATCAAGCGAGTTGGAGAGAAAAATGAAGGTGTTCCTAGCATAAAATAAGCCACCTTGATGCATACGAGCTGATGGTTCAATGCCGCGATGAGCGGATTGAAAGATGGGGCATTGTGCAACTTTTCATTGAACTCATTTGACGCTTTTTTGTTGCAACCGAGAAAGTGTTGCCACGAGCAATTGGATCCGATTCTACCTAAACCGAGAGAGGATTTTTTAGAGTACCATAACATGAATCCATAGGATTAGATGGGTCATTCTTATGATTAATGGGCATCAAGAAACATCATGCTGAATATTGACAACTTTGAGCAACTTGAGCACTTAAGCGATTTCGTTGCTAGGGTGTGGCCCGCAACGATCGGGCAAGTTGGAGAGAAAAATAAAGGAATTCCTAGCTTAAACTTGGCCACCCCAATGCATACAGCTAATGGTTCAGTGCCACGATGAGCGGATTAAAAGATGGGGCATTGTGCAACTTTTCATTGAACTCATTTGTTGCTTTTTGTTGCAACCGAGAAAGTGTCACCACAAGCAATTGGATATGATTCTACCTAAACCAAGAGAGGATTTTTTAGAGTGCCATAAAAAGACTCCATACGATTAGATGAATCATTCTTATGATTAACGGGCACCGAGAAATGTGATGCCAAATATTGACAACTTTGAGCAACTTGAGCACTTAAGCGATTTCGTTGCTAGGGTGTGGCCCGCAACGATCGGACGAGTTGGAGAGAAAAATGAAGGCATTCCTAAGTCAGCGTAAACCTGACCACCCCGATGCATATGAGCTAATGGTTCAGTGCTGCGATGAGCGGATTGAAAGATGGGGCATTGTACAACTTTTCATTGATGTCATCTGACGCTTTTTGTCGCAATCGAGAAAGTGTCGCCATGAGCAATTGGATCCGAGTCTACCTAAACCAAGAGAGGATTTTTTAGAGTGCCATAACATGGCCCCGTAGGATTAGATGAATTGTTCTTACACATCACTAACATCGAGAAAAATGATGCCAAATTTTGACAATTTTTCACACTTTGAGTGATTGACAATAAATGAGCAATTTTTACATCTTTTACCATATTAGCCTAAAACTTCACAAAATGATCCCATGTGATCTCTAATGGTCCAAAATGACATTATTTACATAAAATCACATAAAACAAGACAAAAACACAAATTTTTATATTACAATTCCTCGAGTAGTTGAAAAATACAAGTCATGTACATATATCCAAATATGATTGATATTACAATTTTTTACATTTACATTTAATCCAATGAACCATCTAGATCTTCTCTACTCTTTATCGTGTCTAGTATGGCCTCATGGTCAAACTCACAAACCTTCCATAGGTTCTTGTTTAGTGGTCTACCCCCATATCTGATCAAATGAACATTTGAAGCTACAACAAGGTTAGAATAATGAAGAATCTTTCTATGTCTCGAAGTCCTTGAACAACCACAAGTTAGACTTCTTCACTGGGTACCTTCTAAGCCATGTACCAGTAACAACTATTGATTCTATGGGGTACTCAATATTTTCTCCATCTACCATAGGACCATCCAATTTCTTTTTTGTGTCCACACAACGACATAGGCAATAATCTATTCCTTCTTCATTGTCTTTAGCTGCAATAACTGCATAAACATGCCCTGCAATAATAAAGTGAGAAGAATTTAGCAAACAACTAAGGTAAAATATTAAATTACAAAAATTTGCATGTGGATAATTTACCTGGTTGAACTAAATCTGACACATGGTCAAAGTCAACTGATGCTTCCATCTGTGTTAGTTGTAGTGCACTCGGAGGTTGATATGTCTCAAGTGGGATTAGAGGCCTCATACACCATTCATCCACCCACTCCTTTGACTCGCACTCATTATAGGCACCATTTCTACATGAAGAACAATAACATACCATCCGTCGTGTATGGATAGTCCATGAACCTGCATTAGAGATTTTGAAAGAGTGTAGCTCACTCGATCCTGTCAATGTACAACAATCTTCAAATTTTGCAATGTTAGTATCGTCTACCAACCAAAAAAATCTGCGAACTGAAGACTTACCTTGATTACCTGGACCAATTGTACCATTGCGCCACTGAACAATTGATTTTGCATATTTCAAGTTTGTATTCCCTTTGTACTTTAACTCTTCTCGTGCTAAAGCTCTTTTAATACATGCTCCTACACCATCATGCTCCCCTTTTCCATGCCCAGCCTCAGAGAAATTCCACATATGTTGAATAGCAGTCAACTTATGCATCCTACTCAACCAATAAAACATCCAAGAGTTCTTAAATTGTGATGCTCAATTATCTAACCATATGATATGTTGACGGAATGATATGACTTGACAAGCCAAATCATCGTAGAATATCTAAAAACAACCTTGCACAAACTCTGTAGAGTGTGAGCGATCATCACTGATGTAAAAATGATACTCCCTCAATATCTTCCTATCCTCTTCCATACTATCATGTGCATGAATGAATGTTATATGCACAAATATAGCAACTTGTGTGGAGTTGTAATATTGCAATTGCACCTTGTTTTGTGGTTGTAGTGTGTAGTTCTCTGCATAGTCAACAATTGAAATGATTGTATGAAGTGGAAATGTGTCCTTGCATAGCTTAAATTGTGAGTCCAACCAACGAGCTCAATGGTTATGCCTTGCATACTCATACACTATATTCTCATGAAAGATGCCCATAAACTGATACACTAGAATCTTCTCACTAACCAATTCACACATTGTTGCTTCTTTTCCATCTTTTAGCATGTAGGCCACCGTCTTATATTTTCCAAATTCCACTAATTCATTACCAATTTCTTGTCCAAAATCCATATGTTGATAAATTTGTAAATGTCGCAATCCACCACAATGAACACATGTGCCATCCAAGCAACACTTATTGTAATATACTTGACCATCTACTCTTTCACATAAGATGCTAGATATGAATTCCCTTGAAGATGTCGGTGGACCATTTATGTTGCATTCCTGCAAAACATTGTTAGCATGCAAATCTATACATATGTGTTGATAAACATCATAATGGTTAGAAAATTCGATATGTACTCTACAACAACAAGTTGTGCGTGTGTGATTTATTTTGACATAAAAAGGCTTTACCATTTCAAAGAATATTTGACTAATTTTAATTTGAGGATACATACGTTGAAACTTGGCAAAAAATTGTGTTTGAGTCATATCCAAAAAATGTTTCGGATGTGGATCATGGATTTTACTACCAATCCTCCTTCTTAGAACATCTCTTTGATTTGGAGAGACCCTTGTGTTATTCTTCCAAAAATATTCAATTAGGGATCTCAAGGCTTCAACAATTGCTTTATCTTTCTGTGGTAATCTACCAGAAAATGCCCATAACTCATTGTTATATGGATCCTCCGCTCTTTGTTGCCTTCCCATAGCTCTCATTAGAGTTTGTCTACTTATCTTCAATTGTTTACTTGTCTTTCTAATGAGGCGATCTTTATTAGTTTGAGTGCTTACAATTGTTGATGTAATGACACATTGTGTGGCATTACTATCTTTTGTGCATGAGTTAGAATCAACAGTATCATATGCATTCATCAGATTCTTCACAATAGATTTGTCGCTTGATTCAATCGATGTTCTTAGACCAAGAATCTTCATTATGGGCCTAAATTTCAGATTTCTCATCATTTCAACAAATAGTTGACATCTTCCCATCTCATTTAAAGGCTCAAAAAATGTTTTCCATATCCGGTAAGCATGTCTTTGACAAGTATTCTTTAGAATCTTGTAAACCATTGGTTTCAAAACATTAGCATCAATATCAATCAAATACTTAGGCTTTCTATGCAAAACTATAGGAGGTGTTCTCAAACTTTGAGTTACCTCAAGATTAGGAATGTCAACAACATTAGGGATAGGTGGCATACCTTCAACCGGAGATGAAAATGATAATATACCTTGAAATTGAGGTGTACAAGATGGTGTAGCTCCAATACTTGATGTCAATCGTAAAGTACTTGCAACGCCAAATATCATAGAGGGAGTGCATTCAATATGAGATGTTGTAGACGCCAGCGGTGTGCCAATAAGAGATGGTGTACCTTCAACTTGAGATGTAAGAGATGGGGTGCCTTCAACTTGAATTGTGGTAGACATGCTCTCAACCTCAGGATTCAATTGTCTCATTGCACGAAGGTTTTTGCATCCGTTGTCTTTGTGTGGCCAATTCCGTCTCTCTCTTAGATTGGATGGATATTTCATGTTCCTCTTCAATTGGCACCTCCTTCTTCTATGGTATTCAATTTCCTTACTTCATGAAGTTGCTTCATTCCTTCTCTTTTTTTTGCATTCTTAGCTTCACGCTCTTCCGGTGTTACATTTTTTGGTCATTTCCTCGACATGATGATGATTTCTACATGTACATGCACATAAAAGTGAATAAAGAGATTTCAAGAGGCATAAGGGGTAGTCCTAATGCATCTATGACTATCCTAATTATGTTAGGACAATCCTAATGCATCTATGACTATCCTAATTATGCATATGTTAAAATGGATACATGAAATTGAAATTATTTCATGTATTCCTTTTTTAAATTATTTCATAAGATCTTAAAAAGGATGTATGAAATTGCAAATTTTGTTTTAAACCACTAAACAAATAATTTTCTTATGCAACTTCCTTCAAATGCATTCTTAAATCTAATGTAAATCTTAGGATTATAACAAAATAACACTTAATAAGTATTTGAATTCTAAAAACAAGAAAATATTACCTCAATCATTCAAATTTGATAAAAAAACACTATGTTCTTCCTCTTCGATGTTGCCAAATGAAAAAAAGGTGGTGGAGAGCTGATGGAATGTATAAAATAAGCTTGCATAAAATGTCAACACCATGCAAAAAGCCTTTTTTTGTCTGATCATGTGCAGAAATCAAACAAAATGAGAGAATGTGGGCTTGGATCACGGGTCAAGGGTCCCATATAACTATTTTTTAGTGCAGCTCATTTGGCTAGCGCCAAATGACTTCCATTGAAATTTTTTAACCTTTGATAAATTTCTACTCTGTACCCTATAATCTATACTCTATACCCTATAGTTTGATAGCCACAACCATAAAAATTAAACCATTTAAAACCTATAACAAATACCATAGATCATATGACCCAATATGCTAAATCCTCAACCCTATACAATAACCATAGACCCTATAACCCAATATGCTAAACCATATGAGGTAAGGATGGAGGGTGAGATATGGAGGGAGGGGGGAAATATGCTGTATAAAGAATGCTCATTGTACTCCTCATGAATGGTTGCCTCTCTAAATAAGTCACTCTCCAACTCATACCTATCAAAAGTAACTCCAAGGTTATCCCAAGTCTCATATACCTCACCTTTGAAGCTTGAACCATCATCATCTTTTTACCCTTAGATTAGAATTAACTTCATGCATTAAATTTTCTAATGTGCATACAAGACTATGCCTCTCATCTCAGATTTGGTTTCCTCAATGCCATTCACCTGGTATACATTATGTTCTAAGGTAATGACATCATCATGATCAAAAGGAAATAGGTTCTTCATCATAATTAGGTCACAATACACATTAACCCAAAGATTGAAAGGTTGATTTCCCATAAGAGAGTGACACTAGGTAGTTGTGAGAGTTGAGAATGTAGAGCCTACACATGATAGATTACAAAGTTGGCTAGACTAGGCTACTTTGATCATTTTTAGCCGATAGACTTTTTTTTTTGGGTAGAGAATGCACCACCAAAATTGTCTAATGCCGGTATTCAGCCATTTTTCTATTGGTATATAATTTTTTTTATAGTATATAGTGCTTTTCATGCCAATGTACAATTTGAAGATTGTCGAGATCTGCTAATTAACACATCAAATGTGATTGTCATAAGATTGTCAGCATTATTTTTTATTTCATATAATCAAATCGAATTGTGAAAAGGCCGCATAGAATAGAAAAATCTTGGAAATCATTATTGACACCAGCATGCTTACTTGACTTCAGTCTTTCTTTTCTTCTTCTCATTTTGTTTCCAATTTTTCACAAGACAATATTTAGAATTGTTATCAAACACCTTGGAAACAGTACCTGATCACACTTATGTCATTTCAACTATGAGAAAAATAACAAGTGCAAAAAATTGCAAAGAAGAACAATAGCGCATAACTCACAAATTTATGTGGAAAAACCTGGTAAAAATATACCAATAAAAAACCATGGGCAAATTATCTTTTGTATTGATTCTCAGGATTTACAGAGTTACAACAATCTTCAAAAACTGTACTTCAAAACATGACTTCGAGCAACCTAAAACAACCGAGTTGTAGACTCCTACTTGAAGACAACTTACTAAATATAGTAAGTATGACTCGCACAACTACATGTAAAACACATGTCGAAATTACTATTTATAGAAAGTTTCCTAACAAAACTTTCTATTTTTAGTAAGTCTCAAAAAAAATTATGCCTCCGACAGGATGCTTGACAGCATCTCACCTAATGACACACTAGTGGGCAATCCATGATGATGCAACCAATGCTAGCTAAGAAGGCCATGATGACTCAACCATTTCTACATGGAAATCCAAGATGGCTCAACCACTGCAAGCTAAGAACCCAATTTAGCCTTCACATTCCAACATCAACTGATGATATGCCATTTTAACTGATGGGATCAATAAATGAAAATGGAGAAATTTGTTTTATCTGATACCAATTCTTATGAAAAGATAAGACCATTAAATTGTCATTATCTTAACTTCTGTAGCAATCTTACTCTAATAATGAGAGCCTCACCTCCACAAAAAGTCTTTCAACCAAAGTAAACTTACGAAAACCAGACTGAAGGTCTGTGATTCTTTCGAGTGTGCTTCCGATGACTAGGAATACTCACAGTCGACCAATACTAATGATGAGTACTACTTAACCCCTGAAAGACGTTGTAACATGATAAGAAGTTACCATCAAACCCCCGGAACATGCAGCTTGACATTAAGCCATGGTGACACTAAGTCAGGATGTTGATTTGAGATACTTTCTGTTTCTAGTGCCAAATCTTGGGTCATTATACTAATTTCCGTATCAATCTTTCTTTGATCACGAAAGTCTTACTTCCACAAGGAGAATAGGTCTCATTTTAGGCATCATGGTCTTCTAAAAGAGGATTATAAGAAAGATTCTCTACCTATAATAAAATAGAGAAATGTAGGAATAGCATGATGGACTGATGACATGGGTAAAGTAATAGTATTTAAATGATGTTATCTAATTTTAATGAAATTTTTAATAAATTATTTTGCCTAAAGTATAGAAAGTGAGAGTAGAAGAAGAAAGTTATGACCACAAAAATTTCTTTATAGATAGTATAAAAAGTGAGATTAGAAGAAAGTAAACTTAGTAAAGACTACATAATTTAAAATTGGAGTCTTTATTAATCAATGTAAATTTAATGTCCATAGAGTTGGTACTAATCATGATGAAAAGAGGAGGATTATACTATTGCATCTCATAAAAAGGGAGTTTAAATAAGAGAGAAACGTAATCTCAATTGTGTTAATATAAATATTTTCAATTAAATAAGCTATTCCAATAGGTCTTACAAAGAAAAAAAATTGATTCTTTGTAAGTTTACATATAGTAAGAAAACAAAGTTTGGATTAGAGAGACATGATCATAAGCATAATAGTCTAAGAGGGCAAATATGTTAAGAGATTTAGACTAGTTCTATCTAGATGGTATGGATGATGATAGGGTATGTGCAAGATCATGGTGGGTCAAAATGGGCCCTTAAGTGGTAATGAAATTTCAGAAAATTAGTGTTATGCAACTTGATATGAAAATTTGAATCAATTATTAACATTATTTTAAAAATATTTAAGAAGAGAATCTATACCATATTGAATGTTGTTTTTAAGGTACTGTTTTTTTTTTTAAAACAAAAAATCTATTTGATGAAAATTTGAAATTTCAATGCAGTGGTACTAAAATTTCACGAAAAAAAGATAAGAAGTAGGTGTATGTCTGACCACCCTAATCACAATCAAATTATAATATTTTTTTTCAATATTTATAGTATAAGTAGTAGACTCATGTCCGAATGTAACACATATTTTTTTCTAATTTTTTATAAAGTAAATAATTAATTATGAATTTTTTACTACTACTTTTCAAAATTTAAAAACTCCTACGTCTGATCACCTTGACTTGGTCTAAGCTTTATGAAATTCATTTTTTTTTAAAATTTTCTTTTCCTATAGTAGACGAACCATATAATGTGACACATGTTTCAAATTCAAAAAATGTGGTACTGTTTGAAAGTTAAGGGTGTTTTTCAATCAGCCTATCAATCAGGACTTTAGTCAGAATTCAATTAGAAAATAAATAAGTATTTATTAAAGTCAAAATAAGACAAACCTTATATTGTTGAAAAAATGAGAACGTCCTTAAAAAAACCCTTTTTGTTTTATCAATTTTGGCTAAAAAAAGTCGTCAGCCACCAGTGCAAAGTTTCAAAAATCAAAGAATACTCAAAAACACATTTTTTTGTTGAATTTCTAGGCTTGTCATTTCCAAGCTAAATCCCTAAGCGTTCCCGAACCAAAATTCAAAATTTGATATTTATGTCAATTTTTTTTTATCATATTCTTTATTATTTCACTATTCAACATTTTTATATATTCATTATTTAATATAATGTTTCATCATTATCACTATTTAAAAAAAAAAAAAAAACTATGCCTGGTAAACTTTTTAACATGACCGGTGACGCTGGCACGACACGCCCTTCGGCTCCACGTGAACGCTTTTGACCCGAAGCGATGAACCGGTGAGGCCAAAAATGGGGGACCTCATCCCCACACTTCACTTGTTCAAATCCGCGAGCACAATGGCTCAACGAAGGCACAAGGCCTTGCGACCACAATGGTCCAGCAGGGATTTGAACCTTGGTGGCCATTTCACCAATGAAATGTTTAAACCACAACACTACATATCCGAAGACATCATTATCACTATTAAAATTAACTAATTTTAATAATTATATTATTATATTAATTAAAACTCATCTTATGTATAAGATATCTAAATGTTTAAATAGTGAACTTATAAACCATAAATAATAGAGACCTCTCATGTTCTAAATTTTTCATCCAAAATCTTTAAAAAATCATAAAAACCTAAAAACCTATTATTAATTAAACTTTAATTTTAAATCAAATCTCTAAAAGTATTTAAAAATTTAAGAAAAGATTATTATTTAAAAATTTGATTAAAACTTGGTTATTTATTCGTGAGATCATATTTCCAACTTTCATACCAAAAATGATATTAATATCAAAACCATTTTTTTAATTAATTTATTCTACATTATATTTAATACACACTTAAATTATTTATTTTTACATTTGATTGGTTTTTATTATGATTTATACATTTAAAACTTAATTATTTATATTTAGATCTAATAAAAAGTATCACACTTGTTATTTTTAATTTATTTCAATTAATATTCAAAATAAATATCTTATAATACAAATAAATTTCACTACCTTTTTAGGTGGAAGCATTTACTATGCAACTATTTATTTTATTTATATAAATGAACAAAATGAATGAATTTATAACTTTGTCTGTTTATATTTCTTTTAAAAATTTGATATTCATTTTTAATCAAAGATAGTCATTTATCTAAAAAAAATTTATGATATTGACAAACATCTACAAATATTCATATTATTATAACATTTTAATATTATATAAAAAAAGAATATTTACATTTTATGGTCCACACAATAAACTATTGAAGCAACTATTCTTTTTGCTAAACACTTTTTCTTGAAATCATTATTTAGTACTTGTTCATTAGGCTAGTACTATTACAATTGGTTGCCATGGATTTTTGTAAACTCATTATTTAATTATTTCTCCACCAATTAGAACTATGATTTTTTTCTTTTGATAGTTTTTTTAATTTCTAGAAAGTTAAGATGGACAATTTTTAAGTTTTTAAATTATAAATATTATTTTTCTCCAATTTAATTGGCTTAAAAAATTAATATCTTATTATTGGATTTCAGAATTTTTTTTGGCAATTTTCTAGGTATGTCAAGATAATATTTAGTATGTTTAAATGTTCTTATCAAATTTATTTTACACATCCACTAAAGAAATATTTAACAAATTATTTAAAATCTGTATCTAAATATTTTAAATCTTTATATAAATATATAAACGTATATATAATAAAAAACATAATAATAATAGTATTTTAGTTGTCCTCATGCAATTTAATAATATAAAAAAATTGATAATAAAATAATATTATTAATACTATAGTACTAATATTTGTAATAATAAATTAATAAATAACAACAACATAATAATAAATAAATAAAAATTTATACAATAATATTATAATTATAATATTATTAATAATATAATAATAAATATCGAGAAGCATTCTACAATGGCAACAAGGGGTGGAGTGAAATGGCATGAATGTGTTAACCTTAACTTTTGTCTTTTAGTTTAAATTTGATAGCCATTCACATGTCAAAATAATAATGTTATTTATAAACTTAATATTTTTAAAATAAACACCATATAAAACAAAATGCACTGTCATCAAAATTATAAGTTTTAGATAAATATGTAAACATTTAATAATAAAAAATATTTAAAAATAATCTACCATTTCATAATTGCAATATTCTTTAAAAAATATATATTTTATAAATGTTTGTTTTGAATGATTTTCTAACAATGATGAGAAGTTTAAATTTTAAATATAAAATGCTAGATGTCATTTATGAATAAAAAAATTGTTTGCAAAAAATATAGATATAATATAATTAAAATATTTTTGTATGTAGTAAATATATTCAAAACTAAAATAAAATAATTTTAAGGTGATTAAAATAGTTTTAATTTATATTTGTCAACATTTCTTTCGATAGATGTATTTAAGAAAATGTAGATATAATCTAATTTAAATATTTTTTGTATGTAGTAAATATATTTAAAAATGAAATAAAATAATTTTAAGGTGAATAAAATATTTTTAGTTGACATCTCTCGGCATTTATTTAGATAGATGTATTTAAGATATCTATACTAGTTAAAATACAATAATATAAGAATCATAATGTTTATCTATATTACTCTAACCTTGACTTAATCTTAAAGCTAATCATGTCTCTAATTAAACCTTAACATATTTAACTTTAGGCTAACCTAACACAAACTTTAAACATAACTCTAACTTAACCATAATCCAAACTTAATTTTTGGATTGTACTTAATATATCATGTATTTATTAGTATATGATTATCATATATTAATAATATAATAATTAAAATACAATAATATTTAAGAATCCTAATTTTTATCTATATGACACTAACCCTAACTTAATCTCAAAATCTAATCATATCTCTAATTGAACAATCGAAGCCTAACTTAGCACCAACTTTAAACATAACCCTAACTTAACCATAATCATATCTCTAATTGAACTATAAACTTAATTTTTGGAGTGTATTAAATGTAACATACATTAATTAGTCTTAATAATAGAATACTACTACAATATTTAAAATTATTGAACAATCATAATGTTTGAATTATTCAAAATGTGTTTAATAATGTAAGTTTCTTGTCATTTTATGTATTTATTTTCCCGCGTTTCGATTTTCTTCACTTTACAAATTATTTCATATTTTCATCCAAAGTTGGGTACACATTCTGCTATATTAGATACTTTATTTTATTTTATGTAAAATAATTTATTTTATGTAAAATAATATATTTTATTGGTTTATATTTGATCCTTTGTCATCATGGATCTTATACTTTTGTAGTATTTCTTATGCTAAAGAAAGTCTTAGCCTCTACCATTATGGATCTTACGGTTTTTTTGCCATTATGGATCTGGTGTCCTTTTGTGTCTCTATGTACTCTTGACGATGTTGTGTGGTTTTTGCAGCTCGCTAACGATGTGTACTTTTTGTAGCTTGCTCCTCCTCTTACTCCTACCATTAAATGATATTTATTTGTAAACTAAACTTGCAAACTAATAAATTGTATAAACAAGCTACCACATGACCAAGGTTTTCAATAACTACATTTTTTTTCATTAACATAATCTTTGTTTTTTCATTTTAATTTAATTTAACCATTTATATACAATTTTAATAAAAAGACAAATATTATTAAACGTATATGAAATAGCTTAAATCTGAATTAGAAATTATGACTTCAAATATTTAATCCAAATATCATAAATGAATCATTTCAAGGCCTTAGATTAATCTTTTGTTTTAAAATAAAAAAAAAGAAGATATAGATTTAAATTAATATGGTTTAAATCTTGACTAAATTACTCTTTAGTTTTGTCTTTTATGTCTTGTAACTTTTTATTAGAGTAATATTTAGATGATATAATATAATTAACTAAAGATTTGTCCTAAGCCTTACTTAACATCAATTTTAAACATAACCCTAACTTAACCATAATATTATATCTAAATGAATTATAAACTTAATTAGAATAATATATTAAATAATTTAATAATTTAATATAATCTAAATATTTCAAAACTCATGCATACACACATGGACATACATATGCACATACGTGTACACATACACATACACATACACATACACATACACATACACATACACATACACATGCACATGCACATGCACATACACATACGCATACACATACACATACACATACACATACACATACATATGCGCATGTGCGCGTGCGTGCGTGCACACACACACACACAAAATTTTAGTTTTAGTCAACTAAGGTTATCTTCACTCAATTTAACAAAAGAAAAAAATTGTAATTAAATAAAATTATTTTTATATAATAAAAATAATATAATATCTAGAATAACAATATATTATTTATTATAATATTAAAATTATTTTTGTAGTTAGGTTGGGGTTAGTCTCATGTAATTTAATATTATATCGCTTATAAGAGGAATAAAATTAGATAATATTATAATATATCTTATTATTTCTAGTACAATTTTATTTCTCAAAATCAAAATTAAAATAAATAATTACAATACATATAATGTTAACCTACAATGCACATGTTTCTAATTATAATTCAAATGGCATTGACTATTTCTATTTTTTAATTAAATAAATCAAATCAATTAATTCAAACAATCAAATATAATTACATAAAATTAAAATCTTATATAATTATCTTATTACATTTATTACTTCTATTACAATATTAAAAAACAAATCTAATCACTATGGGAACTAAACTAAAGTTAATAAATTAATTTTACTTGTTGCGCTTGACAGGTTAATTCATACATGCCATTATTCAGAGTACATTGAATGGATGGAAATTACTTCGGCCATTAATATGGATAAAATATGGTTTTTAAAATAAAAAAAAATTTTACTTGCTTATTGTAACCAATGAAAAAAGAAATAATTTTTTTTTTTCAATTTATTAAATAAGATGGGTAAGTGCAGGATCATGGGGGGTCAAAAAGTAGTGATGTGAAAAAAATAGCCTTCTCCACTCGCCTAAAACGCGAAAATACGTGTTGACTTTTTGCTTGGCCTAGGTGTCAGTACACCTTGGCATGGTAAACACCTAAGCAAATTGGATATTGGATAAAACCGGATATCTGATTAAATTGGATATCTGATAATATTGGATATCCGATTTTTATAGGTAATTTTAAATTAAAAAATAAATTATATAATATATAATGTAATATAATAATATATTATATATTACATATTATATAAAATATAATATAGGGTGCAGCAGCAGATTGGAGGGTTACAGTTGATTTGCGGATGATAGGAGGGTTACAGAAGATTGGAAACCAATTCGAATTTAATACATGAGCATAACAAGAGTGTGAATTTTATCAGACTAAGACAGTGATTTCTTCAAGCCAATTTGATCATTTCATTGATCAAATTTACAATTGAGGTTGATGTGAATTTTGTTATAGGCAAGTTGAGGTGAATTTAAGGTGAATTTTGTCTGTTTTCAGACCAGATCGAAATAAACTTGTGATCAGACCTGCAGCAAATTTGGGTGAAGCCAGAGTTGTGAGTAAATATTTCCCATTTTAGGCCTTCATTTGGTGCGAATTTTTGCCATATATGAGTGAACATCAGATTGGCTTAGTTCTAGTTTCTAGAATCAAACTCGAAGCAGTCAGGTTTCTAGCCAAAGGAAGGGATCAATTAGCTTAGATTCAATGATTTTGACTATTATTTTCATTGCAACTAGCGAACAACAACTTCCAATACCACATGAAGGAAGTGAATATGAGAATCATGAAGCAAATATGAAAGGACCTACGAAAGTAAACCCCTGTTTTGTATGCGGAGAAAGCTATAGCCATCTGAACAAACCCTAGCGATCTCAGGGAACGGCATAAATTTTACAAAATATGACTTGATTCGGAGATGGGGTCTACAAATTAGGCGATTGCGAATCTGACATCTGCGAACCTCGGGGACTACAAGCACTAAGTCTGGTTGTCTGCAAGCTGATCGAGGCAACTGTGGTTACGTGGACACCCCAACATCTTTGCGGAGGGGTTAATTCTCCTCCACCCAATTTGAAACTCCTCTCCACTTCTATTTCCTTCTGTTCTTTTCTTTCCTTCTATTTGCATATTTAATTCTGCACTTCATTTAATTTGCAACTCCCCCCACCTACCTAGTCGCTCGTGCGGATTAATCTTTGGCTCACTATGGAGTCAAAATCGGATGGCAGTGCCATTAACGACCCTAAATCCGCAAACCAATCTAAATCTCCGCCAAAGAAATCTTTTGCTGAAACCGTCTCCCCGCCTGCAAATGGAGTCAACCCTAACGCACGATTTTCTAAGGCTCCTAGCAAAGAAAGATCCGGTGAAGTAGGTAAGTGCCCTAGCACTATCTCGGGCTCCTTCTGCATTTCACCCAATTTGGAAATGTTGAATGAAATTGCCTTGGAAAAGACTAGGTTAAGTAATACGGCCATTTTCTTTTCATGTGTTGATGTCAAGAAATGCCCACCTAGGAAATTTTTAGACAACTGGTTTCATAACCTCTGGAATTTAAAATTAGGGCTTAAAATATCTTTTTGTAGACAAATTCAAAAGGGTCTCTACCTTATTTTCTTTAATTCTAACAAGGCTCAAAGGGAGGCACTAAAGCGTCAATACTGGACAGTTGGAAATACCTCCTTCCATGCCCTAGCTTGGTCTCCAGAGGTGGTTTGTGATGAGGTTCTCGCACTATCCTCCCCAAGGTGGGTCATCCTCAAGGATGTACCCCCCTCCCTTTGGCATTTTCTTCCACAATTAATGGAACCCTTTGGAAAAATGATCCGTATTGATGAAATGGCCTGCCTTGTCCCTAACCTGGATGCCAGAATGCTTGTATCGATCAAGCCAAGGATTGATATCCCACCATCTTTAACTCTAAACATCAATGAAGAAACCTTTGTCTGCCCTATTGAAATGCTTGGTGGATTAAATGCATGCTTTCTTTGCAAAAAAGAAGGACATCTTCAAAAAAATTGCCCAATCATTAATCGCAGGAATCATAAACCCAACACTAACCCATCTGATGCCCCCACGAACCCTAGATCCAAGGTTTCTCAACACTCATCCACCCCGCTCCCTGTTAACAAAGAAGCCACTATTCCCACCACCAATTCTTCAAAATTAAAACCCATGCACATTGATCACTCGTCCCTTGTCTCTGATCACCTCGGTCCGGCCTCTGACCCTCCAATTGGTCCTCTAGAATCGCCCTCTGACTATTTTCAGTTGGTCACTTCTAGAAAGCATAGGAGGAAAATTAGCAACCAGAATGCCCCTAATCAAAGCCTTCCTTCTATCCCATCTATCACCCAAACAACAGGCATCTACGATTGCCCCCTTCCTTCAAATATTAGCTCACCCACTCCCGCTCGAACCCCGACAAACTCTGTGGTAAAGAAAATGGTTAAGAAACTTGAGAACCCTCGTCAAAGTGCTGATGTTGCTAGCACCAGTGATAACCCTACAAGTGTGATGATTAGATCTGAAACCCCCAAGAGTTTGGACTCCTCATTACCTGCAGGACTTACCCCTAAAGTTAACATCACCAACCCTTCGAGAGCCTCTATGCTCAAAGAGTTAGAAGATAATCATGTTATTGAAGTAATCTATGCCAATAAGGGTCTTGTAAAAATTAGATCTAGCACAGTGCTCCTTGGCTTTCCAGACACCCAGATGTCTAGGTCTGACATAGGAGAAATTGCAGATACTAGGAATGAACCATCTGAAGTTAGTGAAGATGAGGACGACCTTATAAAAGGATCCTCCTTGACAAAAAAAAAAGGTAGGCCTATGGGCTCCAAGAATAAAAAGAAGTCTGGAGATCCTTGCGGTCTCCCTAGTTGAACTTCCTAACCCTCCTCTCTAATGAAATACATCTCTTGGAATAGAAGAGGCCTTGAGTCGCCTGATAGGAAGTTTTTCATCAAAAGCTCTCTGAGCCACCACAAGAACATAGATTTCCCAATTTTGCAAGAACTTAAATCCGTGGGCTTCCATCTTGACAGCTCACTTGACTTTATCTGGAGAGATGCAATCAAAATTTGCACCAACCACCCGAAAGGAAAGGGAGGAGTTGGCCTTCTTATCTCCCCCAAGTGGGCAAGTAACATTAAGGATAAAGGGATCTCCCCTTGCAATAGAGAAGCATGGGCTACCCTAGATATTAGGGGCTCTAGCTTTGGTGTTTGCTCTATCTACGCACCTAATGACTACAAGGAAAGAATGTCCCTTTGGATCTGGCTGACTTCCCTCCCAAGTATCCCCTGGATAGTGGCCGGTGACTTCAATATGACTGAGCATCAAGATGACAAGGTTGGGGGACTTCCTTTTGAATGGAAAAATGCAGAAAAACCCCACTGGGACAAACTTAAACCAAAACTCCAGCTATTTGACCCCCTCGAGGGTACTAAAACTACTGCTTCTAACCTACGGTACACTTGGTAAAATTTTCAACAAGGCTCCAATCATATTTACTCCAGACTGGACAGATTTTATGCTAACAACAACTTCTTCTCCTTCTCCCCTAACCACTTGGGGAGTGCGGTTGTTGTCCTACCAGTTACCCTTTCTGACCATTTCCCTATCCTTGTGATCATTAACACTAGAAACACTATCCCCATCAGCAGCCCCTATAGCAAGAAATTTATTCTCAACACCTCCCTCCTCAAAGACCAAGATGTTCTAGGTGCCCTTAAGGTGGTTAGGTTCTTTAACCTTCAGCCTCAGCCTCCCCAATCCTGCACTCTCAGGTGGACAAGGAATGTCTCCTCCTGGCAGAAAGTACTCCAAACCATTGGCCTAAAGAAAGCCAAGGACTCCAGAGCCATAGAAAAAAATTTCACCCTTCGCATCCAATCCCTAGAGTAGGATATTCAGACTAACCCCTCCTCCCCCACCTTGGCCAAGCTTGTCTCTAAAGCTAGAGACATCCTTAGAAAGCACCAGCATGTCAAAATCAGGGGAGCCTTCATTAGAGCCCACAACCACTGGCTCCAATTCGGAGATAAAGGTTCCAAAATCTTCTTTAACCTCCTTAAGCAGAAACAAAACAAGGAAAAAATTGATAGAATAACTATAGACAACAAGGAACTCCTGGATCTCAATGATATCAAAGAGACCTTCAAAATGTTCTATAGAACTCTCTTTACCTCAAAAGATAATGAGGCCTCGAAAGAGGCTCGACACAAATGTAGTATCATCATCCCTAAAAGGATCTCTGATGGTGATGCTCTCCTCCTCAAAGCTAGGATCTCTATACAAGAAATTGTTGATGCCATTAAATCCCTCAAGGATAATAAGGCCCTAGGCCCCGATGGTCTCCCTGCGGAGTTCTACAAAGCCAATCTTGATTGGGTCACGCATGACCTCTATGACATATACAATGAAGCTCTTGACAATGGCACTCTAGGGGAATTCATAAATAAAGGTATTGTTAAACTCATCCCTAAAGATGGAGACAAAGTGCTCATTAAGAACTGGAGGCCAATCACCCTCCTCAACGTCTCCTATAGAATCCTTGCCAAAGCCTTAGCTACCCGCCTTGAAAAGATTCTTCCAAAATTCATTTGCTCTACCCAAACTGGATTCATTAAAGGCAAATACATATTGGAAAACCTTGTCACTAGCTGGGAATCCATGGAATGGGCCAGAACCTCTAACTAGGACGCTGCCATGTTCCTTGTGGACTTTGAGAAAGCCTATGATAGAGTTGAGTGGGATTTCATCCTCATGATGCTCTGAGCTTTTGGCTTCCCTAATGAATTCTGTGACTATGTCCGAATTCTCCTCAAAGATGCTTCTGCCATGATTGAAGTTAATGGAACCCTATCCCAGCCTATTCCTCTCTCTAGATCCATAAGGCATGGCTGCCCTCTTGCCCCTGCTCTGTTTGTTATTACCTCAGATGCCCTCTTCTATCTCCTAGAGTCCATGGCATTGCGCTACCAGATAACTCTGAATTGTTGAATATCCAATTTGCTGATGATACCTCTCTTTTCCTAGAGCTCTCCACGCAAAACATACATTCCCTCAACCTAAAAATCGACACCTTTGGTAAAGCCTCTAGAGCCAGGATCTCCAGCTCCAAATCTATTTTACTTGGCTAGAAGGATGAACCTCTAGACTGGCTACAACAAGACGGGTACTCATGGGGAGGACCCAACATGATTGTCAAATATCTCGGTATCCCCTTCTCTATCTCCCCCTCTCTTTGGGACATGTGGACATGGGTTAAGGGGAAAATTGATAAGAAGCTCAACAAGTGGGACAATAGGATCCTCTCCCTAACAAGTAGGGTTCAAGTATGTCAAAAAATCCTATCCTCATATAATATCTACTACTCTTCGGTTTGGATGTTCAACAACTATCAAATTTATGAATTTCAAAAGGCTATCAAGCGCTTTCTCTGGTCTGATGGTAAGGGCAAAAGAAAGGCCCATGCAGTAAAATGGGCCTGGTGCCACTTAGATAAAAAACTTGGAGGTTTGGGCCTTAAGGATCTTAAGCTGCAAGGAATCTCCCTTGCTGCCAAATGGATATTTCATGCACTAGATGGGAAAGAACCTTGGAAGATTCTTATAAGAAACAACATTCAAAATGGATTCCCAAAGGCTGCCAAATCATGGAAAGCCCTGCCACTCAGTGATCTACTTGTTGGAAGTTTCTCAGTGTTTGTCCAAGGCACCTGGGTCTTTAAGTCCATCCGGAAATCCTGGGAACATGTGCATAGACTTATCTGCAACTCTAGCATTGACTGTGACAATACTATACATGGTGAAAGGTCGATTTGGTGGAACCTCCACCACAAGTCTAAGCCACTGGCCTTAACCCAAGGTTGTTCTGCTAGATTCTGGCATAATAAGGGGATCAAGTATCTTATGGATATCCTAGAAAATGACAACCTCATCACCTGGGAGGAACTTTGTAGTAAATTTAATCTCCCTGCTCCGCATAAGCAGACCTACAATATGATTAGGAATGCCTATAACACCCTCAATCTCCCTAAGAACACTCATATTGACACCCACAGGTACCTCTCATTCCTTTGGAAGGATGGTTCCCCCCTCCCTAAAATTAAATCCAAAGCTATCTACAACCTGCTTAACCAGGACACCTCTGTGATCGACCATGTCAACACCCTATGGAATGTCCACCTTAGCCCTACCGCTTGGTATAAAACCTTTGAGAACCTTTTGAAATCTCCCATCCCCCCTAAGATCAAGTGTTTTAGATGGCAGCTCTTACTGGATAGATTGCCTATTAGGAATAATCTAGCTGCATATGATCTCTGTTCTGTATGCAATAAACCTGAATCCACTCGACACATCTTCCTTGACTGCCCTTTTGCTAGGGAGATCTGGTTAATGTTTGGAATATCCATTACTGAGCATGTCTTTACTTATGATATAGTTACTGGTTTCGTCCATAATCTTAAAAAGGATGATAACTTAATTTGGTAAATTTTGTCCTCTTTTATCCTTTGGTTTATTTGGAAACTCAGAAATGAGGAGAAGTTCCAAGGTAATGCTAGAGAACTTACTGTTTTTTGAAAAAAACTAACACATTATTAAATTGTTGTACACGTTTGTTTCCTGATGAATGTTGAACGAAACAAACTCTTATGGTTCCTCAAGGAAGGCCGAGCCACCATGTCTATATACGAGATGCAAGATGGTTATGAATGGGCAAGGATCACAGAAAATCAAACTACCTTCGAGAGTGTAGTTAAGAAACTGATTAAAGAACTCCAAGATACCAGAGTTCCGCCCTTCAACAGGGTTGACATGTGCATACAAATCATGGAAAGGAAGAAGGTGGTCTGGATGGAAGGACCATAGGGGTGGACCACATGGCTGGAAGACCAGGATGAAATCCTACTCTAGTTTCTTATGGCAGCAAGTACAACTTTATTCTGGAGCTTTCTTTTAGTGCATTGTATATGACACTCATCTAGTTCTTTTTGGTTTCACTATTGAGGGCCTGCCTCCCCTGAACTCATTTGTATAAACATCTTTTTTGGTCTCTCGATTTATAATATAAAAAAATATATATAATATAGTATTATATTATATTATATATTATATAGTACATAATATATAATATAATAATATATTATATAATATATAATATAATATAAATTTATATATTATATGATATATTATATAATACGTATTATAAATTATATAATATATTATTATTTTTTTTTATATTGCATATAGGGAGAAAATTGTATTATTATATTACATAATATAATGTTATTTAAAATAATTTAAGTATAAAAATCGGATATCCAATTTTTTGAGACAATATAAATGGACTGTGACAGCCCATGAGTTATTTTTAACCCACAGGTTGCGTTATTTTTTAGAATCCGATATCTGGTTGTTTGATCCAAATTTTCTAAAAACTAAATTAAAAGGTAGGATTTTTATTGTTTTTCAATCATTTTCATTCAATTTTTGTATTTTTTTTAATGTTTATTTGTTTTTTCATTGAAAATATGGTTTTTTTCATGAAAACTAGGTTTTTTAAAATCAAATACAAAACTGTTCAAATTTGTTGACTAAATTCAATTGTTTACATTCAATTAGGTTAAAAATGGGGGATAATAGTGAAAACATTGATCAACCATAACTGCAACAACCAAACCCTCCTTTTCCAAACCCCCCCTCAATTCAAGATTTAACTGCACAAAATTTGAGCCAATTGAGGGGGATTGCATGTCTATCATAGGATCCCTTGCCTGAACCCAATGTTTGATCCCCTCTAGTCGATTATAAAGAGTATGGAAACCATCACTGAGGAGCACAATGCCACTCTTTTGTGGCGAGATTCTATGAGGGAACAATATGCGGATGGCTTGTCCTATAAAGAGATCAAGGATCTTGAGATATCCAAAGTCGCTACCGCCGCATTGTCTGTGAATCCCCGCACTGGTCAACCTGTAGACCCCCAAAAAACAAAAAATTATATTAAATGGTGCACAAATGATGGTATTGTGAAAAAGTTTTTGGATCATTGGTGGATGGTTTTCGACAAACCACCCAACAATAATCTTGATGTCCCCTTCTACTTCATTGAAAAATTGTATGCTGAGTTTGTTTTAGGAAAACATGTGAACTACTTTGACATCCAACCTTTCCAAGGTGTGGGTTTAGGTATGCCCCAAAATAGACCTGGGGCAGTCAGAGTAGTCCAGGGCCAATATGTCCCCCCTCCTCCTGTTGATCCCCCACCTCCAGTGCAAAATCCAGATATCATTTGTGAGGCAGCATCATAGACCATTTCGGCTATTCACTCTTTGAGTAGCCTTTTGGCTTCTTAGGTTGGATTAGTAGATCAACCTACTTTTGATGGTAGCGATGCATCTGATGGCGCTGACACGTCCTCCTCGGCTCCACACATTTGTGTGCCCCATAGTTGTGTCATGTGTGGGCACGTATGCTTGGGTCCAGTTGGACAACCTGTTGATCCTCCTGTGCATAGTGTAGATTATGAGGTGCATGAGATGCACGATGCACCAGATGTTATGACACAAATTGGAGGATACCCTAGGGAGTCCTCGCATGCTAGAGGCGAGGAGGCACCTTCATCATACATTGATGATATAGTGGTAACATTTGTATTTTCACAGTTCATTCTATATTCTAAATGAGTATTTATAATCTAGATAATATTAAGTACTAATTTTTACTTACATGGTCTATTTAACAGTTTATGACCGAGGAGGAGTTGACACAGATCCAGGAGGGCACCTTGACAACCATTTCATTTGGCCTTGATAACTTGACTGTACATATATTATTGCACCTAGTTGTTTGTATTTTATTGTACATACATGCTCATAATTTATATTGGTATTAATTAGATTACGTAGTAACTTGCATGTATATCTTATTTTACTCTTGTAGGGCACAAGCAGCACAAGTGTGGGTCTGTGTGATTTAGAATCTGGTAATGCATTTGGAGACAAGGGAAAGGTGATTGAATGCAAATATGATTGAATGAATAGTTTAAATAACTTATAGTGATTATACACATCTAGACATAGATTGATAGTTTCATATACTTGTTGTGTATATGTACAAATAATTCTTGGCTTCACATCCTTGTTGACTACACCCACTATACCTGAAGATGATGATGAAGAAGAAGAGATGCCTCGAGTACATGTGTGTTTATTTTATTTTATGTTTAGTAGATATAATTTGTTATTATCAGTGACAATTATATGCTAACTTGTATCAATGTCATGTTTGTGAACATATGTAGGTTGTGTATGAAAATATTGAAAACATGCCTCCTCTACCGAAGACATACATCAAGAGTCCTGCAAAGATGAAGAGAAAACGTTGAGATGAGGTAAACAAGAATAGTTCAATTATAGTTCATTTTTATGTTAACTTTTCGAATGTGAGTTATATAATATAACTAATCTTAATCATGGTTTGTTTTTTCTTGTGTAGGATCCTTCAAAGCCAAGCAGTGCGGCGAAGAGGATCGATTTTGATGATCCATCAGCAACTTAGGATGTTATAGATAGTTTTGGGATGCTTACATGTCTATTTGGCATGTATAGTTTGTATATGGACATACATTCACGTATATAGACATACATTTTGTTTGAGTTGTCGTTTATGCAATATTTGTGTATGGACATACACTTGTAATCATTTGACATTTTCATATATACAGAAGTTGATATTTGATCATATAAATAGTTTCTCATCTATGCATGGTGTTATCATGGAAATATTTAATCTTGAATCCAATAATTAACAATGTTTAATAATGGTTATTTAATGAAAAATATAATTCATTTCATTTCATCGTAAGTGTTGCTTGTATAATGAACAATACAATTCATTTAATGAACAATATAATTCATGAGCAATACAATTCATTTAATGAACAACACAATACAATACGATTCATTATTACCCTATGCATTCTCCTATTACCCCCCCCCCCCCCAAACTTGGTCGAACGCTTGGGGTCATACCCTACCTACATTGTCCCTTGAGCACCCTAAGTGCTAAAAATTATCAAACTTTGATGGGCCCTAACTCGGAATCCATGGCACTTGCGAACAATCCATTTGAACCTACGGGGCCACAAGAGGGGTCCCTACAAAATCCTACCTCGGTTTTTCAAGTTTCCCTATAGTTTTATTAGGGAAACATTTTTCGGTTGGTGAAAAAATCGTTAGTCTCATTCAATTGAATGTTGTCGCGTGGCCAATTTCTTGTTCTACTCATCATGATAATAAAACATTGGCTCAGACATGTCCAGTTAGGCATTATTACCCTATGTATGCTCCTATTTCCCCCCCCACACTCGATCGAACACTCGGGGTCGTACCCTACCGACATCATCCATTGAGCATCCTAAGTGCTAAAAACTGTCAAAATTTGACGGGCCCTAACTCGGAACCCATGGCACTTGTGAATGATCCTTTTGAACCTACAGGGCCATGAGAGGGGTCCCTACAAAATCCTATCTTGGTTTTTCAATTTTCCCTATGGTTTTATTAGGGAAGCATTTTTTCGGTTGGTGAAAAAATCGTCAGTCTCATTCAATTGAATGTTGTCGCATGGCCAATTTCTCGTTCTTCTCATTGTGATAATGAACCATCAGATCTAACATATCTAGTTAGGCATTATTACCCTACGCATGCTCCTATTTCCCCCCCCTACTCAATCGAATGCTCAGGGTCGTGCCCTACTGACGTCGTCCCTTGAGCACCCTAAGTGCTAAAAAATGTCAAACTTTGACGGGCCCTAACTTGGAATTTGTGGCACCTAAAAACAATCTGTTTGAACCTACAGGGCCATGAGAGGGGTCCCTACAAAATCCTATCTCGGTTTTTCAAGTTTCCCTACGGTTTTATTAGCGAAGCATTTTTTCAGTTGGCAAAAAAATTGTTAGTCTCATTCAATTGAATGTTGTCGCATGGCCAATTTATCATTCTTCTCATTAGGATAATGAACCATCAACTCCAAAATGTCCATGTAGGCATTATTACCCTATGCATTCTCCTATTTCTCCCCCCCACTCGATCGAATGCTTGAGGTCATACCCTATTGACGTCGTCCCTTGAGCACCCTAAGTGCTAAAAATTGTCAAAATTTGATGGGCCCTAACTTGGAATTCGTGGCACTTGCGAATGATCCATTTCAACCTATGGGGCCATGAGAGGGGTCCCTACAAAAGCAACATTTTTTCGGTTGGCAAAAAAATCATCAGTCTCATTCAATCGAATGTTGTCGCGTGGTGAATTTTTCATTCTTCTCATCATGATAACAAACCGGTGGCTCAGACATGTCCAATTAAGCATTATTACCTTATTCATGCTCCTATTTTTCCTCCTCACTCGATCGAACACTCAGGGTCATACCCTACCAACATTGTCCCTTGAGCACCCTAAGTGCTAAAAATTGTCAAACTTCGACGGGCCCTAAATCAAAATCCGTGGCACCTATGAACAATCCATTTGAACCTACGGGGCCACGACAGGGGTCCCTACAAAATCCAGTATCATTTTTTCAAGTTTCCCTATGGTTTTATTATGGCAGCATTTTTTACAAAGTTGTCAAAAAAAATGTCAGTCTCATTCAATGAAAAATATAGATAAACAAGCATTACACTGTAGACACATAATGATCATCAATATTTCCATGTATTGTATACACATAATTACCATTACACTTGCATGTGACATCCATGAAGGAATATGCAAACATGATTTTTTTCATTATCAATACAACTACACCAATGCACTCATGTACATATACATTGTATATCAATATAATAAACCAATTTTCTCATGGACATTGTATATCATCATAAAAAACTTACATCAATTCACATCCATATACAAATACAACATCCCACTTCATCTGCATGAGACATCCTCATGTCCTAAGAGAAAAGCTTACGTACAACAATGCCTGCATATAAATGAAGACCAAAATAAGCAACCTTTTTATGCAGAATGAATGTGCCACAAGAAACAAATTATAACACTTAATACAAATTATTTTGTCAAATTATAAATAGATCATTTGAAACATTTTTAAGACATACAAGATTGTATAATTACGAAACTTACGAGTTTCTCTGCAAAGTATACAAGCATAACTTTGAAGAAAGATGCATAAGGTGGGATTATATACCATAAAAATACAAGCATAAGGTGAGATTATATACCATAAAAATACATCCCTTAAAATTATATCAAGAGAACCCACTATGTTGATGCAAAAATCATAATGCGATACTGTTGTATATCATCAAAAAAAACCTGCATGAGCATAAAGGTTTTGCGATAATTATATCATTGAAAATTATCAAATAGTGTTGTCTAATAACAAAAAATGTAAAGCTCATCAAATGCATGATAATAAGTCGTGTTGCAAAAATACGTCTCTTCCAATTATATCAAGGTACCCGCTATGTGCATGAAAAAACCGTGTTGCCAAAAAAAAACGTTCATCAATAGACCTACATTTTGAACACATCCTTAATATACATGTAACAAACTTGAACATTAACGTTTAATGGTTATCGTTTGAAATGAAATGCATGATAAAAAAAATAAGGCACCATTAAAGACCTACTACTCAAGTATGCCTGAAGTGTCATCTCTTTGCTTAAGAGTATCCAGTATTGCTTCATGATTAGCAGTAGTCACTGTCCATAGGTCTTTGGTCTTTTGTTTTGCTTGATGCTTCAACAACTTGAAATTTGTAGCTATAATAAGGTGTGAATACATTAGAATGGTTTTCTGTCTCTCATAGTCTTTAAATGCAAGTATGCCATTCTTTCTAATCATGTATGTTCGCAATCAAGTTCCCACAACAACAACCGAACCTGTAGGATATGTGAACCCATCATCATCTATCACTGGTTGTGTTAGCTTTTTTTTTCCTTGTACACATCGTACCAACCATTATTCTAATCTCTCTTCATTCCCTTATGGTACAACAACTGCAAAAACATGTCCTAGCTGTACAAGATCTGATAGACGGTCATACTTAAGTGAACTTTCCATGTCATCGTTTGACAAGGATATTGTTTGATATAAAGGAGTTAGATATTGGGGAACCCATGTATCAACCCACTCACTTGACTCGCATTGATCCCAATCACACCAAACACAAATTTGACAAAAACAAGTCAACGTTCATGTCCAAATGGTCCATGTACTTGCATCTAAGCTGAGAAATGAATGCATCTTTGAAGAATCTTTAATTATTTGACAATCCAATCTGTATCCCACTATGCTCTCCTCAACCAACCAAAAGAATCTGGTCACTGCTAAATCAAGAGTACCTCCATGTGACAATGCTGAACTACACCAATCAACAATAGAACATGCATCAGAGAAATTTGCACCCAAAATCCTCAATTGCTCCTTAACTAGAGCTCTCTTCAAACATGCACCTACTCCATCATGCTCCCCCTTCCCATGCCCTGCCTAAAAAAAACACCAACTATTAGGTAGACGCCTCTCTACATGCATTCTACTAAACCAATAAAACATACAAGAATTCTTGAATTGACCCATATAATTATCTGACCATGTGATATGTCGGTCAATTGCAATATCTTTCTTATGCAAGAACTCAAAAAAATTCTTGAAAGAATGTTTCACATACTCGGAGGAGTGTGATCTATCGTCACTCATATAAAATTGATACTCCATGATTATCTTCCTGTCCTCTTTTGTACTATCAAGAGCATGTCGATATGTAATGTGAACAAAAATAGCAATTTGGATTGAATTGTAGTACTGAGACTGTACCTCATTCTATGGTTGCAATGTATAGTTCTCTACAAAATCAACCACCGATACAATAGTGCCAATCGGGAAAGAGTACTTACACATCCTGAACTGTTGATCCAACCATTGAGACCTATGGGTGTGCCTTGCATACTTGTTAAAAAGATTTTCTTTAAAATCCAAAATAAAATCAGCAACACTCACTTCTCTTGAGACTAATTTGCATCTATAACCTTTACCTCCACTCTTCAATGTATATTTCACTTTCTCATTTTTTTTTCTCTTAACATAATTCTTTCCAAACTCGTGTTCACTGCCCTCATGAAAACATGAAACAAACTTTGACAACTCACCACATTGTGAGCACTTCTCATCCAAACAATCATTTCTATAGAAATAGCAGCCATCATCTCTAGGGCATAAAAATAGATCTTGCAAGTCTCTTGATGATCTCAAAAATAGCATTGCACCACACTCCTGCAACATCTCATTAGTATGCATCGTAGAATGAATATGGCATAAAAGTTCATGGTACATTGAAAACTCCACATGGTACTTGCAACAACAAGTATTACAAATCTTAAGAGGAACATACTAAAATGGCTTCAAAGATTCAAAGGCCCTTTGTGATATTTGCAAAGTTGGATGTACTTGACAAAAAAAATTGTACAACATTGTTTGGCTTGATTCCAAGAAATGTCTGGGATGTGGTGTGCGGTCTCGGTTGCCGATTCTTAATTTCAAAATGTCCTTTACATTGGGTGATACTATAGAATTAGAGTGCCAAAATTGTTGAATCTCCTCCTTCACATTGTCAATCAACTTTCTATCAACACGTGGAAGTCTCCCACCAAAAGCCCATGTATCATGTTGAAGTGGATCATCAAGTCTTTGTCTTCATGCAAGTTCTCTATTCAAAGTTTTATGGTTTATGTTCAAATCAACACAAGATTGTCTCATTTGACGAGCCTTTGTCAATTGATGGCTTACTAAGGAGGTTGTAATCACTCTTCGAGCGGATCTCTTATCTCTTCTTTGGTATTCTTTCCAATATAATTGAGAGCATCAAATAGATTTTTGGCAATAATAGAATTTCTCTCCATCTTCTTGTTTATATGAATCTTCAATTTGTTTAGCAATGGTTTCATCTTTATCATCTTTAGCAATTGAACAAAGAGTTGGCATTGCTCAGTCAATGTCTTATTGCTAAAATTTTGGTCAAAAAGTTGTGTAGCCCATAAACAAATGGTTCTTGTTGACCTCTTGCCTTCAAGATTCACAATAATGTTCTCATCAATTTCAAGTAACCATTTTGGGGTTCTTGAAGGTCTTGGATTTGGAATTTGTCTTTCATCCATGAGAGGTTCTTCATTTCTAAAGTAATTAGGTGTTACATATTATTCACTTGGTTGAGCAATTCCACCTTCAATGTCAAAGTTTTCCACATTTTCACCTCCAATGTCAAAATTTTCCACATGTTCACCTCCTATGTCAAAATTTTCTACATTTTCACCTCCAATGTCAAAAAAATTCATATTTACACCAAAATTATGGGCACCTTCATTGTCAAATCCCAAATTTTCACTTTCCATTCTCACATCATGTTGAGCATTTTCATTATCACTTTCAACATTTTCAACATATTCAAAATTTTCACTTTCAAAATCTACATTTTCATTTTCAATAACTTGTTCAACATTTTCAAATTCAATTTCCTCTTCACTTGAAGTAACATTAGAAATAATTAACATACATTGTCTTCTCCTCCTATGACCTTCTCTATCTCTTTCTCTATACACTTCAATTTGGTCATTTGAAAGTTTTCTTTTGCTTTTAGACTTCCAACGACTACTACTCCCCATTTACCTCTACAAAGATGCTCCTAAATGATTGTCAATGTAAGATTAGACTTTAAGAATATCTGAAAAGCACAAATTCGTCTCAACCTGTTTGAAAACTCGTGATTGTCAATAGAAAATAGAATGTGAAGACTCTGGGCCATTGGAATCCACAAAATGGCCCACAAGGCTCTTTTTTATTTACAAAAATCGGATAACGGATTATATTAGATATCCAATAAAATCGGATATCGTATTATATCAGATATCTGATTTTAATGTATAAATTTATGGTCCCAATTTTTTTTCCCATTGCCAGCTTTTTTTTATTGTTGCCACATTCATGGCAGTGATAGAAATCAGATATTCGATATTTGATTTCATTACTCATAATTTAGAGAGAGAGAGAGAGAGATCAGGGGAGGGAGGGAGAGATTAGGGGAGAGGAGGGAGGGGGATAGAGAAAGATTAGGGGAGAGGGGAGAGAGAGAGAGAGAGAGAGAGAGAGGGAGAGAGAGAGAGAGAGAGAGAGAGAGAAGGGGAGGGGTCATATGGTATCATAAGGGGTCATATGGTGTCCTTAGGGGTCATATGGTGTCCCATGATCCCTTAGAACACAATATGACCCATAACGACACAATTTGGTGTCTTAAGGGGTCATATGGTGTCCTAAGACATCGTAGGAAATAATATGACCCCTTAAGACACCATAAGGCCCGTAACCACCCCATATGGTGTCGTAAGGGGTCATATGGTGTCCCATGACCCCCTAGAACACAATATGACTCATAATGACATAATTTGGTGTCTTAAGGGGTCATATGGTGTCCTAAGGGGTCATAGGACACAATATGACCCCTTAGGACACCATATGACTTATAACAACCCAATATAGTGTCATAAGGGGTTGTATATTATCCTTAGGGGTCATATGGTGTCCCATGACCCCTTAAGACACAATATGACCCATAACAACACAATTTGGTGTCTTAAGGGGTCATATGCTGTCATAAGGGGTTGTAGGACACAATATGACCCCTTAGGACACTGTAGGACCCATAACAACCCAATATGGTGTCGTAAGGGGTCGTATGTTTCCCTTAGGGATCATATGGTGTTCCATGACCCCTTAGGACACAATATGATGCATAACAACAAAATTTAGTGTCTTAATGGGTAATATGGTGTCCTAAGGGGTTGTAGGACACAATATCACCCCTTAGGACACCATAGGACCCATAACAACCCAATATGGTATCATAAGGGGTTGTATGTTGTCCTTAGGGGTCATATGGTGTCCCATGACCCCTTAGGACATAATATGAACCATAACGACACAATTTGGTGTCTTAAGGGGTCATATGGTGTCCTAAGGGATCGTAGGACACAATATGACCCCTTAGGACATCATATGACCCATAACGACCCAATATGGTGTTGTAAGGGCTCGTATGTTGTCCTTAGGGGTCATATGTTGTCCCATGACCCCTTAGGACATAATATGACCCATAATGACATAATTTGGTGTCTTAAGGGGTCATATTGTGTCCTAAGTGATCGTAGGACACAATATGACCCCTTAGGACACCATATGACTCACAACAACCCAATATGGTGTCATAAGGGCTATATGTTTTCCTTAGGGGTCATATAGTGTACCATGACCTCTTATGACATAATATGACCTGATGCTCTGCAAAAAGGATTAGAAAATCTGTTTGATGGCAACACACACAAGAGCACAAGAAACAAACGTTAGTGTTAGCAACAAAAGATTATCCTAAACAGGCATATCAAGAGAGATATTAAGCATGAAATAGAAAGCATATAAACATAGAATAAAATAGCTAATCAAGATGCTCATAGTTGCTCCTCCCTTGTTCCTCTCCTCTCCAAGTCCCAAATGAGTGTAGCTCTCAGCTTTTAGCACTAGCCATGGATGCCATATGGAGATTCAAGATGGTTGAATATGATAAGCAAATGCTATGCAAGTGTAGATAGTGATGCTATGAGAAAGCTCTATGCTAATGCCAGTATAACAACAATACTCTAATGCTTCCTTCTTTTACTTGAGGAGAAGGGTTCTATTTATAGAAGAAATGGGGAAATGAAGGGTTAAGATTGAGCAATCTTAACAAGGGTTAGGATTGAAAGATATTCAATCCATGTGAGACTTTCAACCCAATCCCATGTTGACAAGTGTCACCATGAGGAGGCTTGAGAGGAGAGATAAGGAGCATTAAATGCTTGAGGGGACATGATGGTTACCCTAGTCAAAGAAATAAATGCTTTGAAGAGACACATGGGTTACATGAGGGTTAAGTTAGGGGTCAAAGTCCTTAACCATGGGTGCAAGTGGAATTAACCATTAATGGTCATGTAAGAGCCATAAGTGGTTTGGAAGACTTTAGAGGTTAATTTGTTGAACACACAAATCATTAATTGCTTTTCAAAGACTTTGGAGTCTTTGAGAAGTGACTCCAATTTGCTTAGGAATGTGACAATATTTAGGGGATGGATTAGGTTAATTAGGAAAGGTTTAGAAGAATCTAGAAGGGGTTTAGGCATGCAAGTGGCTTTTGTAGGAAAATGCAAGTGGGAGGAATTTTGGTATTTTCAATTAAAATAAAATCATTTATTTCAATTAAATGGTGTAATTTGCATTTGGATAAATATTCAAATAAATATTAATTTATTTAAATGAGAAAAAGGAAGATAAAACATTAAAATGCTTGAAGACTTTGAGGGAAACCATTAAAAGCTTGAAGACTTTAAGGAAAACCATTAAAGTCTTAAGAAGACTTTAAGGGAAGCCATTAAGTTTGAAGACTTTAAAGCCATCAAGTTTGTGTAAGGAAGTTAAGTAGCGGAAACAACTTCCTACACTAACCTTGAGAGGAGGGTAATGCAAAACTTTTTCAGATCATTACAACAGTTACAGAAAATAGAAATAGATATAATAGCATTCATACCACAACACAATGATTTACGTGGGGAAAACCCTTTCGGGAGAAAAACCCCACCCTCCAAAAGCAGCTCAATATTTTATTTAGCAATCAAAAACAGATTACAAAATACTTGCAGAACAAGCTCTTCACAGGAGTACCACTAATCAGAGATTCAGAGGCAACTCAATAGCCATGAGACTCTTACACACAACTTCTATCTCACACACCTCATAAATAGGAGATACAATACAAGAAACCATCAAACGGTATTACAAAACCATGGGCTAAAACCACCCAATAAGGTGTAGCTGACTTTATCTCCCTTCTATGACATGTTAAAGCACACATCAACACGTGTCGCTCCCTTTTACCGCTCATTTATGTATCCGATACAAATTATTTTTCCTATTTCAGGAGTACAAACTTCCGGAGGCCATAACTTGAGAACCGGGTGTCCGATTGACGAACCGTTTGAAGCGCCGGAAAGCTCGCGAAGTGCTCTATCACCTCATAACCTGCTTTGCTGGTTACGGCCACTTTTCAGGGCATTTCGGAGCCTCTAAAGTCCCCAAAATTAAGTTTAAACATTTTATTGCACCCCTCCAAGACGAAAACTTTAATATCTTCAAAACTAGCTGTGACCTTGCGACGAAACTTTACCGGAATGCTTATCTAGCCAACCAGAAGCTTCAGGGAGAGTTTCGCACCATTTCATGCTCAAATAAAAACTTACTATAAATAGTAACCTCACATAAATGCAAGGTTGAGACACCATTTTTTCTCAACAAATCTCCCACTTGTCGAACACCTTGCAGGAGCGGAAAGGAATGTCAACACAATGAATCAATTGCTAGGGGCCACAAGGCCCATAGACTCTGAACACCATCTGAACTTCTCTGTGCTCACAGCCTTAGTTAAAGCATCTGCAACATTCATCAAAGTTTCCACCTTAACCAGCTTCACCCTACCATCTTCGACCATATCTCTAACAAAATGATACTGAACATCAATATGTTTGGTCCGGGCATGAAATGTCGGGTTCTTAGCTAGGCTAATTGCACTCTGACTGTCACAGTAAATTGTCACTGTACCTTGTTTTATTCTAATATCCGAACACAGTCTCTTAAGCCAAATGGCCTCTTTACAAGCATGAGTAGCTGCCATATACTCTGCTTCAGTAGTGGATAGAGCAACCACAGCCTGTCGCTTACTCATCCAACTAATTGCACCACCAAACAAAGTAAACACATAAGCACTGGTGGATCTTTTGCTATCAATATCACCTGCCCAATCTGAATCCACATAACCATGGATATCAAGGGAAGTCATGTCTCCAACTGAATTACCATGATAACACAAAGAATACTCTGAAGTACCCTTCAAATATCTGAAGACTCTTTTGACTGCATCCCAATGAACTCTACCAGGATTAGACATATATCTAGAAAGTACTCCCACTACTTGGGCAATGTCTGGTCTAGTACAGACCATAGCATACATCAAGCTTCCAACCGCACTCTGGTAAGGCACTCTGCTCATGTCTTCCATCTCCAATGGGGATGTAGGACAATCTGAAATAGATAGTTTCATTCCAACTGTAAAAGGAACACTCAATGGTCTACAATTCTGCATGTTGAACCTCTGTAATACTGAATTCACATACTTACTCTGGCCTAGCCATAGCTTTCTGTTCACCCTATCTCTTCTAATTTCCATCCCAAGAATGTGCTTTGCTACACCAAGATCTTTCATTTCAAATTTAGCAGCGAGCTGAGACTTCAGTTCTGAAATCATACCTTTCCCTTTGCCAATGAATAACATATCATCAACATACAATGCAATGAATAAGAAATGATCACCATCAGATTTATAATAAACACAGTGATCTGATTTAGAACGTTCAAATCCCAAACTCAACACATATGTATCAAATTTCTGGTACCACATCCTAGGACTTTGTTTGAGGCCATACAAAGATTTCTTCAATTTACAAACCAAATTACTTTTGCCTTTCACCACATAGTGCTCCGGCTGTGTCATATAAATATCTTCCTCCAAATCACCATGAAGGAAAGCAGTTTTCACATCCATTTGCTCAACCTCTAAATCATAAGCAGTAGCAATAGAAAGCAAAAATCTAATGGACGTCATTTTTGCAACAGGAGAAAATATCTCACCATAATCAACACCCTCAACCTGAGAGTAGCCTTTTGCAACCAACCTTGCTTTATACTTCTCAATGCTTCCATCTGAACCAATCTTTTTCTTGAACACCCATTTACAACCAACAGGTTTTCGTCCTTCAGGCAATGGTACAAGATCCCATGTATCATTCTTTTTCAAAGCTGCCATTTCTTCCTCCATAGCAATCTTCCAGGATTCTGCATCATTCATACCTAATGCCTCTTCTACAGATTTCGGTTCATCCACACTAGTATTCAGAGCAAAAATACATCTCCAATCATCAGGTGAATACCTTTCAGGTGGTTGTCTATGTCTTGTAGACCTTCGAACAAGCTGAGTTGGAGGTTCTTCCTCCTCTTCTGAAGATTCAGAGCTAGATGAGCTCTCCTCAAATTCTTGCCTATCTAGGGGTCTCGATTCAACTCTTTCAGGTGTAGAAGGAAGTTGAATCACATCTTCTTTTTTAGTCTGTTCTGGCTGCAATGTAACAGAAGGAGACTTAATTTCTCTAAAAATAACACTTCTACTGTGAATTACCTTTTGTGCAACAGGGTCCCAAAGCTTGTATCCTTTCACACCATAACTATACCCGATCAAGATACATTTCACAGCCTTGTTCTCCAACTTTGTTCGCTTCTCCTTTGGCACATGTGCATATGCCTCGCAACCAAAAACTCTAAGATGTCTCAATGAAGGCTTGTGACCTGACCATGCTTCCATAGGCATTTTATCAACAAGAGCTGATGTAGGAGACCTGTTAATCAGGTAGCAAGCAGTGGCAACAACTTCAGCCCAAAACTTTTGTTCGAGACCAGCACCACTCAACATACTCCTAGCCTTCTCCATCAATGTCCTGTTCATTCTTTCTGCAACTCCATTCTGCTGTGGAGAATACGGAGTTGTCTTTTGCCTGTTAATTCCACAGTCTTTATAGAATCTATCAAAATCATTAGAGCAAAACTCACTGCCATTATCAGTTCTCAAACATTTTATTTTCTTTCCAGTCTGCAACTCAACCATTGCTTTAAATTCTTTAAAACGACTAAAAACTTCAGATTTACTCTTTAGAAAATATACCCATGTCCTTCTACTAAAATCATCAATAAATGAAACATAATATGTGGATTTTCCAATTGAAGAGACATCTACTGGACCAAACACATCAGAATGGATAAGATCCAAAACACCACAAGTTTTATGAGAACTCGAGTAAAACTGAACGCGGTTTTGTTTTCCATAAATGCAATGCTCACAGAAATCAAAGTCAAGATTACAATCATTCAAACCTTCAACAAGATTTTTATTTTTCAAGGTCCTTAGACCCTTTTCTCCAATGTGGCCAAGTCTCTGGTGCCATAACATAGTCTTCTCTGTAGGTAACTTTGCTTCAGACGAAAGAGCACCCTTAGGTACCCAAAAACCATTTCCATCTACTGAAGGTGAAACCTTCAAATCTTCCAGTGAGGTATCCACAGATTTACTTTTTACAGAAGTGCTATTACACTCAACAGTGTATGCTTCAAGCTTATACAAAGTGCCAAACCTGACACCTCTAGCAACTACCATAGCACCCTTAATCATCTTACATCCTGTTTCAGAAAAGACTACCTGCACACCTGCATCTATTAGTTTGCTCACAGATAACAGGTTTCGTTTTAATCCAAGGATATGCAGCACACCATTAATCCTTTTTATTCTACCATCAGAAAACCTGATTTTAACTTTACCTCGACCAACAATGTCTAGAGGTGAATCATCACCCAAGAACACCTTACCTCCATTAAATCCTTCATATTCAGAAAACCAATTTCTATTGGAAGTCATATGAAAAGATGCACCTGAATCAATTAGCCAGGCATCATTACCTGCATGAGTCGCCAAAGCCGCAATAAATGCATCGCCATCTTCCTTGTCGGACTCAGAATCAGAATCGAACTTTTTCTTTTTCTTCTTCTTTTCTTCTTTGCAGTCCTTACGGATGTGACCCGGTTTACCGCAATTCCAGCAAATGACTTTGGACTTTCCAGGAGATTTCGATCTCCCTTTGGATTTGGACTTGCCACGCTTCTCATTCTTCTTGCCTTTCTCTTTAGGTCTTCCACGAACAGTTAGGGCTTCCTTTGAACTGATGGATACCTTCCTTCGCATCTCTTCACCGAGTAGGGCACCCACCACATCTTCAGATTTCAAAACAACAGAAGTACTACCGATAGCCATAACAAGAGAATCCCACGAATCAGGCAAAGAGCAAAGCAATATCTGACATTTTTCCTCCTTGTCCATCTTAACACCGACGGATACTAATTGAGCCACAATCATATTGAATGCTTCTAGGTGGTCTGCAATTCGTCCACCCTCTTCCATCTTCAAGGAATACAATTTCTTTCTTAAGAAAATTTGATTTAATAAAGATTTCACTTGATACATCTCACCAAGCTTAGTCCATAGCTTCTTTGCAGAGTTTTCTTCATAGACATTGATTAGAACAGAGTCTACCAGGCACAGTCTGATTAGACCCTTGGCTTTTCGGTCCATAACATCATACTGAGCTGCCGCAGTAGGATCTGAGGGCCTTTGGACATTCGCATCAACAGCATCCCAAAGATCTCGATCTATTAGCAGATCTTCCATCTTCAGCTTCCACATCTCAAAATTACTTCCATTAAATTTCTCCACCTCTATTCTCCCTGACGAACTCGCCATCTGAATATTCCTGCAACAAGATCAAAAAGTGTCTTCTGCACAAGCTCCCACTCAAAACTGGATTAGTTCAAAAAACCCAACTGCCCACAATTGAAACCAAAGGTGATCAGGCTCTGATACCACTTGTAAGGAAGTTAAGTAGCGGAAACAACTTCCTACACTAACCTTGAGAGGAGGGTAATGCAAAACTTTTTCAGATCATTACAACAGTTACAGAAAATAGAAATAGATATAATAGCATTCATACCACAACACAATGATTTACGTGGGGAAAACCCTTTCGGGAGAAAAACCCCACCCTCCAAAAGCAGCTCAATATTTTATTCAGCAATCAAAAACAGATTACAAAATACTTGCAGAGCAAGCTCTTCACAGGAGTACCACTAATCAGAGATTCAGAGGCAACTCAATAGCCATGAGACTCTTACACACAACCTCTATCTCACACACCTCATAAATAGGAGATACAATACAAGAAACCATCAAACGGTATTACAAAACCATGGGCTAAAACCACCCAATAAGGTGTAGCTGACTTTATCTCCCTTCTATGACATGTTAAAGCACACATCAACACGTGTCGCTCCCTTTTACCGCTCATTTATGTATCCGATACAAATTATTTTTCCTATTTCAGGAGTACAAACTTCTGGAGGCCATAACTTGAGAACCGGGTGTCCGATTGACGAACCGTTTGAAGCGCCGGAAAGCTCGCGAAGTGCTCTATCACCTCGTAACCTACTTTGCCAGTTACGGCCACTTTTCAGGGCGTTTCGGAGCCTCTAAAGTCCCCAAAATTAAGTTTAAACATTTTATTGCACCCCTCCAAGACGAAAACTTTAATATCTTCAAAACTAGCTGTGACCTTGCGACGAAACTTTACTGGAATGCTTATCTAGCCAACCAGAAGCTTCAGGGAGAGTTTCGCACCATTTCGTGCTCAAATAAAAACTTACTATAAATAGTAACCTCACATAAATGCAAGGTTGAGACACCATTTTTTCTCAACAGTTTGAAGACTTTAAGGGAAACCATTAAAGGCTTAAGAAGACTATAGAAGGAAGCCATCAAGTTTGAAGACTTTAAAGCCATCAAGTTTGAAGACTTTAAGGGAAACCATTAAAGGTTTCAAGTGGGTGAGGATAAATAGGATTTTAAATAAATAATTTATTTAAAATAGTTGTGAAACTTGCTTTTGTAGGAAAATGCAAGTGGGTGGAGGATAAAGGTGATTTAAATAAATGATTTATTTAAAATAGTTGTGCAACTTGCTTTTGTAGGAAAATACAAGTGGGTGGAGGATAAAGGTGATTTAAATAAATGATTTATTTATTTAAATGTGAGAGGTGGGATTTTGGGGGATTTAAATAAATATTAATTTATTTAAATGTGAGAGAAGATTTAATTAAACAAATATGATTTATTTATTTAATTAATGGTCTGAATTTGGTTAAGTGAATTAAATCAAATAAATTGAATAATTTATTTAATTAATAGGAGAAGAGGGTTAAGATGAATTAATTAAATATTAATTTAATTAATTATTGATTGATGGTTAAATAATCAAATAAATACTAAATATTCATTTAATCAAGTGGACAGATTTATGTGACTACATGACCCATAACAACACAATTTGGTGTCTTAAGGGGTCATATGGTGTCATAAGGGGTCGTAGGACATAATATGACCCCTTAGGACACCATAGGACCCATAAGGAACCAATATGGTGTCATAAGGGGTCATATGTTTTCCTTATGGGTCATATGGTGTCCCATGACCCCTTAGGATGCAATATGATCCATAACGACACAATTTGGTGTCTTAAGGAGTCATATGGTGTCCTAAGGGGTCATAGGGCACAATATGACCCCTTAGGACACCATAGGACCCATAACGACCCTATATGGTGTCATAAGGGGTCGTATGTTGTCCTTAGCGATCATATGGTGTCCCATGACTCCTTTGGACACCATATGACCCATAACAATACAATTTGGTGTCTTAAGGGGTCATATGACCCATAATGACAGCGCATAGAGTCGTAAAGGGTCATATTGTATCCTAAGAGGTGATATGACATAATATAACCCCTTAGGACACAATATGACCCATAATGACACAATTTGGTGTCTTAAGGGGTCATATGGTGTCCTAAGGGGTCGTAGGACACAATATGACCCCTTAGGACACCATAGGACCCATAACAATCCAATATGGTGTCATAAGGGGTTGTATGTTGTCCTTAGGGGTCATATGGTGTCCCATGACCCCTTAGGACACCATATGACCCCTAATGACACTAGAAAAACACCACATGGTGTCATAAGGGGTTATATGTTGTCCTTAGGGATCATATGGTGTCCCATGACTCCTTAGGACACCATATGACCCCTAACGACACCATATGGTGTCATAAGGGGTCATATGACCCATAACGACATCGTATAGAGTTGTAAAGTATCATATTGTGTCATAAGGGGTTATATGGTGTCTTAAAGGGGTCATATAAAACAATGTGACCCCTTAGAATACAATATGACTCATAACAACATAATTTGGTCTCTTAAGGGGTCATATGGTGTCCTAAGGGGTCGTAGGACACAATATGACCCCTTAGGACACCATAGGATCCATAACGACCCAATATGGTGTCATAAGGGGTCATATTGTGTCCTAAGGGGTCATATGGTGTCTTAAAGTGGTCGCATGACATAATATGACCCCTTAGGATACAATATTACCCATAACAACACAATTTGGTGTCTTAAGGGGTTATATCATGTCCTAAGGGGTCGTAGGACACAATATGACCCCTTAGGACACCATAGGACCCATAATCTCTCTCTCCCTTCCCCATCCCCATCTCTCTCTCCCTTCCCCCTCCCCATCTCTCAATCTCTCTCTCTCTCTATCTCTCTATATTGCCCCCCCCTCTCTCTCTCTCTCTCTCTCTCTCTCTCTCTCTCTCTTCCATTCCCCCCACTACCCCCTCTTCCTCTCCCTAATATCATATACTAATCTATTTATAAATTAATATATTTAAATATTATATATTAATAAACAACAGATTAATTATGTGCAAATTTAGTTAGTGAATTTAGTTATTAAAATCGGATATCTGATTATATTGGATATTCGATTATACCGGATATCCAATTTTTGTTTTACAAATTTCAAATTTGAAATTTTGTCTCAGGAATGCTTTGGGATTTGGCTAGGAAGTGAAAAGCGTGGAAAGTCACCTGAAAAAACGTGTTTTTTTAGTATTCCTTGATTTTCTAAACTTTACAGTGGTGGCTGATGACTTTTTTGTAGCCAAAATTGATAAAACGAAAAAAGGTTTCTTAAGAACATTCTTAGATTTCCAACAATATAAGGCTTGTCTTATTTCGACTTTAATAAATTATTATTATTTATTTTCTAATTGATTTCTGATAATAGTCCTGTTTGATAGACTGATTGAAAAACACTCATAACTTTCAAATGGTATAACATTTTTTGAATCCAAAACATGCATCGCATCCTATGATTCATCTACTATAGGGAAAAATTAAAAAAAATAAAAATTCATAAGTTTTTGACCAAGTTAAGGTGGTTAGATGTAGGAGTTTCTGAATTTCTGAAAAGTTGTAGTAAACAATTCATAAATAATTATTTACTTTATGAAAAATTATAAAAAAATATGTGTCACATCCAGACATGAGTCTAATACTTATATTATAAATCTTATAAAAAAATATTATGATTTGATTATGATTAGGTCGGTTAGACATACATCTACTTCTTATCTTTTTCCTCAAATTTTAGTACCACTACATTGAAATTTTCATCAAATAAGATATTTTTTATTTTTAAAAACAACTAGTAGCATAGAAACTACATTCAATTTTCTATAGATTCTCTTCTTACATATTTTAAAAACAATGTTCACAACTTATTTAAATTTTCATGTCAAGTTGCATAGCTCTGATTTTCTAAAATTTCATTGCCACTTGAGGGCCTGTTTTGGCACACCATGATCCCACACATACCCAGATATTAATTATAAACTATAAAGATTGGTGTTTAATTTTTTTAATTATATACATTCATTGGGTAAACTAATTGAAAAGTTAAATTGAACTAGTATCCTAATACCTACTACTATAACAAAAATTATTGAATGTTTACCGAAAGGAAGGTGAAAGTCTATGATTCTTTTGAGTGTGTTTCCTCGTGACCCTAAATCAAGAATTCATAATACTCATAGTCAACCAATACTAAAAATGAGTATTGACCCCTAAAACACATTGTGAAAGGATATAAAGTTACTAGACTTTTAATCATGCTCTAAATTTATGATAGGAGTCGCGTTTTATATAGCCTATAAACACTACCAACTCAATATCATTTTAGTTTATAATACTCAAATTCACAGGATAGTGACATTGTTGGGAATGTGAATCCCAATGGTAACATGACCATTCACCTTCTCAACTCTTTGATTCATAGCTGAATATAAATGCATAAATAGATGTGTGCAATCCATGTACTTATGTATTGGTGTATCAGTTAATAGAAGTTATTCCCTACTTTCCCATGGATGTAGCCAGTTATGGTGAGCCACATAATTTGATGTGTACTTTGTTGAATGTTGTTTATGTCAGTTTTAGTTTCATTGCATTATGTTTTCTTTGCTTGTTTATAATTAACAATTGGTATTAGAGCTTGGTGAGTGATTGAGCAAAGATTGAAGAAGATGATGAGGCTAAATTTGTAATTGAAGAATTCCTTGACAATTTAGATTTGCCAAAGAGTGATGTTGAGGTGAGTGAAGATGAACTTGAGGAAGATGAGACCAAGAATTGCAAGGACTATCAGAACAACAAAATTGTTAGGCTGAAGGAAGAGAATCTATTTCTCACATATTGATTAAATTTATGGAACATGTAATGGAGAAGAATTTAATTTTGATAGCTCATGAAGTTGAAAAACTTACAAGTTCAAATCAAAGAGCTCGAGGTGGTCCATTTAGTTCAAAATATGGCCATGAGGGTTTGGACGAATTGGGTCTTCAACCGAAGGATGCAGAGCATAAATTAGGCCACGTGGGGTAGAGCAAGAGTTAGTATATTGTTTTCCTTGTAAGTTTAGGAGAAGAAAGAAGTTCTGAGTCTCATGATTTCCATGTTTCCAGAGGTGTTGGGAGTTTTCAATGGCACACAATTAGAAGTGGAAGTTGTCTTGTTAAGGCTTTGGAGGTCTTTACAGATAGTGTGGCTTTGTTAAGAGATAGAGAGAGAGTTTTTTTACAAGGAGAAAAGCTCAGGTGGTAGCATTGGGAAGGCCATCATGGAGGCCCCATCAAGAAGTTATTTAGACAAGAATGGTTAGTTTGTGTCAATGATGTTCAAGGTGCATGTAATGGGAGGCATGAGTGTTGGTATACAAGATTTTGAGAAGGACCATGAGCACATCATGGAGGCTTAGGCGAAAAGTTCTTTAGATGGGAATGGTTGGTTTGTTTCAACGGTGTCTAAGGTACATGTAATGGGAGGCATGTGCTAGTATACAAGCTTTTGAGAAGGCCCATGAGCACAGAGGTATCAGATTGGAGGAAGTGTTGAATGTGGCTCCACTACACAATGTGGATGTTATAACTTCAAAGGCTAGAGATATTGATATGAAACTAATACCTTAGTTTGGTATGTCATACACATAGATACAAGGGTGGAGAAATCTAAAACGCAGACAAATTTGAGTTCATTGGAAGGTTCATAGGGGACGTTTGATGGTGCTAATGCCATGCAGGTAATGAAGGAACCCAACAACCACTATTTGACCTATTTCAATTAGTCTTCAAAAGTAAATACTAGTGTCTCCTCACAGGGTATAGAACTGAGCTTGCCAAGAAACAATAATAATATCAATGTTATAGTATGGTTATTTTGCTTGGGAGGTGTGAAATATGAGAATCATCTTGTGCCTCCCTCAAAAAGTTGTTGTCATGTAGGAAATACGTTCATGTTGGTAGTTGAGGATAAACAACATAATGCAGTGTTTGATGAAGCTAATACATAGGTTATGAACTCAATGCTAGGGGTGAAGGAATTACAATAAGATTTTGGTATATAGGGGAACAAAAATTTGCAAGGGGTTTGTAATACTCAAAATATTGGTGATGTCTACCAGAATACAACTATAGTAAAGGTGGATAGTGTAAATAAAACATGGCATTTTGTTATTTTATATGAACTAGTTGATTGAATAAGAGATTTTACGATGTATGGTGTTCCCAATAAGACTAATGTTATGTAACACCGTATTGATACAATGAAAGAGGAAGCTGTTAACTTCTTTATGATGCAATGACTCATTGATGTTGATGGATAATTCAAAACTATTAAGTATTACTCTTCATAATTTATGGATGTGTTCAAGGGTCCTTATGTGGATCAAAGGGGAATATATTTTTAATCTATAGTGAGTGATGTTTTTTGTTGTAAGTTTGTGCCTATATTAGGATAAGATGTCTTTGACTCTGACTTGATTTTGAGAACTCATTTGGAGTGTGTTGGAACAAATCCTGATAAAATTAAAATATTCTCAATTCTTGGTTGTAACGTGAGATTAGAACTGCAAATGGAGGCGATTGCACATTGCATGGATGTACCTGTTGCACCTCACGAGGGATTGCACATTGCATGGATGTACCACTTGGACCATTTGCCTTCTCAACTCTTGGATTCATAGTTGAATATGAATGCATAAATAGATGTGTGCAGTCCATGTACTTATGTATTGGTGTATTAGTTAATAGAAGTTATTCCCAGTTTTCCCGTGGATGTAGTCAATTATGGTGAACCATGTAATTCGTTGCATACTATGTTGTGTGTTGTTTATGTCTGTTTTAGTTTCATTGCATTATGTTTTCTCTATTTATTTATAATTAACAAACATCACAATGAGTTGTTCAAGAGACAAAGTTACCCCCTAGCCCATGAAAGACGCTATCAAATTTGATTGTTCTTCCTAATATTCAAGTCTACAAATGGCTCTAATAAATTTATGATTTAAGAATTGAGTTTTTTGGAAGGTTCGCAAGGGATGTTTGATGGTCCTAATACCACACAAGAAATGATGGAACTCAACAGCTACTATTTTCCTTATTTCGGCTAGTCTTTGAAGGAAAATACTAGTATCTCCTCACAGGGTATAGAACTAAGTTTTCCAAGAAACAATAATAATATCAATGTTATATTATGGTTATTTTTCTTAAGTGGTGTTAAATATGAGCATAGTCTTGTGCCTCCCTTGAAATTCATTTTCATGTAGGAAATATGTTCATGTCAACAATTGAGGATGAATAACATAATGCGGTGTTTGATGAAGCTAATATGCAAGGTATGAACTCAGTGCTAGGAATGAAGGAATTACAATCAAATTTTGGTATACAGGGGAACAACAATTTGCAAGGGGTTCATAATAGTCAAAATATTGGCGATGTCTACCAGAATGCAACTATAGTTAAGGTGGACAGTGCAAATAACACAGAGCATTATGTTATTTTATATGAACTAGTTGATCGAATTGGAGATTTTACAATGTATGGTGTGCCCAAGAAGACCAACATTAAGCAATACCATATTGATATAATGAAAGAGGAAGGTGTTAACTTGTTTATAATGTAATGAGTCATTGATGTTGATGGATAATTCACAACTGATAAGTGCTACCAATAAGTGTCTCCTCACGTGGTATATAACTAAGTTTGCCAAGAAACAATAATAAGATCAATGCTATATTATGGTTATTTTTCTTGGGTGGTGTTAAATATGAGCATAGGCTCGTGTCTCCCTTGAAATTAATTGTCATGTAGGAAATATGTTCATGTCAGCAGCTCAGGATGAATAGCATAATGTGGTGTTTGATGAAGCTAATATGCAAGGTATGAACTCAGTGCTAAGGGTGAAGGAAGTACAATCAGATTTTGGTATACAGGGGAACAATAATTTGCAAGGGGTTCATAATACTCAAAATATTGGTGATATCTACCAGAATGCAACTATAGGAAAGGTGGATAGTGCAAATAAAATAGGGTACATTGTTATTTCATATGAACTAGTTGATTGAATTGGAGAATTTACGATGTATGGTGTGTCTAACAAGATTGATCATGTTATGTAGCACTGTATTGATCTAATGAAAGAGGAAGGTACAATTAACTTCTTTATAATGCAATGACTCATTGATGTTGATGGGAAAGTTGGAACTGACAAGTGTTACTCTCCAAAATTTATGGATGTCGTGTTCAAGGGTCCTTATGTGCATCAAGGGGGAGTAGTGGTGTTTTTTATTGTAAGTTTGTGTCTATAGTAGGAGAAGAATTCTTTGACTCTGATTTGATTTTGAGAAGGTACTCATTCAGAGTCTTTTGGAACAGAGCCTAGCAAAATTAAAATCTTCTCAAGGCCTGGTTGTAATGTGATATTAGAACTGAAAATGTAGGGGATTGCATAGTGCATGGGTGTACCGGTTGAACTTCACGAGGGAGATTGTTTGGAATGTGAATCCCAACAGTCACATGACCATTTGGAATGTGAATCCCAATAGTGACATGACCATTCACTTTCTCAACTCTTTAATTCATAGCTGAATATGAATGCATAAATAGATGTGTGCAATCCATGTACTTATGTATTGGTGTATTAGATAATAGAAATTATTCCTTGTTTTCTCATGGATGTAGCTAATAATGGTGAACCACGTAATTCATTGTGTACTATATTGTGTGTTGTTTATGTTTGTTTTATTTTCGTTGCATTTTCTCTATTTGTTTGTAATTAATAAACATCAAAATGAGTTGTTTAATAGATAATGTTACCCCCCAAGTCATGAAAGACAATATCAAATTTGATTATTTTGCCTAATATTCAAGTCTACAAACGATGCTTATAAATTTATGATGTAAGATTTAAGTTCATTGGAAGGTTCGTAGGGGACATTTGATGTTCCTAATGCCATGCAGGCAATGAGGGAACCCAATAGCCACTATTTGCCCTATTTCAGCTAGTCTTTAAAAGAAAATACTAGCATCTTGTCATAGGGTATAGAACTATGTTTGCCAAGAAACAATAATAATATCAATGTTATATTATGGTTATTTTTCTTGGGCAATGTTAAATATGAGCATAGACTTGTGATTCCCTCAAAAATTCATTGTCATGTAGGAAATATGTTCATGTCAACAGGTGAGGATGATCACCATAATGCGGTGTTTGATGAAGCTAATGTGCAGGGTATGAACTCAGTGATTGGGGTAAAGGAATTACAATCATTTTTCTAGTATATAGGGGAACAACAATTTGCAAAGGGTTCATAATACTCAAAATATTGGTGATGTCTACTAGAATGCAACTATTGTAATGGTAGACAGTGTAAATAAAATAGGGTATTCTACTATTTTATATGAACTAGTTGATCGAATTGGAGATTTTACGATGCATGGTGTGCCTAACAAGATTGATGTTATGCAACACCGTATTGATATAATGAAAGTGTAAGGTGTTAACTTATTTATAATGCAATGACTCATTGATGTCGATGGAAAAGTCAGAACTGATAAGTGCTACTCTCTAGAATTAATGGATGTCGTGTTCAAGAGTCCTCATGTGGATCAAGGGGGAGTATATTTTGAATCTGTGGTGAGTAGCATTTTTTATTGTAAGTTTGTGTCTACAGTAGGAGAAGATGTCTTTGACTCTGATTTCATTTGGAGAAGACTCATTTGGAGTGTGCTGGAACAGAACCTGGAAAAATTAAAATCTTCTCAAGGCCTGGTTGTAATGTGAGATTAGAATTTGGAATGCAGGGGATTGCACAATGCATGGTTGTACCAATTGGACTTCATGGGGGAGATTTTTGGGAATGTGAAGCCCAACGGTCACATGACCATTCGCCTTCTCAACTCTTCGATTCATAGATAAATATGAATACATAAATAGATGTGTGCAGTCCATGTACTTATATATAGGTGTATCGGTTAATAGAAGTTATTCCCTGCTTTCCTATGGAAGTAGCTAGTTATGGTGAACCACATAATTCACTGTGTATTGTGTTGTGTTGTTTATGTCTGTTTTAGTTTCATTGCAATGCTTGTTTATAATTAACAAACATCACAAAGAGTTGTCCAATAGACAATGTTACCCCCCCAACCCATGAAAGACGCTATCAAATTTGATTGTTCGCCTAATATTCAAGTTTACAAACGGTTCTTATAAATGTATAATGTAATACATATTTTGGACAAATTGTAAATAATACATGATCAATCATATGGGACCAATTAATGAGAATGGAGAAGTTTGATATGTTTGATGCCAACCCTTAGATAAGACTAGCAAATGGATAATTATTTTAATTTATATAGCAATCTTATTTCAATTATAATTGATATAGATTGTAGCAATCTTATTTCATTTATAATTGTTATGGATTTTGGAAATCTTTTTTCATTTATAATTGATATGGATTTTGGAAATCTGTTCTCTCTTAATCTTATTTCAATTATGAAAGTCTTACTTCCATTAAAAAAAATCTTATCAATTGATAGAGTAATACTAGGAATCCTCAGTAAGTGTGCTTCCTCATTACTAGGAATACTCAGTCAACCAATACTAACAATGAGTATGAACACTCTGTGAAATTAGACAAGTTACCAGCGAACCCCAAGAACACGCAATCATCGTTTACTATTCCGCTTGACTTTAAGTCATAGTATGAATCTCTTAGGAAATTACAATGGGAGTCATGATTTTACTATTCCGCTTGACTTTAAGTCATAGTATGAATCTGTTAGGAAATTACAACGGGAGTAGATTTTGACAGCCTGCAAACATGGCCAAAGTTGTCAAACTACGACTGACTCACCACTAAAGCGAAGGTCTGTGATTCTTTCAAGTGTGCTTCTTCATGACTATGACTCAAGATTTCGACATGCTCAGTCAACCAATACTAACCCCTCAAACACGCTGAGAAATGGGATAGTTTCGACATGATAAGTGCTTCCTCACAATGAGTACTAGTCAAACACGCTGCCAATGAATAAGTGCTTCCTCACGACTTTAATGGCTTAGTATGATTTTGACAGCCTACAAACATGGTCGGGTGCATTAATGGCCATAGTTGTCAAACTATGACTGACTCACCACTAAAGCGAAGGTCTGTGATTCTTTCAAGTGTGCTTCCTCATGACTATGACTCAAGATTTTGACATGTTCAGTCAATCAATACTGAATGAATAGGGGATAGGACGCAGTAGTTTTGCACCCTAACTTTGCGCTTCTCAAAATCTTACGTAGAAAATTCAAATCACTCCGATTTTTTACAGCAGTTTACTTGGCAAGTCCTCTACTTATAACTAAGGTTTTAGGGCCACATCATCAAATATGGCCCTCTGATTCCAAATTCACACACCCTTCAATCTGTTGTCCATGGGTTTCATCCACTTCTTCTGCTACATAGGCTTGCCACATAAGAGATGTCAAGCCTAGGGCATCATCTTAAAAATTGCAAATGACACTTCCTGCCTCCAAAATCACTTGGAGAATTTATTATTCAAGTCAATTCAACATTCACCAAGTTTTCAGGCCATTCCCAAGATGGAATGTTGAATTGTGACCCTTCTAGCATCAAAACGCTGATTTTAAGGGTTTCTCAGGCCAACGATAAAGAATTTACTCTAACTTTCAAACCAAATCGTTTCAAGACCTCACTCAAATGTAAAATGAAAGGTCATTCAAAGTCCCAATTTTCACTTATCTCAATTCATGCCTATCGTCCATACAAATCCGTACAAGTGCAGAAAACTCAAGGAAAATGGAGTAAAAATGCAGTTTTAGATTAGTTTGAAAACAAGAATTTCATTACCTACTTCTCTTAACCTGTTGGCACCATTCCTCAGGCTTATATCATTCCAAGGAACTCGTCCAACCACCCCCAACGTATACATTCAATGAACTAACCGTTGGGTAACCAAAAATGCAAAAACTTGTCAAAGTTGCTCATGACAACATTGCAACTTTTGACCATTATTACAATTGGCTCCTGCCTTCACACCAAAAGGCCAAGAATGAACACACAACACATCTAAGACTCCTAAACAATAAAAACACAACTAAAATTCCCATATAAGGCTTTGGAACAAATTGAAACATTTTGGAGCCTTATGGCTTATTACATTGTCTTGGGACCACCATGGACATCACCATGGATCAACATGGATCAACACACATCCTACCAAACAACATCACCATAGAACAACACACATCCAAATGATGCAAACATGTCTCCTTGTGCCCCTACACCAAGGCATGAGCTCTAGTATACGAGCTTTTGAGAAGGCCCATGAGCACAGAGGGGTCAGATTGGAGGAAGTGTTGAATGTGGCTCCACTGCACAATGTGGATGTTATAACTTCAAAGGCTAGAGATATTGATATGCAACTAATACCATAGTTTGGTATGTCATTCATACAGATATAAGGGTGGATAATTCTAAAACACAGACAAATTTGAGTTCATTGGAAGGTTCACAGGGGGCGTTTGATGGTGCTAATGCCACGCAGGCAATGAAGGAACTCAACAGCCACTATTTGACCATTTTTAGTTAGTCTTTAAAAGTAAATACTAGTGTCTCCTCATAGGGTACAGAACTGAGCTTGCCAAGAAACAATGATAATATCAATGTTATAGTATGGTTATTTTGCTCGGGAGGTGTTAAATATGAGCATCGTCTTGTGCCTCCCTCAAAATCTTGTTGTCATGTAGGAAATATGTTCATGTCGATAGCTGAGAATAAACAACATAATGTTGTGTTTAACGAAGCTAATACTTAGGGTATGAACTCAGTGCTAGGGGTGAAGGAATTACAATAAGATTTTGGTATACAAGGGAACAAATTTTTTCAAGGGGTTCGTAATACTCAAAATATTGGTGATGTCTACCAGAATGCAACTATAGTAAAGGTGGATAGTGCAAATAAAACAAGGCATTTTGTTATTTTATATGAACTAGTTGATCGAATTAGTGATTTTACGATGTATGGTGTGCCCAAGAAGACTAACGTTATGTAACCGTATTGATATAATGAAAGAGGAAGTTGTTAACTTCTTTATGATGCAATGACTCATTGATGTTGATGGATAATTCAAAACTAATAAGTGCTACTCTCCAGAATTTATGGATGTGTTCAAGGGGGAATATATTTTTAATCTACATTGAGTGATTTTTTTTATTGTAAGTTTGTGCCTATAGTAGGAGAAGATGTCTTTGACTCTGATTTGATTTGGAGAAGACTCATTCGGAGTGTGTTGGAACAAAGCCTGATAAAATTAAAATATTCTCAATTCTTGGTTGTAATGTGAGATTAGAACTGCAAATGGAGGGGATTGCACATTGCATGGATGTACCAATTGGACCTCATGAGGGAGATTGTTGGGAAAGTGAAGCCCAATGGTCACATGACCATTTGCCTTCTCAACTCTTGGATTCATAGTTGAATATGAATGCATAAATAGATGTGTACAGTCCATGTACTTATGTATTGGTGTATCAGTTAATAGAAGTTATTCCCAGTTTTCCCATGGATCTAGTCAGATATGGTGAACCATGTAATTCGTTGTGTACTATGTTGTGTGTTGTTTATGCATGTTTTAGTTTCATTGCATTATTTTTTCTCTATTTATTTATAATAAACAAACATCACAATGAGTTGTTCAAGAGAAAAAGTTACCCCCTAACCCATGAACGACGCTATCAAATTTGATTGTTCTGCCTAATATTCAAGTCTACAAATGGCTCTAATAAATTTATGATTTAAGATTTGAGTTTGTTGGAAGGTTTGGGGGGGATGTTTGATGGTCCTAATACCACACGAGAAATGATGGAACCCAACAGCTACTATTTTCCTTATTTTGGCTAGTATTTGAAGGCAAATACTAGTGTCTCCTCACAGGGTATAGAACTAAGTTTGCCAAGAAACAATAATAATATCAATGTTATATTATGGTTATTTTTCTTAGGTGGTGTTAAATATGAGCATTGTCATGTAGGAAATATGTTCATTTCAACAGCTGAGGATGAATAACATAATGCGGTGTTTGATGAAGCTAATATGCAAGGTATGAACTCAGTGCTAGGAATGAAGGAATTACAATAAAATTTTGGTATACATGAGAACAATAATTTGCAAGGGGTTCGTAATAGTCATTATTGGTGATGTCTACCAGAATGCAACTATAGTTAAGGTGGGCAGTGCAAATGAAACAGAGTATTCTGTTATTTTATATGAACTAGTTGATCGAATTGGAGATTTTACGATGTATGGTGTGCCCAAGAAGACTAACGTTAAGAAATACCATATTGATATAATAAAAGAGGAAGGTGTCAAATTGTTTATAATGCAATGAGTAATTGATGTTGATGGATAATTCATAACTGATAAGTGTCTCCTCACAGGGTATAGAACTAAGTTTGCCAAGAAACAATAATAATATCAATGCTATATTATGGTTATTTTTCATGGGTGGTGTTAAATACAAGCATAGTCATGTGTCTCCCTTGAAATTCATTTTCATGTAGGAAATATGTTCATGTCAGCAGCTGAGGATGAATAGCATAATGTGGTGTTTGATGAAGCTAATATGCAAGGTATGAACTCAGTGCTAGGGGTGAAAGAAATACAATCAGAGTTTGGTATACAGGGGTCCAGGGACCAACAATTTGCAAGGGGTTCGTAATACTCAAAATATTGGTGATGTCTAGTAGAATGCAACTATAGTAAAGGTGGATAGTGAAAATAAAATAGGGTACTTTGTTATTTTATATGAACTAGTTGATTGAATTGGAGATTTTACGATGTATGGTTTGCCTAACAAGATTGATCATGTTATGTAGCACCGTATTGATGTTGTGTGTGTGTGCTTGTATGTTTTATCTTTTAATTGCCAGGATAAATGAGATTCTGTAGAAGTGGTTATTGCAAGCTAGATGTTGAATCACGTCATAAAAGTAGTTGGAGACATTCAAGGGCAGTTAAATATTTAAAACAACAGAGAGGATGGTTTGCATAAGAATCGACAAAGGAATAGCAAGGCGCTGCCAGATTCATTTATGTTTGTCTTCAACAAACATCAATCTTGTAACACTGCCATGCTATATTCTTGACCGCGGTTTAGCTGAGTTCCACATTTTCTGTGGATTAACTTCTTCTGTTGGCAGTCATAAATATTTTCCACCTCATTTCATTGGTGTGATCTAGATAGTAGGGAGTTGTTATAGTTTTCTTATAAATAAAAGCCTGCACATCTTCTAAGAGGTTAGACAGGGGTTAGAGACAGGATTAGATAGCGTTTTTAGAACTTGAATCATTTCTTTCATTTCATGTGCTGTATCGACTTTTAAAAACAATGAATAAAAGTGATGCTATTCTGAGTCTATAGAATTATCTTTGAAGTTTGGATACACTCATCCAAGGGGGGCCACTTGGTGAGTAGTTCTGTGCATTTGTTAGATTTAATTTTCCTTTTGCTACAGTAGATGTTCTAGTGATTGATTGTTCCTGCAACCACTAGAACCAGATCTTGTGACTATTCTTGCAGCCAAAGCAGATAGAGTAATTCTTGTTTGCTAGCTTTGAACTTAGTTAACAATTATTTAATTAGAATCTTCTATTAATGTTAAGCTTTCTTGTAGCCATTCAGTTGTTATGTTTTCTCTTGTTTATTTCGAATAGATTTAGTTGCTACAGTAGTGCAGAATAACTATCACAGGAACTTAGTGCATATATAGTCCAGACCCATTTCAAGTAATACGTCCCTCGGTTGACAAGTAAATGAACTTCAGTCATGGAGATAATAACTACACAGAATAAATGACCAATCTTTGGGTTGAGACTTTAGTTCTAGCTATTGTTCCTATTGGCAAGGCAAACATTTTTGGCATCGTTGTCGGAAATGGTGTCAAGCTAAGAACCCGTTACAGTTATGAGTTTTCAAGTTTTCAGTATAGTTGTTTTTGATAACTCAATTTGTTTTAAGTAAATCTCATGAATCTGCATGCATAGATGAAGAAGAGATGCTCAAGGTAGATTCCTTCCTAACTGTCCTAATTATACAAGACTCAATCCATATGAAGCACTAGATGTAAATCCTTTTGCTGCACTTTACCAAGCCCCATATAATTTGAACCCACTTGGATTTGAGCTTTCTGAGAACAAACTTCATTTCCTCTTTGGACCTTCTGAAGATGAACTTCATTCAGTAACTCCAATAACTCCTCCTCAAAGACCAATGCAAGGAAATCCACCTCCTGGTGGGAATAACCCACCTCCACATGTGCACCCAATTGGTGTAGGAGCACCTAAGGGTGAACAAATACCCTTTTCAATTTTGGGTATAAGGACTGGTTCAAGTCCATCAGGTTGTTTATAGGGATCTTGGAGTGCATTTTTTCTTTTTCTTTTTGGAGTTCATGTGTCGGCTATACTTACCCCGATAACCCAATGAGGTGCCATCGATTATCGACAAGAGTGTTTTCCACCTACCTCGATAACCCGATGAGGTCACCAACGGGTTGGAGCAAGTCAGAAGGAGCCATCAGCTATCAGCAAGACTAGTTTTTGTGCCGCCCGATAACCCGATGGGAAAGCATACTGTGTGGAGCACATCATCGACTATTGGCATAACAAGTTGGCAGCTACGATGATAACTCGATGTGGAAGTGGAGCGTACCACTGCCCATCCGAAAGAATGTTTTGTTGCTACTTCGATGACCCGATGGACACCGACGAGGAAGTGCGCAATTGGTAGAATGTCATCAGACATCAGAGTAAGCGTTTTGATGCTACTCCGATGACCTGATAGAAAAGTTGTTTATGTTGTAAATTGCCATTGGACGTCGGAATAAGTGTTTTGGTGCTAACCCGATGACTCGATGGAAATAAAAAGATATTTACAGCAGGAAACCAAATTGTGTCGAGTTCAATCTCATCTGTTAGGGATGATTCAAGACATGTTTAGGAGGCTATAAAAGACCCAGTGGGCATTCTGTAATGAGGTGAGAAGGACGTTGGATAGGTGGAACAAATAACATCTTTTGAATAACAATTTGAAGACCATTTTCATTTGAAATTTGTAAATAATGGCTTAAATCTTTAAATGCTAGTGTGATAGAGTAGATGTTTCTTTTTTGTGTTTTGTGAGTTCCAATTTTGAAGTCGTGCCAAGCTCGACTCTGTAAATAAGTTGTCGTTATGTTTCTTGTTTTCTGTTGGTGACAAGTAGTTAAATATGGCTCTATCTTGATTCTCCATCGTGGGATTCACAAGACCATTGGAGGTTGTCAAGAAGAGCCAACCATGTATAGTAGAGTTCTATGTGTAGCAGACCCGGGAATGGAGTCAACCATTTCAGCTGACTGGCCCTAGGCGAGCTTGATGATAGCCTGGCTAGGTATCAGTGACCAAGAGGAATCACTTGTAGGGTAGACTAGAGTCTAGGCTATTAGCCTCAGACCAGGAGAAGATGGGATCAATAAGAGAAAAGATCCAAGATTGAGAGGAAAATGACTTAGGATAAGTCGAGGGGATAGCTAATGATAGGGAAAACCCTACAAGGTGTCTAGTTAGAATTAGTGGAATAGTGAGTTGGTGGATTTACAAAAGTGAATTCACTAAGAGAAGAGTAACAAACCTCGGTAGTGAGGGCCTAGAGTGGATTAGGGGAATAGAGAGGAGCATTCCCGGGTTAGGCTAGGAAAAAGGCCTTGGTGTGAGTCAGGCTAACTCAAACAATCTAGGGTCCTCCCTATTAGATTGGTATCAGAGCTATTTAAAGATTTGGGGTGAAGAGTGTAAGACTAATCTAGTATCAGAAGGAGTAAAGATGGTGACCAATGCAGAATTGGCTAAGTAGGTCGTTGACCAAGAAGATGAAAACTGATTGCTCAAGGAAAGGTTGGATCAGTTGGAGTAGAAACCAGGTGTGGTGGAAGTCAAGACAACAGAAGTGAGTGGGAAGATAGATGAGAAGGGTAAAATGTTGGCAATAGAGGATGAAGTCCCTGCCCCAGACCTTGTTATTGATCAAGAACCATTCTTAAAGGCTTTGAAGGCAATGAGTGGAAAGTCTTTGGAAGGAGTACCATTGTTTAGTGGCAAGATGGAAGCAGATTTAGTAATGGAATGGATAAAGGGTATGGAAAATCATTTTGAGTGTGAAGGTGTGACTGAGGCCCAAAAGGTTAAGGTGGCTAAGTCAAGAATGAGAGGTGTTGTCGTTACTTGGTGGAAGTTTATACAAAATGAGAGAGAAAGAGAAGGTAAGATCCCCATCTCTACTTGGAAAGGGATGGTAAGCAAAATCAGAGAGACTTATCTTCTTGAGGATTATGAAGTGTAGTTGCATAGGAAAAGACAAAACCTAAGGCAAAAGGAGTTAGATGTAAGTACCTACATCAAAGAGTTCTAGAAGTTGTGTCTAAGGTCAAAAGTGATGGAGGATGAAAGCATTAGAGTAGCAAGGTATCTTGATGGTCTGAGATGGAACATACAAGAGGAATTAAGTTTGTTGAGTCTAAATACCATTCACAAATGTTATCAATTGGCCCTAAAAGTAGAAGAAAAGAATAAGAAGAAACATGAAAGCACTAGTAGAGGGAGAGGTAGAGGCCGAGATTCAAAAGGTTATAGAGGAAGCTATAGTGGTAGAGGAAGTGAAATAAGATCACAAGGAGAGTTAAAATTGACTGAGAAGACTAATGAATCCAGTGGAAGAGGAAACTATGGTAGAGGAAGAGGTCATAACAACCACAATAGAGGTAGATCTGGAAGTTCTGGTGGAGGATCATACTTTGCAAACATGAAGTGTTACCACTGTAGTAATTTTGGTCATCCTACCTATAGGTGTCTGGAGAAGGCAACCTCATCACATTCAGAGAAAAGAATCAATTATGTGCAAGAGGATTCTAGTAGTGTGAAGTCTCTTGAAGTAAACCTTGACTCAGAGAATGGTGAGAATCTGATGGTTAGAAGGGTGATAATCAAGGAACTAGTTAAGGAAGAGCCTAAACAGAGGAGGTCTCTTTTCAGAGTAAAGTGCAAGATACTTGGTAAGGTTTGTAAAGTGATCATTGACTTAGGATCAATGAACAATATCATCTCTGAAGAAGAAGTAAGTAAACTTGGGTTGAGTAGCATGCCACATAGTCATCCTTACAAGGTCACATGGTTGAATAAAGGACAACATGTGTTAGTAAATGAACAAGTATGGGTTGAATTTGCAATTGGGAAATATTCGGACATAATTCTATGTGATGTTCTACCCATGGATGCCTATCATTTGTTGCTAGGAAGACCATGGCAATTTGACAGAAAAGATATCCATGACGGAGAAAAAAACTCCTATGCATTCACAAAGGAAGGGGTGACATACATGATTCAATCTTTGGTAGAGGATGAAGGAAACAAGACTAGTGGTCCTAATGTGTTGTTGGTCAGAGGAAAATAATTTATGAGAGATCTCAGGAAAGGAGATGGAGAACATTATGCTCTCTAAGTGAAACCTAGTCAAGAAAAGAAGACTGAACAAGAAAGTTTACATAAAGAGGTTCAGCAACCAAGAAAGGAGGTAAATGGAGACTATGTACTAAGTCTCAGGCAATAAACAGAATCACCATAAGATAGAGATTTCCTATCCCTAGAATTGAGGATTTAATGGATTTGTAGCATCGTAAATTGTACGCACTTGCTAGGGTGGTACAATTTCACACCTAGTTTAGCACCCGCCTTGGTGCATTTTACATTTTGCATTGCATTTCTCCTTTAGCACTTAATTAATCAAATTAATTAGGTCTAAGGTCCTATTTCATCGTCCTCTACATCATAAAGTTGGGTCCTTTCATCAAAGCGTGCCCTTTTCATTTTATTCCTCCAATACATCATTCAATCAAAAACCCTAATTAAGTCCTATTTTGAACTTGGGGGCTTGGTTTTGGGGGTCAAAACATCTCGAAATCACCTATAACTTCGGGATTCTCTCTAAAATCATCATATCTGACGGCCCTAAAAATTTGGTGAAAAGTTGTCGGGACCGTGGCACCCGGAGTGCACATGGTTCCGGACATTTTTCCCAAAATTTTAGGAGCACGATCCAATCATAAAATAAAGCTTAACCCCAAGAAATTGGTGGGATATTCAATCTCTAGGTCGGCCAAAAGATGAAATTACGACCTAGGGTTTCCTACATAAGAGCTCTCTTTCTTCATTTGAAGGGATCCGATTTTTGTTTTCAAGAACTTCATATGTAGCGAAAGAGCAGATCTTGGAAGACTTCAACAATATTCAACATCCCTCTATCAAGAATTTATCAATTTCATTCATCCATTTAGGGCTTGGAAGACATTGAAGAACAATAGGAGATTACCGACTGAAGATTGGCTTGTACACCTCCTTCGAGGGTTGGGTATGATTTCATGTTGTTTTCATGTCTTTGCATAAGCTTCAATATATCATTTATTCATGCTTTAGATCACTTTGCATCTTGATTTAGAGCATTTACATTGTCATTTACAAGCAATTAGGGTTTACTTTCTAGGTTGCTCTAGTTTGCTTTCTTGCATTTTAGGACCTTGCACACACACTAGGTCTGCACACACAATACATTTTACAAAACAACTTGGCTATTCATGGAGGTGGAAATCATCGAAGCGGGGGTTTGACTAAGGCAAAACCCTATATAGCCGCCCATACACCCTTTTCAGATATCAGTGTAGGTTTCGGGACTCGGACGACGCCGCAGAATACAGATCCGGAGAGAACAGGTCGAGACAGCACTCTGCATCAAATTGCAGAGAAAAAGACTGGGACAGGGGCGCTGGGCGCGCTGGTCCCTGGGACAGAGGTGCTGGGCACCCTGGTCCTCTAGACATACAACATTTTTGACAGTTTTTGATAGTGTTCCAGAGTGCAAAACAACAGTTTCCGGTGCAGTTTTTAGGACAAAATCAGGACAGTGGCACCCGTGCCCCCATCCCGAACATTTTCAGTCCGATTTTGACTCCTAGTACACATCTGCATTCTTATTTCATCCTTGTATTTACAGTTGTTCATTGTTTAATCTCAATTCTGCAATCTTGTTATTAGTTCATACTTGCATTTTGGGATTAGGGTTTGAACTTGCATCATTTGATCTTCCAATTTCAACAAGGGAATAGAAATCCTAATAGATATCCCGTGGCTCTCTCTTTCACAAAAAGAAGTAGCCAATTGTGCGATATCTCTAGGCTCTTTCGTATTCCGTAATGTGTGTCAAAAGGTAGGATTAGGGCATGATAACCTAGTCTCGCTTTTTCCCCTACACAGGATTGTCTTGGAGAAGAAAAGTATTTCACTAAGCTAAATTTAAAGAGTGGATATCACCAGATCTGGATTAAAGAAGGGGATGAATGGAAAACAACTTTTAAGACCACAGAGGGATTAGTTATGCCACTTGGGCTTACTAACACCCCTAGTACCTTCATGAGGTTGATGAATGAGGTGTTGAAGGACTACATAGGTAGATTTGTAGTGGTATACCTTGATGATATCCTCATATTCAACAAAACAGAGGAAGAGTATCTTGAACACTTGCAGATTGTATTAAGGAAACTGCATGAGGAACAATTGGCAATCAATCTTGAAAAATGTGAATTCATGAAACAAGAACTCATTTATCTAGGTTTTGTTGTATCCCAAGGCACTTTGGAAATGGATCCTAGCAAGGTGGGAGAAATACAGAGTTGGCCTACACTGAAAATTGCTACTGAGGTAAGAAGTTTTCATGGACTTGCCCAATTTTATAGGAAGTTCATTCGAGGTTTTAGTGAAATTTGTGCTCATGTTCTTGATACAATTAAGGGTGGGTTGAAAACTAAGTTTAGGTAGACTAAAGACTTCGATGAGGGGTTTGAGTTGCTCAAAAAGGGGATAGCTACCAAACCCATCCTAGTTTTACCGAGTTTTGATAAGTTGTTTACCTTAGAATGTGATGCTAGTCATATAGTAGTAGGAGTTGTTTTGAACCAAGAGGGAAGACCAGTAGCATTCTATGCTCATGTTCTTGATACAATTAAGGGTGGGTTGAAAACTAAGTTTAGGTGGACTAAAGACGCCGACCAGTGGTTTGAGTTGCTCAAAAAGGGGATAGCTACCCAACCCATCCTAGTTTTACCGAGTTTTGATAAGTTGTTTACCTTAGAATGTGATGCTAGTCATATAGCAGTAGGAGTTGTTTTGAACCAAGAGAGAAGACCAGTAGCATTCTATAGTGAGAAATTGAATGACGCCAAGAAGAGATACTCATCCTATGACTTAGAATTTTATGCCTTAGTGCAAGCTCTTAGGAAATGGAGGCATTATCTTTTGCCCAAAGAATTTGTAGTGTTTACAGATAACCAAGCCTTGAGTTTTATCAATTCTCAAGAAAAGTTGAGCAATAGACACATCAAATGGATAGAATACCTGCAGGCATACACTTTCACTATCAAGAACAAAAAGGGACAACTGAACAAGGTAGCAGATGCCTTAAGTAGAAAACTTCTCACTATCCAAGAAGTGACTTTGCAGAGCATAGGTGTGGAGAGTTTCAAGGAGCTTTATAGAGAAGATGAAGACTTTTCTTAGGTATACAAGGTATGCGGTGAGTTTAATAATCATTTCAATAGCCAGTATGCAGAACACACATTGTAGAGAAGTCTTTTGTTTAAGGGATGTTAGTTATGTGTGTCAAGAGGATCTATGAGGGAAAATCTCATATAGGAAAAACATAATGGAAGTCATAGTTGACATTTTGGTTTGAATAAAACACTTGAGTTGGTGCAAAGATTTTATTATTGGCCGAAAATGCATAGAGATATCAAGAAGTATGTTGAGCAGTGTATTGTGTGTCAGAAAGGCAAGGGTACTAGTTCAAATTCTAGACTATACCAACCTTCACCAATTCCCAAAAGACCATGGGAGTGCATTAGCATGGATTTTATTGTGGGTTTGCCAAAAACCAAGATTGGCCTGGATAGTATTTTTGTCATTGTTGACCAATTTAGTAAAATGAGTCATTTTGTTCCATGCAAGACTATGCATGATGCTAGTTACATTGCACATTTATTTTTCAAAGAGGTGGTAAGAATTCATGCGCTGTCTCTCAGTATAGTTTCAAACAGGGATGTGAAGTTTATGGGAAACTTTTGGAAAAATCTGTGGACAAGACTGGGAACTAACCTTTCTTTTGGTTTTGCGTACCATCCACAGACAGATGGTCAAACTAAGGTCATTAACCGAGTATTGGGTAATCTTCTGAGGTGTCGGATGAAAGAGTATAGATAGATGTGGGATCAAGTGCTACCACAGGCAGAATTTGCATATAATGACAATGTCAATAGAACTACAAGTATGAGTCCTTTTGAGATTGTTTATGAACTCCACCCATGCGGTGTTTGTGAACTTCAAGATTTGGGAAGCCTAGAAGGAAGAAGTGGATATGCAGAGGATTTCACTCAATCTATGAAAGAGGTGCATGAACAAGTGTAGAGAACCTTGATCGACACTACGCAGAGGATTAAGGATAAAGCAGATGAGAGGAGAAAAGACATTCAATTTGTAGTGGGAGACATAGTTATGGTACATCTAAACAAGGAAAGATAGCAGAAGGGAGTCCCTAGTAAGGTTCAGATGAGGAGAATAGGACCTTGCAAAATTTTGGCTAAGTATGGCTCCAATGCTTATAAGGTAGATTTACCCGCAGATTTGGCATTGTCCCCTGTGTTTAATGTCAAAGACTTGGTTCAGTTTAAAGGTCCCGTAGCAGTGCCAAATGGACGAAATCCAACAGGGGAAACTACTCTCAGTGATATTCCAGTACCACCCATTTCTAAACCACAAGCAGAACAAATTTTAGATTCCAGGGTGAAGAAGCAAACGAGGCATGGCATGTATATGGAACACTTAATCAAGTGGCACAACTTACTTGAAGATGAAGTCACTTGGGTTGCAGAATCCGATTTCAAAATATTGGGCATTGATGTCACCTTGGTGCCCCCAGGGGGGAATTAATTTTTTGTGTGGGAAGTATGGTGCAGGAGAACCTAAGGGTGAGAAAATAACCTTTTCAATTTTGGGCATAAGGATTGTTCAAGTCCATCAGGCTGTGTATAGGGAGCTTGGAGTGCATTTTTGTTTTCTTTTTGGAGTTCATGTGTCAGCTATACTTACCCTGACAACCCAATGAGGTGCCATCTGTTATCGGCGGGAGTGTTTTCTGATGAGTTGAGACATTGTCATATTTCTATCCTTAGAACTCTTGAGCTTTTGTCATCTTTTGATTTGCATAGTAGTAGTGATGTATCAAAAGTTTACTATATGTATTCCATATGTTAGCCTTAACCTATTAAATCATGTTTTATCTTTGCCAGTTTATTCCTATAACCATGCCATTTATTCCTGCAGCCATGTGATTTATTCCTGTTGCCATGCAGATTGTTTAGGGCAATATCATATGTCAAATTAATAGAAGTCTTGATTAAATAAAATGCGTATTTATGTTCTTGTATGTTATTTCTTTTGTAGTGCAGGGAATAAATGATGCTGCGATAGATGTTCGCCTATCACGCCAGTTGAAGGAAATGATACTCAAGAAGATGACTAAAGATCGAAAAACAGAAAAGCTGAGAAGCATAAGGAACGGCATAAGAGGACTAATCAAGCGATACTACTGATGTCTACCTTAGGTGGACATTGAAGTTGTAAATACCACCACAGTATGTTATGACTATGGTTTGGTTTAGATCTACATTTCCTATAGCATAACTCCAGCTATCTCCTTTCTCGATCAATTATCCGCCTCTTGTTTTCAGTGTGATTTGTGTTGTCTATTGTAGATGTTTTCTTTTTAATAATAAGCTTTTTATTTTATTGGAGGCTAGATAAAAAGGGAAGAAAAATAGAGCAGAGGATTTTTCATAAGTATTTTTGAGTTTCTTTTCATATTGAATCATGTAACGACTTCCAAAGAATGATGAATAAAAATATGTTATTCTGAGCTTTTAAAGTTGTTTTTGGGAATCCTGGTATCACTCATCCAAGGGGGCCCACTTGGTGAGTGTTTCTGTGCATTTGTTAATATTAGTTTTCTTTCCTTAGCTACAATAGACATTCTTGCATTGACTGTTCCTGCAGCCACTAGAAACAGATCCACTGATTGTTCCTGCAGCCAAACCAAAACAGAGTAATTTCTATTATCAGCATTGAATTTATCCAGTATTGCTTTTATGAATTTATGCAAAAAATTTCTGTAGCCTTTCTATAGTTTCAATTCTTGCTTATCTTCTCGGCATAATGTTAGTTGTTGTATTAATGCAGAATCGTTGTCGCAGGAACTTAGTGCATATATAGTACAGACCCATTTCAAGTATTACGTCCCTGGGTTGACAATCAAATGAACACTAGCTATGGAAATAGTGACTTTACCAAATGAATGTCCAAACTTCGGGTTGAGACTTCAACTAGAGTTATTATTCTTATTGTTGGGTTGAATATTTTTGGCACCATTGCTGGAGATGGTGTCAAACTAAGAACCTATTATGGTTATTGTCTTTTCAGTTTTTAGTTAATTGTTTTTTTGGAATCGAAAAAAAATTCATGAATCTGCATGCATAGGCGAAGAAGAGATGTTCTAGGTAGATTTCTGCCTAGCCATCCTAATCATGCAGAAAATAATTCCCCTTATATAAATCCTTTTGCTGAACTTTATCAAACCCTAGAGAATTTGAACCATCTTGAATCTGAATTTCTAGAAGGTAGTCTTCAGTTCCTCTTTGGACCTCAACAAGAAGAATTTCATATAGTAACTCCCCCCACAAGTCCAATGCAAGGAAACCCACCTCGTGGTGGAAATAATCCACCACCACCACCTTTGCACCCAACGTTTGAGCTCTCCATATCTGATTAGCATGATAATGCTAATCTCAAGAACATTCCAGCTTCTTCCCTCCCTAAATTCTATGGATTGGTGACAGAGGATCTAGACACATTTTTGTTTGAGTTTGATGTTCTCTGTAGGAGTTTTGACTATACTACAGATGCCCATAGACTCAAAATATTTCCTGCCACCTTGAAGGAATCATCTTTAAGATGGTTTATGAGCTTGGGTAGTAGCACAATCAATACATGGGATGAGATGAAATGATTGTTTCTTCTAAAATATAAAAATTATTGTAGAGGCATTGATTTTCATGGGGATGATATCTTTAGAATGACACAGAAAGAAGATGAGAGTCTTGAAGATTATCTGGAGAGCTTTCTGTTTAGTGTCAAAAAGTCCAAACATAGTACTCTAAATGAAGATTCCCTCAAGTTGATATTTTTGAAGGGAATTAGTGATGAATGCACCGATTCTCTGGATCTTATGGGAGGAGGTGATATTACATAGTCCACTTGGGGTGAAATAGGACAAATTTGTAAGAAGTATTCTAGATCTGCTTCTAAGAAGAACAGGCATTTCAAACCAAGAGCACCTTCATCAGCATCTAGTACTGGAGTTTCTAGAATGAAACTTATCCATTTATTGAAGGACTTTAAGGAGGACATTATAAATAATATGGATACTCAATTGGATACACTTTCAACTAAGAAGAAGCATGAAGAAGCTTATGCATTTCTTGCAAAATTTAGCCCTCATTGTAGATAGCAAAAGAAGGATTGCCAATGTAAAATGGCTGCAAATGTTGAGGTTCCTGACTTCAATCCAATACAAGGTGAGGATGAGCAAGTTTTCCATGTTGTTCAAAGAAGGCCAAATTTCCAAAGACAAGGTATGCCTCTGGATCCACTTTCTTTTTCTGGTTATAGTGGAAATTCTTATGTACCAAATAACCAATGACAATCACCATATGCTCAAAATTTTGGTAATTATCAAAACTGGTATGGTTCTCAAGGCCAAGGGAAACATTTTTCTAATCAAATGCCATAGTGGCAACAACCACGAGGGAATTGGTATCCACCTCAAGGCCAAGGAAGTCAGTTTCAAGGGAATTGGCAACCTACTCCTCAATGGAGGGGGAGTCAGCCATGGACTGCCCAATCTTCTGGCTATCAACAACCTATTCAACAGCCACAGCCTCCTGCAATAATGCCTCCTCCTGCAACCACTGTTGTCCCACCTAAACCAATGCAGTTGCCCACTCAACCAATGTCAAATCCTAATATTAAATCTCAGCAACAACAACAAGCTTATTCAACTGATCTTAATAGATACCCAACCTATTCTCTATCCCTAAGTGATATTCACCTCTGATCTAGGACAACTTTGCCTAATCCATCTCCTCCAATTATCACTGAGGTACAAGAAGAACAAGAGATCTCTAATCAAACAAATACAATACCTCAAAAGCAGATATTACCACCATTTCCCTAGAGATTGCAAGAAAAGGAAGTTCTCATAGAACAAGAGCAAGGTTTTTATATTATAGATCAACTGAAACATGTTTGTGTTAAAATTCCACTGTTGCAAGCAAAAAAAGATGTTCTTATATATAGTAAGGCACTGAGAGAAGCATGATAAAAAAACTTGGTAGGAAGAAGAAGGATCCACAAACAGTGCATGTTATGGGTCAACTGGCAGATATTATGTTAGGCAAGGTTGCAATTCCAAAATATTCTGATCCAGGTAGTCTTGTTGTAAGTATAGTCATTAATGGTAGCTAGATAAGAAATGTTTTAATTGATTTAGGGGCAGCCATTAATGTGATGACAAGAGAAGTAATGCAACAACTTGAAATCAAGATGTGGTGATTATTTTAGATTCCTGGGAATACCCTGTAGACTTTATGATTCTATCTCCAAAGGCAACAGTGGGAGGATATCCGGTGATTTTGGGAAGACCTTGGCTTACCACGACTGATGCATATATTGGATGTAGATTAGGGGATATGACTATTTCAGATGGGAACTCTACAAAAACATTATCTTCGTATTCTCCTACACAACCCCAGTTTGATCAACAACAAGCTGTTTGGCCTATTTTGGGAGAAGAATCTGAGGGAGTTGACTCTATTAATCACCTTATGATGATTAATTGAGGGTCATTCATGCAATTACATGATGAAGACTCAATTCTTTATAAAATTTTGATAAATGAGTTGATACAAGAAAAACAATTGCAAGAGTTGGTACCGAATATTGCAGATTTAGACTTTCCTGCAGCCACTGATGTATTGCATACTTTGTTGTTGTAGGAAGTCTGTACTTCTCATTTTTCTAATATGAACCAGATTGATCTTACTATCAAGGTAGAAGTTGATTTGAATAAATGTTTGAATATCAATAGAGATCTTTCAGATACTCAAAGGGCCCTCATGGACTTGCCGAAATGTCATAAAAATGCTTTTGCGTGGGATTACAAGGATATGCATGGAATAGATCCAATAGTTTGCACCCACCGTATCTATATAAAAGAAGAATGTTTCCCACTCAGACAGTCGCAAAGAAGAATCAATCCTACATTAAAAGAAATAGTTAAAGAAGAATTGCATAAGTTGTTAAAGGCCAGGTTTATCTATCCTATCTTTGATAGCCAATGGGTATCACCTTTGGTAATAGTTCTTGTATGCGGGAAACGCGGTTCAATGAAACTTAAATTGTGAAAATATTCAAACACTTTCCCACACACCCATGGGACTGTTGGTACAAGTTATGGAGCTATGAGGAATAGCTCAACTTCCCAAGGATTGTTCCATGGTTTTCTATCTCACAAAGTCCCTCAAGCCAATGCCTTTGCTCTCAGATCATTGAGCAAAGTGACTTAGGAATGACAAATGCAAGAATGAGGGATGCTTTTGATCAGATTTAGCATGAATGCATCCTATTTAGGCATGATTCTAGCAAATGAACTAAACTAGATGATAAGATGACAAGGTTAGTAAAAATACTATCCTAACATGATATACTAGTTATATGAATTAATCTAAGATGATAGAAATGCTGTAAAATGATTATTAGATTTATTTCTATTACAAAGAGAGGCTAAATGCTTGCTAAAATTTGAGTATAAGTATGATGTTAAAGAATTGGATCCTTAAAATGAGGGTATGAGGGCTCTATTTATAGAAGAAATAGGGAAATGGATGGTCAGGATTGAAAGTTATCAATCCATGTTTGCAATTCTCACCAATGAAATCGTGACAATTGTCAACATAAGACTACTTGAGAGGAGATGTAAGAAGCATTAAATGCTTGTGAAGACCTCATGGTTACCTTAGGGGGGGAAGGGTTAAGGGTAGGTCAAGGTTATCCATTGGATAAAGCTTTTACCCAAAGGGTAAACTCTTGTGCAAGGGTTAAAGGAATAACCATGGTCAAAGCAATGAATGCTTGATGAGACTCCTGGGTTAGATGAGGGTTGAGTTAGGAAAAAATTCTCTAACCATGCCACAAAGGGTTAGTTAACTGTTAATGGTTTGAAAGACTTTGGGGACAAACTTGTAAGAGTCCTTCCAAATTTGGGGGCATTCAACAAGTTAGCTTGTTGAAGGCATAAAGGCTTTAATGCCTTTGGAAGACTTTACTCCAAATTTGAGAAGTGACCTCCTCAAATTTAGGGAAAGGGGATAATTGAAGGGTTTAGGTTAATTGAATAGGATTAGAGGGATTCTAGAAGAATTTAGAAAGAGGGTTAGGAGGCAAGTGGGAGATGTAGGAAAAAGCAAGTGGGTGAGGGATAATAGGATTTAATTAAAATAAAATTGCTTTATTTCAATTATGGTTGCAAGTGGAGGATTTAAATAAATTAGATTTATTTAATTGGGCTGAACTATTTAATTAAATGTAAATTTAATTAAAAGTAGAGAGGGGATTTAATTAAATAAAATGTTTTATTCAATTAAATGATAAAAAGGGCTTAAGTGAATTTAAATAATAAATTGAATAATTTATTTAATTAAATAGAAGAATGTGGATGATTTAATTAAATTAGATTTAACTAAATAGAGGAATGAGAATAAAATGAACATTAAATATTCATTTAGGAATATGGTCATTTTTATACGTCTACATTTTGCCCCTCTTTGAAGTGACATGTGTGCACATGTTAATTCAAAGAAAATGATGTGTCGTCAAAATTTGATCATAATCAATGTGATGTCGATGTCAAGATGTTCATGTCATGCCCTAGATTTGATAAATGATATTCCAGATTTGATAAATGATGTTGATAATGCCCCCTCGGGAGATGAATAAAATCTTTGAAAATTTGATTTGATTTTCATAAATTTTATTGCATTTTAAAATTTTGTCTATGTTCAATGTGTTAATTTGATTCATCTCCCGATAATGATGTTTGTTAGGGTTAGAAGTGAGACCACGAGCAATTTACATGTGCCACCATGTAACCCTAATTTCTGTTTACCCTTTAAAAAGTTGTTTTATTTTTATCATTTGTGTTTGTTGACTTTGGAGAAAGTGACATTTGGAGAGAAAGTCAAGATGTCGGTTCCCTATGCTTCCCATCGATCCAAGTGCATTCGGAGGTATCAGAGGCCCGCAACGTATGGACCACCAGTAAGTCATCAATTTTTGCCCCTTTTTGGTTTTTGTTTTGTCATTTTTAGTCATTTTTTTGATTTTTTGTCATGGAATTTAATGGTTTAGCGTGTAGGGTCTGCACCCTAGCGCATACGATAAAAGGGTTAGCGCATTGATTGTTAGAAACTAGGGTAGCGTTCGGGTTGGTTTGGGTAGCGCGTAGGTAGGTTAGGATAGCGCATCAAGGTTTTTTTAGCGCAACAGGTTAACAGGCTAGCGCATAGGGGGAAAAGGGTAGCACATAGGTAAGACCTAGCGCACAGGGTCCATAGGGGTTCGCACAGGTAGAATAGGCTAGCGCGTAGGTGTAACCTAGCGTGTAGCATTAGGTTTGCAGCGCAGGGGTAGATTAGGTTAGCGCATAAGTAAGTTTGAGCGAATAGGGTGATTTAGGTAGCGCAAAGATAGAACAGGGTAGCACATAGGAATAGTTTAGCGCTTAGGGTGTATTTGGTAGCACATGGAGGATTTTGGATACGCATGGCAGGCAGCTTAGCACGTTGAAAAATGTTTTTAGCACGTAGGTAGAAAATGTTGGGGAAAATAGGATTTTGTGAGAGATTATGAGATGAATGTAGATAGTTGGGGGTAAGTAGGTGTCTGCCAATCTATCTGGGATGGGTGTGATAGTCAATCTACGTGCCTGCTATTGTTGTTTTGATAAATTGTCCGATATGAGTTTTGATATGGATTTGAGAGATGACTTGATTTGATTTGCAATGTTTCAAGTTGATATGATCTGATGTTGATATGGATTTTTGATATGATGCAGATTTTGATATGGATTTTTTATATGAACTTGATTTGATATTCAATGTTTCAAGTTGATATGGATGTGAAACTTGAGTTGTTTTTCAACTTGATATGGATGTGAAACTTGAGTTATTTTTCAAGTTGATATGGATTTGAAACTTGAGTTGTTTTTCAAGTTGATATGGATGTGAAACTTGAGTTGTTTTTCAAGTTGATATGGATGTGAAACTTGAGTTGTTTTTCAAGTTGATATGAATGTTTGATAGATAACTTGATTTGATTTACGTGGTTTCAAGTTGTTATGATCTGATGTTGATATGGATTTGATATGATGTGAAACTTGATTGGTTTTTCAAGTTGATATGAATTGGATGTTTTGATATGGATTTTTGATATGATGGGGGAACTGATATTGGGCATGTTTTGCTTGTGAGAGAAGCGGTTTGGGGTTGTGTAGTCGTGAGAGTGATTTTCGAGACCATGGTCTTTGATACCATGACTAACATAGGCAAACAAGGACATTATTGAGAGATGTGGACTATCTTCTTTGTTAGAGATGCCTTGGTATATCATTAACCAAGGTTTATTGATAGCTTTGGCCGAGAGGTGGCATAGTGACACCAACACCTTTCATTTGGCCACAGGTGAGATTACAATGACACCTGAGGATTGCTATTGGATTTTGTGGATTCCTATGGTAGGTGCACTATTTCCATATGAGAAGACTGAGGAGGGTGGTACAGAGGCTCTTCGCTGGATACTATAGGATGATATGATTCGCAGATACAAGATCCCCTGGCAGGAGTTCATTGATTTGGATACGCTCTTCTACCATCAGTACTAGCAGGTTTTATAGGTGGCTTCTTATGTCCCGATCGTAGGTCAAAGGGACTAGCAGTGGGATGGGGATTGGTTTTGGAGGACATGGTGACAGAGGGTCGCCGATTTGCATGGGGGTCTGCTATGTTAGCCCTCTTATATAGGGACTTACATCAGGTGGTCTACTTGGGATATGGTAGTCTATCAGCTGGGGTGATGCTGCTATAGGTATGGGCGTGGGAGCATATTCCCGCAACTATGCCACTTGCAGATAGAGACAAACCTGTTGGGTGCGCTTATGCCTATGGATATAGGGATAGTTGTTCAGCATAAGCTGGGAAAACTAGAGCATTGGAGGCGAGTGCTTGATGATATTGACACAATCATCTAGAGACCGTATATGGATTGTGAGGTGTGGGCAGAGGATGGGATGGAGATTCCTTATGTCTATATGTCCTGATATTTGATAGGGTAGACGCCCTTTGTTATTGAGAGATTCCTGCATAGCCGGGTTCATCGATAGTATGGATGACAGTAGGGGATTCCACAAGGAGCATGCTTGTATGCTCGACGAAGGCATGATGTGCTAGAGTGGGGACCCACTATTGATAGCACGATGGTGATTAAGGAGTTCTTTTACCTAGCGGGCCAGATCTGGGACTATGCCTAGGAGATAGTGGATACAGGTATGATAGAGGAGTTCTTAGCACTCTTTGCGGCTCATGTTGTGGCCAGGATATTGGATCTAGTGAAGATGATTCCCACTTTTGATGATGAGGAGGATGAGCAGCCTGAGAGGCTAGGGAGATGGGGAGATGATGTAGAGGAGTTGGATGAGGGAGGTGGGGATGGGGAGGTGATGACGGTGGAGATGGTGGAGGAGGTGGCTGAGGTTGGTGTGGGGATAGAGGGAGAGGAGATCAGGGGAGGAGAGGAGATAGAGGTGGAGCTGGTGGTGACAGAGGGATACAGATGGAGAGAGTAGTGTGGTAGGCTGTGGAGGATAGAGGGAGAGGAGGTTTACCTATTGGAGCTAGTGGTGGGGAGCGGGTAGGAGAGGTGATAGCAGTTGTGGGAGGGACAGATGAGTTTAGATGACTAACCCAGAGGAGGAGGTCAGATGTATTACCCCCATCAGCGCCTAAGATAAGGAGAGGGACATGGGGTACCACTACATAGGTACCCCTCTAGATTCAAATTCCTACTCACTAGGAGGATGCTCATATTAGATCCTTACAGTTGTTAGTGCAGCATCTATAGACACAGTTGTTGGCACATCAATATCAGATCACACAGTTGATGGTTGAGCGGGATGCAGTTTTGGAGCACTTTGGTCGAGTGAAGGCTCGAGAAAATAGTTTGGAGAGAGTCGGGGCTGGTGGCTCAATGAGAGACACCTTGAGGGAGATGCAATACATAGCGAAGGAGGCTGAGTACTACTGGCGACATTATGAGGATCTGGTTCCCAGGGAGTGCAGAGTTCCTAGCTTCATGGTGATGAGATCTAGTCGATCCAGGCAAACTAGTTCGAGGACAGAGAGCAAAGGTGTGACTAGGCCTACTCGTGAGGATCCACCTGGAGATCCAGATGTTGGGACATCTACTGTGAGACCATCACCCTCAGGAGATAGTCATACCTAAGAGACGTTGTCTCCATTGTATTTTGATCATTTTGTTCGACTTGGGACAGACATGACATATTTTGTAAACGTGATTATTTTTGAGATATATATATGACACCATTTTCTTTGATCCACATGTGATGTGTTATGGATGATGCTTTCTATATGATTTTGATGTTTCTATGATGATATTGCAATGCCTTAGATAAATGCATGTGATGTGATATTTGATGGATGTGATGTGAGATGTTTATGATAATGATATGATGTAAGATGTATCTTGAAAATGAGATGTATGATATGATATACTGTGAGATGTAGCTTGAAAATGAAATGTATGATATTTAATGCTGTGAGATGTATCTTGAGATGTATGATATGATATGCTGTGAGATGTATCTTGAAAATGAGATGTATGATAATGATATGCAACTATTGTAAAATTATATGCAACTAATTGATCATCCTCATTCTTCCATTTGTCATTCCTGTATAGTCACATGTTTTTTCTTTCTTTGTGTTTATCATCATTGAGATTTGATTTGTGGGGATATGTTGAAAATTTATACAAGCATAATGGTATAATTGAACCATAATGACCTGAGAAAAATTTACATGATTTTTTATTTTGCAAGGTGGCATAAGCATCGAGGTATAATTGAACTAAGATGACCTGGGTGCGGCTGGCATATAAACAGACAAGATTAAACCATTTGTATGCGCAAAATGGAATCATGTCTTCAGTGATATGCTTTGAATCATGTCTCAAGACAAGTATTTGCACAGTACAAGTGATCGCCTCACAGATAGAAAAATAAAAAGATATTGGAGTCCCAATGACTTTCTCTAGCTCGATGCATCGTTGAGAAAATGTAGAGGATCCAATAATTCAAAAAAGTTCAAGTACAAAAATAGTCAAAACTTCATGTAAGATGCAAACATTTTATACTTCAGAAAATCATCCATTATGTGTTGTGAATCCTTTTAAGTGATGAATGTTGTGTTCTCTTGATTGTGGATTTGTTGGACATGATGCTATGAGTCTGCTGCAAGTATTGACTTAGGATGGAATGTTGATCAATGTTGCCCCTAGATATATCTACCTCATGACGTGGATATTTCTAGTGATTACCAAGCCATGGTGGGATATGATGAAATGATATTTAGATGAACAAGGACAATGACTATGCTAAGTATGTCCTAGATAATGCTATTTTGATAAAGTTTTGGGCGATGGCCGATAGTGCTTGATTGTGGATATAAAAAGATTAAGAATATAGGTAGATAGAGGAGCTTTCCTCTCACAATGGCGCCTATTGCTAGGTTTTCAACAATTGTTTTTATTGCACCTTTTTGTTTGCTTTTTCTTGATTTTTTGACTTTTTAAATTTTTTTGACTTTTTCGTGCATTAGATTGCTCAAGTATAGTATTTATTCAAATGGATGTTGTTGGTTGGTTCATCGAGCACATCTCATTTTGAAGTTATTAGCTGATAGGCACCTGAGCCATAGGCTGATATGATGACATAGGGACCTAACCAGTTAGGTTCAAATTTTCCTTTCTTTTCCCAATCTTGCTGATTTCTGGGATTTTCTTTTAGTACAAGATCACCAATCTTAAAAATCTGATGAATGACTTTGTGATTGTAACTTTGACACATGCATTGCTAATATGCTTTGAGGTGAGTATAGGCATGTTGTTGCTTTTTATCTAGAAGTTCTAGCTCTTGTAGTCGGTTTACTCGATACTCTTCATCTAGAATGAGGCCTTTCAAAGATAGTCTGAGTGATGGGATCTCTACCTCTAGGGGTAAAATTGCTTCTAATCCATACATTAATGAATATGGCGTAGCTCTTGTAGGTGTGTGGATGCTAATTCTGTATGCCCAAAGTGCTGGATTGAGTTGTATGTGCCAATCTTTTCATGCATCATTCACTGTTTTCTTGAGGATTTTTAATATTGTTTTGTTGGATGTTTTGGCTTGACCATTCCCTTGTGGGTAGTAAGGTGAAGAGAAATGATGTTGGATCTTGAATCATTCACATAGTTCTTGCACATCTTAGTTTTTGAAAGGTCATCCATTATCAGTTATAATGGAACTTGGAATGCCATATCTGCAGATCAGATAATTAAGGATGAAAGAGGCAATTTTTTTTCCCATTACTGTGGTCATGGGGACCGCTTCAATCCATTTGGTAAAGTATTTTATTGCAATGATAATGAACTTGTGTTCATTTGAATATGAAGGGTGTATTTTGCCGACTAAGTCTAGTCCCCACTAGCAAAAGGGCCAGGATGTTGTGAATGGTTGTAGTTCCTGTGCTGGTGCATGTATAAGATTGCCATGGATTTGGCATTTAGGACATTTCTTTGTAAAATGATAAGAATCCTTTTCCATTGTTGGCCAGTAATATCCCATTCTTAGAAGTTTTTTAGCAAGAGTAGGACCACTTGAATGTGTGCCACAGATACCTTCGTGAAGCTCTTGTAAAGCCGAGTTAGATTCCTTATGATCAAGGCAACGAAGAAGAGTACCATCTAGACCTCGACGGTAAAGAGTATTATCAATTAGAGTATAACGGGTGACTTGTTGGATAAAGTTTCATTTTTGGTTTCAAGATAGGTCAATGGGTAGGGTATTATTTTTAAGATAGTCATATATTGTTCCGTATAACAGAGAGTCAGAACCGGTTAAGGCATAGATAACATGGGATGCGGAATTGTCATAGGCTGGGGAAAATAGTTGGTCTACCAGAAACTCATAATGACTCTATTGTTCTGGAATTTTTAGTAGTGAAGCTATAGTAGCCATTACATCCAACCTTGGTATTTGCTCGAAGGTGATGTGTACAAAATACTATTTGAAATCATCCACCATTCATTTGTATGGTAGCAACTTGTCATCTTTCATCTGATAGTCATTGTTGATCTGATTTATGACTAGTTGTGAATCTCTGTAGACTTTCAATTCTATGATTCTCCATTCCATGGCCACTTTGATGCCTAGCACTAGTGCCTCATATTCAGCAATGTTATTTGTGCATGGAAACATGAACCTATATGATCTTGGTATGGTGTGCCCGTCAAGAGTGATAAACAGAGCACCTGAGCCATGTTGAGTGTAGGATCCATCATAGTATAGGGTCCATTGCTTGGTAGTTATAGTAAGACCATCTCTATCTAGAAATTCAATCTCCATTGGTTATTTATCTGGTAATGGTGCATTGGCTAATTGATATGCAATTACTTGTCCTTTGATAGCTCGACACTTTGTGTAGTGGATATCAAATTCGCTGAGAATCATTACCCATTTAGCCAATCTGCTAGTGAGAGCTGCATTGTTGAGCAAGTACTTTAGAGGATCAATTTTTTCTACTAGCTTGATTGTATGAGCGAGCATGTAGTGTTGGAACTTTTGAGAAGCAAATACCACTATGAGACAAGCCTTCTCAATGAATGTATAATTGAGCTCATATCCATTCAAAGTTCTACTAATGTAATAGATAGCTCGTTCTTTGCCTTCCTAATTTTCTTGTGCTAACAGTGCCCCCAGTGATATGCCTGTTGTTGATATGTAGAGAATAAGTGGCTTCCTTGCTATTGGCAGTACCAAAACTGGTAGATTCATTAGATATTGCTTGATTTGATAGAATGATTCTGTACATTTGGCTTCCCATCTGAATGGTACATTTTTATGTAGAAAATGGTTAAATGGTAGACTTTTATCTGCTAGTTGAGCAATGAATCACCTGATTGACTGGAGTCATCCTTGCAATGATCTGAGTTGGTTGATATTCTTAGGTGGTGGCATCTCTATGATGGCTTGTACCTCTACAGGATCTAGTTCAATGCCCTTTTCTGAGACTATGTAGCCTAATAACTTTCCTGATGTAACCCCGAAGACACACTTCTTAGGGTAGAGCCTAACTTGAAATTTCTCTAATCTGTCAAAATTTTTCTCTAAGATGCCTAGATGTTCTGCTCGAGTAAATGATTTAGCTAGTAAATCATCTACATAGTCCTCCATGAAGGTATGCATCATGTCATGAAATATTGTTGTCATTGCTCGTTGATAAGTTGCCCCAACATTCTTTAAGCCAAATGACATGACATTCTAGCAATACGTTCCCCAAGGATAGGTGAATGTTGTTTTATCTTGATCCTTTGGAGCTATCTTGATTTGATTATAGCCAGAAAAACCGTCCCTTGGTGATAACATTGCATGGCTTGCTATGAGGTCTATGATTATGTCGATACTCACAAAGGAAAGTCATCCTTTGGACAGGCTTTGTTGGCATCTTGAAAATTGGTGCATATCCTGATACTGCCATCTAGTTTTGAAACTGGCACAATGTTGGAAATCCATTTAGCATAGTCTATAGGTCGAATAAATCTGATGTCTAATAGTTTCTTCAGCTTAGCTTTGACCATGAATGCTATATGTGGATTCATCTTTCTCAATTTTTGCTTAACTAGTTTAGCCCCTGGAGCAATAGATAAGTGATGCATGATTAGATATGGATAAATCCCGGGAATATCTGCATATGACCAAGCAAAATTGATTTGCTTTTTTGTAAAGAATTTGATAAACTCTTATTTTTCTGCCATTGTTAGAGATTCCGCTAGGTGTATGTTTTTGGCTACTTCTGTTGTACCGATGTTGATTGATTGAGTGGGCTCAATCAATATGGGTGATCACTCCTGATAGTGTTCAAGAAGAGTGTCAAGTCTCTCATCTTTAGGTTCCTCAAAAAGGTTTTCACCTATAGATGCATCCTTTATTTTTACTTTTTTGTGATCTAGTGCTGCCATTGACTGGTTTTCAACAATAGATCCTTTATTTCTTTCATTTTTGTGACTGAGAGACTTGGCACTCTCCTGATTGCAGATGTCATTACCTTGTTTACTGGTAGAGTCTGTTTCCTGGTTAACAGTACATAAGTAATGGATAATGGATTCATCATTGGGTGGGTCAAGTTCAGTCATTGTAAGTGTCAGGATGGAGGTATCATCAAGGTTGGCTAGGATATTAAATAAGTTAATGATGTTGTTGAGGTCTTCGATGGTATCATCTTTCATGTAAAATTGCTCGTAATATTTTTGCTCATTTTTTCGTGGTGTCATAGATATTCTATGGACTAAATTCAAGTATTCTAGGCTCTGTGCCTTGTTCTTCTTGAGAAAGGGGTGTATGACTGGTGTATTCAGCCATATCCTCAGTAACGTTGGAACAACTACCCCATTCATATTCATTTGAATCAGTCTTAGAGGTATTATCCCAAATTCTTTTAGTGTTGTGGACTTGTATGTTGTAGGGTGAAAATAGGTCTTTGATGATTGATACTAGTCTGACAGTCTTCTCATATTTTGTATCAGATCTTGCTTCTACTCGTTGCATCTATTCATATACTATCTCTCTTCAGAGAGTAATGATGTTGTCTAGGGGTGATTCTTCTTTGTTTGAAATAGGTTCTTGAACATGATGTACCTCTGCACAAGGTGCTTCTTTCTTTTGAATGATTGATTACTCTTGATGTTTCTATTTTTCCTGGTATTCACATTCCTATTGTATTGTTTCTGCTGATTCAAATAGTGCCTCCTGCCATGAGTCTTCCTTGTATTTCTTCTTTGCCTTCCACTGAGGTTTTTGGTATTTGCTTGGCGTCTTTCTTGGTGGTAGAGTGTGTTCATAGCCCAATCTTGTTTTGTCTTTACAAAATTGTGAAGGAGGATCTAATCATTCTGTGACACCTTCCTGACGCTTACCGATAGGTCCTTTGCCATTGTATCCCATTTGTTGCATGATTAGGTAGCCTTTTCCATACAGTTGTGTTGGTATAGCTACTTCCATAGAAACTGCTCTGTCTTCTTCCTCCTCCTTGTATAGCCAACTAAGGATGTCCTTTTCTTCTGATTCATGTGCTAGTGTGCCTAGTTGAATAAACTTGGCATCAAACTTGGTGATGGGCTAGGTTGCTTGATGTGTTGATGTTGTAGGTAACCCATGAGATTTAGGCGATGCTAGTAAGCTTATTAGACACAAGGGTTATAAAGAGTACTCTTGCATGCCTTGTTCTTTGATTTTCATCTTCTGTTTGAAATTCATAAATAAAGATTTAGGCTTTTCTTGCTGAAATTCTGGTGCCGAGGAAAGTTGTTTTTCTCTGTTATGTGGAACCAAACTGTCTTGAGCTGCCCCCATAGCATTACAATGTTGAAAAGGATTATGATCCACTAAAATAGAGATCTCTTGTCCATTGTATGGGAACTTAACACACTGATGATAAATTGAAGGTACTGCTTGCATTTCATGTATCCAAGGTCAACCTAATAAGATATTATATGTGAGGTCTATGTCTAAGACTTGACACATAGTGTCCTTTTTGCATTGGTCCCACTTGAATTGGCAACACCACTGTTCCTTTGGATGATCTTTCTTCTTCATCATATGCCTTGATAGTGATCTTTTTGTATGGATCAATAGACTCCTCAGAGAAGCCTAATGCATGGATAAGTTTTAAGGTACATATATTGAGTCCAACTCCTCCATCTATTAATACTCTTTTGACTCGATGTTTGTAAACCAAGACTTCAATGTGGAGTGGAGTATTGTGTGGATGGCTTAATGAAATATTATCATGCTCAGAAAAGGTGAGATTATGAGGCCCTGTCATGTGAGCCACCATGGCTTGGAATTTGTCAGCATCCAGATCTTGAGGTACATTTGTTTCCAATAGTGCTTGTTCTAAGATATCCTTGTGTTTTGGTGAAAGTTTCAACAACTCAAGTATAGATATTTGAGTAGGAGTTTTGCATAGTTAACTGACCAAATCATATTGAATTTTGGGTATGGTGTTTGCTATTGATGTATGTCCCTTCAAGACATATTTTTGAGCTCTGATGGTTACATTGATTGATTCATGTTCGCGTTTGTCCCTGATTGTAATAACATTCACTTGATTGTCATCAGTTGATATATGATTGATGGTGTTATTGTATATGTGATTGATACGAGCTCCGCGTGTATCGTTTGAGATTGAAGCTCCATCCTTGTTGTAGTTTTAAAGAGGATTTTTAAAGGCTCCATGGTCACCATTTGTCTTGAGACCATAAACTATTAAATTGCCCCTATCAATCATGTCTTGAACAATGTTTTTCAGTCTCATGCAATCATTCATTTGATGTCCTTTGTTTCGATGAAAATCACAAAAGTGTGAGTCATTCCACCAAGGTGGTTTGACTTGTGGTTCAAAGTTGTTGATTGCTGGTAAAGAGATAATTTTGTTTGCCAAGAGCTCTTTGAATGCGGACTCCAATGATTTCCCTAATGGTGTGTAAATTCATTTAGGAAAGTTGCTGGTGTTACCTCATGAGTTTGTATTAGGTCCTCAATTGGTGTTATTGTTTTGGGCATTATTGGTGTTGAGATGCTCTTGATTGGTATTGGGTGCATAAGTGTTAGTGCCTTGGTTAGCACCCTATTGATTCTTGGTAGTCTGAGGATTACCTGATAAAGCCAACATTGGTTGTGTGGACTTCACATAATTAGATTCGTTTCCTCCTTCATTTCCAGTGTTTTTGTTTCTAGTCCAGAACCTAGATTTGTCTTAGTTATTGTTGTTTTGGTTATTGTAGTTGGACAAATTTGTTCCTTCTTTGAATAATTTCAATGTTCCTTCTTGACACATGCCTCCTCTACTTGGATGCCATTTTCAATCAATTTGGCAAAAGATGGTATGCATTGGAGTTTGAGTATGTAACTCATCTCGCTATTCAAGTTGTCGATGAAAATCTCCATCTTTTCCTTTTTAGGGACATCTCGAGGATATCTCGAAACCATTTGTTGCCAACATTGAAGGAACACCATGAATGTTTTGTTTCTCTTTTGTTTGGTATTGTAGACATCTAGCATGGTGATGGCATGTTGAATGTTGTAGGAATATTGAGTGATAAATTTGTTGACTAATTCATCGAAGGATCTGATAGGAGGTGTTATTTTGGATAACCATTCCATTGTTTGCCCTCCCAAGCTTCTTGGGAATAATCTCATTAAATAAGTGTCATCATGGGCAAATTCCAAGCTCATGGTACAAAATTCTCGGACATCACGTGGATCACTTTTCCCATCATATTTATCGAATTTGGGAATATCTGAATTTGGGGGAAAAGGTACCATGTTTAACCTTCTGTCAAAAGGATAAGGACAAATTTCATTCAAGGAATACCGTAATGTTGACCCTTGTTGCATGTCTTGCATTTGTTTTTGTAGCATTTTCATTTGTTGTGTTAGAGCAACCAAGGGTGCATTTGTTTGCCGAGGGAAGATTTCTTCCTTCTCATGGTTTCTAGTTTGGAATGGCATGTGTAACGGTATGTTTTGTTTAGGGATGTTTTGCTCGGGTATGTTTTGCTCAGGGATGTTTTTCTCAAGGTCACTTGGGTCTTCTTCCCTTCATTTTTCTTGATAAGTATAGAGTCGAGACCTTGTTCTAAAAGTGTTTGAATCAAAGTCTTCAGGAATCCTAACTCCTTTACTTGCGAGCATGAGTAGATATTTTTCTTTGTTAGCCTCTATGAGTCTTTCCATGAGTCTTTGGATCAAGGCACTTTCTTAGCATTCCTGAAGGAGTTCTTTAGTGATCTCCATGTCTTCTAGATTTGGATAGTTGAAGGGATTTGATAATCATCACCCCATACTAGATTCTGGTTGTGTTTCTCTTTGTTTGTTTTGTTGAGAGCGAGTGATAGCGAGCATCTAATAGAAAATTTATGTGATGAAGGGAACAAATTCCTCTTCTATGTCTTGTTCAGGTGTTGGTGCCTCTACTTGAGGTGTGTTGTAGGTGATGCAAACTTTTGGGAAGAAAGACAGATTGATTTTTCCTCCATGATTCAAGCATTGGCTAAATGCTGCTTTTTGACAGAATGGTCTACTCCTCAATGGTTCCTCATCAAATTCATTTGTTTTGGCTTGAAGATATAAGTGCATATGATGGAGGAATGTTCAATGAGATTTGAAGAGTTGGCAATTGATGTATAAAAATCTATTCCATTTGGAAAGTTTCAGAGAACTGGGTTGTTGTTTCCTTAACTTAGTGTTGTGATAAATACTCTTTCTTCTCAAAATATGTGGATTAGTCATGCACAAGTGATCAATGGTTTCCTTTGATTTGTTTTGGATTCAAGATATCTTGTTTTGGAAACTTAAGTTTTACTTTTATCAAATGAAGGTTTAGATGCCCCCTCATGATAAAGCGCATCAAATGTTATGGAATAAGAGCTTTCTCGATATGGAAACTTGATTTGACAACTTTGAGTTTGAAACAAGTATGTTTTTGGGATAAAAATCCATTTGATTGAAGGACCTTTTGATACGTGTGATGGTGTTACCTAATTCTGATAGGAAAGATGCGTTAATCTTTGACTAATTTTCGGCTTTTGACAACTTCGTTTTAAGAAAAACTTGCTTTTGGAGTAGTCTTGATAGTCTGATTTTGATTTTCTGTTTGATGGAATCCAAGTGAGGAAAAAGGGCTTCCTACACTGTTTTTAGAATTTTCAAAAAATATTTCTGTTTTGCTCTGTGTTTTCTTAGTTTTGGCTATGCGCTAAGCCAGAAACCCAATGCGCTACCAAATGTTCTCAAAGCACTAGAGAATGATCTCAATGTGCTAAGCTGCCTTTCTAATGTGCCAACTTGGACTATTTGATTTTGATTTGGTTTAAAATCTTATGCACCAATATGTCCTATAAATGCGCTAACTATTGATCTCAACGCGCTAATGTTTAAACTCTACATGCTAAGCTGTTGTTCCAACGCGCTAGGCTATTTCCAGAAAGCACTAAGGTTCTAATTGTTTGAAGGTGGGGATCACTTATATGTTAAAGTTTAGAACTGATGCGCTATGAGGAAGCTTGCACGTGCTAAAATATGGTTCCAAAGTGCTAAGATGTTGCTCTTACACGCTAAACTGCCCTAGTAGTTTGACTTGGTAGTTTTCTGTGATTCTTGAATTTTTCTTCAACTATGATGGATGATTTTATGAAGAAATGAAAGCACACCACAAAAGAGAGAACCATTTTGCTTAGTCTAAACAATGAGTGTATGTTCTGCGAGGATGTGTTCAAATCCCTAGTGTTTTAATAGGTTTGGATACAGAAAATACAATTCAATCAGACTCTTTATTTAAGGGTCATCGACAATACCATAGCTCACTAGTCTCGATACTCTGTCAGCTCAAACAACCTTGTCACCCCCTAGGGGGCACCTTTTTTTTTGCCTTTTGCCAGAAATTAACTCAAAGTGAATTGCTTCACAATTGAGTATCTATCTTGGGAGATATATGGTGAGTAATCTTGGGGGCAGATTCTTCCCCACACTTGCACTATGATACTGCAAATGTTTGGATACTGAATTGGCTCAAGGTTTCTAATGCTAAAGTTCATAATCAGGCTTCCTATTTGGCCGTCAGTGATAAACTCCCTCAGGAGGCTTCCCAACCTTTAGAACAAAGGCTTTACATATCATAAAGATACTGGGGGAAGGCTAATCATTGTGCACAACTATTGAAAAGGACTTTCATCGCTTTCCACTTTTGATTATAGTGGGTTGGAACACTTGGCGTCAAAGTCATTCCCAACTTAGGTCATTCCCCTCACACCGGCCAAAGAATAGCTTTAAGAGTTGTTTAACTCCTCAAGAGGGCAAGCCTACTAAAGGATTTAAAATGCTTTCAAAACACTGAAAGTATAAGAGTAGTTTGGCTTTTTGATCACCTAGTTAAGGGGAGAGCATATACCTACCACTTTCAAAGCAAAGCACACAAGTGTTCTTTCTAGCCTTTTATCGCAATGATTTGTTAAAGTCTATATCAAGATATTGCTCCACAAAAACATGGTGTTCATTTTATTTCCTCAAATCAATGATTATCTGATTTGGTGAAAAGAAACCTGGCCAACAAAGCAAAGATTTTGATTTTGGTCAACAAAAGAAATCGACAAAAGGGGAATAATTTCCCTCTTTTATTTTGAATAAACTGGACAAGTGAGGTTCTTTTACCTTGCAAAAATTAAAGTTGATCTTTTTAAACACCAAAGGATAGTGTGGTCCTTTTTAAAGCTCTTTTGCAAAATGAAAGTTTGTTGGTTCTTTTTAGAAACCCAAATGAAAGTTTTCTCCTAAGAAAGCAAGAAAGATTTTTGTTGTGGTTCTTTTTAGGTGCCCAAAACAAGGTGTGAGTTCAATTTTTAGTTAAACAAGAAATGAAAAGAATTTTAATCTTAACTAACTTAGAAAAGTTAGTAAAATTTAAACTACTTTAAACTTAGCTTAAATAAAAATAGGCTCCAAACTTATAATTAAACTGTTAGAAACCTGCAAAACAACAATTAAATCGGTTAGCAAAAGAATGCTTTTGTGGACTTCCATAAGTCTCACTCTCGAGGTCTCTGTTACTAATTATTTCCTGCCATTTGTCTATGATGTGCTACAGAATACATTGTATGCGCTAAAGAATGCCCCGGATGTGCTATCAGACAGACCCGACCTGCTAAGCTATTTTCTAAATGCGCTGGACTATTAAATTCCCATGCTGAAAGCTCCTATGCGCTAAAAAATGAGTCCAACACGTTGAACAGTATACTGGATACGCTAAAGTGTTAACCGGATGTGCTACGACAAGTTCCCTATGCATCGATTCTTGTTTCCCGCATACTTGCAAAGTTGGTCATATGCAAAAACCGATTTGATTAATGGGGTTATACCCCATGGTGGGCACTAGAAATGTATGCAGGAAAAGTGGTTCAATGAAACTTAAATTGCGAAAATATTCAAAGACTTGCCCACACACCCATGGGACTCTTGGTGCAAGTTATGGAGCTATGAGGAATAGCTCAACTTCCCAAGGATTGTTCCATGGTTCTCTATCTCACAAGGTCCCTCAAGCCAGTGCCTTTGCTCTCAGATCATTGAGAAAAGTGACTTAGGAATGACAAATGTAAGAATGAGGGATGCTTTTGATCAGATTTAGCATGAATGCATCCTATTTATGCATGATTCTAGCAAATGAACTAAACTAGATGATAAGATGACAAGGTTAGTAAAAATACTATCCTAACATGATATACTAGTTATATGATTTATTCTAAGATGATAGAAATGCTCTAAAATGATTATTAGATTTATTTCTATTACAAAGAGAGGCTAAATGCTTGCTAAAATTTGAGTATAAGTATGATGCTAAAGACTTGGATCCTTAAAATGAGGGAATGAAGGCTCTATTTATAGAAGAAACAGGGCAATGGATGGTCAGGATTGAAGGATCTTATCAAGGGTCAGGATTGAAAGTTATTAATCCATGTTTGCAATTCTCACCAATGAAATCGTGACAGTTGTCAACATAAGACTGCTTGAGAGGAGATGTAAGAAGCATTAAATGCTTGAGAAGACCTCATGGTTACCTTATGGGGGGAAGGGTTAAGGGTAGGTTAAGGTTATTCATTGGATAAAGCTTTTACCCAAAGGGTAAACTCTTGTGCAAGGCTTAAAGGAATAACCATGGTCAAAGCAATGAATGCTTGATGAGACCCCTATGATAGATGAGGGTTGAGTTAGGAAAAAAGTCTCTAACCATGCCACAAAGGGTTAGTTAACCATTAATGGTTTGAAAGACTTTGGGGACAAACTTGTAAGAGTCCTTCCAAATTTGGGGGCATTCAACAAGTTAGCTTGTTGAAGGCATAAAGGCTTTAATGCCTTTGGAAGACTTTACTCCAAATTTGAGAAGTGACCTCCTCAAATTTAGGGAAAGGGGATAATTGAAGGGTTTAGGTTAATTGATTAGGATTAGAGGGATTCTAGAAGAATTTAGGAAGAGGGTTATGAGACAAGTGGGAGATGTAGGAAAATGCAAGTGGGTGAGGGATAATAGGATTTAATTAAAATAAAATTGCTTTATTTCAATTATGGTTGCAAGTGGAGGATTTAAATAAATTAGATTCATTTAATTGGGGTGAACTATTTAATTAAAAGTAGAGAGAATGGATTTAATTAAATAAAATGTTTTATTCAATTAAATGATAAAAAGGGCTTAAGTGAATTTAAATAAATAAATTGAATAATTTATTTAATTAAATAGAAGAATGTGGATGATTTGATTAAATTAGATTTAACTAAATAGAGGAATGAGAATAAGAACATTAAATATTCATTTAGGAATATGGTCATTTTTATACGTCTACAGTTCCTAAGAAAGGAGGAAAATGGAGGGTATGTGTTGATTATAGAGCCTTGAACTTAGCAACTAGAAAATATCATTTTCCATTACCATTTGTGGATTAGGTATTGGATTCTTTGGCTAGTAAAAGATATTTTTCACTTCTTGATGGATTCAGTGGTTACAATCAGATTTAGATAGCCTCAGAGGATCAAGAAAAGACAACATTTACTTGTCCTTGGGGCACATATGCATATTTTGTTCTTCCTTTTTGATTGTGTAATGCTCCAGCCACTTTTCAAAGAGCAGTGATCAGTATCTTTTCTGGTATTTCTCAAGGTATCATGAAAATGTATATGGATGACTTTACAACTTATGGTTCTGAATTTGAACAAGCATTGGGGAACCTGAAAAAAGTTTTACAGTGATGTGAGGACTATAGTTTGTCATTAAATAGTGAGAAATGTTTCATCATGATGTAGAAAGGAATAGTCCTTGGTCATCATATCTCTATACAAGGAATACAAGTGGACCCAACAAAGATTGAATTCATTCAGCATATCAATGCCCCTGTGAAGCAAAAAGATGTAAGAAGTTTTCTTGGTCATGCTGGATACTATAGAAGGTTTATCAAATATTTCAGCAAAATTGCAAGTCCCTTATATTCACTACTTACCAAGGATATGGAATTTAAATGGACCTCTGCATGCAATGAAGAATTCTTGAAGCTTAAGCATGCCTTGATCCAAGCACCAATTCTTAAAGTCCAAATTGATCTTTACCATTTCAAATTCATATAGATGCATCTGATTATGCAATAGGAGCAGTATTAGGATAGAAGATTGATAAATTGGAAAGTGCAATATATTATATTAGCAAGAACTTATAGGGGCCTGAGTTGAATTACACAGTCACTGAAAAGGAAATATTAGTCATTATATATGCACTCAATAAATTCAGGCACTATATCACAAGATATCCCATATTTGTGCATATAGATCATATCGCAATTAGATATCTCATGAATAAGCCTTCAATTACTAGTAGATTAGCTCGCTGGTTATTGTTGATGCAGGAATTTGATATCACAGTTGTTGATAAACCAGGGAAGTCTAATGTGGTTACAAACTATCTTTCAAGACTTTAGTTACAAGAAGATTCTACTATAATAGATGATGCTTTTCCAGATGAACATTTATTCCTTATACAAGCTCACACTCTCTAGTATGTTGATATTGCCAACTATTTAGCTGCTGCTAAAATGCCACTTTATTTATCTCCCTAGGAAAGAAGGTTGTTAGTAGAAAAAAGTTTTAACTTCTCATGGATTGCTAATTGTTTGTTTTATACTGGGCCTGACCAAGTCATGAGAATATGTGTAAGGGAAGATGAAACATATGATATCCTGCATGCATGTCATGATGAACCATGTGGAGGACATTTTGCTACCAAAAGAACAACACTCAAAATACTAAATACAGGATACTATTGGCCCACATTATACAAGGATGCAATACAGTATACAAGAAAATGTGACAGATGCCATTGTATGGGGAGACCTACTAAATTTGATGAGATGCCATTATATCCACAAATATTAGTTGCACCATTTGATAAATGGGGATTAGATTTTGTTGGCCCAATTGATCCACCTTCTAATGGCAAATCCTACATTTTGGTATGTACAGATTATGTAACAAAATGGGTGGAAGAACGTGCCATGACACATGCAAGAGATAATAAGGTGGCTGAGTTTCTTTATGAGGAGATATTTACAAGATATGGAGTACTAAGAGAAATTGTATCAGACCAAGGCCCACAATTTACCTCAACATTGATTGCAGCTATAGTCAATGAATATAATATAAGACACATAAAATCTACACAATATCATCCACAAACTAATGGATAGGTAGAGGTTACAAATAGGGAGCTTGAGGCTATTCTTACCAAAACAATATCTGTTCATAAAAAAAACTGGTCTCATAGGCTTTTAGAAGCAATTTGGACATATAGAACAACTTGGAAAACACCAATTGGTTTTACACCTTTTGAAATGGTTTATGGAAAAGTAGCAATGATGCTAATTGAATTTGAGCATAAAACTCTGAGGACAACTTTGCAATTAAATATGACACTATCTGAAGCACAAAAAGAACGTATTCAAAAATTGAATTCTTTGGACGAATGGAGGAAAATGGTTGTCCAGGAGATAGAACTGATCCAAAATCAAAGAGAAAAGTGGCATGATAAATATATCAAAGAGAAAAAGTTCAAAGCTGATGACTAGGCACTATTGTATGACTAGATATAAAGATAATATGGGCATGCTGCAAACCAGATGGTTAGGTCCATATGAGATAGAAGAAGTTTTCAATAATGGAGTTGTTCGTTTGACCACAATTGACCCCGTTCAGTTTAAGCTTTTGGTGAATGGTCATCGATTGTGTCTTTATCATAAGCTGGCCACAGAAGAGGAGTTCCTGCAACAATTTGCCCAAAAGGATGAAATATAGGTTCCTGCAGCAACTGATCAGGTTCCTACTACAATTGACCAAAGTAATGGAGGTAAGGTTCCTACAGCCACTGTATTGAACATGCTTGCCGCTTCATAATTCTTCTCACGTCATTTCACAAAAATATTTCCATGTCTTATCAAAATATTCTTCTCCATAAATAAAATTTCCATCGATGTCATCCCATCTCATTTTTTTATCTGTCATTTCATTTCATTTCGCCTTCATTTTCATACGATTGTAGGTATGTACATATTGTATTTTATTTTAATTACGCATTTATGATTTTATTATGATTATGCCTTCCTAAATCCACGTACACTCCCCTAAATCTCATCAACTTGTGTGGACACATGCTAAGTTAAGTTGGGGGGGGGTGTTTTATGGTTCGGTTTCCAAAGTTAGTAATTATTCATCCTTTTCGGTACCTAGAATTGATTGCTTGCCATCATTGTTTTTAACAAGATATTCTTTCACGCAAGGAAGTAATAAATTATGCCGCCAAATTTGGAGATATGTATGGAATTTTCAATTTTAAAGTCTATAGGATATTTCGGTTCTCCATTTCTCAGCTACAGAGTGTGCTATACTAACATAGTAAGAAATGGGTGGAGATCCAATCCGCCATGAACCAACAGTCCATGATGTGTTGTTGCAGGATGCTCTTTGTGAGCATTATTTTAAACACCATGGCTGGATTGATTACTTTTTGAAAATCAAAGATTTTAATGAAGAAATTGCTGCAGAGTTTATGCATTCTTTCAATGAAGGAGAAGCTACGGTTAAAGGATTAAGGGTCATTTCTATGGAGCATCAGATAGCTGAAGTTATAGGGTTTCTGCATGAAGGAGAATTGTTTCCAGAATCAAAAGACACCAGGAGTGCTAGGGTAGAGTTTACACTTCCCACAAATGAACCTCTAACAATGGACAAGCAAGGAACTAGGAGGGTTTCCCTACCAGTAGAGTGGCCTCAGGTAGCTTTATATGTAATGAAATACATTACTTGTGAAGGGAGGTATTCAAATCTACATTCACCACATTTTAAATTACTTATTCATCTACGACATGGCCGAAGGGTGAATGTCCCTAATTTTCTATACCACCTCATTTCTACAAGTGCCAAAGAAATGCGGAAGAATGGAAATCGTTCTATCAGCCATCATGGTTTGATTAAATTGCTTGTAGAACGTTCTCTTAGAGACGTTTCACGGATGGAATGGGGGGGTATTTGAGACATATTGCATTTTAGGGTTGAAAATGATCCTGTTGCAGATGATCTACTAGTTGAAGAAGAAAATATTGCAGAACCCTCTTCTCCCGTAGTTTCTGCAGAGAATGAATTGCTCGTTGCCGAAGGAGCTATGGTTATTGTGGAAGAAGAGATGGTTGAGACAAATGTGGAGCAGCCCTCCACTTCTCTTCAAAGAGATTCACCATTTGCTAAGAGAAAAGGGAAGGAATTGTAAATAAATGAAATAGATGAAGAACCTATGGTTCAGCCACATGCAACTCAAATTTCTCCTGCAGCCAAGAGGCGTAGGTCAAAAAGAAAAACTCCTGCAGGAGAGCCACAGGTAGAAACCATTCCTGCAGCCACTCCAAAGGTTTATGTGAGAAGAACTCGGAGTAGGACCCAGAAGGCTCATCCAGTAGGTGACTCAGAAGAGGTTATTTTAGTGGAAACATCAGAAGAAGGGAGACCTACATATGTTGAAATCTAGGAAGAAGATGATGTAGATAGATTGTCAAATCTTGCTTATGTGGCAGAGCAGCTTGAGGAACCTGTCGAAGAGATTCCATGGCCTAAGGTAACACCTATTAGACCTCCATCATCCCTAAGTAGTTTATCTATTGTGTTAACATTTTATAGACAATAGGAAATAGAGAGGGCTAGATTGCAAGGGGTTATTGACAAACAACAAAGAGAAATTGAAAAGAGGGATAAAAAAATTGAAAAATTAGAGGCTAAAGTTGAAACAATCACTAGTATGGTCCCTGAATTGATGAAATGTAGGGCATCTCCAAGGGTTTATGCTCTTCATTTCAGGGAGCAGTATTTAAACTTCAAATTGAACCGCATTGTTAGGGATCTTAGCCCCTCTTTAGAAACCCTTGAGGAATTTTATGATGCTTACCAAACTTCTCCAGCAGCTGTTAAAAATTTGTTATGTGAATTTTATTTACATAACTATGTTGTAGCTTCAGATAGTGAGTGGAATCCTTTGTTATATATTGGTGATATCCATATAAAATCTTTAATGTCATGGATTCAAAATGAGATCAGCATGGGGGCACAAGCCAGAGCATACAAAGATTTTGAATTTGATTGTCCATTGCCATTGAGGAAGGAAGCAAAAGAGCCAAGAGTTCTTTATTATGAATGGTAGAAATTACTCATAAGAGATGATGTTAGGAAGCTAGTGCTTCCAATGAGGGAGGAAATATATGAGGCATATGAGCATTTAGTTCAGACTGACAGTGCAACTGCAATAGATGGGTTAACTCAATGCTGGAATAACTTACCAGTAGAATTGAAGCAGGGAGAACCTCATTCACTACCAAATTTTTAAGCAGCTATGCAAAGAGACCCCAAATATATACAACTGGGCAGAGAGAAGTGTTATCACTGTTTTAAAATTGGGTTCTTCTTTCCCATAATTGGCTGTGGTATTTTAAAAAATTTTGAATAGGGTGTAGCCCGAAGTGCTTCAGCTTTGTTCTAAACCTAGAGGGTTTAAGGGTTTTTTAAGTTTTAGACCTTATCGTTTGTGTTAAACCCTCTAGTTTCTATTTTGCCGTTACTTTATTTCACTTAGATCATGCGTCGTGGGGTCGTAGGAAGTGTCCCCCCTTGTTATTTACCTAGGCGGTTACGTTGATTATTTAAAAAAATTTTGCCTTGTATTATTTCATCCTAAAGTGTCGGGCCCAGTAAACGCCGATCAACTTGAGAAAGGATCCGACGGTCGGCACTATTTCGCAAGGGTTAAGTGCTCACCCTTTAAAGCCGCGAAATAGCGAGAATGAATGTCAGCCGTCCATGTGTCATGACGGAGGAAGTAAAGGATGTAGCTTTCAAAGAAAGTGGGGCCCCCATGATTTTCTTTTGGTGTATTAAAAGGTGGCATGTGGCACGAGTCACTACAGTCAGCAGGTTAGGATTAAAGGTTCGAAGTGGGCCCCAGAGATGACCTGGCCGGGATAGCTCTTAACAATTTGTTGAGACCACGTGGCCCCTTCCAGCAAATGAGAAATTGATAGGTCAGCTCCAAAAGTGGCAAGGCGCTAGGGGTCTGTTGCGTGTCTGTGGGCCCACCATCTCTGAGAGTCTTCTCAAGGGGTTAAATACCAATCGACTGCATAAATGATCTAACGGTCGGCGCTATTTCGCAAGGGTTAAGCGCTCGCCCTTTAAAGCCGCGAAATAGCGAGAATGAATATCTGCTGTCCACGTGTCTTGATGATGATGTAAGAGACAGACCTGTTGAGATGAAAGTGGGACCCCCCATGGTTTTTCTTCTGGCAAGTGATAGAGTGACAAATTAGCACAGCAGGTGACTAGGTGCCAAGTGTTAGTGATGACTCAGCGAGCCCACCATTCCTGAGAACCTTTTCGAAGGATTAAAAGGTGATCAACTTGAAGGATGATCCTACGGCCCGCACTATTTCACAAGGGTGAAGTGCTCGCTTCTTAAGGCTGCGAAATAGCGAGAGTTAACGAGGGCCGTCCACGTGTCATGATGATGACATGGCCAAAAGGGAAAAATATGGGCCCGCCACAGTATAAAGGGAGACATTTGGCCAGTATCAAAACAGAATGTGAAGGGATTTTCTAAGCCAATGGTCAAGTGTCGCGTGGTATTATGTAGCCAATAGAAAGATGGGACCCAGACTAAAGACAAAGCCGTCAAAATGAAATTAACAGTGAGACACTTGCAGGAAGGCTGTGACCCATTGGAGCTAAAATATGAATTCTCGTATGAATTCAATTTTGAAGGGATGACCGAAGCATGCGGAATCAATGTTATAGTTAAGGCCCAGAGTACAAGCATTTGGTTTCCTAACAACCAAGTAAGGATATCTTTTAAAAGGTTTTTTGCAGAAGAAGCAGACGTAGAGTTATCCTTTTCCGAAAATAGAGCAAGCGGTTCAGTTGCAGAGCAATTTCCTTCAAGCAAGCATCAAGTTCTCTCATGTTTTGAAGCAATTTTTGTGTGGTTTTTAGATAAAATCATTCTCATATTGCAAGATTGTTTAAGAGTGTATTCATTTTCTTGCATCTTCCAAATGGCTCCTAAAAGGGAATTTTCTGGCAAGGTTGATTATTTAGAAAGAAGTGTATGTGATGACTTTTTAGAATAGTTGACGCTGTCAACTAACCAGGCGTTGAAGGCCAAAGAGTTAGTGCCCAGGGCTCCCCGTCTGAAGATAGGAGAAGGATTATATGACAAAGGTAATTGGTTAAGAGACCCACATGTTGGACTGTCTGGGTTCGGGCTGTTTAGAGTAGGATTTGGGATGAGGAATTCTCCTGCTCCTCAAAATAGCATTTGGGAACTAGATGTCGGGAAATTGGTAGTCCCAGGGGTGTTCATGGATACAAACTTGTTAACCCAAATGGCATTGAACTATGATGCAGTTACAAGATGCATCCGGGATGTTAATGGGAAAACCCTTGTGGAAATTAATGCAGAGGAATTGAGAACAGCGTTTGGGCTCAATGAGTTCACAAACTTCCTGGAACCCATAAATTTCACACAATTAGCCCAAGTGTACAGTGCACAGAGGAGTCATCTTAGGAATGGGCCTCTTAAAGAACTTTTCCTAAAAATAGGAGGGTTAACAGTTGTAGGGCCCAACACACAAGAGCCTTTTTCATTGAGTATGTTTACCTTAAGGGCTAAAGGAATGTATTGGGCACTTTGCCAAGTTCTAGGAGAGGATGCTGAGTCAAATATGCCAAACCATTACTTGTTAATGATTGTTCAAATTTTGAATCCTTCTCTTGCTATCACATTTGATTATGCTTCTTATATTGCCGATGCTATCCATGGAGGGTTGATAGGAATAAAAAATGGGAAGGTGGATAGGCCATTCAGATGGTACTCACTCTTAATGCACCTTTTTCTCTTCAAAGGTGGTGATTATTTCACCAGTGGAATGGACCTGGTAAAAGAGAAGGAGAGAAGATGCCAGTACAACTATGGAGCACTGTGTTGTCATGGGACAGAGAGGATGCTAGTTTCCTAAAGTTCGATAAATATTTTGCATCCAAAATAAGGACTCTCCTTTGCTCTGATAACCCAAGAGTCCCCAAGGTTCTTCTGGAATTCTTAAGGCCAAAATAATTCACAGAGAACATCAAGATAGTTCATAACTGGGGTGATATGTACTTATATCCAGTCTCCACAGTTTTTAGAGTTTTTGGTTTCAGAGGCACCCCCTTTTTGTTACCCTACCAGGTCCCTCTCAAAGTGGGAATAGCTGAGATCCTTAGACAAATTGGTGGCCTACAAGAGGCAGAGCTAACAAGCAGAGGTAAAGGGACTATTTTCCCTGCAGCTACAATAGCCCACCAATTTGTAATTACAAAGGGAGGCTGGAATTGTTTTGAGGATTTCCTCAAACCCTACCATTTATCCACTACAGTGTCCAGATGTGCTGATCCAGAGGATTTCTACAATGGTGTGTTCCGGAAGAAGGTAGCATGCAGAGGTAGGCCTCATTAATTCCACTTTCCTGAAGACCTCATCAGGAATGAATTTGATTTGGATGAACAGGAGTTGAGGAAAGAAAAATGGGTGGCTTACAAGAAAGCCTTGGATTTTGTGCATCAGTTTGATGCTAGCTATGACCCATTGTCTAGCTTCTTCCCATTGGAAGAAAAAATAAAATTTTTGATTGTTTGCTTTGAAGATGTAATGCAAACATTGAAGGAGAAGAGGGAAACTGTAATTAAGAATAACCTTGAAAAGGAAAGAATGATTTTAGGCAAGTCAGCTTCCACTAAAGCAATCCCTCCTGGTGACTACACCCTGCATAAGAAAGCAGGTTACAGTGTGCTGGTGCCTACAACAGGGGAGCCCTCTTCATCCAAAGGAAAGAGGAAGGTACAAGATGTCATTGACATCCAGGATAGCCCAAAGAAGCAAAGGGTGGGAAAGGAAGTACAATCAGATACACCCCTGTATTCCCCATCCCAATCCCCTCTCCACATAGGAGATGAACAAGCAGCAACTGAATACCTCTCGCAGTTGGGCAGCTTGGGAGAGATTGCATACACTTATAATGAAGTAGAAGAAGGGATGCCTGAAGAGCCCACTGAAGCACAAATGGACATCACTTGTACTGAACTTAAAGGCCAGGAGTGGGATCCTGAGATAAAGAAGGCCACTAGTGCCTTTTTAGCTGATGATAACTTTGTCACATCTGAAGCATTCATGCAATTTGTCTGGAAACAACATATAGATAAATATAATGCTAGATGTGAAACAAGAAAGGCAGAGCAGCCCAACAAAGATCCAGCCTCAGTGGAGGAAGAAATAAAATAGGAGATGATGGAATAATTCAAAACCATCACTCCTGAACAGGGAAGGGATCTAGTAGCACAAGCTGGAGTGCTCATTTTACCAGAATGGAATATTGCTGATGCTCTGGTGCTAGATGCAGTAAGAAAAGAGACTAAACCCATGGAAGGGGTTACATTTAGTAAGGACAATGCTGCACTAGTCATGTGGTCCCTCAAAAGAAATGAGGACAAGAAAGGTAAAGACACCTCAGGGACAAGTCACCTTGGTGGATTGATGATTAAAAGAGTAGAGAGCACAGGGGTAGTAGAGGCTACTAGCACTGTGTTAGAGACTGCCAAATTCAGTGTTGCAGTGGCTGAAAAGGAAGCCAAAGAACAGGAGGCCCTCCAGATTAAATTGGAAATAGTTTTGAAGGCCTATGACAGTGCCAAGGAGGAGATAAGAGGCAAAGATAGCATCATTGCCAAATTGCAGAGCCAACTGGTGGGACAACGCCAACAAGGTGAGTCTTCAACATTGATGATCACCTCTTCTCCTGCAAGACCTCCACCTACTAGCCCCATTATTGAGCTCCCACCATCTCCTGCGCCTTCCAGCTCTCAAATGATTGAGATAACTCCCCAAGAATTGGAGAATCTAAAGCAAACTCAGGCCTTTTATGCGGGGAAGTATGAGGAGAAAATAAAAGCCACAATCTCCAGTTTTGCAGACACTATAAATGCCTCACTGCTTTACAATAGTGTGGGAAAGGTCATGGAGATATGGAATGAGTTAAGGAGAGATAAGGCCATTTTGACACCCATTTTTGATAGGTGGAGGCCTAGGGAGCAAGATTTAGAGTTCATGTGTGTTTCCTGTGATGAAGCAAGGGCCAATCCCATTATAAAATCTACCTCTGATGTTGCTAAATTTTTAATGCAATTGGCTGCAGATGTAGACAATGTGGATAGGAAGATCAATTTATGTAAGAAGGAATACACTGATCAGGTTTTTGAGTTGCTCCCAGGAATTTTTGCTAATCCAGATCAGCTGAAAGATAAGCAAGCATGGCTCAATGAGATAAAAGCCAAGTTGTCAGCAAGGGTCAAGGGAATCATTGATCTTGATGATACCTCGTTCTTTGTTATAACCATACAGGAAATAGAAAGAATTAAATCACATTATAATTTTCTTAACTCAGAAGTCAACAAACTGAGAAATTCTTGGAAAAGGTTGACTAAAGTTAAGAATGATGTGATTAGTTTTTCATGGCCGATAGAAGAGACATACAATGAATGGGGAATTAAATATTCCACCCATGATCCGGAGCAGTTGGAGAGTGCCCCTGAAAAGCTAGAAGAGGTTGCAACCGAACAACCTGTTGAACAGACTGCAGAAGCTGAAAAGAGCGCATAACTGCTTTGCGTAAAAATTGTAACCACATCAATTTTGGAAATATTTGTAACAAACCCTCCTCGAAAAGTCCGAAGCTTTGTGCATCCATGTTGTTATAAATGGATACCAGGACTAGAGGGAAAGGGATCACAAAATTTTGTAAGAAAACTCTGCAGAAATATTATCTGAGCTTTTCCAAAGTTTAATGGAGAATCAAAATTTTTGTAATATCTCTTCAAAATGAATATCAATATATAGTCCATCAGTTTTGAGTGAAACTCCATGTTGTCTTCAAGTTTGTTCATAAATTTATTTACCGTTTTCATTCTGAACAATCCAGGATTTTTCTGTTTGAATGGAATTGCAAAGCAATCTCAGTATGAGTGTTTTTTAGCTTTTCTCTTTAGGAGGGGAATTAAATTTGCTGGATCACTCATACCAGTGAATTCTTTGGAAGGAACTTTGAATTCTGAGGACCGTAGTTTAGTTTAAGATGATTAAATTCTTGTATGTGTCAGGCATGTGCAAGGGTTAGTTGAAATCAAATTGATGGGGAATATAAAGATATATTGTTTCAAGAGTTTTATTTGAGTTTATGTGACTCTGTAACCTTGGATAAAGCACTGGTATTAACCAAAGTTGTTTATTACATGCTTTGTTGATCAAGACGCTGAAATTAAGTATCGCTCCATTCTATGTTTTTTTTTAGTTGATTTCAAGGTGAATAGATCCACTGGTTTTCTAGACTGGTTTGCTGTGGGTTTATCGTCTAAAAGTGTGAAGTTACTTCACAAAGGTATACCCGCCTGGGCTCCAAGAAAGCCCGAAGTGTAGAAGGTTCAATCAAACCTTGTCATATGTTGCCTCTGAGATTTCCTTGTCTTTTAATGTCTCTTCTGCACCCAGTTTAAATCATGTTACTCTAAGGACATTGAAGGGAATCAGATTTTGAGGACAACAAGAAGACCAATAACTGGTTACCACTGATCTTTCAACCTCCTATTCTTATGTGGCCACTATTGGGATGTAAGACTATGGATCAGCCCTATGAAGTAGTTACAGAAGAAGCAACGAGATGGTCCAGGATGGAAAAGATGAAAGGATTTTACTGGAATTTAGCTTCAAGAGGAATAGGTCAAGGAACCAGTGGTGATCTAAGAATTAGTGCAAGAATAAAAAAATTTCCTCTTTCTGTAGGATCAACAAGCTCTTAAAGTTGGGGGGCATGATGAGTTGAGACATTGTCATATTTCTTGTTGGCAATATTGCATTATAATAGACAATGAAAGATTGTTGACATTTCAATAAGGATATTGAGAAGGTTGTTGATGATTATGGACATAACTGATTAAAGATGTTTTACTATCTTGATATTATTATCTTCTCATTGATGTCAAGAAATTGATTTTCTAATTCAGTATGATGTTGCCATATCTTGAGAAGTATGATATGAAGATTATAAAGAACTCAGTAAAGACACGGGAAAGAATATGATTAATAAGGGGATAAGTTATTCAATGGGCAACTCTACCGAGTTAGACAATGGTGAGATCTTGATGTTTTAGATTGCTTTAACATCATACATATGTTGTAAAATGTAAAGGTTAATACTATACTATGTTATCAAGCAAAGAACCTAGTCGGTAAAACCTAAGGTTATCGATGTCAGTTAATGAAGGTAGAATGTCTACTGAGTGAAGTTTAGTATTCACTGAGATGTAACTGAGCTATAGCAGAATGCATAAAATGTTTACATGTGATATTTAATGAATGATGCTGATGAGCTAGAGTGGATCAATGATTGGTAAGCTGTGGAAGTAGTTTGTTAACAAACCTAAGGCAATGGAAAGTCGACAAGAAGATCTATAGCTCAGATTGAACCGCATTACCCTAACACAAGTTCCAAGGCATGGTAAAACATTTTCAGATCAAAAGATACATTGAACCTAGACAAGATTGAAGATCCGATGGCTATGATTGATCATGGGAAATGTGATCAATGAGATTAAGTGGTTAGAAGATTGTTTATAAATAGGAAACTGTTGATAAACAATGTATGCGGGCAAGTGTATGCACAGGGATGCTACATAGTGATTACAGAGCACAGAAGCTTGAAGACCTATTAGAATAATAGAGTATTGATGCCCAATAGATAGACAAGATTAGTTCTATGTCTAGACTGTATTGAACAAATAGGAATCTGCTTTAGCATTTTAGATGTGAAGTTGCAGATAGATTTTTATTATTGTTATTTTGTGAAAGTGACAGGAAATCTCTTAACCGAGTGGACTTAACAGTCTTATATGCAAATCCTCTAGCAAGGTGACATTTTGATTGAGTGTTTGAAATCCTTTGACAAGGTCACTTCTAACAAAGTGAAGATCCTAACAAATCTGAGGGAAATCCCTTAACCGAGTCACATCTAGCAATGTGTTTGCAATCTTTAACAGGATTTTCTTTTAACCGAGCATACTCTAGAAGAGTATATTTCTTAGTGGGTCTGAAATCCCACAGTGGTTTTTCCCTATTTGGGTTTCCACGTTAAATCTGATGTTATGAGGTTTATATTGTTCATATGCTTTTGAGTTTGCATGTTTGACAGTTTTTGGTTATATGACTGATCTATGTGTTACCGAGGTTGAATGTGATGTTTTTTATGGATGAATAAGTTTGTATGATTCACCCTCCCCCTCTCATCTTGTTGGCTATTGGATCTGTACTTATATTAACTATCAGAACTATCAATTTCTATCCTCAGAACTCTTGAGCTTTTTTCATCTTTTGATTTGCATAGTAGTAGTGATGTATTGGAATTTTACTATATGTATTCATATGTTAGACTGAACTTATTAAATCATGTTTTATCTTTGCCAATTTATTCCTGCAGCCATGCCATTTATTCCTGCAGTCATGTGATTTATTCATGTTGCCATGCGGATTATTTTGGGCAATATCATATGTGAAATTAATAGATGTCTTGATTAAATAAAATGCGTATGTATGTTCTTGTATATTATTTCTTTTGTAGTGTAGGGAATAAATGATGCTGCGGTAGATGTTCACCTATTACGCCAATTGAAGGAAAGGATATTCAAGAAGATGAATAAAGATCAAACAGCAGAAAAGCTGAGAAGCATAAGGAACGACATAAGAGGAGAAATCAAGTGATACTACCGATGTCTAACTTAGGTGGACATTGAAGTTGTAAATACCGCCATAGTATGTTATGACTGTGGTTCGATTTAGATCCGCATTTCCTATAGCATAATTCCAGCTATCTCCTTTCTCAGTCAATTATCTACCTCTTCTTTTCAGCATGATTTGTGTTGTTTGTTGTAGATGATTTCTTTTTAATAATAAGCTCTTTATCTTCTCGAAGGCTAGATAGAAAGGGAAGAAAAATAGAGCAGAGGATTTTTCATAAGTATTTTTGAGTTTCTTTTCATATTGAATCATGTAACAACTTCCAAAGAACGATCAATAAAAATATGTTATTCTGAGCTTTTAAAGTTGTTTTTGGGAAGCCTGGTATCACTCATCCAAGGGGGCCCACTTGGTGAGTGTTCCTATGCATTTATTAAGATTAGTTTTCTTTCCTTAGCTGCAGTAGACATTCTTGCATTGACTGTTCCTGTAGCCACTAGAAACAGATCCACTGACTGTTCCTGTAGCCAAACCAAAACAGAGTAATTTCTGTTTATCAGCATTGAATTTATCCAGTATTGCTTTTATGAATTTATGAAGAAGTTTTCCTATAGCCTTTCTATAGTTTCAATTCTTTCTTATCTTTTCCACATAATGTTAGTTGCTGTAGTAATGCAGAATAGTTGTTGCAGGAACTTAGTGCATATATAGTGTAGACCCATTTCAAGTTACGTCCTTGGGTTGACAATCAAATGAACACTAGCTATGGAAATAGTGACTTTACCAAATGAATGTCCAAACTTCGGGTTGAGACTTCAACTAGAGTTATTATTCTTATTGTTGGGTTGAACATTTTCCACCTACCTAGATAACCCGATGAGGTCGCCAGCAGGCTAGAGCAAGTCGGAAGGAGCCATCGACTATCAGCAAGACTTATTTTTGTGCCACTTGATAACTCGATGGGAAAGCATACTGTGTGGAGCGTATCATCGGCTATCGGCATAACAAGTTGGGAGCTACACCGATAACCCAATGTGGAAGTGGAGCACACCATCGGCCATCAAAAAGAATGTTTTGTTGCTACTCTAATGACTCGATGGAAATTGACAAGGAATTGCGCAATTGGTAGAATATCATCAGACATCGGAGTAAGTGCTTTGGTGCTACTCTGATGACCCGATAGAAAAGTTGTTTATGTTGTAAACTTCCATCGGACATCGGAATAAGTGTTTCGGTGCTAACCCAATGACCTGATGGAAATAAAAAGATAGTTACAACAGGAAACTCAATTGTGTCAATTTCAATCTCATCTATTAGGGATTATTCAAAACATGTTTAGGAGGCTATAAAAGACCCAATGGGCATTTTGTAATGAGGTGAGAAGGAGGTTGGATAGGTGGAACAAAGAACATCTTTTGAATAACAATTTGAAGATTGTTTTCGGTTTTCTTTCTCAGAGTTTAATTTTCATTTGAAAACTATAAATAATGGCTTAAATCTTTAAATGCCAGTGTGATAGAGTAGATGTTACTTTTCTCTATTTTGTGAGTTCTAATTTTGAAGTCGTGCCAAGCTCAGCTTTGTAAATAAGTTGTCATTTTGTTTCTTGTTTTCTATTGGTGACAAGTAGTTAAACATGGCTTTGTCTTGATTCTCCATTGTGGGATCCACATTACCATTGGAGGTTGTCAAGAAGAGCCAACCATGTATAGTAGAGTTCTACGTGTAGCAGACTAGGGAATGGCATCGGCCATTTCAACAGACTAGCCCTAGGTGAGCTTGATGATAGCCCGGCTAGGTATCAGTGACCAAGAGGAATCACTTGCAGGGTAAACCGGAGTGTAGGCTATTAGCCTCAGACCAGGAGAAGATGGGATCAATAGGAGAAAAGATCCAAGCTTGAGAGAAAGATGACTTAAGAGAAGTCAAGGGTATAGCTAATGATAGGGAAAACCCTACAAGGTGTCTGGTTAGATTTAGTGGAATAGTGAGTTGGTGGATTTACGAAAGTGAATTCACTAAGAGCAGAGTAACAAACCTCAGTAGTGAGGGCCTAGAGTGGATTAGGGGAATAGAGAGGAGCATTCCCAGGTTAGGCTAGGAAAAAGGCCTTGGTGTGAGTCAAGCTGACTCAAGCAATCTAGGGTCCTTCCTATCACCAACATTTGAGTTCTCTATTTCTGATTTTCATGATAATGCTAATCTCAAGAACATTCCAACTTCTTCCCTTCCTAAATTCAATTTTTTAGTGATAGAGGATCTTGACACTTGTTTTCATTTGATGTCCTTTGTAGGAGTTATGATTATACTACAGATGCCCATAGACTCAAAATATTTCCTGCCACTTTAAAAGAAACAACTTTGAGATGGTTTATGAGTCTAGGGAGTAGTACAATCACTACATGGGATGAGATGAAATAGTTGTTTCTTGTGAAATATAAAGATTATTGTAGAGGGACTGACCGCCATGGGGATGATATTTTTAGAATGACACAAAAGGAAGATGGGAGTCTAGAAGATTATTTGGAGAGATTTTTATTCGGTGTCAAAAGTCCAAGCATAGTACTTTAAATAAAGATTCTCTTAAGTTAATATTTTTAAGGGGAATCAGTGATGAATGCACAAATGCTTTGGACCTTATTGGAGGTGGTGATATAACACAATCAACATGGAATGCCATTGGCCAAATCTATCAAAAGTAATGGAGTAATGGAGTTTCTTCATCAACATCCAGGAATTTCTTCATCAACATCCAGTAATGGAGTTTCTCAAATGGAGCTTAGTCACCTTTTGAAGGATTTTAAGGAGGATGTCATAAAAAATATGGCTACTCAGTTAGGCACACTTCAAGCTAAGAATAAGCATGAGAAAGTTGATGCAATTCTTGCAGAATTTTTCCCACATTGTAGACAGAAGAAAAGAGACTGCGGATGTAAGATGGTTGCAAATCTTGAAGTTCTTGATATCAAGACAGTGGAAGGAGATGATGAACAAGTTTTCTATGTTGCTCAAAGGAGGCCAAATTTTCCAAGACAAGGTATGCCTCCTAATCCACTTTCTTTTTCTGGTTATAGGGGAAATTCCTATGCACAAAATAATCAATGGCAATCTCCATATGCTCAAAGTTTGGAAATTATCAAAATTGGTATTTTGCTTAAGGCTAAGGGCATAATTTTGCCAATAAAACTCCATAGTGATAGCAACCATAAGGAAATTAGTCTTAGCCTCAGGAACCATGGCAACAATTCCAAGGTAATTGGCAACCTACCCCTTAATGGAGAGGAGGTCAGTCATGGACAAATCAGTCATCTAGTTATCAGCAACCTTAGCAGCAGCCACAACAGCCTGCTATAATGCCTCCTCCTACTGCCAATATCATTTCACCTAAACCTACACAACTGCCCACTCAACCCATGCCAAATCCTAAAGCAAGCCTCAACAACAACAACAAGTTTATTTAGCTGACCCTAATCAGTACCCAACTTATTCTCTTTCTATAAGTGATATTCACCTTAGATCCGGGATAAATTTTCCTAACCCGTCCCCCCCAGTTATAACTGAGATACAAAAGGAAAAGTAAATATCTAGCCCAGCAACCCAAATACCTCAAAAGCAGCAAATACCCCTATTTCCTTAGAGGTTGCAAGCTAAAGAGATTCCTCAAGAAGAGGATATAAATTTTGATATCATAGATCGGCTGAAACATGTGTTAAAATTCCATTATTTCAAGCTATTAAGGATGCCCCTATTTATGGAAAATCAATTAAAGAGGCATGTTTAAACAAACCTAGCAGAAAGAAAAAGGATCCATAAACAATGCATGTAATGGGTCAATTGACTGTATTATGTTGGGAAAAGTTTCAATTCCTAAATATTCTGAACCTGGTAGTCCTATTGTGAAAATAGTCATCAATGGCACTTAGATAAAGAATACTTTAATATATTTGGGAGCAGACATCAATGTAATGACAAGAGATATTATGCAAAAACTTGACATAACCAGTCTCAAGCCTACACCTACATTCCAACAGCTTGTTGATAGTTCCATGGTTTGGCCTGATGGTATGATCAAGAGGATGTTGTCATTACTTTAGACTCCTGGGAATATCTGACAAATTTTATGATCCTATCTCCTAAAGCTACATTGGGGGGATATCTAGTTATTTTAGGGAGACCTTGGCTTGCTATAGCCGATGCATATATTAGATGTTGGTCAGGGGACATGACTATTTATGATGGAAATACTACTAAAACTTTGGCTTTGTATTCTCCTATTCAGCCCCAACTCGATCAAGAACAAGTTGTTTGGCCTAACGTGGGAGAAGAATTTGAGGAGGAAGTCAACTCTGTCAATAGAGAATCATTCATACTACTCCAGGATGATGATTCGACCATCTCTAAAATTATGGCAAATCAATTTAATTTGGAGCAGCAATCATAGAAGTTAACATCAAATATTACAACATCGGATTTTCCTACAGCCACTGATATATTGCATACTTTATTGCCGTAGGAAGTCTGCACTTCTCATCTTTCTGAGGCATCATAGGTTGATCTTACTTTTAAAGTGGAAGTTGATCCAAATAAATATTTAAATATCAACAATCAACTCACAAAGACACAAAGGATAACACTAGTTGAATTGCTTAAATGTCATCAACACGCTTTTGCATGGGATTACAAAGATATGCATGGAATTGATCCTACAGGTTGTACCCACCATATTTATATCAAAGATGAATGTAGACCACTTAGACAACCACCAAGAAGAGTTAATCCTACATTAAGAGAGATAGTCAAAGAGGAACTACAAAAATTATTAAATGTTGGATTTATCTATCCTATATCAGATAGTCAGTGGGTGTCGCCTCTAGTCATAGTTCCAAAGAAAGGAGGTAAATGGTGGGTATGTGTAGATTACAGAGCTTTGAACTTAGCAACTAGGAAGGATCATTTTCCATTACCATTTGTGGATCAGGTATTAGATTCCTTGGTAGGGAAGTGATACTTTTCATTCCTAGATGGATTCAGTGACTACAACTAGATTCAAATTGCTCCTGAGGATCAGGAAAAGACTACATTTACTTTCCCTTTGGGGAGATATGCATATTTTGTTCTACCTTTTGGGTTATGTAATGCTCCAGATACTTTTGAAAGAGCAGTAATAAGAATATTTTTAGATATTTCCCAAGACAACATGGAGATCTATATGGATGATTTTACCACTTATGGTTCAGAATTTGAAGAGCCATTGAAGAATCCAAAAAAAGTTTTGCAGAGGTGCGAAGACTGCAATTTATCATTGAACAGTGAAATTTGCTTTATGATGATGCAGGAAGGCATAGTTCTTGGTCATCATATTTCTATAATTGGAATACAAGTTGACCTAGCCAAAATTGAAGTCATTCAAAACCTCCCTGCACCTATAAAGCAAGAGGATGTCAGAAGTTTCCTTAGTCATGCTAAATATTATAGAAGGTTTATTAAGGATTTTAGTAAAATTGCAGGACCTTTATATTGTCTTTTGACCAAGGATATGGAGTTTAATTGGTCCTCTGCATGCCTTTAAGCTTTCTTAAAGCTCAAACATGCCTTGACTCAAGCACCAGTGCTCAAGGGTTTGAACTGGGATGCATCAGACTATGCCATAGGAGCAATTTTGAGGCAGAAGGTTGACAATTTGGAGAATGCAATTTATTTCATCAGCAAAAACATGTAGGGACTTGAGCTTAATTATACTATCACCAAAAAGGAGATGTTAGCAGTCATATATGCAATTAACAAATTCAGGCATTATATCACATGATATCAGATATATGTGCACACTGATCATACAATAATAAGATATCTCATGAACAAACCTTCAATTACAGGAAGGTTGACTCGATGATTACTATTGATGCAAGAATTTGATATTACAGTTGTTGATAAAATAGGTAAATCTAATGTAGTTGTAGATTATATTTCTAGGCTTCAATTGTAGGATGATTCTACAACCATAGATGATGTTTTCCCAGATGAACATTTGTTCCTGATAAAAGCACACACTCCCGGGTATGCTGATATTGCAAATTATTTAGCTGCTAATAAGATTCCTTCTCATTTTTCTCCTAAAGAAAGAATATTTCTAGTTGAGAAAAGCTTTAATTTCTCATGGATTGCTCTTATTGTTTATTTTATACTGGACCTGACCAAGTAACAAGAAGGTGTGTCAGAGAAGATAAGTCATATGATATCCTTCATGCATGTCATGATGATCCATGTGGAGGACATTTTGTTGCTAAAAGAACAACACTTAAAATCCTTAGCACAAGATATTATTGGCAAGCTTTGTATAAAGATGCAACACAATATACTATAAAATACGATAGATGGCAGTGAATGGGTAGGCCTACTAGATCTAATGAAATGCCATTATATCCCTAGGTATTGGTTGCATCATTTGACAAATGGGGATTGGATTTTGTTGGACCAATTGATCCTCCTTCAAATGGGAAATCTCATATTCTAGTATGCATTGATTATGTTACAAAATGAGTGGAAGCATGGGCCATGACACATGCAAGAGATAATAAGGTAGCTGAATTCCTCTATGAGGAAATATTTACCAGATATGGAGTTCCAAGAGAGATTGTTTCAGATCAAGGACCAAAATTTACTTCCACATTAATTGTAGCATTGGTTAATGAATATAATATCAAACACAGGAAGTCTACCCCATACCATCCACAAGCAAATGGTCAAGTGGAAGTTACAAATAGGGATTTAGAAGCTATTCTTACTGTTGGTAAACAAATTTGTCTCTCACAATTTATTTAATGTTTATACTCTTTATCCCAAGAAATGAAAGAAAAATTTCACCATACAGTTGGAAAATCATCATATTGATTAACCTCTGAATTAAGGTACAACTCCCTTTAATAGATATTCAATTAGCTCCAAATTACACATAACCCATATTATACTTTTCACCATAAAGTACGAAAAGGTAATTGCATTCACCAGTCAATACCAAATGAACACAAGCATTGATTCATATATAATCCTTTGTATAAAGCCGACAGACTTCACATGTACACTAAAACAAAATGAAAAGCTTAAAAGATGAATTCCACTAATATTTTCTGCACATATAGAAAGCTATGACAGATTCTTTCTTGAAATAGATTCTCATAGAAATCAAATTTCAAACACCAAACATACAGATTTGAAGCCAAAGATAACTGTCATTTGATTTTCATTCATAAATGATCATCAACTTCCAACACATACATAAAGTATTCAGCCAAAATTAAAGAGAGAGGTTTTCAAAAACTTAGTGGACCCGCGTAAAGTCATTACAAAGCTTATAAATAGGTCACTAGACCAATAGTTTAACCAAAGGTAAAATTAACTCGAAATGAGTTAATGAGAAACTGCCCTAACTGCATAACTAAAAACAAAAGAAAGCTAGACACGCTGGCAAACAACTACTAGCAGTGCTAGTCATGTTGTCGATTCAGTTTCAGTCGGATTGCCTAGGTTGCTATTTGAGCGGACACCATAACCATTTTTGCTACACTCCACTCCTGATGAACCCTTAAGAATTCCTTGATTACCGCTACATGTAGCAGGCTGATATGAATTACCCTTTGCTTCTAGAGTTCCTTCTTTCTTTTCACCATCTGTACTTTATCTATGTGAGAGTCCAAGTGATCTAGACATACTATAAGCATCGACTCCACTTTGGCAATCTTTGTAAAATCTTCCACGGCTAAGGACTTTTCCACCTTAATCTGTTTAATGCGACTGCTGAATTGATTGACCATTTCTGTTGTATCTTCCAAAGTCTGGCCATCCTCAAGCAACTGAACATCTACATAGCGCAAATCATTTTGCATGGTTGTTCTTAGGGTTGTTAGTTCACTTCGCAGACTAGCACATTCGCTATGACCTTGCTCAATGATTTGGTTACACCACTCTATATTTTCTTTGCATATGAACATTATATCTTCATCTAATCCTGGCACTTGTCTTTCAGTGAGAAAATTCATCAAGCCATAGCACTAAATATCACGTATTTGCCTTGAAATCACTGCCCATTTAGTCTTTTCTTTCTACCATGAGATTAAGTCAGTGTCTAATTCCTTGGTAACATCATTGGTATCTTTGAAAATCTGAGCTAAATCAGATATATAATTAGTTCCTTGATGCACAATTGATGTAAGCCACTCAGAGAAAATCTTGGCAATCATCTTGTTCCTTTGAACCTCATCCAAGAACTTTTGATTATAAGGGGATTTTGAACTAAAGGGAACAGAGCTTTGGGACAATGGTAGCAGACTATTTTGAAGAGTGTGGATGTATTGAGCCATTTGCATCAAACTCCATTTCAACTTTGCTTTATCCTTTTCATCCTTCCAGCTGCAGGAGATAATCCTTTTGGTTGAAGTTTCCAAATGTTTCACATCAACCGCTCTAGTTCCTACCCCTAGATCAACTCGCTCAATAGTATAATCAACCTCTGAGGCAGTGGCATCATCCTTATTAGATGTAGGCATAGCAATATCTGTAGTCCAATGTTTTGTGCTCTCATCAAAGCCGATCATGGTTTCCACTTTTAGCTGCTTAGGCTTCATAGCTCTTCCTAGACATTTACTCACAACATCTTCCATTGACACAGAAATAGGCACAACATTCCTTTTCTTGGTAATTGAATCACTCAACCATTTAGGAGCCACAGTTAGATCCTTGGATTGCATGGGTGAAGGACCTCCTGAAGTTGGCAGCATAGCATTATCTATATTAGACAGAACATCAAACACCTATGAATCTTGGACATTAGCATCAGCATTGGTTAAGACCTTGTTAGCATTAGAAACAGGTTTTGTCATATTGCCCTATACTTCCTCAGCAGCCAAATCAAGAATGAGATGAGCGGCAGGTGGCTGAAAATTCTTCTTGTATCTTGATCTAGTAACTTGGCCACCAATGGAATGTGCAGCTACAGAGTCAATTTTTTCCTCTTTAATCTTAACTTGCTTCTTTCCTGCAATAGAAATAGGAATGTTAATTGAAATAGTGGTTTTTCTTACAATCTCCCTTTTTCTACCCTTATTTCTTGAACTGGTTGCCTTTCTCGGATGAAATTTGCAGTTCCTTAGCAAATTCTCTATTCTATGAATTATATTGAAGGTGTGTGCTTGTACACTATCCTCCATATTTCTACTCCAATCAACCTGTGGAAGGGGTTCATTGTGTACCCGTTTCATGAATTCTAGGTCTAATACATCTTCGTTATCAATAGTCACACCAAAAGTATACATTTGCAACTTTGTGTTGAGAATCTGCTTCAGGATTAATCTGGACCAGTTTGTTTTCCTCACTTCAAATTCATCTGAGCAGTCTTCCCAGTAATCTTCCAACTGTGGCACATGTTGATCAAACATTGTCACTTTCACATAACGAGCAATAAAACCTTTGCTGTCAAAATTATTTCTCTTCACAAAAGTTTTCAAATGAAACCTCTTAAATTCCAATTCAAGATTCACCGCATTAGAAACAGACTTGAAACTGTAATGGCCTAAATCAATAGGAAAAAATCCACTTGTGCTAGAATTCTCACCATAATCTTTTACAACATAGGCTAATTTCATGGAAACTTCAGTTAAAACATAGCAATCTGAAACATATCTAGGTAACCTAAAGGGTTCACCTTTAAAACCTCCAACCCTTATGTAAGTGAAGTGATTAAATTGAGTAAAGAAGCTACCATAGATGTCAATTAGTTCAATAGCTTCAACCAATATTCTCCTGTGAAAATTACCTTGTAATTCAAAAGTTAACCTCCAAGCAAAAATATCATTCCAGTGAAGGTAATTGTCAACATGTCCTTTTTGGGTCAAATGGGGGTGGTATTCATAGATTTTTATACCTTGAACCCATTTTGCATGGAACAGTCTAGGCCATTCCCTCACACAAGCTAACATGTAAAACAAATATGAAGACATATAAAAATTTGATATCCTAGGGTAATTGCTCAAACCCTCATGCAACCTTTCTGCAATTATGGTGCGCCAGTCAATGTACCAGTTTTTGTCGAGAGTGACTTGGATGAAGAAATACATCCAATCCTTCCAATAAAAGAAGTGTGAATTTCCCCTAATTCTACTCAACATTATTATCAAATTCCTGATTCCTGGAATCAAATGCTCTCAGGTTAATGGCCTTGGCAGCCTTGAGCCACCCTTTTGAAACCTCAAAATCCAATTTCGTGCAATAATGGTTCTGTAATACTGCTTCTTCTCAGAATAAATCCCATAAGACTTTCCAATATTCCAATCCTCATAGGGTTCCTGATGTGGGATACCCATGGCCGCCATTACTGTCTCTCTATCAATAGATAACATAACCTCACCATTATTTCTGCTAATGCACTTGTTAACTTTGTCATAATGATTCATGTAGTCTAAAACCAACTAAGGACAAGGGGCAGCTATGGGAAATGTTGCCACTTTCAATAAACCACTTTATACAATATCTTTCGTCATAGAATCAACAGCTGGGTTCCTTACTCTTTCTAAGAAAACATCTAAATCTAATTGAACTAGAGCCATATCAGCTAGCTCTGGTAAGGAACTTGCAAGGGAAGAAGAGTTCATTATTTTAGGCAAAGTAGGCCTCATGCTTAACCCGTAATCTTTTCCCAATCAACTCAGATAAAGCAGAAAAAGGTAAAACAAAAACAAGTAGCTAAACAATATACCCAAATCTTTAAAAACTGTAGCAATTAGGAAAGTCATTGAGCATACCTTCATCTGTCATCTGCCAAACCCCTGTCGCAATCTATTTTTCTCTCGCTCCAAAAACTCTCCTTAAAACTTATTCACAAATGAAAATCTCGACAAGACAACTGCTCAATTTAAAATAGCTGAGAAAATCTTACCCATGATTACTATAAGTTATCATCATTACTCTTCACTCATGCGACATCACTCTGAAATGATTGCAAATGAGCATGCATTTAATAACAAGTCACTTCATATTTGAAAACACGAATTCCCACGCCATACTTGCTATAACTGACAACTTTTAAATCATTGAGAAAGAATATTCCCTTTTTTTGCCACCATCAGCCGTATCTTAAAATCCTTGCCACCACCTCATGAAAATTCATTTGATTTCCAAGAAATTAAACACTGAACTTTGAACCTTGAAGAACAATAGTGACACAAAAACATATACATTACAAATATTGAACTTTGAACCCGAAAGGTTCAAGTTCAAGGTTCAACCAATGCTAAACACCGACAAACACTTAAAAAGGCTTATAAAGTCATGTGGGGAAATAAACTTTAACATGACGCCCATTGAACTTTGAACCTTGAACCAAAAAGGTTCAAGTTCAACACAGTGATAAATAAAGAAAACTGCGAAGACTGAATTGCACAGAAAATTCAAGAAACACAACCCGACCAAAGGACCAGTTAGGGACATGACTCAATAAGGCGGTATTAAAATGGAAATTTATATGTACTGCCAACACTTACCGAGACAATAGCTCTTCATAAGAAATATTGGTCAAATATAATTCTGGAAGCCATTTGGGCATACAGAACAACATGGAAGACACCAATTGGTTTTACACCTTTTTAAATGGTGTATGGAAAAACAACAATGATGCCCATTGAATTTGAGCATAAAACTCTTAGGACAACTTTGCAGATGAATATGACTCTCTTAGAAGTACAAAAAGACCGCATCATGAAATTGAATGCTTTGGATGAGCTAAGAAAGATGGTTGTCTAGCATATAGTGCTTATTCAACATCAACGAACTAAATGACATGATAAGTATATAAAAGAGAAAATTTAAATCTGGCGATTGGACATTGCTATATTATTCCAAATATAAGGATACTATGGGGAAGCTGTAGACAAGATGGTTGGGCCCATATGAAATAGATGAAATTTTTACAAATGCAAAAGTTAGGTTGACAACAATAGACCCAGTTAGATTCAAACTTTTGTTCAATGGTCATCGGCTATGCCTTTATCACAAGCTTGCAACCAGAGAACTATTCCTGCAACAATTTGCCAACCAAATGCAGCCAACAGTTCCTGCAGCAACTGAAGAAGTTCCTACAACATCTGAACAACACCCTCCTTCCACAGTTCTTATAGCATCTGAAGAAATTCCTACAGCATCTAGAGAGGATATTATGGATACAGTTCCTGCAGCTTCTGCAGGGGGCCTTCTTGGTCCTCAGTCTTAAATTATTCATGTGTGCCTTCATAATAACCATTTCCATGCTTTATGAAAATATCATTCTCTGATAATAATTTTCTTATCCACCTCATCCCATGCCATATCTCTATCTATCACATCATTCATTTCACGTCATCTCATCTCATATTGTGAATAACTAATTGTTTCATGCAACATTAATTAGTACAACTATAGGTATGTGTATTATTTATTTTTCTTAATTATGCATTTATTTTTTGATTATGATTATTACCTGTTTTGATTCACATAATCTGCGTACCCTTCCCTTTGTCCTTTTTCACATGTGTGGACACGTGTCATCTTAAGTTGGAGGGGGGGGTTGTTTTATGGTTCGATTTCCAAGTTGCATAATTATCTATCCTTGTCGGTAATGTGTTTTAATTTGCCTGATATCATTTTGAATGAGACATCCTATGGCATGAGTGAGTAGTTCACCCTGCCGCCATAGTCAATGAAAGGTACTAAAAAAAAAAGTATTTTAGAGCATGAATTTTTAATTCTGTAGGTTATTTCAGTCCTTCATTTTATCATGGTAATTGTTTTGAAAGCCGAGTTGGCCATGGGAGGATCTCCTGTCCCCCATGAACTAGTAATTCATGATGTTTTGTTGTAGGATGTCCAGTGTGGACATTACTTCTGTATGTATGGGTGGACTGACTATATTCTAAAATTGACAGATTACAATGAAGAAATTGCTCATGAACTCATGCACACATACATTGAAGGAGAGGCCTCTATCAAAGGGTTAAGGGTCATTACCATAGAGCAATAGATAGCTGAAATCACTGGGTTGCCGTAGGAGGGAGAACTATTTCTTGAGTTGAAAGATGCAAGAAGCGCTAGGGTAGAGTTTACTCACCCAATAGATGAACCCCTAAGTGTGGACAAGCAAGGAACCATATGCACATCTCTTCCAGCAGAATGGCCCCAGGTTGCATTTTATGTGATGAAATATATTACCTGTGATGGTAGGTACTCAAATTTGTGTTAGGTTCATTTTAAATTACTGAGTCATCTACAACATGACCGAAGGATGAATGTTTTGAATTTCTTGTATCATCTTATTTCTATAAGTGCAAAGGAAACACAGAAGGGCGGAATTCATTCTGTTAGTCATCACGACTTGATTAAATTGTTGGTAGAACGTTCACTCAGAGATTTCTCTTAGATGGCATGGGGAGAGTTCAAAGATATCCTACAATTTGGGGAGGAAAATGTTCTTGCTATAGAAGAAATTGCTGCTCAAGAGGAAGATATTGGAGAACCCTCATCTCCTAAGGTTTCTACAACGAATGAACCTCCTATGGCTAAAGAAGCCTTGCCTGTTGTAGAGGAAATGGTAATTGAATTTGTAGATGTATAAAAATGACCACATTCCTAAATGAATATTTTATGTTCATTTCTCTATTTAATTAAATCCAATTTAATTAAATTATCCACATTCCTCTATTTAATTAAATAGATTATTCAATTTATTTAAATTAAATTCACTATACCCATTTAATAAATAAATCATTTTATTCAATTAAATCCCCCCTATCCACTTTTAATTAAATTCAAATTTAATTAAATAGTTATCCTAAATTGAATAAATCAAATTTATTTAATTGCAACCAAATTGAATTAAATCATTTAAATCAATTAAATCCTATTATCCCTTCATCCACTTGCAAAATCCCAAACCCCTTTCTAAACCCTTCTAGAAACTTCTAATCGCTTCTAATTAACCTAACCCCTCCTCTAAACTTTGTCACATCCCTAAGCAAAGGGAAGTCACTTCTCAAACCCTCAAAGTCTTTGATAACCATTAAAGGCTTTCAACCTTCAACCACTAAATTCCTCAAAGTCTTTGATAACCATTTAAGGCTTTCAACTTTCAACCACTTAATCCCCCAAAGTCTCCAATAACCATTAATGGTTAACTCAAACCCTCCTACATGGTTAAAACATTTGTTTTGACTCAACCTTCATCCAACCCAAGGGTCTCATCAGGCCTTTAATGCTTTGACCATGATTATCTCTTAATCATTTGCACAAAGGTTTATCCTTGGATCAACTCTTAATCCAGTGGGTAATCCTAACTTAGACTTGATCCTTAGCCTATAGATAACCATGAAGTCTTCTCAGGCATTCAATGTCTCCAACCCCTTCTCTCAACCCAACCCTATGTTGACACTTGTCACCATTTCATTGGTGCCAATTACAAACATGGATCCCCAACTTTCAAACTCTACCCTTGATCAAACCATTCAATCTTGACCATCCATTGCCCTATTTTTGCTATAAATAGAGCTCTCATTCCTCCATTTTTATGAATCATCCTTCAAATTTGTAGCATCACACTTATGTTCAAAAAAATTCAAGCTTTCATATCATTTTTATGCTCATCATTTTAGCCTCTTTTAAATTAGGAATTAGACTAAATATGCATGTTTAGAATAATTTCTTTATCATTTAGCTCAATCATAGACTAATATATCATGCTAGGATAGTATTCATACTAACCTTGTCATCTTATCATCTAGTTTATTGCATTTTTAAGATCATGCATAGCTTAACACATCTCATACTAAAAACTATCAAAACATCCCTCATTCTTGCATTTGCCATCCCTAAACCATTTTGCTTAGTGATCTGAGAGCAAAAACATTGGTTTGAGGGACATTGTGAGATAGAGAACCATGGGACCCACCTTGGGAAGCTGAGTAATACGTTATTACTCCATAGCTTGCACCAAGAAGTCCTATGTGTGTGTGTGGACTAGTATTTAACAATATTTTCACATATTGAATTCTATCATCCCACTTTTCCCGCATACAGAATTAAATATTGAGTAGCCCTCCACTCATTTTCAAAGTAGACACAATTGCCAACATGGTTCCCGAATTGATGCAATGCAGGGCTCCTCTAAGAGTTTATGCTTTATATTTGAAGTAGCAGTATTTATGTTTCAAGCTAAATTGCATTGTTAGGGATCTTAGTCCTTTTGTAGATACTCCTTAGGAATTTAATAATGTTTATCAAAAATATCCTACAACTATTAGGAATTTGTTATGTGAATTTTTTTTGCATAATTATGTTGTGCCTTTTGACAATGAATAGAATCCCTTACTATACATTGGTGACATTTAATTAAAAGCATTGATGTCATGGATACAAAATGAAATCAGTATGGGAACACATGCTAGAACATACAAAAATTTGGAGTTTGATTGCCCATTGCCACTCAGAGCTGAAGCTAAAAACCCATGGCATATGTACTATAACTGGCAGAAGTTGTTAACGAGACCTAATGTCAGAAGTCGGGTTTTACCATTGAGAGAGGAAGCATTCCGAGAATATGAGCATTTGGTTGAAAATGAAAATAAAGCTGTAGTTGAATGTTTGGTTCAACATTGGAATAATCTCCTAGAAGACCTAAAGTAGGGTGAACCTTATTCACTGCCTAATTATCATGCATCCACACAAAGAGCTCCTAAGTACATCCACTTTTGTAGGACAAAAAGCAATAACTAGCTACCCTTGATATTTCAGCCACCTATCCTTATGTGGCCATTGATGGGATGCAGGGTTATAGACAAACCATATGAAGAGGCCATAGAGGAAGCCAGATGGACTAGGTTGGAAAAGATGAAGGGGTTTTATTGGAACTTGGCTATAGGAGGAACAAGACAAGGAACCATAGGATATTTACAAGTCAGTGCCCAGATAAGAAATTTCCCTCTTGCTAGAGGATCAACAAGACATTAAGTTGGGGGGCATTATGAGCTAAAATAATAGCTCTTTTATTTCTATAACTGATAAGTTTTTACCATATTTTAAGTTGCATATTGGGATAGTATTTGAGTCATATGATGTATTAAAGTTTTACTATGTGCATTATGGATGATAACTAAGCCCATTAAATCCTGTATTGTTTTGGCCTATTATTCCTATTGCCATGCAGATTATCATAGGTAATATCATGTGTGAATGTATAAGTGTTATGATTAATGAAAATAGATATGTGTGTGTGTGTGTGTGTGTGTGTGTGTGTGTGTGTGTGTGTGTGTGTGTGTGTGTGTGTGTGTGTGTGTGTGTGTGTGTGTTTGTATGATCTATCTTTTAATTGCAGGGATAAATGAGATTCTGCTGAAACAGTTATTGCAAGACAAATGTTGAATCATGCATAAAAGCAGTTGGAGACATTCAAGGGCGGTTAAATATTCAAAACAATAGAGAGGATGGTTTGCATAAGAATCGACGAAGGAATAGCAAGGCACTGCCAGATTCATTTATGTTTGTCTTCAACAAACATCAATCTTGTAACACCGCCATGCTATATTCTTGGCTACAGTTTAGCTGAGTTCCATGTTTTTTGTGTATTAACTTCTTCTGTTGGTAGTCATAAATATTTTTTGCCTCATTTCATTGGCGTGAACTAGATAGTAGGGAGTTGTTATAGTTTTTTTATAAATAAAATCCCGCACCTCTTCTCAGAGGTTAGACAAGGGTTAGAGACAGGATTAGACAACATTTTTAGAACTTGAAGCATTTCTTTCATTTCATGTGTTGTATCGACTTTTGAAAACAATGAATAAAAGTGATGTTATTCTAAGTATATAGAATTATCTTTGAAGTTTGGATACACTCATCCAAGGGGGGCCACTTGTTGATTATTCCTATGCATTTGTTAGATTCATTTTTCCTTTTGTTGTAGTAGATGTTCTAGTGGGTGACTATTTCTGCACCCACTAGAACCAGATCTTGTGACTGTTTCTACGGCCAAAGCAGATAGAGTAATTTATGTTTGCTAGCTTTGAAATTAGTTAACAATTATTTAATTATAATCTTCTGTTAATGTTAAGCTTTCCTGTAGCCATTTAGTTGTTATGTTTTCTCTTGTTTATTTCAAATAGATTTAGTTGTTGCAGTAGTGCAGAATAACTATCGCAGGAACTTAGTGCATATATAGTGCAGACCCATTTCAAGTAATACGTCCTTGGGCTGACAACGAACTTCACTCATGGAGATAATAACTACACAAAATGAATGACCAATCTTTGGGTTGAGACTTTAGTTCTAGTTATTGTTCCTATTGGCAAGGCAAACACTTATAAAATAGAGTCTAGTTTCTAAAACTGTAATTTGTTTCAAAATTTGATGAATGAGTAAAGAAATATACCCAAAATACCACCATTGGTTATTGAAAAAAAATGGACACACTAAACAAAAAAATTAAAGATGAGAACCTTAATGTAATCTAAACTTTAAAAAAAAATTATGGTTAGATAGCTAAGAGAGCTTAATGTCATCATGGTATTATTGAAGAAAACATGAAGGAGAGCATGAATAAAAATGCTTTAATTTGTTTTACCTTTTCAAAAAAACATGTCTTTGGCATGAAATGGTCATTCAACCATTTAGGTTGGATAACTGAGGAAAGTTTCAGTCCAAAGGGATGGATTTTCTCATTGCATATGATCTGGCAAGTGTCAAACACAAATACATTTTTAGCATCCTAGAGACAACTACTCTGCATTTGATCAATCCTATTTCTCTTTCTATCTCTCTCCCCCGCCTTGATTAAGGCTTAGAATTTAGGGTTTTACAATTGAGGAGGTATAATTGAGGTTATACCTTTCAACCCTATCTATGTCCTCCCCTCTACAAATACTTATCTTTCTCTCTCCCTCTCTTCTCTCTCACCTGTCTCTGTCCTCTTAGGTCTCTCCCACTCTCCCTCTCTCCCCATCTCAAGGACTCTCTCTCCTCATTTCTAGGTCCCTCCATCCCTCCCTCTTTTCCTCTCTACCTCTCCCTCCTTGTCTCATTACCCACCTATCCCCCCTCTATCTCTCTCACCTCTATCTCTCCCTCAATGTCTCTCACCTCAATATCTCTCCCCTCTCTAGTTATTTCTCATCCTCTCTATTGGTAATTGACACTCATTCGAGCTTATGGTGTTGTCATTGATGGAAAAATGCATCATTTTGGGCTGGATACTTATCTAGTACTCACCGGTATTCAAGGTTTAACATCCAGCATTGAAGGAAACTAGCAAGAAAGGGAAACCGTCAAACTAGGAACCAGTATGTGGAGGTCAACATAGGAAATTGATCCAACAAAGGTTAAAGCGGCAACGGTCATGAAGATTAATATTTATATTTTTGTCTAGGCCAACATGTAATTACTTTGTAATATGATTGTAAGCCAAGATAAGGCATTCATGTTTATGAATGTAGAGAGTATATAATTCAGTCTGGTTAGGTCATTTTGGAGAGATAGGTGTGATAGGGTATGTGATATTTTGTGAGCGATATCTTGATCGACAAAATGTAAATGTAATGATTTGTAGTTGGTCTTGGTTGTTTGTCAAGAGGATTGGAAAGAGAATTAAGTTATCGGTAAGGAAGGAGACTGTGTTAACTAGTACAGACAGTGCTTAAACTGGAACTCATCCAGCATATCAGATGCACACTCAGAGTTTAGATTTTTGTTTGTAATTTAGTATTGTGAATCTGTAGTCAGTGAGGCTCCTTTGTGATGAGAAGTGTTCTCTAGGTAGTGTGCCTTCCTGCATGTGTAAGCCCCTCTTGTAATATTTATTCATTTGGCCAGTGGATAGATATTGTGGGTCATCAATCCCATCATGGTTTTTCCTCTTTGAGGTTTTCCACATATAAAACTCCATGTTATGGTGTTGATCTCTGTGGTTGCATTATTATCACTTTCTGTTATTTGCTTTTATGCATACTGGTTACTAAGTTATTTTGTTAATAAGGTTAAAATTAATCATACTAGTAGAACACTAATTCAAGCCCCCCTCAAGGTTCTTGGATTCCAACAATTGGTATCATATCCTGGTGCCTTGGAATCAGTCTAACAACTTGAGGAAGATCTTGAATCTGAAATCCATGGAGATGAGTATAGAGAAAGAACTTGAAGTAGCACTTGAGGACTATGATGCTGAAAGATTGAAGAACAGGAAACTGTAAAATGAGTTGAATTCTGCAAAGGCATTCATCCTTACCCTACAAAAGAGGTTGTCATTTGCTCAAGCCAAAAGGAGGGGAATTTTACAAAATTAGGATGATGAAGAGAAGAATGCCCTTAAGGAACTATGTTAGAAGCTGATTCAAGAGAATGGTGTCATGAAGAATGAAATGCAAGCCCTAACCATGAGGATGTCTAAGGAGATTGAAGACCAAAAGAAGAATGAAGAAAATCTTGTCAAATCTCTAAAAGATGGATCTAAAGAATGCATTAGGTTGGAGCATGAGAATGATATGCTAAGAACTGAATTGGTGTAATCCCAAAATAATGAGCAAGAGTTGGAAAGAATGGTGACAGTCCTAAGAGGAGATCTGGATGCTGCGAATTAATACAAAGACAAGTTTAAGGCCAGTTCTGCAAAGCTTGATGAATTGTTGAAGGATCAAAGGTGCAATGGAGACACTAGGGGTCTTGGATTTGAGCATGGAGAAAGCTCCAATATTGCAAATCAGGAGAATCCACCAATCAACTGGAATTAGAGATCACCAGTAAGGAAACCCAATGCACATAAATGGAAAGTCAATGCAGAAATAGAGTCAATCAGAATAATAATTTCAATACCGATCAATGTTCCAATGCAAAAAGTATGGTCATTGGACAACAAATTGTAGAATGAATGTGAAATTTCATGCATATGGAAAGTTTGGGCATATGTCTAAACAATGTAGGTCAATAAATGATCAAGGTTACAACAAGGCAATTCAAAAGAACAATGTCACTTGCTATGCAAGCAACAAAGTAGGACATATTGCTAAATTTTACAGAAGCAAGAATCCACCGACAGGAAATGATGAGAAGGGAAAATAAAAAGTTGATGATATCTAGAAGGAGCATGAGAAGAAGTGGATCAGAATGTTTAAGGATCAAGCGACTAAAGAAAATACCCTGGTTACTCAACCGATAGAGCAAAATGTTCCTGCACCTGCAAGAAACTCATCCAGTAACTAAGGCATTATCCTTAGGGGGAGGAAAATTGATGATAGATCTTGCATTACCCCCAGTAGTGGTCTGAAATATTTTTTTAGACTTTGGAGAAGTTAGTCAGAAGATTCACCAACATAGATATGATGGATCTGGCATGATATGCCAACAAGCATTTATGTCAATGAGAAATTAGGGTTCTGCAGGTTAAAAGGGAAAAATTCATTAATTTTTCTTCACCAAGCATTCAGAGTGAAGCAGAGCGAGTTGAAGGTGATTCAGAAAGACCTTGAGCATTCCCAAGTGAATTCTAGTGCATTCAAAGCAAATTGTCAAGCTTTTTCACCAATGAAGTTTCTAAGGCATTTCTTAGTTTTCAGCTACCTTTTTTGAGTTGCAATAGCTTTTGGATCTGCTCCCACTCTGGAAGATGTTTCTACTCTTGTCGTGGTTGATATCAAGGATTGTCCACATCTAGTATTTAAGAATTACTCTCAGTTTAAGAATGTTGATGATTCAGTCGGCACATTTTCTAGGGTTCCCGACGACGTTCTTTATGTTGAGGATGTTAGAGCATACATTCACTGTACTTTGGAGGAATTGGGTTCATCCGAGATGAAGACCATATATATGATAATATTATTGGATAATAATGGAGTAATCAAACCAAAATTCAAATATTTGAAGGATCAAAGGTTTACTGACATTCTGCAGATGCCCGAATTTGACGATGAAATCATTCGGTATGTGTTGAGTCATGTTCATCGTAAGTTTATGTGGCTAGACCGGCCTCATAAAATCACTAAGGATGTCATTTGAGAAATTACTAGTTTGCCCTAGGTTGGTCAAAGACTAGATAAGAAGAAAATATTTAACAATGAAGTCACCAAGCTAACCGGTGCTATATTTGATAATCGGTCTATGAGGATCAACACACTCAAAGATAAGGATGTACAATTTGCTAGCATGGTTATTGGGTATAAGGTAACTCATTCTAACCATTTGAACTCTATTTATAGCTCTTTTATCTACTGTGCACACAAGATGATCAAAGAAAATGAGAAATATAATCTTTACTAGTGGATGTGTGATGAACTAATGTTGAATCTTGGGAAAATCAAGGGTGAGAAGAAAGGAGTATTCCGCTATGGTAATCTTATTATTTGTTTGATGCTATTCCTTCTAAATGAGACCTCAGGATCCAGAAAAAGGAAATGGGCCTTTGACATTTTGGTAGGGAAGAAAATCAAGGATGCCTTAAGAAGCCTAGGATAGGACAAAGAATCCACCTTAAGGGGATATTTCAAGGCTTTTCAGAAGGAAATGAAGCAAAGGGAAAGAGTGCCTAAGCACATTGTTGATAAATATTCTATTGACATTTGTTTTATGGTTAGGAAAGATGAAAATTTAATGGAAGCAGTACAACCAAGGAAGATATGGATAACTAAGATGGGCTATGAAGTTGATGAAGAGCTCTTGGATCTATATGCCAAGACACTTATAGATGCCTCGATAGATGAGTTAGAAAAGACCTTTGGGACAACAAAACAAAAGGAAGTTGAAGTTCAAATAGGGTTTAGTAAGAAGAAGAGGGAAGGACAAATAAATAAGGTAGGATAGGTTGTTGAGAAAATGTCAAGTGAAATCAAACAGATTATTGGGTTAGCTAAGTCATCTTCTCTGGCAACAGTTCAGGCCTCATTGGTAGCAGCAACCGATAAAGGAGTGATGAAAAGAAAGAAACCAAAAATCTTTATTGCCCCTATTGCTTCTGGATCTAAAACTAAATTTGAACCTCCTAAGATTCCCAAAATCTACATGAGAATTGAAAGGAAGAAGCATGAGGAAGGAAAGAAGAAGAAAACCATCGTCACCCCTCCGACGGTCCCTGACCAACCTTTGAAGGAGAGAAAGCCTATAGAGAAGAGGAAACTAGTAAAAGAGATCGCTCCCACTCCTGGTAAGAAGAAGAAATCAGACTTAGATGTGGCTCTTGAATCTGGTAAAAGTGTTAAAGTTATCCCTCCTTTATCTGTAGATAAATTGGTAGAACAAATTACTAAGGATGGAATTTTGAGTATATACAGTATTACTATGTACATATGGATGATAAGGAACAAAAGGAGATTGAGGAAGTAGTTTTGTTATATATATATATATATATATATATATATAAGAAGGCTTTAATTCAGATAGAAAATAAAATTCTGGTAGAGTTGTGATGCTATTTGATTGTTTTCTATTGAGGAAGATAAGCATATAAAGGTTCGGGAATTATTGACTATTTGTGGTGCTATTACTAAAGATGAGATGCAACAGTGTCTTGAATATGAAAATAAAACAATTTTTTAGAGTAGACACATGAATGTTAGCTAAATGGTGGGTAGAGTGAACAAAATTGTTAAAGAGACTCATGAGGCATAGGTAAAATTCTTTATTGATAAACCTGATTTCTTTACATCATCGGAAGTCCTGGTCCTAAGTCTGACATTCCAGACATCCTAGTTGATGCTAAGGGTAAAATTATATTGGGTGAATATCCACCAGTTTTGGTTAAGAAATTGAGGATATTCCTTTGGCAGTCACAAATGTATAGGTTGTAGAGGATAAATCGATAGATATTGAGGACAATTATCCTCCGGTTATTAATATAACACAATTGAGATTCATGATGTAGCAATAGAAGAAATAACTACACCAAGTGGCAAAGCCACTGGTGTCGAGGAGAATGTACAAGAAGAAAAGGATAAGAAGGAAGAGGTAGAGGAAAATGTAACAGAACAAACTTAAGTCAGGGTACCGGCACCATCACCAGTTGTTGGTCCCTCATTCTTGGCACTTGACACATCCGGTCAAGTAGATTTTAGACATTTTGAGAAGAAGAACATTGAACAACTAAGTAGTTTTAGTTAATGTTTGTTGTAGCTCAAAAGCTTATGAAGGAAGGAACACATTGCCAAGGAGTTCCAAACTCTTCAACAAGTGTCAAACTGATAGTTGGTGGAGAGATACAATGCAGCTAGGAAGGTCACTTGTGACAACATGATCACATCAGACAAGGCCAAATTGTCAGAAGAATTTACTAGTCTTGCACTAACACAACTAAATTAACAGCAGACCTGGAAATTAAAATAAAAGTCACTAAGATCCAATTAGAGAATCTTGCAAATAATTTTGATGGTACCTAGTCATGACCAGCACTGTTGATGGTCAAATTTTGGTTTTAGAATTGGATATTTCAGCTTTGGAGAAGGATATTGACAGGTTAATCTGGTGGGCCCGAGAATTGAGAGGTTTGGTCAGTCCACAGCTTAACCTTTGTTAATTCATAAAAAGGAATGTATAGAACAGATGAATAAGCCCACACTAGAAACCCTAATAGAAGAAGAATTACATGCATACATTCTTAATGGGTTTGTATCAATTTTGGGAACATTGAAAAATGGTTGGGGTACTTACTTGGGATTTTTGTAGAGTGCTTATCCATATATATTCAAGTACATCTAGATCCAGTAAACACAACTTTGATTTCATTATTTCATTATTATTTGCCCCGGCTTTGGCATTGTTGTCAAAGGGGGAGAGGTTGGATGTGAAAAATGTTAAGGGACATAAGAAGTAATGTATAGCTCATGGGGAGTAGCCTTTTGAGATCAATTTTAGGAGATCAGTTTAAGAAGATTGTGGATAGGAACTGGAACAACAAATCAATGATCCATTTTTCACATGAGTGTTGCCATCAATGCCAAAGGGAGAGATTGTTGTCAATTAACACTCATCCGGGCTCATGGTGTTTTCATTGATAGCAACACACATCATTTTGGGTTGGATACTTATTTGGTACTCACTGGTATTCAAGGTTTAACATCCGACATTCAAGGAAATCGACAAGTAAGGGAAACCAACAAACTAGGAACCGATATGTGGAGGCCAACATAGTAGATGGATCCGACAAAGGTTAAAGAGGAAATGATCATGAAGATTAATGTTTATATTTTTGTCTAGGTCGACATGTAATTACTTTGTAATATGATTGTAAGTCGACATAAGTCATTCGTGCTTATGTATGTAAAGGGTATATCAGTCAGTCCGATTAGGTCATTTTGGAGAGATAGGTGTGATAGGTTATGTTATATTTTGTGAGCGAGATCTTGATCGACAAAATGCGAATATACTGATCTACAATCAGTCTTGGTTATTTGTCAAGAGGATTGGAAAGAGAATTAGGTTGCCAATAAGGAAGGAGACTATATTAACTAGTACAGACAATGCTTAAATTGAAACTCATCCAGCATATTAGATGCACATTCAGAGTTTAGATGTTTGTTTGTAATTTAGTATTTTGAATCTGTAGTCAATGAAGCTCCTTTGTGATGAGCAGTGTGCCTTCCTACATGTGCAGGCCCCTCTTGTAATATTTATTCATTTGGCTAGTGGATAGATATTGTGGGTCATCAATCAGAATCCCACCGTGGTTTTTCCTCTTTGAGGTTTTCCACTTATTGTGTTGATTTTTGTGGTTGCATTATTATCACTTGTTGTTATTTACTTTTATGCATATCGGTTATAGAGTTTTTTTGTTAATAAGGTTAAAATTAATCATACTAGTAAAACATTGATTCACTCCCCCCTCTTAGTGTTCTTGGATTCCAGCACTCTCCACCTCTCTCCTTGCCTTCTTACCCCTCTTTCTCTTTTTGAACTTATCTCTCTCATTTTATTCTCTTCCTCAACTCTCTACCTCTTCCCTCTCTAGGTCTCTTAGTCACTCCCTCCCTCCTTCCTCAACCCCCTCTCTATATTTGTTCTTCTCTCTCTCTCTCTCTCTCCTCTTCTCTAGATCCCTCCACTCTCAAGGTCATTATAGCATCATAAATTGTACACCCTTGCTAGGGTGGTACACTTCCACACTTGGTTTAGCACCCACCTTAGTGTGTTTTGCATCTTGTATTTCTCATCTCCTTTAAACATTTAATTAATTAATTTAATTAAATCTAAATTCATATTTCACCTCTTCACATGTTATAAAGTTGGTCTCTTTACCCTAAGTGTGCCCCTTTTCATTTATTCCTTCAATAAATCGTTAAATCATAAACCCTAATTATGTCCTATTTCAACCTTTAAGGCCCAATTTTGCATATCAAAACATCTTGAAATCAGTTGTAACTTTGGGATTCACTCTAATATCATCATATCTAACAACCCTGAAAATTTGGTGAAAAGTTGGTCGGACCATGTGCACTTTGCACTCGGTCCTTGACATTTTTCCCAAAATTTCAGGAGCATAATCCTATAATATTATAATGCTTAACCCCAAAATATTGGTGGGAAATTCAAATCCTAGGTCAGCCTAAAGATGAAATTAGGATCTAGGGTTTCATATATAAGAAATCTCTTTCTTCATTTGAAGACATCTAGAGGAGTTTTCATCAAAGTGAACACAAGGATCCTTCTATGTAGCGAAAGATCAGATCTTTTGAAGTCTTTAATAACATTCAAAACCACCTATCAAAGAATTCATAAAGAGTTTTTTCATCATCTAGGGGCTTTTGAAGATGTAGGAAAGAGATAGGAGACCATTGACTGAAGATTAGCTTGTACCTCTCCCTTAGGGTTTGGTATGGTTTCATGTTGTTTCCATGTCTTTGTATGAGATTCATTACATCAATTTGATTCACATTCATGATTTAGCTCACTTTTCATCATTTGTTTAGGGCGTTTCTATTATCAATTACAAGCAATTAGGGTAACTCTAGATTGTTTTCTCACATCCTAAGATCTTGCACACACACAAGGTTCTTGCACGCACTATTTTACTTTACAAATCAGCTATTAGTTGAGGTGGAAATCACCAAAATGGGGGTTTGACTAAGGAAAAACCCTTTATAGCCACCCCAAACCCTGTTTTTCAGCTACAGGTGCAGATTCAGATCCGAGCGTCACTGCAAGTTTCAGGACCGACAGACTGCATAGAGATTGTTACGAAGGGAAGAATTCATTAGAAACCCTTGGGACAAGGGCATGATGCCCTGGTCCTACCCAGGATAGGGGTGTGGAGCCATAGTCTTCCTTATTTTCAACAAGATCTAGCAAAACAATAGGTTTCAGGTCTCAGATTCTAGTTTCACAGGTACAACTTCAGGTCTCAGATTCTAGTTTCATAGGTATAACTTCAAGTCTACAGAATAAGGATAGTGGCACAACACCCTAGTCCTAGACATTTTAGCTTAGATTTTTGACACAGGTGCACCTCTAGACTTGCCTCTTAATCTGTATTTTTCAACAACATATCAGTTATTCTCAGTTCTACATTTTTTAGATTAGGGCTACTAGTGTATACTTGCATCTTTCCTATCTCTCAGTCACAGCAAGGGAATAGAAACCCTAAGAGGTAATCCTTGACTCTGTATTCCTCACAAGAAGTAGCTGAAGTGTGTTACATCCCTAGGCTCTTTTGTATTCCATGAGTGTGTATGTAAGAGTGGGATTAGGGTTTTCTTACCTAGTCTTGCTTTTTCCCCTACACATCTTTGGTGAACCCAACATAAATCTAATCTCATTTTCATTGAATTTAATTATTATATCTAGACTTAGTATCTCTTCATTTTTCTTTATAAACATAAAATTCCAAAAAAAGTGAAAAATTCAAGAAAAAAGAAAAAAAGGGCTTTCCTTTTACTTGCATTGTGTGTTTAAATGTCATTCAATTTCTATTTCAAAATGTCAGATCTTTATTTGCAAGATGCTTATGCTTTTGATGATGTGTGCAATTATGTTGATCATAAGTTTAGTAAGGATGAATTAGATGAAGCTCTAGAAGAGTTTTTGAACCCTAAGCCTTCTAAACCCTCATTTTTCCAAAAACTAATCAACCTTGTTACTATGCCATTTCGTGGTGATGAGAAAGATAAGTTGAATGATTCCTGTCACAGGTACATTCCTATCAAATCCTCCACTAGATCTAGTGACATGGTTTCCTACAAATATTCCCTTTATGAGGATATGCCTCCTTTTGAATCAAAAGATAAACCTTTCAACCAATATGACCATGCTTTGTTGGATGATGCCCTTGATGACTTTATGTCTTTGCCTAAATCTTCTAACAAAAACAATACATCTAAAAGGTTAATCAACATGATAAATGTAAATGAACATAGAAAGCCTCTTTTTATGGTCCAAGGAACTTATCCTTCCTCAACTTCACCTCTTTATATTCAACCTCTTTTCATAGTTCAAGGTGGATATAGTTATGACTCCTTTTGTACTCCTAACAAACCTATCACTATTGTGCAAGGAAGAAATCCCACTAAGAGTTCTTATAGTTATGCTAAACAACTAACTAAGGAGATTCATTGTGTGGTTGCTCACACCTATAACACAAGAAATAATAGGAAACCTAATCCTCCTCCAGTTATCCCAACTTCTCTTCCTAATTCTCAACCTATTCTTCCTCAAGCACCCTGTACCTCACAAACTCTAAGAAAGGAATATGATCTCATTGAACAACTTAAAGCTACTCCTACCAAGATATCCCTTTGGGATTTGATTCAAACTTCCTCTCATGGAATGTTACAAGATGCCTTGAAACATTTTAATGTCCCATCCATAATGGCATCTAATAATATGGCTTCCTTAATTGATTCTATCACATCTCCTAAAGCTCAAATTGTGTTTACACAAGATGAGTTACCTACTAGTGAGATTCAACATAAATATGATTCTTTAATGATTGTGGTTATCATAAATAATAGTGCAATAAGAAAAACACTAGTGGACAATGGTTTTGGCCTTAATGTTTGTAGCATTAACCTGTTGCATAAAATCAATGTCGATACATCTCTTATTAAGCCCGATTCTCTTACTATCCGGGGCTTCGATAATGTTGCTAAATCTTCAGTAGGTATCATCACCTTGCCTGTTAAGGTAGGTCCTGTTACTTTACCTACACCTCTCCATGTTATGTATAGATATTTGACATATAACTTATTATTAGGGAGACCTTGGATTCATAGCATGCAATTTGTCCCCTCTACATTGCATAGGCAAGTTAAATTCATTTACAACAATAAAACATATACCTTTCTAGGTGACACTAATCTCCAGGATTGTTTGTGAACATCAACATCCAAATCCTCTTCAATTGGTTCTTCCCTTACAATCTTAGATGATTCTTATAAATCCTCTACTCCTACTAGTGTGTCTGTTTCTTCAAATTCATCTCCTACCAATAATTCCTCAAGTGAACCCAGGGTTCTTGAGGAAGAACCTTCCCAACTAGATTCTACCACTGAGGATGCCTTCTCTCTTGAAAAGATTATTGCAGAAGATTATTGGAACTCCCTTGACTTTACTTCTACTTTTATAGCAGAATATAGAACTACCCCTAGAGAGCCCAAGGTTGAAAAGAAGAAAGAAGAAGAAGAACCTAAAAATTAATCCACTTTATCTGGGCCATTGAGTAATAACTTTGAGGTGGCTTCTCATACTTTGTCTCTCTTGACTTTTGATCTAGAGGATTTTGATCCTTCAATTTATGAGAATCCTCCTTCTCTTTCATAAATGGCTAACCTCTATGGTCCTGGTTTTCACATCTTAGCTAGGTGTGGATAAAATGGTAATGGATGTGGTGCTCAAGAACAAGGGATAAAGGTTCCCTTGGAAAATAACTTATGTGATATGAAATTCGAACTTGGCTATGATCCTTTTGAGCATACTAAAGCTTCCAAGAGACCATCTATTAGTGTTAATGTCATCTCTACTTCTCTCTCAATAAAATATCTGGAGTATATTAACTGTGATTCTTCTAGTGTCTTTTCTTTGGATGTTTTTCCCACTGATGATTCCTTAGTTGAGTTCCTAGGAGTTTATGACAACCTTCCTTGTTATCACCATAGTCATGGTTTTCCTCATTGTTTAAATGTAGAAACCTACTTTGGGAAAGAAATAAATAATGAAGAGATAGTTAAAGAATTTCCTCAGTTGAAAGATACCCCCCAACAAAGTAATCTCCTCATAAGTGACACTATTGATATAAGGATGGATCATTGTGCTGGAGACAAAGTCATTAAGATAGGGAAATGTCTTGATGAAGAGAAAAAAAAACAATATTCTGAGTTGTTACATGAATTCCTTGAAATCTTTTCTTGGATATACTCTGATATGCCTGATATTGATCCTAAGATTGTCACTCATAAGATTGTCTTAGTTCCTAATGCTAAACTTATGAAACAAAAGATTTGAAAGATGAACCCTAAAGTAACATTACTTGTTAAGACTAATATTGAAACATTATTAGATGTTAGATTCATCTATTCTATCGGTTATTCCCCATGGATTTCAAACATAGTAGTAGTGACTAAACCTGATAACAATATTAGGATGTGTGTGGATTTTCGAGATCTTAATAAAGCCTCTTTGCAGGATGATTTCCCTTTCCTGAATATCGATATGATAGTGGACTCTATAGCAGGTCATACTTTATTATCCTTCGTGGATGGTTTCTCAAGATATAATCAAACCTTAATTAATCCTCAAGATCAATTTAAAACCACTTTCACCACCCCTTGGGGCACCTTTTGTTGGTTTATGATGCCTTTTGGATTGAAAATGAAGGTACTACTTATCAACATGCTATGACCCTTATCTTCCATGATTACATGCATAATATCTTAGAAGATTACGTTGATGACATCTTATCTAAATCTATTCTTTGTGTAGATCATGTTAAGATCCTTCTTCAAGTCTTTGAAATAATTTGTAAGTACAACATGCGCTTGAATCCCCAAAAGTGTGTCTTTGGTGTGGATAATGGTAAGCTATTAAGATTCATAGTTTTGCATCATGGAATTAAGGTGGATACAAAAAAGAGAGATGCTATTGTTAACATGCCACCTCCAAAAAATGTTTCCCAATTAAAAATATTAAAAGGGAAGATCCAAGCTATTCATAGGTTTGTTTCTCAACTTTTGGGTCGTACGTTTCCTTTTACTCAATTGCTTAAAAAGAATATCACCTTTCAATGGAATGAGGATTATTTTCAAGAATTTGAATACCTAAAAACCTATTTGGCCAATCCTCCTATTCTTAAACCCGCTGACCCTTCTAAACCCTTTCTACTATACACAACTACTTCTCTTCATGCTCTTGCAGCCTTACTGGCACAACATGATAAGGATGGTAGAGAATTCCCTGTTTATTATATAAGTCATACTTTGCTTGATTTTGAAGTTTTATATTCTGCGATAGAAAGGCAGTGCCTTCCTTTAGTCTTTGCAACACAAAAGTTAAGGCATTACCTTTTGAATGTTGAAGTCTATGTTATCATTAAATTTGACCCTCAAACATCTTTTCTCTAAAACCAATCTTTTAGGACACTTAGCCAAGTGGGTTATGATGTTGACCGAGTTTGACCTTAAGTTCATCTCGCATAAGGCAATAAAGGGTCAAGCATTGACTTATCACTTAGTTGAGGCTCCTTCACCTCTCTCCCTACCTAACCCAGAGTCTTTTCTTGACAAATGCATTCTCTCTACTGAGATTGATGAGACTTGGGAGTTATATTTAGATGGATCTTGGTGTCATACATGATCAGGGGCAGGGGTGGTCCTAATCTCTCCTAAAAATAAACCTATCCCTTTATCATATCATCTCAATTTCCTATGTACCAATAACATTTCTGAATACAAGGCTCTTATAGCTGGAATTAAAGCAGCCTTAGCACTAAATGTGAAACATCTACATATATAGGGAGATTCATAATTAATCGTAAGAGAGGTGATGGGAATTTATTAAGCTAAGAAAGATAATTTTTTACAATATAAAGATTTAGCTATATCCTTGTTGCAAAATTTTGATTCCTATACCATGGAGCCTATTCCTCGAAAAGATAATCGACATGCTGATGCAATGGCATGTGTATCCTCTCTTGTGTCTTTAGAGGACCCCTTAGTAGATCTCAAATTCACTATTCACAACCTCACTACCCTGGCTATTGCTGATAATCTTAGTGATGTGGCATATTGTTACGCTATTGATCCTGTTGAATGGTACTTGCATACCATAAGATATTTGAATGATGGTACTTTTCTTGATTCTACGAACAAGAATACTAGGGCTAGGATTCACAAGTTGGCCGCTAGATATATAATCCTTTCTAATGTTCTTTATAGGAGGGGTTATAATGGTCTTCTCCTTTGATGTCTTAACAAAGCTGAAATCCCTATTGCTCTTGAGGAAGCACATTCAGGTGCTTATGGGGGGAATTTTGGGGATAGATCCTTAGTTCAGAGATTGCTCTGAATGGGATATTATTGGCAAACCATGGAAAAGGATTCCTTCACGTTTGTTAAAAAATGTCATCAGTGTCAGCAACATAGCAATTTGATCCAAGCTCCCGCCCAAGAAATTCAATCTCAAGTAGCGTCTTGGCCCTTTTCTACATGGGGTTTGGATCTCATCGGTAAAATATCTCCTCCTCCTTCATCTCAAGGACATACTTTCATCATCACCGCAACTGATTACTTTATGAAGTGGGTAGAAGAAGTTCCTCTTCAATCCACTACTATTGAAGTAATTTGTCAATTTATCTTAGAAAACATAATTCCAGATTTGGAATACCTTCCACTTTAGTTTCACATAATGGAACGTCATTTTAAAAATAAGATGTGAAGAAGTTTCTTGTGAAATATCATATTCAACATAAATTTTCTACACCATATTATCCTCAATCAAATGGCCAAGCCAAGTCTTCAAATAGGATAATTGAGAAAATTCTTCATAAGATTGTAAACAAGCATGGTAAGGATTGGCATACTCAGTTAATCTATGCTCTTTGGGATTACCGAAGGAGTGTATGCATTGCTATGGGTTGTACTCCTTATAATCTTGTTTATGGTGTTGATGTCATTATGCCTTTGGAGTTGGAAATTCCATCTTTAAGAGTTTGTCTTAAGGGTATAATGGATGATGATTCCTATAGAGAACAGAGGATTCAACAACTTGAGATGCTCAATGAATGTCACATAAATGATCTTGAGCATATTCAAGTCTATCATAAAACTCTACAATGAAGCTACAATGATAAAGTCATTCAACATTCCTTCTTAGTAGGTGATTTGGTACTTTATGAGAATCAACACAATGTGAATGCCTTACTTGAGGAGAAAGGAAAATTCAGCTCTAATTGGCTTGGACCATACATTGTTGTCAAAGTCTATGGATCAAGTGCTTACAAGATAGCAGATGTGGAAGGTATGCCTCTCAAGGAACCCATAAATGCTATGCACCTTCATAGATACTATGCATAGTTTCTCCCTCTATCTCTCTCCTAAATTTATTCTCTCTATCTTCTCATGTCTTTTCTTTATTCAAAATTGGATAATATGTAATCATATCTTCATTAAATTATGCATTATTAAAAAGATATTGTATTGTTTAGTATACATTACTTCATTCTTGACAAGCATGTTTCTTCACTTTATTGTTTGTCTTGGATTCATTTATGTAAATTGTAATAGATTTACATTTTATATGTGCTAGCATGTTATATAATTTCTTGTGTTAAATAGGGTTAAATCATGTTTTATTTTATTAGATTTAATAAAATCAAATTAGTCATATAATTCTTAGGCTTAACACATTTTCCTCCTACATTACCAAAGTAGCATTTTATTAAATAATTAGTTATTTGAATAAATCACAGATGTATCTATTTAATCATGAGGCATTGAGAAATCTGTCACATGGAAATTAAATTAGACATACATGTTCATTACCAAATATGTTATCAAAGTAATGCATACATTGTTTCATTAATTAAAATAACAAGTTTGAGATAAAACATAAGCATGAATAGATACATATCGATAAATTTTATATGTATATCACTGTACATAAAAAATATCATATCATGATCATCTCCTATCCCTAGGACTGGTAGCTAGAGGATGGTGACTATATGTCCCCTCCTGATGTAGTCATGGGGGTGGTCCCATGGGCATATATCGTGATGTGGAGAATGAGTGAATCTGCGAGGAGATCCTATGATACCTCTCCATCGTGATCCCTCGGTATGTGGTTGCCTCTGCCCAAGATGTTGCTGGATCCCGTTGTCTGTTCTCTCTACCAAATATCTCTCCCTCTCTCTCTAAACCTCCATCTCAAGCCAAATAGGGGTGAATAGGTCCTCATGTCACACTGCACTTCCTTGTGGTCTATGCACTATCTATGAGAAGCTAGGAATTTGTGCGGTCGTGATGAGATCTGTCACTACATTCTAGATCAGGGAGTGCCACTCATGGACACCAACAGTAGAGATAGAGAGATTTTTTCATTAGTAACATTCTATATCATCAAATCTAAAAATATATTAAGATGCATAAATTAAGTAATCAAAAAACACTTTACCTGGATCTCCCTCTCTCCAATAGGGGTCAAAGAAAGGGACCTCTTGTGATTGGGACCCATTAGGCTCTTCACACTCATAGTGTCTCTGCATGGTGGGTATAAGACGATGGGGACTAGAGTCAGGACCTCTTATAGGGTCCTTCTCCACTCACGGTGGAATTCTCAGTGGATCTAGGGCTATGGAGTCATCCCCTGAGTAATGAGGAATTACATCTGACTTGTCCTCCTCGTCCTCTTCATCCTTGTCATCCTCTCCCTCCTTGTCCTCATCCTCCTCTCCATCCTCCTCATCATCACCATCTTGATCTCGCTCTCTTGCACTACTAGCCTCCTGCCCTACATCATCATCTTGATCATCCATGTCCTCCTTACTAGGATCCTTGAAAGTGTTAGGATCCTCCTCGTCACCTGTGTGTCTCCATGGTCTGGGGTTCCCTCTAGGATATTCTGCTAGAAAGATGGCTCCAGGGTATGTCCTACCCCACCATGTGATGTACAATTGGTGTGTGCCCACATTATCTCAATAATTGGTTGCGATGTCCTAATCTGACCCATCTGAATCTGTGATGTCAATGTCGTCACTGGTAGGCCTCAAAATGGCTCCCATCCTAGGAATCACATGTGAGTGTTGGATATAGATAGGCACATCTGTCGGAACACACTGCTCAAACCCAAACTGCCACCAGAATCAGTCAAAGTATAATGGGACCACGATGTGGCTGTATCGTCCCTCTAGTAGACAATCCTGCTACATGCAAAACAACTACCTATGTATCCCTACCCACATGTACATCCTGAGGTAGGGTCTCCATCTGATGGCCTTTTCTCTTAGTTTGTCAAAACTCACTCTCCAATGTAATAGATCCCCAAACCACCACTCACGAGTAAGTGGATATGGGAACACTCTAGGCTGCTCAAAAACTAGGTCAATGGGTACCCCAACAAGTCTAGTACATGTAATATGCTTGAATATCCATATCTGAAGTAGTGTGCAGGTCATCAGGCTACATCCCTGTCCAAACACGTACTCTCCTAGGTCATGGTAGAGGTGGGCTAGCATGCTTTGTTGAGTTTTCCCCTAGGAGAATACCCTCTGATGTCTCTCCATGTCTCTAACTGTATAGGTGAGAACTTTGTGTATATGTGTGTTAGGACCATTAGGGCACACAACTAATGCAATGGTCACAATAATTAGTAGTCTCGCTAACAGAACCTCACCGGTGGGATGTAGGAGCTAACTAGTCATAATGTGGCCCCTCGTCTCACTAGGCATCTCTCTCCCAATGTAGTAGACCTGCTCCCTCCTATAATTGGTAGCGATGCAATTGGCTCGGTATCTCACTATCTCTCCCTTGATGGGAAGATGGAGTATGCGGTAGACATCCTCAAGTGTGACTGTCATCTCCCCCACAGGTAGAAAAAAATTGGAGGTATCCACATCCCATCTCTCCATCAGTGCCATCAACCCTATAGCATGAAGCAACTCTCTATCCTCTGGTGAGAGCCACAAAATCTAACTCCATAGGTTCTCAAAGGTGTGACCACTAATATTCTCATGAATATAGGGAAGAATCTACAAATTATAAACATCAAATCATCAGTAATCTCTCCATCGATCGTAATCATCTAACAGAAAGCACCATCAATATATCCTATCTATCTGAAGCCTGATCCCATGTGACCCTTGGCCGCTATGAGCTAGGACAAGGGCACCCTTCTGGGACCAGAGTGCCCTAAGAGTGCCAAGGCGCCCCCTTGGAACCAAGGCGCTGATGTAGAGTGGATTGTCTCTTACCAGTTTGTGCTACTTTGTCTAGGTATCTCCTCCAAGCTACACAAGAACCATCCAATGATTCTACACCTCAAACCCTCCAAGGGTCTATAAGAATTACCCTTTCTGACCTTCCAAAGGTCCTTATGCTAGGATAAGCTCTTGTTGTTTTGTGAGTCCCATTTTCTTGGCTAGGAGACCTTGTTTTTCCACTCCCTTTCACACTCAACCTGAGAGTTCAACCCCTCTATCATAGGATCTTCATTCCCCACACTAAACACATTAGGATAGATGATTTTGGAAGGATTCCTTACCCTATTCCTTATTCAATATCTTTGATACTTAACGGTTTGGTGTTTTACAAACTAACTGCACTTTTAGGCCTAACTGGAGACCTAATTCTAGTAGCCCTGTCAGTGGGGTATTCTGCATTTACCGGTTAAAAATCCTTAACAACCCTATGAACTCTTTTACAATCCAAACACCCTTTTGGGGTTTACATAAAATATTCCAAAACTAAAGATTGGTTTTTTCATTAACATATCTAACCCTTACCGGTTTATCTAGGCCTAATTGCCCCTTTCTAGGCCTAAAAGTAGGGATTGGTCAAAACTCCTTCACTAGTCTGATTGCCTGAGTGAATTGATGATAGTTTGGGGTCTATTTTTCCATATGAAATTCCACTCCAATCATACTTCACTTCCTCCCACTAGATTTACCCAATTAGAGCATGTTATCCATGATTCCTAATGCTTGCCAACTCAACGTGCCAAGCTTAGGGTATGGTGGCAAATATTTGATTTGGCTTCCCCTATCTCAAAACCAAAAAGAAAACATAAAATACATTTCAACCTAACATTCCACAAGGTTTCAGAGAGGAAATCCACCATGGAACATTAGGTTGGAGCCATTTTGCTCTCAAAACCCTGGTTTTTAGGGCTATTGAACCCGCTTGCAATAAAATGAAGATTATTCACCAACTACAACACTTCAAGACTCAAAATCACAAAAAAAATGAAGGTGAGACTCCAGTCTAACAATCGATGAGCTTGTTTTGGGATTCTCAATCTGTACAGGTTGTACAACTTGCAAAGAACAACAAAAACTTGGTAGAACACACACAAAATGGGAAACCAAAATTGTTTATTTGCTTAAGATCTTCTGCAACTTTCAACCACTGATTATCATCGGTCTTTCCAAGCCTTATACTAGCCTTGGAGTAGTTACAAATGCTCACAAATGATTGTGTCAACCAAATAACTGTTGGTGTATGAAAATGTTGCAGAGTTGTTGTGAGCAACTTTCGCAATTTATTGCATAGGTGAAAAACTTTGCTCAAACCCAAACTTGGTCACTCTCAAATTGACTCATATGACCTTAACAACTTCAAAATAGCATCAACTAACCTACATTGACCTAAAAACAACTTATCCTATTAAGTGCTCTACCCGGCACCCTTAAGAGCTCACAAGCCAACATTGGTCAAACAAAGACTCTTCGGGCCCTTACAATCATTTGAGCACACACTCAATGGCCTCTTGGCCTTATTAAAAAACTAAAAACATGGTTCTAACTTCCTGGAAACAAACTCAAAAAAAATTACTAAGTGGCCCTATACCATACTCCCGGGGTAGGAAGAACTCAATTCCCTTGAGTGGATAGCGCTTGAACAGTGGTTCCATGTTGTATTATATCTCCTTCAGACATCCATGTAGCTTTAGAGTTAGGGAGACCTTCCCATTTAACCAAGTAGTCTCTATAGACTCGTTTCCTAGTCATTTTGACAATCTTGGAATCCAAAATGCAATCCAATGTCACCGGTTGGCTTGGGAGTAGGTCTTGTATCTAATCTACATCTCTAGTAGCAGTAGACTCTTCTTGATTTGCCATTGAATGAGTTCCTTTATACTGATATAAATCACACACATTAAAAATTGGTGATATACCCAAGTTTGGTGGTAGTTCCATCTCATAGGCATTGTTTCCATACTTATGCACAGCCTTAAGAGGTTCAATCTTTTTCATGCATTGTTTGCTAGGCTTCCCCTTAGGAACTCTCTCCTTTCTTAGGTAGGCCATAACTAGATCACCTACCTTGTAGTTTAATTCTCTTCTTATTTTATTTTCTTGTGTCTTGTATATCTCATTGTTCTGCTACAATATTTTCTTGACTTGTTCATGGACCTCCTTCATATTCTCTGCAAAGTTTTCACCTTGAGCACTCCTATTATCCATGGAATTGGGGTCTCTAAGTTCTAAGATACCCCTTGGATGACATCCATATAAAATCTCAAATGGACTCTGACCTATGCTTCTATTGAGAGAGTCATTGTAGGCATACTATGCTTGTCCCAATACTAGATCTCAAACTTGACCATGTTGTTTGGTGAGACATCTTAGTAGATTACCCAAGGACCTATTTACTACTGTAGTTTGACCATCATATTGTGGATGGTATGCAGATGAAAAAGAAATGTTAGTACCAAGTTTCTTCCACAAGGTTTGCCAAAAGTGGCTCACAAATTTTGTGTCATTATCACTCACAATGCTAAGAGGTAAACCATGGATCCTTACAATCTCTTTGAAGAACAACCTTGTTATGTAGGATGCATCATTAGTGCATTTACAAGGCACAAAGTATGCCATTTTTCTGAATCTATCCACTATGGCATAGACACTGTCATATCCTCTCGGAGTTCTTGGTAAACCAAGAACAAAGTCCATACTCACACACTCCCATGGCTTTGTTTTTATGGCTAGAGGCTGATACAAACCTGCATTGCTGGAGGTAACCTTAGCCCTCTAACTAATAGCACATTGCTCCATAGACTTCCTAACATCTGAGTGTAGTTTAGCCCAATGGTAGAACCTGCAAACCTACTGTAAGGTCTTGTCAAGACCAAAATGTCCACTTAGACTACCCTGATGCTTCTCCTTGATGATATTGTCTCACATAGAGCATGGTGGTATGCAAAGTAGGTGTCCTTTAAAAAATAAGCCTTCTTGCAACATAAAATCAAAATAGGCAATATGACAAGCATTATCAAACTTTGAGCAAACATCATATGCTTCACCAAAATATTTGTCACCTTGGTAGAGGTCTTTGACGTCATTTAACCCCACACATTGTAGCTTTACTTCTTGAATGGTTAGAACCCTTCTACTTAAGACATTTGTTACCTTATTGGTGACTCCTTTCTTGTGCTTGATGGAAAAAGTGTATGCCTACAAATACTCAACCCACTTGAGGTGGCTTTGATTCAATTTCTCCTGCCCATTCAAAAAACTAAGTGCATGATTGTCAGTGTAGACTATGAACTCTTTAGGTAAAAAATAATGTTGCCACTTCTTGAGTGCTTGCACCATGGTATATAACTCTAGATCATAGGTAGAATACTTTTGTTTTGCTTCATTGAGATTCTCTGAGAAAAATGCAACTGGGTGACCTTCTTGGCTCAAAACGGCCCCTATAGCCAACTTGCTGGCATTAGACTCCATAGTAAAGAGATGATTGAAATCAGGGAGCCTAAGGTAAGGGAGTTCTGCTACATTTTGTTTTAACAACTCAAACCCCTTTTCTATTGCACTAGTCCACTTAAACAGACATTTTATCCCACATTTGATGGTGTTCAAGATAGGTGCACACACATTGCTAAATCCTCTAATGAGTTTCCTATAACAAGAAGCCAAACCATGGAAACTTCTTACATCTCCTATTGACTTAGGAGTAGGGAAATTCACTATTTCTTCCACTTTTGATGGATCCATTTTTAAACAACCTTAAGAAACTACAAAACCAGGATACACCAAATCATTTTTTAAAAACTCACATTTATCCAAGTTGATCATCAACTTTTCTTGATGTAGCTTCCTCAAAAATTGATTCAAATGTTTGATATGCTACTCCTTTGACCTGCTAAAAGTCAGAATGTCATCAAGATAAACAATGAAAAACTTACTAATGAATTATGTAATAATTTCATTCATGAGTCTCATGAAGGTGCTAGGTGCACTTGTGAGCCCAAAGGGCATCACCAACCATTCATAGAGACCCTCATTTGTTTTAAAGGTTGTCTTCCATTCATCACTAGGTCTAATCCTAATTTGAAGATAACCTGATTTCAAATCCACTTTAGAAAAGTAGCAAGCTCCACCTAGGTAGTCCATTAGATCCTCAATCCTTGGTATTGGAAATTAGTATCTAATTGTGATTTTGTTGCTGGCCCTTGAATCAGTGCACATCCTCCACTTTCCATATTTCTTAGGTGTCAAAACTGTAGGCACTGCACATGGACTCAAACTCTTCTTTATCAACCCCTTATCTAGCAATTCCTACACTTGCTTTGCTATTTCCTCATTTTGGGTAGGTTTCACTTTGTAAGAATCTTTCTTTGGCAAAGTTGAACTAGGTATGAGATCTATCTGATGGTTAACATCTCTCATAGGGGATAAGGCATCTGGTATATCATTGACAACTATGTTTTTGTATCGGTCTAGTAAGGTCTGCACCTCTTGCGGTATCACCAATTTGGTTTCAGTCTTTGTCTGTTCTTTGTGTTTCACTATGAGAGCACATCCTTGGTTCTCTTCATGTTTCAACAACTTCATGAACCCTTTCCCACCAAGCAACGTAACACTGGATCCAACATGTATTTCTTCACCTTGATCAATCAAGGGATCCATTTGAAACTTTCTACCCTCCTTGGTGACAACATAGGAATTCTTCTCTCAATCATGTATGGCTTTGACATCATACTGCCAAGGGCATCCTAACAACAAGTGACATGCATCCATGGCTAATATGTCACATATTACTGTATCCTTGTAATCTCCTATTTCAAAATCTACCTAAGCTTTCTCATCTACAAGCACATGCTGAACTTTACTTAACCAAGATACCTTATAGGGGGTGGTATGTGGCAACCTTTTCAATTTTAGTTTTTCTACCATCTCAACTACTACAATGTTCTTAGCAGACCCTGAATCCACTATAACTTTACAAATATTACCATGAGATCTGCATGTGGTTTTGAAAAGTGTCTTCCTTTGAGTAGTTTCTTTGGATTGTGGTACCTTCAACAAGGTCCTTCTTAGCATCAGGTTCTCTCCATCTAGGATTGGTCCTACCTTGGTGATTGGTGAGATAACACTTTGACAATCCTCCTCTTGCACCAACTGAGTTCTCATGTCTCCCATGTGAGAGATTCAAGTCTTTTTAGGACACCAGCTCATGGTATGCCCCACTTGATAATAATGGTAGCATTTTCCAGTGAAGACTATGGTTCCTCTTCCTGAATTGCCAAATCTGCCTCTATAGCTATTTCTCCCTCTAGAGTTGCCTCTAAACTTTCCTCCTTTGTTAGGATTATCACCACCATTCTTTGATTGATTGCCTTCATCATTCTTGCTGGGATTATAGCCCCTTCCAAAGGTGCCTCTTCCTCTGTATCCTCTGTCCCTTTGATTATGTTCACCTTTCCTTTTGATCTTGTCTTCTGCTCTCAAGGCTAATTGAAAGCATTAATGGATTGTGTCAAGTGCTATCATGCTGATGTGATTTTGAATGTTTTGTCTAAGGCCATTTAAGTACCTTTCAACCTTCTCCACTTCTTCCTCTTGCTTTCTAGCTCTTAGGGTAAGTTTGTTGAAGTCCTCTGTATAAGTACTCACATCCGTTTCTCTTTGTTTCAAATTCTGCAACTTCTTGTGCATCGGCACCTCATAATCTATAGGTAAGAATTGAGTTTTAATCCTAATTTCATTCTCTCCCAAGAGATGATCCTCTTTCTCTTGGTTTGTTCTCTTTCTTCTTGCATCATGTTCCACCACACTAGGGTTGATCCCTTCAATCTTGACTTGGCCAAATTGACCCTTGTTTCTTATGTAACTTCCTAGTATTCAAAATGATTGTTCAAGGCTTCTATCCAATCCAATAACTCTTTTCCATTTAAACTTCCATTGTAGATAGGTAAACCTTCTATGTTGTCTTTATTGATTGACTTGAGGGCATCCAAGAAGATCTTCTGGACTTTTTCCAACTTCTTCTTTTATGTTATGACTCCTATCACGTCTGCATCTTCATCATCAGTTTCATCACCCCATTCAGTGACCTTGCCATTGCCTTTCTTGGTTTCTTGCTCACGATCTTCACTAAGCATGTCTTGGACCAACTTTTTGATGGCCTCTTGACTCATTGCCTTTGGCCACATGATTCTAGCTTCTGACTCTACCTCTGGGTCTGACATACACCACTTTATTTAATCAATTGGATCTGATACCAATCTGATGTAGAGTGGATTGTCTCTCACCAGTTTGTGCTACCTTGTCTACGTATCTCCTCCAAGATACACAAGAACCATCCAATGATTATACACCTCACACCCTCCAAGGGTCTACAAGACTTACCCTCTCTGACCTTCACAAGGTCCTTAGGATAGGATAAGCTCTTTTTGTTTTGTGAGTCCCATTTTCTTAGCTAGGAGACCTTATTTTTCTACTCCCTTTCACACTCAACCTGAGAGTTCAACACCTCTACAAGAAGATCTTCATTCCCCACACTACAAAAATTAGGATGGATGATTTTGGAAGGATTCCCAACCCTATTCCTTATTCAAGAGCTTTGGCACTTACTAGTTTTCTGTTTTACAAACAAACTACACTTTTAGGCCCAACCGAATACCTAATTCTAGTAGCCCTGTCAACGGGGTATTCTGCATTTACCGGTTAAGCTTCCTTAATAACCCTATGAACTCTTTTACATTTTAGATACCCTTTTTTTGGTTTACATACAATATTTCAAAACCAAAGATGGGTTTTTTCATGAACATATCTAACCCTTATCAGTTTATCTAGGCCTAATTGCCCCTTTCTAGGCCTAAAAGTAGGGATTGGTCAAAACTCCTTCATCGGTTTGATTGCTCGAGTCAATTGGTGATATTTTGGGGTATGTGCTTCCATATTTAATTCCACTCTAATCATAATTCACTTCCTCCCATCAGATTCACCCAATTAGGGTCTATTATCCATGATTCCTAATGCTTGCCAACTCAACATGCCAAGCTTAGGGTATGGTGGAAAATATTTGATTTGGCCTCCCCTATCTCAAAAAAAAAAAGAAAACATAAAATACATTGCAACCTAACATTCCACAAGGTTTGAGAGAGTAAATCCACTATGGAACATTAGGTTGGAGCCATTTTGCTCTCAAAACCCTGGTTTTTAGGGCTCTTGAACCCGCTGCAACAAAATGAAGATTATTCAGCAACTCCAACACTTCAAGACTCAAAATCACAAAAATAATTAATTTAAGACTCTAGTCTAACAATCCATGAGCCTTTTTTGGGATTATCAATCCGTATAGGTCGTACAACTTGAAAAGAACAACAAAAACACGATAGAACACACACAAAATGGGAAACCAAAATTGTTTATTTGCTTAAGATCTTCTACAACTTTCAACCACTAATTGTCATCAGTATTTACAAGCCTTATACTAGCCTTGGAGTAGTTACAAATTCTCACAACTGATTGTGTCAACCAACTAACCGTTGGTGTATGAAAATGTTGCAAAGTTGTTGTGAGCAACTTTTGCAATTTGTTGCATAGGTAAGCAACCTTGCTCAAACCCAAACTTGGTCACTCTCAAATGACTCATATGACCTTAACAACTTCAAAATAACATCAACCAACCTAGATTAACCCAAAAACAACTTATCCTATTAAGTCCTCTACTTGACACCCTTAAGAGCTCATGAGCCAACATTGGTCAAACAAAGAATCTTAGGGCCCTTACAATCATTTGAGCACACACTCAATAGACTCTTGGCCTTATTACAAAACTAAAAACATAATTCCAACTTCTTGGAAACAAACTCAACAAAAATTGCTAAGTGCCCTTACATCGGGTGCCCAGGGAGGACCAGGGCACCCTAGGGCCTGAATAGGGGGCACATACACAATCTAGGTGGTGACATCATCAATCTAAAAGATTAGAATAAAAAGAAAAGTCAAAGAAGAGGCAAAGAAAGGTAAACTCACCTCGTCAAGTGGTCCATCTGTCAAAACAATGGCTCAGCACAAGATCTCCTTCTATGTGGGTCTCTCGGGTCGACATCGAGGCATGATGACTGATGAGTGGGATCCTCTACGATGAATAGTGTCGAAAGTCAAAAAGTGACAAATGAAAGTGTCACTTTCATATTTATGTGTTATGCACTTTTTCATTTTTATAATTTTAAGCTATAAACCCTAATTTCACCCTTTTTACTCAATCTATCATAACTTGAGCTAGGGAGATGCGATTTTCGTGTCATCGATGGTGTTGGAATCGTGGATTCTCTCTTTTTCTTCATATTTATTCGATAAAGTGCTTGGATGCACAATCGTTCCTTGTTGTGATGAGGATAATTAGAAATTAAATTAAAAACAAATAAAGCTTTGTTTCCAACATAAAATGCTATGAAAACGAAAACCTAATGCAATCAATGAAAGCATGAAGACAAGATTCTAAAAAAAAATGCAAAACAAAGTGTAGAATCTCCTCCATGTGATTCCATTGTTCTTCTTTCTCCTTCAAATTATTGTTGATCTCACATACAAATCAAGTGTGATGCAAGCAAGATGAATTAAAATTTACAACATGAGGATACTCGAAAATGTGGTTGAAATTATGGAAAGGATTGATGAATTTATAGAAGATTGAAGACAAGATTGGAGAATCAAGATGGTATAAAGCAGCGTTTGATTGGGCATATCTCCCTTTTTGAATTTTAAATTGAGATTAAAGAGATATTTTCCAAGAAGATAAACCAAGAAAATCAAAAGCTGACTACTTACTTCCATTTTCAATTATTAGGAAGATATGATAATGATTTTTTTAAATCATATAAAGCAGATAATGACATACTTTCCATTTTCAAAAATTGGGAAAATATGAGAAAATAATTTATTTAAATTAGATAATGATATATTTTAATTTTTTAAATCATTTTCTTGATTTATTGCCATTTTTGAATTTGGGTGAGCATAATTAGAAATTAAATTAAAAAAAAATAAAGATTTGTTTCCATTCTTGATTTTTGGAAGAAGATAATTAATATTTTATTAAATAAATAAAAAATTATTTAATTATGATGAAATAATTAGCTAATTAAATAATTTAAAGAAATTATTCAATTATGAGAAAAAAGAAATTGAATTTAATTAAATAATAAAGATTATTTAATAAAGTAGGATTGAACTAATCAAATTGTGTGCAGGAAAAGTGGTGCAATGAAACAGAAAATTCGGTTTCAAAAGGGTCCACACACCAATGGGACTCTTGGTGCAAGTTATGGAGCTATATTGAAATAACTCAACTCCCCAAGGGGTGTTCCATTGTTCTCTATCTCATAGGATCCCTCAAGCCAATGCCTTTGCTCTCAAATCACTGAGCAAAGTAACTTAGGAATGACAACTATGAGAACGAGGGATACTGATCAATTTAATATGAATGCAATCCTTTATGCATGATTTTAAATCTAGTATGAGTTAAACTAGCATGAATATGATGATAAGATGAAAGACTACTAAAATCTATCCTATCATGATATACTAGTCTAATATGAGAATGCTATGATAATTAGAAATGCTTCTAAAAATGCTTATTTAGATGATTTCTATTCAAAGAGAGGCTAAATGTTTGATTTAAACTTATTATGTTAGATTTATAGTAAAATGTCTATAAGTTTGATACTAAAGACTTGGATATGAAAATGAGAGAAGAAAGGCTCTATTTATAGGAAAAACAGGGCAATGAATGGTCAGGATTGGATGATCTTATCAAGGGCCAAGATTGAAAGTTATCAATCCATATTTACAATTCTCACCAATGAAATGGTGACAATTGTCAACATAAGACTGCTTGAGAGAAGATTTAAGAAGCATTAAATGCTTGAGAAGACCTTATGGTTACCTTAGGAGGTAAGGGTTAAGGTTAGTCTAGGGTTATCCAATGGATAAAGCTTTTATCCAAAGGATAAACTCTTGTGCAAGGGTTAAAGGAATAACCATGGACAAAGCAATGAATTCTTGATGAGACCCTTGGGTTAGATGAGGGTTGAGTTAGAGGGAAACTCTCTAATCATGCAAGATGGTTGAGTTAACTATTAATGGTTTGGAAGACTTTCAAGGTTAACTTGTTGAAGACATAAAGCCTTTAATGTTTTCAAAGACTTTGAGGGTTTGAGAAGTGACTTCCCTTTGCTTAGGGATGTGACAATATTTAGGACATGGGTTAGGCTAATTTAGAAGTGATTATAAGAATCTAGAGGGGGGTTTAGAGAGGCAAGTGCAATATGTAGGATTTTGCAAGTGGATGGAGCAGAATTTTTATTAAAATAAATTACTTTATTTCAACAAAAATAGATTCAACTTGCATAAATACAAGTGGGAGATTTAAATAAATAAATTAGATTTATTTATTTGCAATGAACAATTTAATTAAATGTAAATTTAATTAAAATGGGAGAAAGGGGAATTAATTAAATAAAGAGATTTATTTAATTAAAGGCTATAAAAGGCCTAGATGATTTTAATTAAATGAATTACTCATTTAATCAAATAGATGAATGTGAATAATTTAATTAAATAAAATTTATTTAAATAAAATTTAATTAAATAAAGGAATGAGGATAAAATGAATATTAAAAATTCACTTAGGAAAGTGGTAATTTTTATATGTACATTTTGCCCCTCTTTGAAGTGACGTGTGTGCACATGTTGATTCAAAGAAAATTTTGCCGGTTATGATGTTTGCGTCGAGATGTCGGTGTGATGATGTCATGCCCCAGATTTGATGAATGAAATTGATGATGCCCCCTCAGGAGATGAATCAAGTATTTTGAAAAATTGTTGATTTGATAAGCATTTTTGAATTGAATTGATTGCATTTTGAAATTTTGACTACATTGAATGCAGTATAATTGATTCATCTCCCAAAAAATAATGTGTGATAAGGTTAAAAGTGAGAAAATGAGCAAAAAAAATGCCCCACCTACTAATCCTTTTTGAATTTTACCCTATAAAAAGGTAAAAAGTGATTTTATTCTTGTCATTTGCACATTTGTCTCCTTGTGATTGTGATACCTTTGCTTTGATGAAAATGTCAATTCCTTATGATTCTGACCGATTCGAGCACATTCATTGATACCGGAGGCCCAATGTGTATGGTCCACCTATAAGTCACCTAAATTTTGCCACATTTTTTATATATTTTGTCGATTTTGGTCACGTTTTTTATTTTTTTCTTTGAATTCCGTTGTTTTAGCACATAGGGTATCTTGCATAGTGCATATGATAAGCATTGTAGTGCACAGGGTTTTGTAACTAGGGTAGCATGTTGGGTTTGTTTTGTAGCGCGTCGTAGGTGCAAGATAGCACATAGGTGAAATAGGGTCGCGTGTATGGAAGTTAGGATAGCACATTGAATAGGTTAGCACTTAGATGAAAGATTTTAGCACGATGGCGATTTAGGATAGTGCACTGAGTCTGCTAGTGCATAGAAGAAATATTGTAGTGCATAGGTGGAGTAGGTTAGCGCATGTCTAGAAGCCTAGCATGTGGAAAGATTGTTTTAGTGTGTGGGATAAAAAAGTTGGTAGAAAATGATTTTGGAGAATGCGTCACGAGGGGAAAATAGATGAGATAGATGGCTTAGGGGTGGATAAGTGCTTGCAGAGTGTTTTGGGATGGGTTTTGAGCTAATGTTTTTCCTACTGTGATGATATCCGAGTCTTGATATGATGATTTAGAGTCTGTTGGAAATTGTTGTCATTTATGAAGGGTCAAGCTGATTGTTTGTTTGAATGAGGATCTTCATTTTCTGTTCATATGGATCTTTGATTTTTTCCTTGCGATTGAATTTGATGTCCGAGATAAGTTTTGATTCATGATTTTTGATATGGTTCCTGATATGATTCTTGTGATATAGATTTTTGAGTTGCTTGTGTTATGGGTCTTTGATATGATTTCTCGATATGATGCTTGATATGATGTGGGCATTATGGGTCTTTGATTTTCGATATGGAACTTGATTGATTTCGATATGGAACTTGATTTTCGACATGGAACTTGATTTGATTTTTTGTTCTTTCAAGTTGATTTTGTGTTGATTGGATATATCAGATAGATGTGGGAACTGATGATGGACATTTATCATTTTGCAGGCACAACTTGGTGTACTTCATTCATGAGAGCAATTTCCACAACCGTGGTCACTGATTCTGTGATTGACACAAGCTGATAGGGATGTGATCAAGAGATGCAGTTTGACCTCATTATTAGACATGCCTCGATATATCATTAACTCAGGTTTGTTGACAGCTTTGGCAGAGTGGTGGCATAGTGATATGAACACCTTCCATTTGGCTACTGGCGAGATAATAGTTACACGTGAGGATTGTTATCGCATTCTGTAGATTTTGATTATGGGTGCCTTATTGTCATATGAGAAGACTAAGGAGGGTGGGACAGAGGCTCTCCGCCACATCTTCCAGGATGATCAAATTTGTGGATATGAGATCCCGTGGCAGGAGTTTGTGGATCTTGACTATGCTCCTCTACCCTATGTTCTAGTAGTTTTCATTGGTGGATTCTTGTGTCCCAACCGCAAGTCAAAGGGACTAGCTGTTGGATGGGGTTTAATACTGGAGGATATGGTTACACAAGGATGCAGGTTTGCATGGGGGTTTTGTATGTTATCCCATCTTTACAGAGAGCTTCACCAGGTGGTGTATCTAGGATACAACAGTTTGTCAACAGGAGTGACACTATTATAGGTGTGAGCTTCAGAGAACATTCCCATGGCGAGACCGCTTGCAGATAGGGATATGCCAGTTGGACAGGCATATGCATATGGATATACAAGTATAGTTGTCCAGTGAAAGATGGGGAAACTAGAGCATTAGATAATATTGATACGGTCATCTAGAGATCGTATATGGACTATGAGGTATGGGCGGAGGATGGGATAGAGATGCCCTATGTTTATATGTCTAGATATTTGATCGGGCGGATGCTCTTTATTATTGAGTGATTCTTGGATAGTCGTGTGCAGCGGTAGTATGGGAGACAATAGGGGATGCCACAGGGAGTGTGCTTATATGCTGGTCAGAGACAGGATGTGCCCGAGTGGGGGCCCATAGTGGATAGTGTAGTTGTAGCAAAGGAGTACATGACATTAGCAAGCCAGATCTGGGATTACAAAGCTGGGGTTGTGGATGTGGGGATGACAGAGGAGTTCTTGACCTACTTTATGGCACATGCAGTGGCACGAATATCAGATCTAGTAGAGATGATACCTTCTTTTGATGACAAGGAGGCTGAGTAGCCAAAGAGGTGAGGGGGAGTTAGAAAGAGAGATGAAGAGAGAGAGGAGGTTGGAGAGGGAGGTGGGGATGATGTTGGAGGAGGTGGTGGAGGATATGGAGGAGATAGAGGAGGTTTGGGGAGAGAGAGAGGATGAGGTGGTGATGGAAGGAGGGATAGAGGATGAGATAGAGGATGAGGTGGAGATGGAGGGAGAGGAGGAGGACTACTCCTTGGTGTTGGTGGTACTGGTAGGGTAGGTGTAGTGTTAGCGACTATCAGGGGTATAGAGGATGATAGGTGACTCACCCAGAGGAGGAGATCAGATGTTCTACCTCCACCAATGCCTCGGATAGGGACAGGCATAGGTGGGACCATGACATAGGTACCCATTTAGATTAGGGTACCTACCCATCGGCAGGACTCTCAGATTAGAGCCTTATAGGTCACAGTGCAGCAGTTACAGGCACAAGTGCTAGCATAGCAGCGCCAGATTACATAGATTATGGTAGAGCAGGATACAGAGAGAGAGAGTGTCAGAGCTAGGCAAAGGAGCTTGCAGAGAGATTGTAGAGAGAGATAGGTGGTGGTACAATAAGGGACACATTGAGGGAGATACGGTACTTAGCCATGGTGGCCAAGTACTATAGGAAGTTATATGAGGATCTAGTCCCTAGAGAGTAGAGAGCTCCTAGTTATGCAGTCAATTGGTCTGGTCGAAGTCAGATGGGGACAAAGAGAAGAGGTGTTGTGGGGCCTTCTCAATGTGATCCACCTCAAGGAGATCTAGGAGCTGGGACATCTACTATGAGACCATCAACCTTAGGAGATAGTCATACCTAGGAGACTTGTCTTTGTTGTATTTTGACAGACATGACATCCCTTTGTACATTTCGATCATTTTTGAGATATATATATTATGACATTGATTTCTCTGATTCATATGTGATGCGTTATGGATGATGATTTATGATATGCATTGATATGATGTTGTGATGATGAGGATGAAATGCTTAAGGTAATGCTTTTGATTTTGATTATGATGTATGGGTGATAAAGATGAAAATATGATGATGCTTTGTTTATCTTGATTTTGTTGATGTATGATGATGATATGATGTGAGATATATCTATAAAATGAGATGTATGATAATGATATGATGTGAGATGTATCTTGAAAATGAGATGTATGATAATGATATGATGTGAGATGTATCTTGAAAATGAGATGTATGATAATGATACGATACTAATGCAAGATTAAAATGATATGCAACCTAATGCAAGATTTAAGATGATGTGTAACTAATTGTAAGTATAAAATGAGATGCAACTAAGTGTATAATGATATGCAGCTAATTGATCACCCTTTTTTTCTCGTTGTCATTCCTGTGTAGTCACATGTTTTTGCTTTGTTTTTGGTTTTTCATCATTGAGATTTTGATATGCTGGAAGTTTATACAAGTATAATGGTATAATTGAACCATAATGACTTGAGTAAAATGTACATAGATTTTGATATTGAAAGATGACACAAGTGTCGAGGTATTAATTAAACCAAGATGACCTGAGTGTTGCTTGCATATAAACATACAAGATTTAACCCTTTGTATGTGCAAAGTAGCACAATGTCTTCAGTGATATGTTTCCAATTACATCTCAAGACAAAATTTGCATAGTACAAGTGATCGCCTCACAGATAGAAAACCAAAAAATTATTAGACTCCCCTATGATTTTCTCTAGCTTGATGCATCGTTGAGAAATTCAGGAGATCCAATGATTCAAAAATTTGAAGTGCAAAATAGTCAAAACTTCATGCGAGATGTAGACAAATTATAATTCAAAAAATCATCCATCATGTGTGTGTTGAAGTTGTTAATTGGATCAGTGTTTTGTTTTCTCAGCTAATGAACTGTTGTTGATAGGATTTTCTTAGCATGCTATGATTCTTGTTTGCTTTTTGTTATGATATTTGAAGTTAGAGGAACATTTCCCCTAATTATAGATACCGATTGATGTGGATATTCATAGTGATTACCAAGCCATGGTGGGATATAATGAACTGATCTTCAGATAAGCAAGGACAGTGACTATGCTAAGTATGTCTGGGATAATGTTGGGCGATGGCCATTAGCTTTGACTTTGGATGAAAAAGATATGAGTAATGATAGGTAGAGGATTTGTTCCCTCACAAATAGCACCTATTGCCAGGTTTTCACCACTTGTTTTTATTGCACCTTTTTGTTTTTCTGATTTTTTTTGTATTTTTTTTTTTTTTTGTATTTTTCTTTTTTTGTATTTTTTGTATTTTTTGTATTTTTCACTTTTTCTGTGCATTAGGCCACTCAAGTATAGAATTTCTTCAGATGGATGTTGTTGGTTGGTTCATTGAGCACATATCCTTCTGAAGTTGTTAGTTGATAGGCGCTTGATCCATAGGCTGATATGATAACATAGGGACCTAACCAATTAGGTTCAAACTTCTCCTTCTTTTCTCTATCATGTTGATTTATAGGATTTTCTTTGAGTACAAGATCATCGACTTTAAAAATCCTAGGGATGACTCTGTGGTTGTAACTTCTGCACATGCACTGCTAGTATGCTTTGAGGTGATCATAGGCATGTTGTCATTTTTCATCCAGAAGCTCTAGTTCTTGCAATTTGTTGACCCGATACTCCTCATCTGGTATGAGGCCTTTTAAAGATACTCTAAGTGATGGAATTTCTACCTCAAGAGGTAAAATTGCTTCTGATCCATACACCAATGAATATGGCATAGCTCTTGTAGGTGTCATGATGCTAGTTCTGTATGCCCAAAGTGTCGGATTGAGTTGTACATGCCAATCCTTACCTGCATCATTTAATGTCTTCTTTAGGATTTTCAAGATTGTTTTATTTGATTCCTATGCTTGACCATTTCCTTGTGGGTAGTAAGGTGTAGAGAAACGACGTTGGATTTTGAATCACTCACATAGCTCTCGCACATCCTGATTTTTGAAGGGACGCCCCTTGTCTGTGATGATTGAACTGGGAATGCCATATCTGCAAATTAAATAATTGAGAATAAATGAGGCAATCTATTTTTAGGTTACTATGGTTAGTGGGACTACTTCAATCTATTTTGTGAAATACTCTGTAGCAGTGATAATAAATTTGTGTCCATTTGAAGAGGAAGGATGGATTTTCCCTACTAAATCAAGTCCCCACTGACAGACATGCCATGATGTTGTAAATGGTTGTAACTCCTATGTTGGTGCATGGATAAGATTGCCATGGATTTAACACTTAGGACATTTCTTTGTAAATTGATAAGAGTCTGTCTCCATTGTCGGCCAATAATATCCCATTCTCAAAAGTTTTTTAGCAAGAGTAGAACCACTTGAATGCATGCCACAGATACCCTCATGAAGCTCATGTAAAGCAGAGTCAGATTCATTACGATCAAGTCAATGAAGAAGAGTACCATCTAGACATCAACGGTAAAGTGTGTCATTGGTTAGGGTATAACGGGTGGCTTGCCAGATAAAGTTGTGTTTTTATTATGAGACAGGTCAATAGGTAGGGTATTGGTTTTAAGATATTCATAGATTGTTCTGTATAAAGGAGAGTCTGAACCAGTTAAGGCATAGATGACGTGGGATGCAAAATTGTCATAGGCTGGGGAAAACAGTTTCTCTACCAGGAAATCATAGCGACTTTGTTGTGTTGGAATTTCAAGCAGTGAAGTGATAGTAGCCATTGCATCGACCGCTCTGTTGTCCAACCTTGGTATTTGCTTGAATGTGATGTGTACAAAGTAATGTTTGAAGTCATCCACCATTCTTTTGTATGGCAACAACTTGTCATCTTTTGTCTGATATTCATTGTTGATCTGATTTATAACCAGTTGGGAATCTCCATAGACTTTCAGTTCTGTAATTTTCCATTCCATGACCATTTTGATTCACGTGACAAGGGATTCATACTTAGCAATGTTATTGGTGCATGGAAACATGATTCGATATGATCTTGGAATGGTGTGTCCTTCAGGGGTGATGAAAAAGATGCCGACACCTAAGCCATGTTGAGTATAGGAACCGTCAAAGTATAGGGTCCATTGCTTGAGTGTAACAGTAAGGACATCCCTATCTGGAAATTCCACCTTCATTGGTTTCTTATCTAGGAGTGGTGCTTCAGCTAATTGATCTGCAAGTACTTGTCCCTTGATAGCCTGACACTCTATGTATTGGATATCAAACTCACTAAGAATCATGACCCATTTAGCCAATCGACCTGTGAGAGCTACTTTGTTGAGTAAATACTTGAGAGGATCAATTTTTGCTACTAACTTGATTGTGTGAGCTAGCATGTAATGTCAGAAATTTTGAGAGGCGAATACTACAGGTAAACAAGCCTTCTCAATGAGTGTGTAATTTAGCTCATATCCATTTAATGTTCTGCTGATGTAATATATAGCTTGTTCCTTGGCTTCTTGATCTTGTTGCACTAACAATGCCCCCAATGATACATTTGTTGTTGATATGTAGAGAATGAGTGGCTAAACTACTATTGGTGGTACCAGAACTGGTGGGTTCATTAGATATTGCTTGATTTGATAATATGATTCCGCACACTTGGCTTCCCATCTGAATGGTATGTTTTTATGTAGTAGATGATTGAATGGTAGAATTTTATCTGCTAGTTGGGCTATGAATCACCTGATTGACTATAGTCATGCCTATAGAGATATGAGTTGACTAATGTTCCTGGGAGGTGGCATCTCCGTGATGGCTTGTGCCTTTGCTGGATTGACTTCAATCCCCTTTGTTGACACAATGTAGCCTAATAATTTGCTTGATGTCACCCTGAAGACACACTTTTAGGGTTTAGCCTAACTTGGAATTTCTCCAATCTTTGAAAGATTTTATCTAATACACCCAAATGTTCTACCCGGGTGAATGGCTTAGCCAGTAACTCATCTACATAGTCCTCCATGAAGGTATGCATCATATCATGAAAGATCATCATCATTTCTCTTTGATAAGTTGCCCCAGCATTCTTCAAGCCAAAAGGTATGACATTCCAACAATAATTTCCCCAAGGACAGGTGAATGCAGTTTTATCTTGATCCTCTGGAGCTATCTTGATTTGATTATAGCTAGAGAAACCATCCATTAATGATAGTATTGCATGGCCCACTGTGAGGTCTAGAATTATGTCTATGTTGGGCAAAGGAAATTCATCCTTTGGACATGCTTTGTTGACATCTCTAAAATCTGTGTATATTTTGATGCTTCCATCTAGTTTTGAAACTAGTACAATATTTGAAATCCATTCAGCATAGTCTATAGGTTGAATGAATCTGATGTCTAATAACTTCTTTAGTTCAGCTTTGACCATTAATGCTACATGCGGATTCATCTTTCTTAACTTATGTTTGACTGGCTTAGCTCCTGGAGCAATAGATAAATGATACATGATTAAGTTTGGATCTATTCCGAGCATATCAACATAGGACCAAGAAAAATTGATTTTCTTTTCTTTGAAGAATCTAATAAACTCCAGTTTTTCTTCTTCTGTCAGTGATTCTACTAGGTGTATGTTTTTAGCTACTCCTTCTATACCAATGTTGATTGATTTAGTGGGCTCAATCAACATGGGTGATCGCTCCTGATAGGTTCAAGAAGAGTGTCAAGCCTCCCATCCTTAGGTGCCCTAAAAAGGTTTTCACCCTCAAATGAGTCCTTTATTTTGACTTTTTTGTGATCTAGTGCTGCCATTGACTGGTTTTCAACATTAAATCCTTTATTTCTTTCATTTTTGTGATTAAGAGACTTGGCACCCTCTTGATTACAGATATCGTTATTTCATTTGCTTGTAGAGTCTGTTTCCGGGTTGACTATACATAGGTAATGGACAATAGATTCATCATCTAGGAAAATAGGTATGTCATGGTGTTCAAGTTCATCCTAGTCTATCAAATCAGGAAATACTAGTGGTAAACAGTTATTTGGTGGGTTGAGGTCGGCTACGGTAAGTGTCATGATAGAGGTATCATTTCAGTTGTCTAGGATGTTGGTTAAGTTAATGATATTGTCAAGATACTCGATGGTATCATCTTCCGTTAGACTTGCTCATAGTGTCACTACTCATTTTCCTTAGCTTCGTATATATGTTGTGGACCAAATTTAAGTAATCTAGACTATGTGCCTTATCCTTCCCAAGAAAGGGGTGTATGTATAGCACCTTCAAGGATATCTTCAGTAATATTTGAACAACTACCCCATTCATAGTCGTTAGAATCAGTTTCAAAAGTATTGTCCTAGAGTTTTTCAATGCCGCTGTCAGGTATGTTGTAGGGTGAAAAGAGATCCCTAATAATTGATACCAGTCTTGTAGTTTTCTCTGAGTCTAAATCAAAGCCTTCTTGTACCCTTTGCATTTGTTAATACATTGTTTCTCCTTGGGGAGTAGTGATTTCTTTAGGAGGTGACTCTGCCTTGCTTTGAATAGGTTCCCGTGCATGGTGTACTTCCTCATAAGATGCTTCTTCTTGTTGAAGGATTAGTTATGCTTGTCGTTTCTCTTTTTCTTGGTGTTCTTGCTCTTTCCTTATTGTTTCTGCTGCTTGGTGTAGTGCCTCTTGCCATGAGTTCTTGGTGCATTTCTTCTTTTCTTTCCACTGAGGTTTTTGATATTTATTTTGTTTCTTCTTTGGGAGTATGTTGTGACCATATCCCAATCCTGTTTTGTCTCGAGAAAATTGTGAAGGAGGGTCCAGTGGTTTTGTAATGTCTTCTTGATGCTTACCTATAGGTCCTTTGCCATTGTATCCCATCTGTTGCATGATCAGAAATCCTTTTCCATACTATTGTGTTGGTATGGCTACCTCCATAGTAGTAGCTTTTTCTTCTCCCTCATCCTTGTATAGCCAGCTAAGGATGTCTTTCTCTTCTGATTCATGTGCTAGTGTGCCCAATTGAATAAATTTGCCATCAAACTTGGTGATAGGCTATGTTTCTTGATGTGTTGATGCAGAAGCTTGTCCATCATATTTTGGTGATGCTGGCAATTTGGATAGACACATGGGTTCGAAAGATTATTCTCCCATGCCTTGCTCTTTGATTTTCATATTTTGTTTAAAATCTATGGATAAAGATTTGAGCTTTTCTTGATGATGATCTAGTGCTGAGGAAGTTTGAGCTTCCCTGTTGTGTGGAACCAAGCTGCCTTGAGCTACCCCCATAGCATTGCAATGTTGAAAAGGGTTATTGTCAGCTGATATAAAAATCTCCTATCCATTATATGGGAATTTGACACACAGATGGTAGGTTGAAGTAACTACTTGCATTTCATGTATCCAAGGATGACCCAATAAAATATTGTATGTTAAGTCTATGTCTAAGACTTGGCACATAGTATCCCTTTGTATCGGTCCTACCTTAATAGGTAGTATCATTGTTCCCTTGGATGATCTTTCTTCAACATCATATGCCTTGATGGTGATCTTTTTGTGTGGATCAATATAATGCTCAGAGAAGCCTAATGCACGAATAAGTTTTAAGGGACAGATATTGAGACCAGCTCCTCCATCTATTAATACTCTTTTAACTTTATGTTTGTAGACTAAGAATTCAATATGAAGGGGAGTATTATGTGGATGGCTCAAAGAGATATTATCATGTTTGGAAAAAGTGAGATTATGAGGCCCTGTCATGTGAGCCACCATGGCTTGAAATTTGTGAATATCCAGATCTTGAGGCACATTTGTTTCTACTAGTTCTTGTTCCAAGATGTCCTTATGTTTCGGTGAGAGTTTGAGTAACTCAAGTATGGATATCTGAGTAGGAGTTCTCTGTGGTTGACTTACCAAATCATAATGAGTCTTGGGGATAGTGGTCGATGTTGATGTATGCCCTTTCAAGACATATTTTTGAGCTCTAGTTGTCACATTAATTGATGTATGATCTTGTTTGTCTTTGATCTTTATGACATTTATTTGGTTATCATCTGTTGATATGTGATTGATAGTGTTGTTGTATAGATGATTTATGCAAGCTCCCCATGTATCATTTGATGGTGAAGCTCCTTCCTTGTTGTAATTTGGAAGAGGATTTTTAAAGGTGTCATGATCACCATTTGTTTTGAGACCATCAATCATTAAATCACCTCTATCGATCACATCTTGAACAATGTTTTTAAGCCTCATGCAATCATTTGTGTGATGTCCTTTGTTGTGATGAAAATCACAGAAATGCAAGTCATTCCACCAAGGTGATTTGATTTGGGGTTTGAAGTTGTTTATGGTTGGCAATGTGATAATCTTGTTTGCCAGGAGTTTGAGAAATGCTGATTCTAAGGATTGCCCCAATGGTGTGTACATGCGTCTATTTGGGAAATTGTTGGTATTACCTCTTTGATTTAGAGTAGTCCCTCGATTGGTGTTGTTGCCTTGGGTATTGTTGTTTGTTTGGGTATTGTTGTTGGTGTTTGCATTTGAAGGTCCCTAATTGGTACTTTGTGGATAAGTGTTAGTGCCTTGGTTAACACCCTTTTGATTCTTGTTAGCTTGCAAATTACTTGATAAAGCCAATTCTGATTGTTTGGACTTCATATCATTAGCATCAGTTCCTCCCTCATTAACAACATTTTTGTTTCTGGTCCAAAACCTGGATTTGTCTAAAGTGTTGTTGTTGTTTTGGTTGCTAAAGTGGGTGTTGGATGAATTAATTCCTTCCTTAAAGAACTTCAATGTTCCTTTCTTGATGCATGCTTCCTCTACTTAGATTTTGTTTTCGATCAACTTGGAAAAAGATGGTATGCACTGGAGCTTGAGTAGATAACTCATCTCACTATTCAAATTGTGGATAAAGATTTCCATCTTTTATTTTTTAGGTACATCTCGAGGATATCTCGAAACCATACATCTCCAACGTTGAAGAAACACCATGAATGTTTCATTGTTTTTTTGTTTGGTATTACATACATCCAACATGGTGTTCGCGTGTTGAATATTATAGGAGTATCGTGTGATAAATGTATTTACCAACTCATCAAAGGATCTGATGGGAGGTGTAAGTTTAGACAATCACTCCATTGTTTTTCCTCCCAAACTTCTTGGGAATAGCCTCATCAAATAAGTATCATCATTAGAAAATTAAAGGCTTATGGTACAAAATTCCTGAATAAGATCACGGGGATCACTCTTACCATTGTATTTATCGTATTTGGGTATATATGAATTCAAGGGAAAAGGTATCATGTTTAATTTCTTTTCAAAAGGGCAAGGAAAAATTTCATCCAAGGAGTATCGTATGGTGGTCCCTTGTTGCATGTCTTGCATTTGTCTTTGCAGCATTTGAATTTGTTGCATAAGAGCAACCATAGGTGCACTTGTTCATTGAGGGAAAGGTTCTTCCCTTTCATTATCCCTAGTTTAGACATGGTTGTGTTTAGGTATGTTATGTTGTTCAGGCATGTTTTGTTGTTCGGGTATGTTTTCAGGGTCACGTGTTTCTTCTTCTCTCTATTGTTCTTGATAAGCATAATTTAGAGACCTTGTCCTAAAGATTTTAGTATTGAAGTCTTCAGGAAGCCTAACTCCTTTGCTTGTTAACATGAGCATATATTTTTCTTTGTCAGCTTCTATGAGTCTCTCCATAAGTTTTTGGAATGAGGGGTTTTCTTGACATTCTTGGAGAAGTTCCTCAGTGATATATGTTTCTCCTAGATTAATATAATCGAAAGGGTTTGATAATCTATGACCCATACTTGACTCTGGTTGTGGTTCACTTTGCTTGTTTCATTGAGAGTGAGTGACAACGTGCATCTAATAGAAGCTTTCTGTGACAAAGGGGACAAACTCTTCTTCTACTTGCTCAGGGGTTGGTGGTTCGGGTCGAGCTACGTTATAAGTGATGCAGAATTGTGGGAATAAAGTGGGATTGATCTTTCCTCCATGATTCAAGTGTTGGTCGAATGTTTCTTTCTGAATGTAAGCCCTGCTTCTAAAGGGTTCTTTGTCAAACTCATTTGTTTTGGCTTGAAGATATAATCACATATGGCACAAGAATGTGTGATGTGATTTAAAAAGTTGGCGATTAATATAGAGAAATTTATTTCGTTTGGCAAGTTTTTTAGAACTAGGTTGTCTCTTCTTCAACTTAGTTTTGTGATGAAGACTTGTTCTTTTCAAAATATGAGGAGTGGTCATACATGAATGATCAATGGTGTCCTTCAATGTTTGGATTGAGATACCTTGTTTGAAAAACTCAAGCTTACTTTATCAAGTAGAGGTTTAGATTCGCCTCCACGACAAAGTGTGTCAAATGATATGGATAAGAGTATCCCGATATGGAGACTCGATTTGACAACTTAAAGTTTAAACTTGGTATGTTGTTTATTTGATAGAATCTTTTTAGATGGCGGAATTTTTTATTAATGTGATGGTATTGCCTAATTTTGATTGGATAAAGTTTTACCACGAGGTAGTTTTAGATTTGACAATTTTTCTCTAAGGATGCTTGCTTGATTTTTGAAATATTTTCTTTGATGATTTGGTTCAAATTCTTATTGATGAGTTCAACTAAAGGTTCAAAAGGGTATTTAGGACTGATGATAAAATTTTCCAAAACTGCTTGGTTTACTCTCTATTTTTCTGTGTTTTAACCATGTGCTAAGCTAGAGACCAAATGCACTAAGGTATGATTTAGATGTGCTACCCAAAGTTCCCTATGCGCTAAACTGCCTATGTTACGCGCTAACTCAAATTTTTGAAAATTGTTTTGACTGGGATGATTAAGTGCTATTATGTCCTATATAAGCAATACAATTTAGACTAGAAGCATTAAATTTTGCCCCCAATGTGCTAAGCTGATGCTCTAAAGCGCTAATATGGTACCCAAAAGTGCTAGTGAAATTTTTGTCAGAAAGACAACTGTTATATGCTAGCTTGATTGATAAAAGTGCTAAGCTTTGGTCGATACATGCTAGAGAATGTTACAAATGAGCTAAGAAGTTGCTCTTACACGCTAAACTGCCTTGATTGCTCTGTTTCTAGATTTTTTTTGGTTTTTTCAACATTTGTTTGTTTTTTATGGATGATTTTCTAAAAATATAACTGAAAACACAACATGAAAAAGACAACCAATTTTTCCTATACTAAATAAATAGTGTATGTTCTGCGAGGATGTGTTCAAATCCCCAATGTTTTCACGGGTTTGGATACAAAGAAGACAAATCAGACAGACTCTTTTTCAAGGGTCATCAACAATACCATAGCCCACTAGTCTCGATACTCTGTCAGCTCAAATAGCTATGTCACCCCCTAGGGGGTGCCCATTTTTTTGTTTTTTGCCAGAAATTAATCGAAAGTGAATTGCTTCACAATTGAGTAGTTATCTTGGGAGATATATGGTGAGTAATCTTGGGGGGGATTCTTCCCCACCCTTGCACTATGATAATGAAGATGTTTCGATACTGACTCGGCTCAAGGTTTCTATTGCTAAATTTTGTAATCAGGCTTCCTGTTTGCTCTTCAGTGATAAACTTCCTCGGGAGGCTTCCCAACCTTTAGAACAAAGACTTTACGTATCTTAAAGATACTGGGGGAAGGCTAATCGCTAAGCAAAACCATTGAAGGGACTTTCATCAACCTCCACTTCTAATTATAGTGGGTTGGAACACTTGGCGATAAAGTTGTTTCCCACTTAAGTTGTTCCCCTCTCACCGACCATTTAAATAACACTCTAAGAGAAACTTGGGAGGGTAGGCCTACTAAAGGAATTAAGTTCTTGAAATAAAGAAATTATAAGAGTGGTTTGGCTTTTTGATCACCCAATTAAGGGGAGAGCATAAACTTTCCACTTTCGAGACAAGGCACACAAGTGTTCTTTTTAACTTTTCAAAGCAGTGATTTGCTAAAGTCTATTTAGAGATTTTGCTCCAGAAAAGCATGGTGTTTGTTTTATCCTTCAAATCATTGATTTTCTATCTAAGTAAAAGAAATCTTGATCAACAAATAAAATTTTGATATTGGTCAACAAAATGTAAAGTCGATAGGGGAAAGCTTTCTCTCTTTTCCTTGCCTAAAAATGAAAGATGAAGTTCTTTTACCTTTACAAAATAAAATGGATCCTTTTAGACACCAAAGGATGGTGAGGTTCGTTTTAAACTTTGCAGAAAGTAAATTTTGTCTTGTTATTTTTAGAGCTTCCAAAAATGAAGTGTTTTTTCTAACTTGCAAGAAATCAAAAGTGATTTTTGTTGTTCTTTTTACTTTGCAAATAAAGAAATATGAATCTTCTTTTAAGCACTAAAAGGAAGTTTGATGTTCATTTTAAGCTTTCCACAATGAAAATGTGAGGTTTATTTTAACTTTGCACAAAACAGGGAGAGTGAATTCTTTTTAATCAACTTCTTTTTGAAGAAAAGTAAATTAAAAGAAATTAGAAATTTCTAAACTAACTCCTTCCCCTGCATAAAAGATTAAACATGCACACAGTCAACGATCAAAAAGTTAGTTTGGGATTACACAAGCCTAAAATGATTTTTCCCAGTTACAAAATTTTTCTTTTGTTTTGTCAAACCTATGCACTAATCTATTGCACCAATGCGCTACAGAAAAGACCCTATGTGCTAAGATGTTGTTGGGATGCGCTAGATTGATTTCCTAAAGCGCTATGATTTTATAGTTACCGGCGGAAGTGTTATGCGCTAGTATAACTACTCAATGTGCTAAGGATAGGGTCTGATGCGCTAAACAGTAAGCAAAAAGCGCTAACAAATGGCTCTATGCATTAAAATAGGACATTGACACACTAACTCATCTTTTCCGCGTACCTACAATATTATTCCTATATCAAAAATGATGCTATTTATGGGGTAATGCCCCATGATGGGAGTAAAAAATGTGTGCAAGAAAAGTGCAATGAAATGAAAAATCCAGTTTCAAAAAGGTCAACACACCAATGGGACTCTTGGTGCAAGTTATGGAGCTATATTGAAATAACTCAACTCCCCAAGGGGCGTTCCATTGTTCTCTATCTCACAAGATCCCTCAAGCCAATGCCTTTTCTCTCAGATCACTGAGCAAAGTGACTTAGGAATGACAACTATGAGAACGAGGGATATTGATCAATTTAATATGTATGCAATCCTAGTTATGCATGATTTTAAATCTAGTATGAGTTAAACTAGCATGAATATGATGATAATATGAAAGATTAGTAAAATCTATCCTATCATGATATACGAGTCTAATATGAGAATGTTGTGATAATTAGAAATGCTTCTAAAAATGCTTTTTTAGATGATTTCTATTTAGAGAGAGGCTAAATGCTTGATTTAAAATGATTATGTTAGATGTTTCATAAAATATCTATAAGTTTGATACTAAAGACTTGGATATGAAAATGAGAGAAGAAGGGATCTATTTATAGGAAAAACAAGGCAATGAATGGTCAAGATTGGATGATCTTATCAAAGGGCTAGGATTGAAAGTTATCAATCCATATTTACAATTTTCACCAATGAAATGGTGATAATTGTAAACATAAGACTTCTTGAGAGAAGATGTAAGAAGCATTAAATGCTTGAGAAGACCTCGTGGTTACCTTAGGAGGTAAGGGTTAAGGTTAGGTTAGGGTTATCCAATGGATAAAGCTTTTATCCAAAGAATAAACTCTTGTGCAAGGGTTAAAGGAATAACCATGGTCAAAGCAATTAATGCTTGATGAGACCCTTGGGTTAGATGAGGATTGAGTTAGAGAGAAAGTCTCTAATCATTCAAGGGGGTTGAGTTAACCATTAATGGTTTGGAAGACTTTCAAGGTTAAATTGTTGAAGACATAATGCCTTTAATGTTTTTCAAAGACTTTGAGGGTTTGAGAAGTGACTTCCCTTTGCTTAGGGATGTGACAATATTTAGGACATGGGTTAGGCTAATTTAGAAGTGATTATAAGAATCTAGAAGGGGGTTTAGAGAGGCAAGTGCAATATGTAGGATTTTGCAAGTGGATGGAGGGGAATTTTTATTAAAATAAATTACTTTATTTCAACAAAAATAGATGCAACTTGCATAAATACAAGTGAGAGATTTAAATAAATAAATTAGATTTATTTATTTGTAATGAACAATTTAATTAAATGTAAATTTAATTAAAAGGGGAGAAAGGGGAATTAATTAAATAAAGTGATTTATTTAATTAAAGGTTATAAAAGGCCTAGGTGAATTTAATTAAATAAATTGAGTAATTCATTTAATCAAATAGATGAATGTGAATAATTTAATTAAATAAAATTTAATTAAATAGAGGAATGAGGATAAAATGAATATTTAATATTCATTTAGGAAAGTGGTCATTTTTATATGTCTACACAAATAATAAAGATTATTCAATTAATGTTAGGAAATGAATGATTAATGATAAAATTATTTAAATGAATAGGAAAATAGAAAATTTGAATTAGAAGAATGACTCTTGATCAATTAATCGATTAGGGCAGAAATGTTAATAAGTTAGTGTGCGCAAGCATGGTGCAATTTTTGGGTGTCTATATTTGCCCTTCTTTGAGACAATGCGATTATGAGCATTGTTTCAAAGAATAATTAAAAAGGTCATGCCCCAGTAGACTCGAGAGATGCAGGTGGGATGTGCCCTCAAGAGATTGTTGATGGATGAAAGAAATGAATGATCTCTTGAAAGAAGAGAAGAAAATGTTAGAAGGAGAAAATATGATGAAAGAGAAAAATGTTAATAAGGGGGGAATAATGTTAAGGGATTGTATAAAAATGTGGTGATTGATATCAAATGAAGAAAATTCTTGATTGATCAGATAGAATAGATAGCATAATGATGATTGATTTGATGAATAGATAGAAGGATTGATGAGATAGAAGAAATGATAGCCAGAAGAAACGCAAGTGAGAAGTGAAGATTGATTCATGTGATGAAATCTTGCTTTCACAAATGCAAATAGTAGGTGAGAACCTTTATTTAATATGGCAAAATATATATGGTGCACTATGGCAATGTAGGCCAGGGTGATAATGCAATCCCTTTGTGTAAGATAGACATGTTCACAGAAAAGAAATGGTTCAAAAATCCTAAGACATACTTGCCCCAGAATGTTATGAAACACTCTGCAAACAGAAGACAAAAACAACAAAGGACCATGAGCCATCCCAACCACCCTAAATCACTCAGTGACATCATCGAGCAACATAGGAACATGGTCGAAGCCAAAAATAAATCAATAAAAAGATAAGACTCGCAAATTCAAATAAGTCAAACAAACATTTTGGTCTTCATTGCCAAAGTGATAGTGTTGTGATAAAAGGATGATCATGTTGTCTGGTTTCAAGGTATGCAATAGCCCATCTAAGAAAGGACAGTCTAGTTTCGAGTATACTACACCATGTATAAGACCCATGATAATGTTGACAAAGGACAAATGCTATTGATGTTGATTGATTGATACGACAAGTTCAATCAGTTTGAATGCTTAGTTGGTTGAACATTTCATTTGTTAATGCGTAATTTGTTTAAGCGCAATGTTTAATGTGTTTCTATTTGATGTTTGCTCAAAAATTTTGTCTATATACAAAGGGGACAGTTTATTGGTGAAATGAAATGAAAGATTATTTTTGGATTTTGATTTCCAATTTTTAGTGTTTTTGAAACTTTTTTATTTTTAGGGCTTTTTTAGGACATTTTACAATTTTTTGTAATTATTCAAGACATTTTATGATTTTTTTGGATTATTTTAGGACGTTTTGCAATTATTTTTTTTGGTGATTATTTCGGGACATTTTTTGAATATTTTTGTATTATTTCAAGATATTTTTTTATTTTTTTGGATTATTTTATGATTTTACCCCTAGTGTCTAGCAAGGCAAGGAATATGATGAATGGATAAACAAGATTGCTTAAATTTTGGTGTATAGAAAAAATACAAAGGCCATTTATTATGGAGATAGAACAAATTCAATTTCCAAGGGCTATTGTGCTATGGGTTAGGGATTGGATATAACAATGTAAAGTAATGGCATGGCCTGAGGGATATGTCAAGAGGGTTTTGAAAAACATGTTTTTCATTTTATGTCCTCAAGTTGAATCAAGATCAAGGGACCAAAAAGTGTATGGAAAATGATAATATATGGATAGGATAAGAAAGATCAAAATGGATAAGGGATATGGACTGAAGGTTGCGATAGGCTAATGGATAGTGACAAAATATTGCAATAAGCCAAGGAATGTGGATGAAAGGAATCAACCAATGGATAAAGACCAATAGCTATGATAGACTAAAAGTTGTGAACAAGATATATGGCATTCATAAAGATCCTCAGCCTTGTCAAGATAAAAGGTGGAAAAGGGGATATGGACATGAAGGACAATAGGATAATGGAGGGTATGATAGGTTATAATAGGATAACGAAGGGAAAAAGGATAATGATGGCCAATAGGATAATGAAGGATGATAGAGGTAAGATAGGATACAATAAATGAAACCTGCCCCCAAGTATGGTATGGAAAAAGTTCATAGATTACACATGATGCCTGTTTTCTAGGTTTTGATCATGGTACTTTCCCAAGGCGCCTGTTTACCAAGTTTTCACCAAAGGATGAAATATTTTTCTTTATTCTTTTTTGTTTTTTTGTTTTTATTTTTTTGAATTTTTAGAAGAAAATGGACATATGATAGGGGATGGAAGAAGGACTCAAGCATCTTGTTGTTTGGATAGTAGTCTTGAAAAGTGGACCATGACCTTTAAAAGTATGTTCAAAGATGTTGGCTAGATAATGACATGGAAAATGAGATGAAACTAAGGCAAGGATTTATGCAAAGGATTGGACCAAAGGAATGGAAGGATGGAAAATATGCATTGGATAATGGATAGGGTATTGGAAAAATTGGTTTTGAGAGGATGGAAATGAAGTCAATATCAACATTGGCACAAACCTTGAGGGGTGATGGATTGATGGAGGAAGAGTGGATTTTGGATATGGAGATTTTGATGAAGGAATAGCTAGGGATTTTGGGACATAATGACCCAAAATGGATGATGGAGGTGATGGAAGAATATATTTGAAAGGTTTGTATGGAAGAATAACAATTTTGGAAGTCGATTTGGATTTTTCTTTTTGTGCTTCAAGGAGCTGCTTGGGAATCCATATGGTTTTTGATGTTTCAATCTTTTGGAGTTCCTTGGAGTGCATTTATTGCACAAGGGATTTAGGAACCCCTATAGCTTTTGACTTTGCTTTTATTTGCTCGATGGACCTTTGTGTCCTTTTGGACATTTCTTTTTGGATAATATTTTTCTTTGTTTTGACATGTCGATTACATTGGACATGTTGATCCTTAAATACATGTGGATTTCTAGACTTATGAAATATATGGTTGGAATCCAAATTTCTTGGAGAGGGAAAGGAATGTGTGGATGGATACAAATGATCTGAAGGTCTGTTGAATGGATGGAAGGGGTTAAGGGGAAGGGATATGTTTGGATTTTGGAGGGATGTTGGATTTAGTAGGGGTACCAATATCTTAAGGAATGTCACTGAGGCCATGACCATTACTATTTTCTTTAACATGAAGGGGCTCTTGCTTGTGGAGGTCTACCCCTTTGCCTTTATTAATATTTTGACTTGTAGGATACTCTTTGCTTTGGGAAGAAGACACGAGTCCATTATGAGGTGGATATGTCATGGAAAAAATGACAGGATCATGAAGTGGATTATATCCAACCAAAGTGGAGGAACCCATTGTGCACATAAGGGGTTCATGAACATCATGCACTAGCATGTTAGAATCATGAGGGGGATCAGGATCATGAAGGGGACTAGGATCAATGATAGGCTCTTGCTAAGATGGAATGGGAGGAATAGTGGGATCATCAAAAGAAATGATATCTTGAAGTATATATGGAGGATTAGGACATGGAGTTGGAGGAACAAGGGGATCTTGTGGAGGGTTTAAAGGGATGATAGATTCTTGTGGTGGACATGAATCTAAAAGGATACTTTGATCTTGACAAGGAGGAAGGTCATTAGATTCCTCTTTAAAGGGGCTCTGCTCTTGACTTTCAATGGGATCATTAGAAATGATAGAAGGGATATCTTAATCTTTCTCAGGGAGTAGAATGTCAATGGGATTTTAGGTAGGATGGACAGCGATAGGAAAATCATCAAAGGAAATGAGATCTTGGTCAAATGTAGTACGCAATGGAAAAGTTTTAGGGTCTTGATCTTGATCTGTTTCAAGACTTATTTCTTTGTGCTTTGAATCATCCTCTTGACATGGGGTTGGAATTTGGATATGTGTGGGGGATTTTGGAAAAGAATCAATGCTTTGACATGAATGAGATGGAATTTGAATGGAATCCACTAAAACAGGTTTGATGGGTAATGAAGTGCATGGTGGCATTGGGTCTAGTATTTCTTAAGCATGGCAAGGATGTGCATCATGAATTGGATTAGCTTGGATATCAATTATGGGTAGCCCTTGGGAAATTTCATCCTTGGGTGCATTGTGTGATGAGGGTGTTATGGAAGGTTCTTGTGAAACTTTGAAAGGTGAAGGGATAGATGCAACTAGAGAGTCAATTTGTTTATGGAGGGATGAGCCATTGCTAGACATAGGTACACAATTTTAATCTTTCTTAGGAAAATCACTTAGGACTCTCTTTAAGATTTGTCTAATAAAGCCACCTTCCTTTGGAGATGCATTTGAATCCTTGAGAGGTTTTGACATGATTGGGTTTGGATATTGGATTTGTTAGAAGGTGATTTAGTTTTGGTTTGGTGTTACACTTTGATTTTGAATTTGGTATTGGTTAAATTGGTTTGACATGTTTGAAATTTGGCTTGGTATGCCTTGCAACTTTTTTTTTTTGAATGTTTGGTTGTAGTTGTTGATACTAAGTTTGTTGTTGATAATTGACAATCAGTTGGACCAATTGTTGACATTGTGCATTTGGTTGAGCATATTGTTGAAATTTCACCATTGGTTGTGTTGGTTTTATGTTTTGGACCATTGGTTGTGTTTGTTGAAAATGTTGGATGTTTTGAACCATTGGTCGTGTTGGTTGAATATATTGGACCATTGGTTGTTGGATCATTGGTTGTTATTAGATAATTGCTTATTGATGGATGACTGATTTTTGATGGATGACTGGTTGTCATTGTTGGCCATTTGGTGGAATTCATTATGTGTTGCATTGATGTTTTTTCATTGATGCCAACACTAGTTGTTTTGATGCTTTACCGACACCCTTCTGGTCTCGGTAGGTTGAGTGGTTTTTGGTTAATTTCAACCCAGCATGATCCGGTAGGCTCCAGTATAGTCTGGTGATGGAATTAGCTTGTTTGTGATACTTATACTCATATTTGGTCAGTTGGTTTTGGTTTGGAGATTGGATGCTACCCTTCTTGCTTAGAAGATTGATTTTTGGTTCCAACGAGGGTTTCACCAATTGAGCTTTTGGTGGAGATATTTGATGAATTGCATAAGTGGTGTTGGTGAAACTTCTGATGGATTTTTAGGATGTTGTTGGTGATCATGTTCGAGACTTGGCGGTTGGAGATCATTACTATGGCGTGTGGACCTATACTTGGTCCCGGTTGATCTAGGTTATGGTCCGACTTTAATGTAACATGTGGATACGACCTATTAATGTACTTTCAAGATGTCTTATGTGTTGATATTATTTTTTTGGTCTGAGACCGATATGGCTTGTAATTATGTAATCGGTTTATTTTCTAGTGGGCGATCTGATTGTTTATGGTCGAGGGTTTTGTATAAATAGATATAAGATCTCATTGTAGATAATCATGGTTAATGTTAGAGGTTATGGTTAAGGAATGTAATGTACGAATAATGTAATATCATTTAGGCAGAGGAGTTGGCCAATCATTGGAGATCGAATTGGATTTATGTAAGAGGATTTAGTCCTCCGGTATTGAGCTTAACCAGAATTGTACTGAGGCATAGGAGATACTATCTTTTGTAGTTCAACACTTCTCCGGATTGTAGTCTGGACTTATATGTAGTCGGTGAGGCTCCTTTTGTGATGACCAATGCGCTCTAGGTTGTTGGCCTTCCTGCAAGTGGAGGCTCCTTCATTGTAATTCACATACTTACTGCAGAAGTATTATCTAACTGTGGGTAGGCTTCCCACCGTGGTTTTTCCCATTATTGGGTTTTCTACGTACAAATCTTGGTGTTGTGTGGATGGTACTTATTCTATGATTATTGTTTATGCTTAATTGGTTTAACTGTTATTCCGATATTAATGTTTTGGGTTCCGTTATTAAAGTTTAAATTGCTAATGGTTCTAGTAATCTATGACAACTGATTCACCCCCCCCTCTTAGTTGTCTTCCAGTTATTTGAACTGTCTAACAATTGGTATCAGAGCTTTGGTCCTCTCTACATAAAGCTTAATCGCTTGAGGAAGATCCTATGGTGACTAACAGTTCAAGTTCATCCAGTTCTTCTAGAGATATCTTTCGAAGGGACATTCTGAGGCTTGATGGAACAAATTACACAGTATGGAAGATTCGGATGGAAACTCATCTAAGATGTATTGGCAAGGAGATTTGGGAGATCACATAGAATTGTGTCACACCCTATAATTCAGGATTTGGAAGTCCTCCTTTGACAAACCTGGACAAGGAGCTTGAGAATGATTGTAGAGAAAGAGAATCCCTCTTGTGTGCACTTTGTGATCAGCAAAAAATGGTATTAACCGACAAATCATTTGGAAAGGCTATATGGGATAAGTTAGAGACTCTTAATGAAGGTGACCCTATAGTGAAGATTGCTAAACTTGATGGTTATCGGGTGAGATGTGAAAACCTGAAGATGGAATAAGATGAAAGGATTACTGCATTCATGGAAAGGGTAAATGAGATTGCTATGGGAATTCAATGTTGTGGTGGAATTCTGAGCGAAGATGAAATTATTTCTAAATTCATGAGAGCCTTACCACCGGCTTACAAAATGAAGGCTACTGCTATTAATCAGTTAAGAAAAATAGCTAATACATCTGTCAACATAGATACTTTGGTTGGGAAACTATCTGCTTTTGAGCTTGAGGAATTTGGACCTTCTAGATCTATGAAGACTGAACCTTCTTTTCATGCATCTACATCTACAACTAGTAAGCAAGACTAGAAAGCTTTATATGAAAAGGAATTAGAAGATATGAAGAGAGAAGATGATGAGTTTGAGAAACTTGAAGCACTATTTTCTACAAGAGTACCTAAAGGACCGGTAGGAAGTAAGTATGAAGGAAAAACACCTTTTAAAAGTTTTGCATATAATAAGATTGGTCATTTTGCATCTAGATGTCCTGAAAGAAATTCAAGATTTGAAGAAAGAGTTAGAAGATCATTTAAGCCTATCCCTGGATATCAGAAGAAGTATAAATAGAAGAAAAATAAAGAAAAATCATGCTACATAGCGGATGAGGAAGACATTACTGATTCTGATGATGAACCGACAGAACACTCTGCTAGTGGATCCGACAATGGGAAGGAATGGGTGTTCCTCAATATCAAGGAAGATGATATGGCACTGGAAGAGAATGTACTTGAAGAGAAGGCACTTGCTGCTAAAATTTAAGACAAGGATGAATGGGTAATTGATAGTGGTTGTTCACATCATATGACTGAAGATAACGAGAAGTTTTTGTCTTTGCAAGAATTTCATGGTGGTCTAGTTAGATTTGGAGATGACAAAGCATGTATGATCAAAGGAAAAGGAACTATATCATTTGATGGTAAGAACAATACTAACAATGTTTATTATGTTGAAGGTTTGAGGCATAATATTTTGAGTGTAGGATAATTGGTAGATAAGGGATTTCAATTACAGTTCAAGGATGGGCAATGCAAAATCATTAACAGATCTGGCTTGGAGATTGTAACTGGTACACAAACAAAAGGTAATATATTTTATTTGAAATTTGGTGAGAAGACATGTTTGATTACACAGATTGAAGAGAGTTGGCTATGGCATAAAATGTTGTGTCATGTGAATTTTGATTGCATTGTGAAGATTAGTTAAACTAAGGCAGTTAGGGATATACCTAAGATTATGACTCCCTATAATCAGGTATGTAAAGAACGTCAAATGGGTAAACAGGTTAGAACCTCTTTTAAAAGTATACAAGATAAATCAAATGATGTTCTTGATCTTATTCATATTGATTTGTGTGGCCCTACTAGAGTTAAAAGTTTTCAAGGTGATAGATATTCCATGCTAATCATTGATGATTATTCTAGAATGATGTGGATTACTTTTCTAAGAGAAAAATCTGAAGCATTTGAAAAAATTAAAATCTTTAAGGCTAAAGTGGAAACTGAGACAGGATTGAAGATAAATTAAATGATGTTCTTGATCTTATTCATATTGATTTGTGTGGCCCTGCTAGAGTTAAAAGTTTTCAAGGTGATAGACATTTCATGCTAATCATTGATGATTATTCTAGAATGATGTGGGTTACTTTTCTGAGAGAAAAATTTGAAGCATTTGAAAATTTTAAAATCTTTAAGGCTAAATTGGAAACTGAGACAGGATTAAAGATTAAATGTTTGAGATCAAATCATGGTGGTGAATTCACATCCGGTGAGTTTATAAACTTTTGTGACAAGCATGGTATAAGAAGACAATTTTGTGCTCCCCGAACACCTCAGCAGAATGGAGTTGTGGAAAGGAAGAACAAAAGTATCTTGGATGCTCCTAGAACAATGATGATAGAGGCTAGTCTACCTCATATCTACTGGAGAGAAGCAATGAGCACTATAGTTTATACATTCAATAGAGTACATATCAAAGGAGAAACTAGTAAGACACCTTATGAATTATGGTTTGGCAATACACCTATAGTTAAGTATTTTAGAATTTTTGGTAGTAAATGTTATATCAGGAGAGATGATATTATTGGGAAATTTGATCCTAGATGTGATGAAGGCATATTTCTTGGTTATTCTAATGAAAGTAAAGCATATAGATGTTATAATAAGAGATTGAAGAGAATTGTGGAGAGTGCTAATGTCAAAGTAGATGAGTTGAATAGTTGTCAAATCAGAGTTTATGAGAAGGAACTGGTAGTACCTTTATTGGAACAGAGAGTTGAACCAGTTACTCTGGCAACATCAGAGAATTATACAGTAACTGAAGAACAAGGAAGAGGAACATAAAGTCAGAAGACTCCTAGGTATGTGAGATTAAATCATTCAGAAGATCAAATCATTGGGGATAAGAGCAATGGAGTGATGACAAGAAGAAGACTGGAAACTAATAAGGTATGTTTAATTTCACAAGTTGAACCGGTATTAGTAACTGAGACATGCAAATATGAACATTGGTTGAAAGCTATGGAAGAAGAATTAGATCAGATTGAGAAAAATAACACATGGACCTTGGTTTCCTGGCCTAAAAATAAAAATGTTATTGGAACTAAATGGGTTTTTAGGAATAAATTGAATGAGGATGGTCAAGTTATAAGGAATAAATCTAGATTGGTTTGTAAAGGATATTCTCAGAAGGAAGGAATTGATTATGGAGAAACTTTTGCACTTGTAGCTAGGATTGAAGCTGTAAGATTATTTCTTGCCTATGTTGCTTATAAAAACTACAAGGTTTATCAGATGGATGTTAAATGTACATTTTTGAATGGGGATCTTGATGAGGAACTTTATATTGAGCAACCTGATGGATTTTCACTATCAGATGATACAGATATGGTTTGCAGGTTAAGGAAAACTTTATATGGATTGAAACAAGCACCTAGAGCTTGGTATGAAACGTTGGATAAATATCTTTTGAAGCTTGGTTTTACTAAGGGTAGTGCTGATAGTAATTTATATTATAAGATCACTGATGATGATATATACTAATTATTGAAGTATTTGTTGATGACATTATTTTTGGAGTTGAAGACAAGCTATGCATAGAACTTTCTAAGAATATGGAGAAAGAATTTGAGATGTATATGATTGGTGAGATGAAATTTTTCTTAGGTTTGCAGATTACTTAGACTGGCAAAGGTATTTTCATCTATCAAACTAAATATGCTAAAGAATCATTGAAGAAATTTGGTATGGGAGACTCTAAACTGGTGAGTACTCCTATGGTTACAAGTCAGAAATTGATAAGAAAAGATGTTTCTGCACCGATAACTCCTACAAGATACAAATCTATGATTGTAGGTCTGCTTTATTTGAGTTAGACTAGGCCTGGCATTATGAAGGTTGTTTGTATTGTTCCAAGATTCTAGAGTGTTCCTAGAGAAAATCATGAAATGGCAGTGAAAAGGATTTTTAGATACATACAAGGTACATCAGAATATGGCTTGTGGTACCCTAAGGATGATAACTTTACTTTATGTACATATACAGATGTTGATTGGGCTGAAGATGTTGATGACTAGAAAAGTACTTCTAGTGGAGCTTTCTTTCTTGGAAAGAAGTTGGTTTCATGGATCAGCAAGAAATAGTCATGTACTTCTTTATCTATTGTTGAAGCTGAGTATGTTGATGCTGCTACTAACTGTACACAAGTTTTATGGATAAAGAAAATGCTAAAGGATATAAAGGTGGATTGTGATGCACCGGTAGTTATTCACTATGATAACTTTATTGCTATTGATATATCAAAGAATCTAGTATCTCATTCTAAAACAAAGCACATATCTATCAAGTATAACTTTTTGAAGGAGAAGGTGGAAGAAAATGAAGTTAGACTGGTTTATGTGAACACTAAAGAGCATATTGCAGATATTTTCACTAAACCTTTGTCCAAGGAATCATTTGAGTACCTAAGAGACAAATTGGGAGTTTCTACCCCTCTAGTAGAGACTTGATTGATGCGGTTTGGCATCAGTATGGCATGCACTATCAGAGATACTATCCATTCTGGCACTGATGTGGGATTCTACTGCTCAGGGGGAGTAGTCATTTTTGTGATTCAGAGGCTTATGCTTTTGCATTGATATTTTTGTTAGATTTATGGCATTGATGTCAAAGGGGCAGTGATATTGATGTAAAAAGAAAAAGAAAGTGAATAAGAAAAAGAAAGGGGGAGAGATATTGATAAGGAAGAGAAATTCAAAGCTTTATAGAGATATTATTCATAGGGGGAGATATATATATTCAGAGCTATATGTGGGAGTTTGTTGGTTGTCTTCCACAGGGAGAGACTTGTTTGGCATTTCCTGGTACTTAGATGTTTTTCACATCTAGTGTTGCCATCAATGCCAAAGGGGGAGATTGTTGGCCATTTAATGGAATTGATTATGTGTTGCATTGATGTTTTGTCATTGATCCCATCACTAGTTGTTTTGATGCTTTGTTGGCACCCTTCTGGTCCTGGTAGGTTGAGTGGTTTTTGGTTAGCTTGGATCTGACATGATCTGGTAGGATACGATATAGTCTGGTGATGGAATCAGCTTGTTCATGATACTTATACTCATATTTGGTCAGTTGGTTTTTCTCTAGAGATTGGATGCTATCTTTCTTGCTTAGAAGATTGATTTCTAGTTCTGGTGAGGGTTTCACCGGCTAAGCTTTTGGTGGAGATCTTTGATGAATTGCATATGTTGTGTTGGTGCAGCTTTTGATAGAGTTTCAAGATGTTTTTGGTGATCATGTTCGAGACTTGGTAGTTGGAGATCATTACTATGACATGTGGACCTATATTTGGTCCCAGTTGATCTAGGTTATGGACCGGCTTTAATGTAACGTGTGGATAGGACCTATTAATGTATTTTGGGATGTCTTATGTGTTGATATTATTTGTTTGGTCTAAGGCCGACATGGCTTGTAATTATGTAATCGGTTTATTGTCTGGTGGCCGACCTGATTGTTTATGGTCGAGGGTTTTGTATAAATAGATATGAGCTCTCATTGTAGATCATCATGGTTAATGTTAGAGGTCATGGTCAAGGAGTGTAATGTGAGAATAATGTAATATCATTCAAGAAGAGGATTTGGTCGATCTTTGGATATCGAATTGGGTTTATGTAAGAGGATTTAGTCCTCTAGTATTGAGCTTAACCGGAACTGTACTCAGGCATAGGAGATGCTATCTTTTGCAGTTCAACACTTCTTTGGATTGTAGTCTGGATTTATATGTAGTTAGTGAGGCTCCTTTTGTGATGAGCAGTGCGCTCTAGGCTATTGGCCTTCATACAAGTGCATGCCCCTTCATTGTAATTCACATACTTACTGTAGAAGTATTATCTAACTGTGGGTAGGCTTCCCACCATGGTTTTTCCCTTTACCGGGTTTTCCACATACAATTCTCAGTGTTGTGTGGATGGTATTTATTTTGTGATTATTGTTTATGCTTAATTGGTTTATTTTCTATTCTAATATTAATATTTTGGGTTCTGATATTAAATTTAAACTTGCTAATGGTTCTGGTGATCTGTGACAACTAATTCACCCCCCCCCCCTCTTAGTTGTCTTTGGGTTATTTGAACTGTCTAACAGTTGTTTGATAATTGGTTATTGATTTGAGATTTGATCAAATGGAATTTGATAAAAGTAAGTCTGATTTTGGATTTGGTTGAAGTTTATATTTTTTACTTGAAATTGTTTCATCGTCTCTATTTGAGAGAAGAGAGTTGGGATGTTTGATCATTTGATAAGAGCTTTTACATCAATGGGATTAATATTTAGATTTGGACCTTGAAATTTTTCAAAAAGTTTGGATGTTTGGGACTTAATCTTTTCATGGTTTTTCACTTTTTGTTCCAAGCTCTCTTTTTCTCGAGCTAGTTTTTCCTCTAGTTGTCGTATTTGGACACTTGTTTCATCATAAAAAATTTGATCAATATTTCTTTGTTATTGGGTTGGATAGAATTGCCATTTCCTTGGATCAAACCTTGATTACATTGTGTTATTCATTGGACCAATTGTTGGTTGATATGTCAAACTTTCTTGCATCATAGGAGCTTGGAATCTTGTTTCAATAGACATGTCACTATGCAATGTTTTTGGGATTTTTTAATTTAGGAATGATGTATGCAACTAATGCAACCTAGGTGATTGACAATGAAACTAAATGTTTTTGTACATTTTGAATTTTTGGAGTGATGATGGTGTAGCATCCTAAAATTGTGACACTTGCAATTTCAACTGCATTTAGGTCTTCACGATGGCAACGCAACATGGAACCTGAATGGAGACCCTGAAACTTGTCCACGACATCAAAAACTGCATTTTTCCTGCACCCTGCCTGATCCCTCCTTGCACCCTGCTGTCTCGGGAGGTGGGACCAGAGTGCCCAGTGCCCTGGTCCTTCAGGACTAGGGCACCCAGCGCCCTGGTCCCCCAGGACCATGGCACCCAGCGCCCTGGTCCCTGGCCCTATTTTGGGCCCGGTCTCTTTTGGGGCTTCGGGTCTTTATGTTTGCAAATTGGAAAATACTCTTTCCTTGTCGGCACAAGGTCAGAAAAATTAGTCTATCAGCCCTAATTAACAAGTATATAAACTACATTTTCCTCTCCCATTTGGATGGATGGAAAAAAGCGGAAAGCGATATTCAAACATTCAAGCATTCAAGCATTCAAGCATTCCTTCAAGCAATTGATCATTCTAAGTCTCCATTCAAGGCTAAGTGTTACATTCAAGTCAAGGATTCAACCATTGAAGAGGAGATCACATACTACATACAACATACAACATACAACATCTACACCTTCGCATGTAAGAATACAAACATTCTTACAACAAGGTACTAGTACTTGTTTTACATTACGAACATTGACATTTACAGCATTTCTCATTTCTTGGTTAATTCCAAAACTAGGGTTTGACCTAAGGGCAAACCCCTAATCCCTAACCCCCCAATCATCTTCACTTTTCTGTGTGTAGGTTGCAGGTACGCAGCTGAAATTGAAGATCTGGAATCCTTGTGCAGAGACGAACAGATCCCCCTTCGTTTCGCGGATTTTTCGGAGGACCGTGTGCACGTCGGGCGCCATCGTCCCATCAACTTTGGCTCAAATTTGTAGGACAGTGCCGTCTCGACATTTTACTGCTAATTCTAGGTCCACAGCTTCATTCTATATTCCTATCTCTGTTTATAAGCGAATCTTTCTCACTTTTCATGCATTCTTAGCTTAATCATTTTATCCACATTCTTTACAAAAGAGGGTAGCCTTGCTATCTTAACCCTTGAAACTCATTTAGAATCCAATCTTGCATTGTGTGGGATTGGATCTTGTGGGTTTCAACCCCTCTTTTGAAAGTAAAGTCTCCCCTAAGTGAAAACCGTCAATCCTAATGACCTCCCTTCTCTCTCCTCGGAGTTGGAGAGGGGAGAGCAACTAGGGTTCGATTTTTCTGCTTTACATTTTGGTGAACCCAACGTGAACATCCTTTCTGAATTATTCATGGCTAGATCTGAAATTTGGATTCCTTAATTACATTTCCATGTTTGATCTTTTGCAAATTTTAGAGGTTAATTACATGAAAACCCTAAATTTTCTTTTTAGTAATTGAGCTTGCGAAATGTGTAATTATTAATGCTTGTTTCAGATCTACCCTTTTATTGCAAATTATCAATTCATATCTGTGCTTTAATTTTGAAAATTAAGTGGTTAAGTGTCAAAACCCTAATTTTTAAAACCCTCTTGATTCAACCTTTGACCGACAAATTCACTGATCAAAACATCTCCAAATCAGCTGTAACTTTGGATTCCACAATAAAATCATAATATCTTTCATCCCTAAAAATTTGGAAAAAAGTTGTGAGGACCATGTGCACTCCGAGCGCCATCGTCCCCGACATTTTTTTCAAAATTTCGGGAGATAGATCTTATTGTATTTTTCTGCTAAAATCCAGAATTTTGGCTGATTTTATCAATTATAACACTTTCAAAATTACAGTCAAAGTTGGTCTAGGGATTGCTTGGATTAAGGCTTCTAATCATTCAAAAATTGTTGAAATTGAAATTTTGTGTCAAAATTGTGTTCTTACTATCCTAAATCTGAAAAGTGTGTTGGCATTCATTCAAAATTTCAGTGCTTCATTCAAATTTTTGCAATTTGTGACTTTTGAAATTAAATGTTTAATTACACCAACTTTGATTTCCACTTTCAAAATTGAATTTTGCGTGAAATTGAGTCAACTTTTAAATTTCAAAACTTGCATTGCTTTTGGTATTCCCTCTAAAATCATAAAATTCAAAATTTCAGTTTCCCTCTCTTTTTCAAAATTCAAATTTTGCATTTTTCGACAATCTTGATAGGGTTCAATTTTGAGATTGCAACTTTAATTTGGCCTATCTACAGATCGTAAAATCACTCAATTTTTTCAGATTCGCTTTAAAATCATCATAACTTTCATCTCTGAAAATTTTGAAGAAAGTTGCGAGGACCGTGTGCACTCCGAGCGCCACGGTCCCTGACATTTTTTCTGAAATTTCGGGAGATTGTTATGATTGCATTTAACAGTCTAAATCTAAGAGATTGGCTGATTTTACTGAAATATGCTACCTCTAAATTCAAAATCTTCTCTCCCTCTCTAGTGCATGAGTTTTACAACAATAAGCCCTACCTACACTATTCCCGTTAGACAAAGCCGTAGAATTAAGTCTTTCCAAGGTTTAGTTACTGAGGAGATGGAACCTAATTTGAATAGCCTTTTTAACGAGGACACGGGTAATTCCTCTAATCCTCCTAATGATGAAGAAGCTCTCCATGAGGTTTCTGTAGAACAACTTTCGAAATTGGATAACCAATTTGATGATTTTCAGCAATGGATGTCTCATGAGTATCTCGATAGTCAAGCTCTTTCATTAATTGAGGGTCTAAAACGTATGGTTCAAAGTGATAAGAATGGAATTGATATTTTGCGTGGTATTGCACACATTGTGGATTCGAATGTGATGCCTATGAAGAGTTGTGTTGAAACTTTAGGTTATACACAACCTCCCACTCAAGTCAATCATTCTGTTCCTTTAACAACTTCTATTGCTAGCATACCTACCTTTACATCAAACATAATGACCACTTCAATACAAGATATTCCTCCTATGATCACCAGTCATGGGGGCAATCCTTCCTCTTCGATCAACCCTTTTCCTTCGTTCAATCCGACTTCTTCATTCATTCCTTCAATGAGTGTCCCTATTACATCTTCATGAATGAACATGGCGCAAGGGGGCAATTCATTTAACCATTCCATTCCTCCTTGTAGTGTTCCTCCTTTCCAATCATCTCCTATGACTAACTATCATAGTGTTCCACCACCTTACTCTCAATCAATGCCTTCTTTCAATAACATAACACCTCCATCACAATCTAACACGTCTAATATGAACTCCTCAACTGAAGCGACCATTAACAATCTTGCACAGACTGTCTCTTCTTTACAGCAACAAATTGCCTCTATGAATCAATCTAAGTTTAGTGTGCCCACATTTGATGTTGTGAGCCCACTTTCTCTTGACATTGTTCGAGCTATCCCTCCTAAGCATGTTGAAATCTCGCATTTGGAGCTTTATAATGGTAAAGGTGATCCTCTAACACATGTTAAGACTTTTCAAGCAATATGTACCGATTTTGCTTATGACCAAAGGTTGCTTGCAAAACTGTTTACTAGAACATTAAGAGACAAAGCCCTACAATGGTATTGCTCGTTGCCTTCTTATTCTATTACTTCTTTCGAACAACTTGCAAATGCTTTTATTCAACAATTTCAAAACAATATAAGTCCTAAAGTTACTTTGATTGATTTAATGCATTGTAAACAAGGTGTTAAAGAAAAAGTGACTGATTTCATTGGTAGATATAAGCATTTGTACGCTCAAATTTCTTTTCCAGTGCCTGACAATGATATTCAAAGAATCTTTATTTCTAATTTACAAAAAGATATTCGAGACAAACTTCTATTTTCTGAGTTTACTTCTTTCCAACAGTTGTGTGCAACTCTTCACAATTATCAACTAACTGTGAGTCAAATGGAACAAGCAAATCCTATGGCTCCGAGTGATAAGGGTGATAGTAGTCAACAACCATTTGGAAAGTTTAAACCGAATAGAGATTCCATCAAATTCAATGAAAACATCATCAACAACAATGTGAATGCAGCATCAGGTGTGCCTTCTATTTCTAAGTTTTTCAAGAAAGAAAGAAAGTTTACTCCTTTGAATGAATCATTGCATAGTATTATGAATAAGTTATTGGAACAAAATGTGCTTACTCTCCCTCCTATAAGGCAAATAGATCCTGCAAAGATTAATTCGCCCTATTTTGATAACAAATCTTTTTGTCAATTTCATCGTCAACCTGGGCATGATACTGAAAAATGTTTTGCTTTGAAGGGTAAAATTCAAGATTTGATTGATAATAATACTATCTCTATTTCAGGAGTGAATGATAAAGGCAACACATCTATAGCTCCTCCTAACCAAAATCTTCAGATTTTTACTAATCCATTACCTTCTCATACCTCTAATGTGATTGAGACTAATGATTCCTCTCTCTCATCTGATGGTATTGTGTCTATGACTCCGAATGTGATTAACTTTGTAGAGCAGCAAGAAAACCCTAAAGAACCTTCCATCACATTTGATTCTAGTGAAACTATCAGGGCACCTAATGGTCCTTTATACATAGTTGCAAAAGTCAAGAATACACCTTGCCGTGGAGTGCTTATTGATCCTTCGTGCATGGTTAATGTTATTACTGAAGAATTTCGTGTGAAGCTAGGCTATCCTTGGCTATCTTCCATGAAAGCTATTGCTTCTCCTATTCATAAATGTTTGAAATTTCCCCATAATGGTGAAGTTGTTACTGTCAATCATAGTCTCTTTAAAGTAGTTGAAAGAACTTCTAGCGTTCCTATTGATTATTTTTGGCCTAAACAATTCCAATCTCTTCCTCCATGAAGTGATCATCTTTTCAAATCTTATCAAAAGTAGAACACGGATATGATCCTATCTCTAAGTGAACCTAGAACACCCAAACTTGATATTCCTATCATTCTTGAGAAGGAAGTTCTTCCTTTGAAAGATAAAACTAATGTCTTTCCTCAAGAAGATTCCCAACCCATTCCTATGGATGTGACTATGTCTACGTCTAATAAGCTTTCTAAAAGTAGACCTATACCTCCTCGTCATGATGGACTTGGTCTCCTTCCTAAACCAAATATTCCTCCTTTATATGGAGCAGTTCCTCCTCCTTCCTTTTATAGAGAGAAGAGACCTTCCTTTTCTCCTATTGTCCAGCCTAAGAGACCACAACCTAAACACCCAAGTGATAAGGATGAGAACATTCCTCCTCCTCAATCTTCTCCACTTCCTACTAAGACTAGATGAAATTGTTCTGCGCGGGAACGTCGATGAAAGCGTCATCTTAGAGCTCAGGCAGCTGTTTCTCAAACTTTGAAATCTCCAAAAACACCTTCAACAAGCATTATTCCATTTTCTCCTCAGCCAGAAATTGAGCCAAAATCTCCTAAACATAAGATGCATGATGGTCTTGATCCTGTGCGAGTTAAAGATCCTATTTTTATAAATCTTGATGATGATATAGATGAAAATGTTATTCATGATGAAAATGTTACTCCTCTTGCTTCTGATAGTGAACATGAACTTGTTAATATTGATAACCATTTATCTAATGAATTTTCTAAAGCACTTATCCTAGCTCCTGGACAAGAACAACGTGGCTTGGAACATGAACATAGCCCTTGTTTGGATCTTGTTATAGCTCCATCTGCTATGTTGAATGTTCCTCCTCTAGCATGTTTCCTGTCTTCCCAAAACATTGATCAGCAAGATCGGGGGGTAGATGACATGCTAGACTAGTTTCATTAGCATAGCAGATTCTCTCCTCCTCTCTTTTGTTACTTCTTCTATATGTTATTCTCATTCTTCTATTTGTTGTCCTTAGTGTTGTCTACTTGAGGACGATGCAAAGCATTGAGATCTCTTTTGGTCTCTCTCATGTTGACTCAAAAGACACATGTGTTCCCTTCTTCTAGGTGACCTTCCTTGATTGGGGAATGAAAAACAATTATGCATACATACATATGATATACATCAATAATCATATAGCATACTGACCCCGAGGAAAGCGAAGTCACCTCGTGCTTTGTGTTTTGTGTCTATTATCCTTGTGTTTATCTCACACTTGGGGGCTAAATCTTTGTGATAATGTGCTCCTTTCCTTTCTCATTTCTTATGTGTATCACTACCTTAAAGCAATCACCCCTGTTGAGGCGTGTGCGATCGCTTTAACGTAGGGGGGCATACACCCCATCTATCCCTTTAGGATACTTGAAAATTTCTTGGCGAACTTAGCTTTGCCTTGAAAATTTTTGGTATTTCTCTTACATGACTCATAGTGAGGGAACCTTACTACTGACAGTCATGGTTCTCCCTCATGATCTTCCCTTTTACTTTGTCAATCAAAGTCGTAAGATCCTTAGTCCACTGGGGGCTTGGTGTGTCTTGCCTCCTTGACGTGGTGAAAGTCTTTCAATGTTGTTTCCTTGTACTTTACCAGAAGTATGAGCGTATGCCTATACTCCCGCTAAAGTGGGGGCTAAATGTAGCGTCCTAAAATTGCGACACTTGCAATTTCAATTGCATTTAGGTCTTCACGATGGGGACGCAACACGGAACCTGAATGGAGACCCTGAAACTTGTCCACGACATCAAAAACTGCATTTTTCCTGCACCCTGCCTGATCCCTCCTTGCACCCTGCTATCTCGGGAGGTGGGACCAGAGCACCCAGTGCCCTAGTCCTTCAGGACTAGGGCGCCCAGCACCCTGGTCCCCCAGGACCATGGCGCCCAGCGCACTGGTCCCTGGCCCTATTTTGGGCCCGGTCTCTTTTGGGGCTTCGGGTCTTTATGTTTGCAAATTGGAAAATACTCTTTCCTTGTCGGCCCAAGGTCAGAAAAATCAGTCTATCAGCCCTAATTGACAAGTATATAAACTACGTTTTCCTCTCCCATTTGGATGGATGGAAAAAAGTGGAAAGTGATATTCAAACATTCAAGCATTCAAGCATTCAAGCATTCCTTCAAGCAATTGATCATTCTAAGTCTCCATTCAAGGCTAAGTGTTGCATTCAAGTCAAGGATTCAACCATTGAAGAGGAGATCACATACTACATACAACATACAACATACAACATCTACACCTTCGCATGTAAGAATACAAACATTCTTACAACAAGGTACTAGTACTTGTTTTACATTACAAACATTGACATTTACAGCATTTCTCATTTCTTGGTTAATTCCAAAACCGGGGTTTGACCTAAGGGCAAACCCCTAATCCCTAACCCCCCAATCATCTTCACTTTTTTGTGTGTAGGTTGCAGGTACGCAGCTGAAATTGAAGATCTGGAATCCTTGTGCAGAGACGAACAGATCCCCCTTTGTTTCGTGGATTTTTCGGAGGACCGTCTGCATGCCGGGCGCCATCGTCCTGTCAACTTTGGCTCAAATTTGCAGGACAGTGTCGTCTCGACATTTTACTGCTAATTCTAGGTTTGCAGCTTCATTCTATATTCCTATCTCTATTTATAAGGGAATCTTTCTCACTTTTCATGCATTCCTAGCTTAATCATTTTATCCACATTCTTTACAAAAGAGGGTAGCCTTACTGTCTTAACCCTTGAAACTCATTTAGAATCTAATCTTGCATTGTGTGGGATTGGATCTTGTGGGTTTCAACCCCTCTTTTGAATGTAAAGTCTCCCCTAAGTGAAAACCGTCAATCCTAGTGACCTCCCTTCTCTCTCCTCGGAGTTGGAGAGGGGAGAGCAACTAGGGTTCGATTTTTCCGCTTTACAGATGGTATGCCATTAAATGCAGTCTTAGGGAATGGTCATGCAATCTAGGACAAAAATGCAATCTATATTTTTTTTTGTTTTTGAGGTTTGGACAAACTCTTAGAATGCAAACCTAAAGATGTGACCCTTAGGAAATTGAAATGAAGTCAAGACCTTAAGAGGAAAAAGGGCAAAATGACAATAGGAAAAATTGACAATGTCTCACCTATATGCTTGGATACTAAGATAGGTTTGACAAAATGATAATGACAAAAGGACAAATGTTGGACAAGGTGAAGACTCCCTAACAACAACTTAGGGTTTAATCTAAATTTTTTATTTTGCAAGTTTGGCAAACCTAATTTTGAGACTAAATTCAAGAGGACAATGATAATGACAATGACCTAAGGATATGATATGAATATGATATGGTCTCAAGATATGATATGGTATGATATGACAAAATGATATGAACCAAAGATATGAATGGAAATGTTTGACAATGTCAACCTAGGAAAAGAACTAGGGTTTGGACTATGCAATGAAAAAGCTAATGTGATAGGGATATGTGAGGACCAATGACTTTGGAAATACAAAGTGCAACCTAAGTCAAGACCTAATTTTGGGATGATGATAATGCAATGAAGACTTAGGAAAATGATTTTAAATATAAGTACAAAATGAGGACACTACAAATGAAATGGACTAAAATGAAGAGTAATGACAATATGTTGTCCTAAGACCTAAGTTTGGACTATGCAAAGTCTAACCCTAAGTGACATGTATTTTGAGATAAGGATTTCCAATGTTTTGACAAGCCATGTTTGAATGTTGGATGAATACTTGGACAAGATTTTGGACCTTTGTTTGAACCTTGTTTTGAATTTGGTTTGGAGAATGTTTGGACTTGTTTGAAAAATGATACATATGACTCAACTTTTGACAAGCATAGAAGACAAAGTGTTTGGAATCAGACTCAAAACAATCATTCTCATTCACAACATATCCTATGGCTAGCCAGGATAATATATATTGAATCCTCTTTCTCAATACAACATTCAGTCAGATAGCTAGATGCTTGGTATCATGGGCTACCCCTTATAGTGCACTTACATCTCAGGCATACCAAGCTTCAAATTCAAAGGTCATCACTTCCCAAGAATTTTCTATCTCTAACTGAAGATTACATGAGAGGTATCTTCAACATGCGTGTATCACAACGCCTAAGCCAACAGATAGAAGGATATTGGCATCTAAAAACAAGAGGATCTATTAAGGGAATCAATTCAAGTGGGTGTAGATCCGACGAATTTAATCATCACTACACCATTTCAACGCACGTTGTCTACAACTTTTGTTGCATCCACAATTATTTAGAGTGGTTTGGAAGAGCTTGGCTTTAGTCCGTCACCACTTTGGGTCATTCCCTCTCACTCGGCCTTATAGGCTACTCGAGAGGTAGGCCCTCTAAAGGTAAACACATGAAAATCATCTAAGAAAACATGACAAACACTTGTTCATCAACCTTAAGAAATTGAAGTGTGAATTATCCTAGAAATCACAAACACTCAATTTTTTGATAGAACTCTTTGACCACGTCCTGTATTAGATTGCATTAGTTGTTTATGTTTGGTCTTCTCCTAATGAATGCCAAGATGTTGCACAAATAATCAGTAATACACAAAACCTCTAAGTTGAGTAGAAAAAGCAACATGCAAAAAAGAAGCATGCAAGCAAAAAGAAAAATAGAAACATGCAAACTAAAAAAAAGCAATAGGCAAAAAAACAACATGAAAAGAAGCATGCAATGAAAAAGCTACATGAAAATAAAAAAAGAAACATGCAAGAGAAGAAAAGAAACATGCAATGAAAACGCTACATGCAAATTAAAAAAAATAACATGCAAGAGAAGAAAAGCAACATGCAATAAAAAAGCTATATGCAAATTAAAAAAAAGCCAAAATGCAAGAGAAGAAAAGTGACATGCAATGGAAAAAAAAAACTACATGCAAATCTAAAAAAGCAACATGCAAGAGAAGAAAAGAAACATGCAATGAAAAAAAACTACATGTAAATCTAAAGAAAGAAAAATGCAAATCAAAAAGTTGCTTTATGAGTTAATCACCTAATTAGACTATGTGCAATTTCTCAATTAAAATGAAAATTAACTGCCTAATTAGATTTATGTGCAATTTATAACATGAAATCAAATATTAATCCAAGCCTAATTAAGAACTAGGTGTAATTTATAGCAAAAAGGAAAGATTAATCCAATCCTAATCAGGAACTAAATGAGAGTTGTTGCATGAAATTGAAAGATTAATCCAATCCTAATTAGGAACTAAGTGTGATTTGTAGTAGAAAGGAAAGATTAATCTAATCCTAATTAGGCACTAAGTGAAATTTGTTTGTTCAATTTTAAGCCTTTGACTGATTAAGCCATGCAACAAGCACATTAGCTCTTCTAAAATCTGCACAAAAACAATGATGAGAATGGAAACCAAGAAATTTGGTCTTCTGGAACCTGTATCTGATAAAAAATATCACAACAAACATTAAATTAGATGTGCTTCACGTCGGATTCACCAAAAAATGTAACTAGGAAATTCAGAATACTTCAAAGCATTAGATTATGCAACCACAAAACATAAAATGCTATGAAAATGAAATCCTAATAGAATCAATGAAAGCATGAAGACAAGATTCTAAAAACAAAATGCAAACCAAAGTGTAGAATCTCCTTCACGTGATTCCATTGTTCTTCTTTCTCCTTCAAATTATTGTTGATCTCACCTACAAAGCAAGTGTGATGAAAGCAAGATGAATTGAAATTGATAGCATAAGAATACTCAAAAATGTGGTTCAAATTATGGAAAAGATTGATCAATTTATAAAAGATTGAAGACAAGATTGGAGAATCAAGATGCAAAAAGATGACATAAAGCGGCTTTTGATTGGGCATATCTCCTTTTTCTAATTTTAAATTGAGATTAAAGAGATATTTTCCAAGAAATAAACCAAGAAAATCAGAAGTTGACTGCTTACTTCCATTTTCAATTTTTAGGAAGATATGATAATGATTTTTGAAAATCATATAAAGTAGATGATGACATACTTTCCATTTACGAAAATTGGGTGAATATGAGAAAATAATTTATTTAAATTGGATAATGAGTTATTTTAATTTTTTAAATCATTTTCATGATTTATTGCCATTTTTGAATTTGGATGAAGATAATTAGAAATTAAATTAAAAGCAAATAAATATTTGTTTCCATTCTTGATTTTTGGAAGAAGATAATTAAGATTTTATTAAAGAAATAAAAATTTATTTAATTATGATGAAATAATTAGCTAATTAAATAATTTAAAGAAATTATTCAATTATGAGAAAAATGAAATTGAATTTAATTAAATAATAAATATTATTTAATTAAAGTAGGATTGAACTAATCAAATAATAAAGATTATTCAATTAATGTTAAGAAATGAATGATTAATGATGAAATGATTTGAATGATTAGGAAAATAGAAAATTTGAATTAGAAGAATGACACTTGATCAATTAATCAATTAGGACAAAAATGTTAGTAAGTTAGTGTACGCAAGCATGGTGTATTTTTTGGGTGTCTATACATATATACATATACATACATACATACATACATACATACATATACATATACATATGCATACACACACTCTTATGTATGTATGCACATATATATACATATACATGCATACATATTTATATTATATATATGTGCACACACACACACACACACACACACACACACACATACATATATATATATATACACACACACATATGTATGTATATATGTATGTACACATATATACACAGACATATATATACATACATACATACATATGTGTGTGTGTGCATATATATATGTATGTGTGCATATATACACACACACATATATATATGCACACACACACACACACACACATATATATGCACATATATATATATACATAAACATGTATACATATATATGTGTGTGTGTATGTATATGTGTGTATATATATATACACATACATGTATACATATATATACATATACATATATATGTGTGTACATATATATATACATATGTATATATATATGTATACATACATACATACATACATACAGATATACATACATACATGTGTGTGGATACATGTATATATGTATATATAATATATATGTGGGTGAACTCACAATACTGGTTCCCACTTTTTGACCAACTTTGACACTTAGATGAACATTTTGCAAAAAACCTTCACTTTCTGACACCTATAACTTTTAAACCATTAAGAATTTGAAGATGATGTAAACTAGTGATTTGTAACATCTTTTTTGTAGATTCTAAATATAGTTTTTTCAATTTTTTTTGAATTTTTTTATATTGATTTTTCCATCTCCCTCAAAAGTATTTTTTTTTATAGCAAACAACATTTTTTAAAGAGTGATGTGCATCCCGAAATGTATAGATTTTTTTCCATAAATGATAAAAACTTATCTCTTTTAAATTTTGGTTTGTAACATCAATATCCAGGGCATGCAATTGGTTTGATAGTGATATGTTGAATATTTTTTATAGGTGTACATTTGAACACATAACTTGTTCTATATATATATATATCAAAATTCAGTTTTCTATTTTTTGTTAGAAAGAAGATATCAATACCTAGTGCATAGATATTTTTCAGAATTTTTTTGAATTAGTTTACTATTTTTCCCAATGCATTGAACAAAGAAGTTCATGTTCAGTGAAAAACCTACATTCATAAAAAATAAAACAAAAATATATTAATGAAATTAAATATATTAAAAATTATACTATTTGGAAAGCTTATAATAATGACTAAATCCTTAAGAAAACAAAACTTCTAAATGAATTCATTTGACCCCTCAAAAGCTAATGTAAAATTGGTTTTTTATCAGCATTTGATAGATGCAAATGAGACTCCATTGCAAGTATGATTTAGAAGTAGAGAGGTTCTATCCAAGAAAATTTGATCTAAGAGCCTTTGATCTAACTCTCTTCAATTAATTACTTCAAATGGGACCTCTTAAAGCTTAAATCATTATATTTTCTAAAAAATGTATGATTTCAACAAAAATTAGGATGTACCAAAAAGTGGGAACCAGCTTTGTGATTTCAACCATGTATATGTATACACACACATATACATGCATACATACACATGTATACAAATATATTTAATACACACACACACACATATATATCATTATGTTTTAGTTGGGATCTTCGATGGCATTATTTTGAACCCATAGCTTATGAATAGATTAATAACCACACACCTATATTGAAACCATACATGTGTGGATATTAATATATCCATCTTTGTGATATGCTTATTATATGGTACATGCTACTTAATGTATCATACTACATGTTTAGACCACCGATAGAATTTGTAGGCCACCATCTTCACGGCTAAGTTTTCTTATAAATGTAGAGTGTTTTGCTAAAGATGTCAGTGCTTGGCTAGCGCTTGATAGGAGGTTATTTGTTATTAATATAGCATTTGATGATGTCGTGGGGTTTGTTATTCTGATCTTCAGAAGTATTGTTTTTTCTTTGCATTGAAGCTTTGTGCATTTTGCTTTGTAATATTATCTATTGGGAGACTTTGTGGTGATCGTATTGCTCTTAGTGACACTAATATTTTTGTTTCTCTTAAATGTAGTGTTTGGGTAGATCTTTGTGTGCTATTGTTTGGTACTTCATGGGGAGTTTTTTGTTTGTGAAAGGAGATGAGTAGGATATATTGAGTCGTGGAAGACTTCAGATGTTTTCTCCTCTATCACCTCTCAAGTAAGAGATGTTTTCTTTGCTCTATTTTAAAATTGTTTTGTTATGCATGTCCTTATCACTTGATGTTTCTCTATTCTAAAAAGAAATATGCTTGAATATACAAAGTCGAGGTTTATGTTGTTGTTCAATATGATTGTTATGAATTGTAAAATGTATAAACAGTGAAAGAAGGCTCAGATTTCAGTTTCCTTTCAGCATACTAAAATATAGTATGGTTTAAAGGAACTCTATAAATTATATTCCAACCATGATTTAGTCGAATGTGTTTATCATTATGGGTAAGCTGAATGTAACTTGTAGAGTTTGAACCCTTTGTTCTAAAATCACAACTTTGTATTAGTAGTCTATGTTGGCATTATGGATGAATTGATTGTGTGTTGCATTGATGTTTTGTCATTGATGTCAACACTAGCTATTAAGGTTTTGGTTACCGGTAGAAAATGTTGTGTTACCGGTAGAAAGAACTATCTATTGGACACTTTCAACATGTTTGGATCAATGGAGTATGTTTGACTTTATGTGTTACATGCTTCTAGAGAATGTTTTGGTCAGTTGGTATTGACTTGGTAATCGGATGCTATCACACACTCTTGTAAACCCTTACCAGCATGGGTTTAAGGCTTAACCGACAGAGCTTTCACTGAGAAATCTTGACAAAATGCATAAAGTGTGTTGGTGCAGCTTCTATATGGATTTCAAGATGTTGAAGATGTTCTTTGATAGTTCCTCAATTGATTGAAGACATTTCTTTGGCATGGTGGACCCAGATTAGGTCTAGTGCCTATCTAGCTTATGGACCAGTATCATGTTAACGTGTTCTCTACATGTTACCAGGATGATTTATGGATTGGATATTGTTGTTTTTGTCTTAAGCTGACATGGCATCTCAAAGTAATATGGATGTAAGTAATTATCTTATTGTAATATCTTTTAGGTGGCTGACCTAATTGGTTTAGGCCTTAAGGTTGGTATAAATTGATGTAAGATCTCATTGTAGATCATGGCATGGTAAGGTATGGTATGTGAATGAAAATGTAATATCATATGTGAAGGATATTTGGTCAATCATAGGTGATCAAATTGGGATTAAGGAAGAGGTCAAAGGCCTCCGGTATTGAGATTAATCGGGATTGTAATCAGGCATGGTAGATGCTATCTCTGGCAGTTTATTATTCTGGATTGTTGTCCATTTATCTTGAGGTGGTTATAACCTCTCTATAGTCAATGAGACTCTTTTGTAATGAGCAGTACGCTCTAGGAAGTGTGCTTTCATGCATGTGCAGGCCCCTCATTGTATCACATACTTTCTACAGAAGTATCATCTGACTATGGGTAGGCTTCCCACCATGGTTTTTCTCTTTTCGTGTTTTCCACATACAAATCATGGTATTATGTGGTATGGTTGCATTGTGTTGATTATCTATTTTATTGTTAAGTTTTATTGCTTACCGGTATCTGTTTCTGCTATTCTGGTACTCAATGTTTATGTGATCCGATTAAAGGTTATTAAGTGGTTTGGTTGATATAATCTATTAACAACTGATTCACCCCCCCTTCTCAGTTGTTCACTGATTATCCTAACAATTGGTATCAAAGCTTTGGTCCTCTTTTGCAGAAGCTTAACCGCTTGAGGTAGATCCTATGGCAGCAAACACTTCAAATCCACCGGCAACTATTTTCAGAAGAGAAATCCCTAAGCTTGATGGAACAAATTATGGGATATGGAAAATTCCAATGGAGACTCATCCTAGATGTCTTGGCAAGGATATTTGGGATATCATCGAGAAAGGATATACTCCTTATGATTCGGCATCCAGCAATCCTACTCCTGCAGACCTGGACAAGAATATTGAAAATGATTGTAGAGCTAGAGAAGCCCACCTGTGTGCACTTACTGATCAACAAATCATGGGATTGACTGATAAATCATTGCCAAAGGTTATGTTGGATAAATTGCAAACTCTGAATGAAGGTGATCCTACAGTCAAAATTGCTAAATTTGATGGTTACCGGGTAAGGTATGAAAACTTGAAGATGGAAGATAATGAAAGAATTGTTGTGTTTATGGAAAGAGTAAATGAGATTTTTATGGGAATTCAATGTTGTGGAGGATCTCTGAGTGAAGATGAAATAGTTTCAAAATTCTTGAGAGACCTTCCACCAACTTACAAGATGAAGGCAACTACAATTAATGAGCTGAGAACAATGGCAAACACTTCAGTTAATAGAGACATTCTGATTGGGAAATTATATACTTTTGAGCTTGAAGAATTTGGACCTTTTGGAGGTGCAAAGTTTGAAATTTATTTTCATGCATCATCATCTACCGGCAAAAGTGATTGGAAAGCCTTATATGCGAAAGAATTGGAAGATATGAGAAAAGAAGATGAAGAATTTGAGCAACTTGAAGCCTTATTTTCTAGAAGAGTACCTAAAGGACCGACAGGAAGTAAGTATGAAGGAAAAGTACCTTTTAAATGTTTTGCATGTAATAAGATTGGTCATTTTGCATCTAGATGTCTTGAAAGGAATGCAAGATTTGAAGAGAGGGTTAAGAAAACATTTAAGCCTAATCAGAACATATATAGATTCAAGAAAAGTAAACAATGCTACATAGCAGATGAGGAAGGAGTAAGTGATGACTCTGAGGATGAACCAGCAACAGACTTTGCTAGTAGATCCGACAATGGAAAGGAATGGGTGATCTAAGCTTTAAAGGAAGATGAACTAGAACTGGCTATCATGAATGAAGAAAAGGCCTTGGCAGCAAAAGTTGAAGACAAGGATGAATGGGTAATTGATAGTGGATGCTCACATCATATGACTGGAGATAAAAGAAATTTTTAATCCCTCCAAGGATACAATTGCGATCAAGTCAGATTTGGAGATGACAAAGCATGTATGATCAAAGGTAGAGGTATTATTTCTCTGGATGATAAGCATAATACTGATAATGTCTATTATGTAGAAGGTTTAAAGAATAATCTTTTGAGTGTTGGTCAATTGGTGGACAAGGGTTTCCAACTTAATCTTTAGACATGTTTGATTGCTCATATTGATGAGAGTTGGTTATGGCATAAGAGGTTGTGTCATTTTAATTTTGATTGGATTGTTAAGATCAGTTCAACTAAAAGATTATGAAGCCTCATAATCTAGTATGTATGGAATGTTGATTGGGAAAGCAAGTTAGAACTTCTTTTTAGAGCATACATGATAAATATAATGATGTGCTTGATTTGATTCACACTGACTTATGTGGTCCATCAAGGACTAGAAGCTTTCAAGGTGATAGGTATTTCATGCTGATAATTGATGACTATTCTAGAATGATGTGGGTGATTTTTCTTATGGAGAAGTCTGAAGCCTTTGAGAAGTTCAAGATAATTAAAGAAAAGGTTGAAACAGAATCTGGATTGAAAATCAAATGTCTAAGATCAGATCAAGGCAGTGAGTTCACTTGTCATGAATTTAACATTTATTGTGAGCCAAATGGAATTAGGAGACAATTATCTGCACCTCGGACTCCTCAGCAGAATGGAGTAGTTTAAAGGAAGAATAGAACCATTTTTGATGCAGCAAGATCTATGAGTACTCAAACTGGAGGTACGGTATGTGAATGGAAATGTAATATCATATGCAAAGGAGATTTGGTCGATCATAGGTGATCAAATTTTGAATAAGGAAGAGATCAAAGGCCTCCAATATTGAGCTTAATCGGGACTGTAATCAGGCATGGTAGATGCTATCTCTGGCAGTTCATTATTCTGCTGAAGTATCATCTGACTGTGGGTAGGCTTCCCACCATGGTTTTTCCCTTTCTGGGTTTTCCACATACAAATCATGGTATTATGTGGTATGGTTGCATTGTGTTGATTATCTATTTTATTGTTAAGTTTTATTTCTTACTGGTATCTGTTTCTGCTATTTCGGTACTTAATGTTTATGTGATCCGGTTAAAGGTTATTAAGTGGTTTGGTTGATATAATTTGTAAACAATTGATTCACCCCCCCCTCCCCCTCTCATTTGTTCATCGGTTATCCTAATAGTCTATTCTAGTTGAGCTACTTGTTCTCACTTAACTAATTATAGGATGATCAAACTGTGTTATGGGGTTATGTTGTTCTAAATGTCATTATGTATGTGTTCTAGGTTATCAAGAATGTGGGATAAGGAAAACCATTTATTATTGATAATTTTGTTATGTTCTATCAGTGTTTGATAGTTGATCAAGGTAGATCTATCATCATTGATGGTTTTGTTTTGTTGAATTAGTGTTTGATATTTGATCAAGGAAAATTGATTATCATTAATGGTTATGTTCCATTATACCAATATTTGATATTTGATCAAGGCAGACCCAACACCATTGTTAGTTATGTTATGTTCTATCAGCGTTGTTAGGAATTGCATGCAGAATATACCAATTATATGTAGATAAATATTAAATATAGGAATGAAAACACATAAATAATAACAACGAAGAGACAATATTTAATGTGGTTCACCCAAACTCAGGCTACATCCACCAAACAGAGAGTCCAATATTATTATCCAGTAAATCGAACCGATTACAATCAACAATCCTTTGCAACTCAATATCGCTCCAAAATGCTATAGAAATTATCTATAGAAAACCCTAACCCTTAGCCTTTTTATCAAGACTTGTGTCAGTTACAAAATTAGGGTTACAACATGTCAGCCAATAGAAAAATAACACCTGACACCTTTATTAAAATTTAAAATAAATGTTTAGCTAGTGAATTATTTATGCTAAAAAGAAAAATGCATTCAACATATAATTATATTATTTGATCTAATCAATGATTCAGTTATTAAAGTAATTTAAATTTCTAATCTTTTTGTTTTAAATTTTTACACTAAATTAGAAGAGATTGGAATAAGGAATATAGATAGCAAATGAGTTCTCTTATAAGAAATACGCTAGAAAAATGCAAACATTTTAAAAACTTTTATTAGCTAATAGGTTGTTTAGTGTGGGCATTGCCCACCCAAATCAAGTATTTCTCACATCGAAAAGAAATTTCAATTAGTATCTTCTAAAAGAAAAGAATTTTTTATTAGTTTCTCACTTTCTCACAATTGAAAAAAATTCCATCTCCATTCTATTTTTTGGCATAGAAAAAAAGTAACACTATTCTATAAGAAAAACAAAAACATAAAAATAATTAAATATTCCCAAAAACAAAAATAAACATTTCGTGTTTATTTAGTTGTTAATGCTTATAGAAAAAATTAGCATGCCATTTATGCTTGAAATGATTTGAGTACATTTTGTTTTTCTAATAGATAAACATGCACTGCCACTCTAAAAGAAAAAAAAGAGAACATACCCTACTCTGAAAGGAAGAAAGAAAGAGAATATAAAAATAATTAAATATTCCCATAAACAAAAATAAAAATAACATTTTTAGTCCATTTTTCAAGCTTGCAAAAATAGCCAACATTCCATTTAGATTTGAAATGATAATATTTTTTCTTTTAAAGTGACAAAATTTGACATTTGGAAAACCTTAAGAAATTTATTATTATATTTCATTTTTTTAGCTTGACCTGCACTAGGAAAGACTACAAGGGGGACCTCTTAACCCCAAACCTAGCACTCCTCCTTCTTCACCATTTATCTCCCTTCTCTCTCCACCTATCCTCCTCTCCTTACTATTTCCTTCATCCACCCTCTTCTCTCCCTACTTCTACCTCTCCTCTTCTTCATCCCTCCCATCCTCCTCACGTCACCTCCTTCTCCGTCTTCTTTCCTCCTCCTTCCTCCTTTCTTCTCCTATCTTTCCATCAAACTCCTCCTTCCTCTGTCATACTCTCCTACCTCCTAGACTCCCCACTTCTCTGCCTACCTCCACCCTATATCTATTACCATCTTCTACCTCCTCCTATCTCCAAATGCCACCCTCCTATCTCTTACACTTGACGTCTACTTGTCTCCCCTCCTTCCCTTGCACCTCATTTCGACATGGCATCCATCACCTCACTCGCACCATCTACGTCGGCCACCACCATCACTCCACACCTATATAGCCACCCCATAGCTTCTCCTTGCTGGAACCTACGTCATGCCTTGCTTCTACTGGCATCCTTCTACTGTTGTGCATACCATGTCCACTCCTCCAATGTAAAGGGACAGCAATCCTCTATCTGCAACACAGGTCAACGGCCTAATCGTCCATCCTCCTTGCATGAAGCCTCTGTGCCTACCACCCACTAGTGAACTCGTTCACACACAAGCCTTTGTCCACCATGCAGGCCTGGGTGAGTCTCAAACTTGAGACATCCGTGAATTCATAGAATCACAACAACCGTTGTGCTACAGGAACATCCCACATTAAAAAAATAAATTACTTCTCATTATTTAGCACCTATTATTTAATTATTTTGATTTATGAAATATTGGACAATAAAAACATATTATTATATTTAAATATAATTCATATTATTTTAAATATATTAATATTATTATTAATAAGAAATGCTTAAGTTCTAAACTTATTAAATTTAATTAGTGATTAATAATAATTTTAGTAGAAATTAAATGAACTACATATATTAATAAAATTAATACAGGGGCTTTCATTCATTAAAAGAATCTTAAGAAATGTGCTAAATCTAAGTACATTGAGTACAATAAAACCCCCTTTAATTGCGTGGTAAGATATTGAGTACATTTCTTAAGATTTTTTTAATGAATGAAAGTTCCTATATTAATTTTATTAATATATGTAGTTCGTTTAATTTCTACTAAAATTATTATTATAGTAGAAATAGCTATGAATAGAATTGAGATATGAACCATCAATCAGAAGAATTGACGTAGATCTAGCAAAGGTCAAAGTGATCACTGATATGCCTCCATCAACACTCAAGCAGGGTGATGGAGGTTGCATATCAATTATTGCTATAGCCAACCTCCATCAACCTGCTTAAGTGTTGATGGAGGTTGCATATCAATTATCGCTTTGACCTTTGTTGGATCTACCTCAATTCCTCTGATTGATGGTTCATATCTCAATTCTATTCATGGTTATTTCTACTATAATAATAATTTTAGTAGAAATTAAACAAATTGAGTATATTAATAAAATTAATATAGGAGCTTTCATTCATTAAAAGAATCTTAAGAAATGTACTCAATATTTTACCACTATTTAGCACTTAGATTGAGATATCAAAAATATAATTAATAATTAATTAAAACCCTATCATATCTTGGGTTTGTACAGGATTGTGGTAGGCCAAACTAGGGCCTTAAGTGGTGATTAAAATTTAAAAAAATAGAGTTAGACAACTTAACATGAAAATTTAACATAATTTGAAAAATGTGTAAGAACAAAATTTGTAACAAATTGAAGGTAGTTTCCTAGTTACTAGTAGTTTTTTGAAAGAAATTAAATCTATTTGGTGAAAATTTGAAATTTCAATGCAGTAGTAATATTTTTTTAGGAAAAAGATAAAAAGCGGGTGTATGTCTTACCAACCTAAGAACAAACAAAATATAATGTTTTTTATGCCACTTTAAATATAAGTAGAGGACTAATGCCCGAATGTGACATATATTTTTTCGTAATTGTTTTCTAAGTAAATAATTAGTTATGAATTTTTATTAGAGATGTTTAAAAATATAAAAACTCGTATATATGACCACCATAGCTTGGTCAAAACTTTATGAAATTAATTTTTTTTCAATCTTATAGAATGCAAAGCATAAAATGGGTGCATCTTTCAAATTAAAAAAAATGAAATTGTATGAAAGTTATAGATGTTTTTCAATTAGGACTTTAGACATAATGTATTTTAAAAAATTATTATTATTTATTAAATTCAAAATAAGACATAACTTATATTGGTGGAAAGCTAACAATTTCCTCAATAAACCCTTTTCATTTCATTAATTTCGAGTAAAAAAAAGTTATTAGCCACATGGACGAAATTTGGAAAACCAAAGAAAACTTCTAAACATGTTTTTTGTGTTGACTTTGAAGGTTTAACACATCCAAGCCAAATCCTAAAGTGATCCCGAGGAAAATCTCAAGGTTGCGGGGTTTTGTCAGATATCCATTAGTATTGGATATTTGATAATAACATATATCCTTTAATATCGGATATCTGATGCTAACAAATATATGTTATTGTCTCCTTTTTTATTAGTTTGTAACTTTATTTATTATTAAAAAAATGCATTTCAACCATATATTTTGATAACTAATTTCTTAGCCTATAATTTATAATATGTTATAATCTCTTATATAATTATACATACTATTAGATATTAATATACATTATATATTTTTTATTTAATATATATAAATATTTATATATGGTACTAATACATATAATATGATACAATTATCGATATTAATTTATTCATAATATATATTAAATATATATATACTTGATATAAAATTTTATATTAAATAAATTATGTTTCTCTCAATTTGTCTTATACTCTCCCTTTTGGACACACTCTTCTTTTGTCTATAGGTCTACCTCTCCTGCTATCCCTCCCACAATACACCTATTTGTACCTCTCTCTCTCTCTCTCTCTCTCTCTCTCTCTCTCTCTCTCTCTCTCTCTCTCTCTCTCTCTTTGTTGATATAATACTTTCATCTCCCCCCTCTCCACTTACCCCCTGATTACCTTCTCTCTCTAACATTTCTCCCCCTGTCCCTTTATTGATACTTTCCTCTCCCATGCTCTCCCACTTCCCCTAATTAACCTCAAGCTCTCCCCACTTTGTTGATACTTCCCTCTCCCCCCTCTCCCCTCTCTTCCTATGCCCTAATTACTCCCAAATTTATCTCATTCTCTCTTGCCCCTTAATTATAGGTTCTCCTCTCTAATTGATGCAGGAGCACCGTGTTGGTATTTTGGTATCGTTTTGTCATTGATGTCAACACCTACTAACACTTATCAACTCTTGCACTTTGGAGAATCAGCAACATTCATCAGCAAGCGACTTATGCACAGTCACTGGTATCTGGTGCACTGACAGGATATAATGATCACCAGCACTTGGAATAGCATGGAAAACACCTGGTTATGTCGAAGACATCATTTGGACACTTTGTCTTGAAGATTTGTTTATTGGCATATTCGTATTTGCATATTTGCTGTTACCGGCAAATAGGTCCAGGATATATAGTGATAGGTTTATCTTTTCCAGATCAGCACGACACACTATGGAGATATTTTATTATTGTTGTAAATGCATCAAGCCAACATGTTGAATCGATTATTGCATCGGACATTGATTTATTTGTAAATTAATTTTATTGTAATATCCTTTAGAGCCGACCTACTATTGGTCTTAGGATATGGTATAAATGTAAGATCTTATTTGTAAGATTGGATGTGGAATGCGAAAAAGAATTGTGTGAAGGTATATGCGAGAATAAGCAGAGCTATACACGCAGACATCATTTGAAGATTTAAGGAGGGTTTTTGTGAAGACAAGCAAAACTACACCGATACTGAATCTAGAAAGATGCTAATTTGAGCAGTACATCCTTATTGGATTTAATCATCCAATTGTAGTCAGTGTGACTCCCATTTGTGATTGAGTAGTGAGCTCTAGGCGCTTGGCCTTTCTGCATGTGCAGACCCCATTTGTATACACATACTATCTGCAGTAGTATCATCTGATTGTGGGTAAGGTTTCCCACCATGGTTTTTCCCCTTACAGGGTTTCCACGTACAAATATTGGTGTTATGTGTTGTGGATGACTTTTTCTTTTTGTTTCATGCATTAATCCTTACCGGTATAACAATTAACTGATAAAGTTGTCTATCGGCATAAAAGACCGATTCACCGGTATTATGCATTAAAGTTGTTTAAGTTGTTTTGGTATTAAATTTATTAGACAATTGAATCACCCCCCCCCCCTCTCAGTTGTCTCTGGGACCTAACATTGGTATCAGAGCCTAGTCCTCTTTTTGAAGAAGTTTAACAGCTTGAGGAGATCCAATGTCTTCTAACTATTTCAGGAAGGATAGTCCTAAACTTGATGGAACCAACTATGGGATATGGAAGATCGGGATGGAGACACATCTGAATTGCATTGGAAAGGATATCTGGGATGTTACAAAGAATGGCTATACTACTCCTACTACAAGTCAACCTAATCCACCAAATCTGACTAAAGATGAAGAGAATGATTGCAAGGCAAGAGAAGCACTCTTGAGCGCACTATCAGATCAGCAAATCATGGGATTATCAGATAGGTCTACTGCTAAAGCTATTTGGGATCATTTGGAAACATTGAATGAAGGAGATTCCTTAGTCAAAATTGCAAAACTTGAAAGCTTCCGAGTCAGGTATGAAAATCTGGAAAGAGTTAATGAAATTGTTTTGGGTAGTAAATGTTGTGGAGGAACCTTAAGTGAAGATGAAATTGTTTCAAAAGTTTTAAGAGGATTACCACCGGCATACAAAATGAAAGTTACTACTATAAATGAACTAAGAACAATGCCTAACACATCAGTAACTAGGGATACATTGATTGGAAAACTTTCAACCTTTGAAATTGAGGAATTTGGTCCTATTGCTACTATAAAAACTAACTTAGCTTTTAAGGCATCAACATCATCTGCACCATCATTTGACAAATCTGATTGGAAAGCCTTTTATGCAAGAGAACTTGAAGAAAGAAGGAGAGAAAATGAAGAACTTGAAGAACTTGAAGCACTATTTGCAAGAAAAATGCCTAAAGGTCTAGTTGGAAGTAAGTATGAAGGTAAAGAACCCTTTAAATGTTTTAACTATAATAAAATTGGTCATATGGCTTCAAGATGCCCTGATAGACATGCTAGACTAAGAGAAGAAGCTAGAAGAACATACAAACCTAACCCTGAATATCAGAGATACAAATTGAAGAAAAATAAAGACAAATCTTGTTATCTTGTTGATGAAGGAGTCACTGATGATTCTGATGAGGATCCGACAGACAATGGATGGGTCTTTGTTGCTATAACAGAAGATCAACTGACACCTACTGTTCAACCGGTAGAGCAGGCCCTGGCAGCTAAAATTGAAATTAAGGATGAATGGATTATTGATTTAGGATGCTCACATCACATGAGTAGTGATAAAAGTAAATTCTTAACTTATCAAGAGGTCTGGTAAGATTTGGAGATGATAAAGCTTGTTTGATCAAAGGAAAAGGTACAATATCTCTCGATGGTAAGCACAATATCGATAATGTCTACTATGTTGAAGGTTTAAAACATAATCTTTTGAGTGTTGGTCAATTAGTTGAAAAAGGATTTTAGTTACAATTCAAGAATGGAAAATGCAAAATTATGAACAGATCTGGTTTGGAAATTGCAACCGGTAATCAAACTAGAGGTAATATCTTTCATTTGAATAACAGTGAAAAGACATGTTTGATTGCGCATATTGATGAAAGTTGGCTATGGAATAAGAGACTTTGTCATGTAAATTTTGATTGCATTGTGAAGATCAGTACTACTAAGGAAGTCAGAAATTTACCTAAGATTGTTAAGCCTCACAATCTGGTATGTAAGGAATGTCAATTTGGAAAGATAGTTAGAGCTACTTTCAAAAGTATTCTAGAAAAATCAAATAATGCTCTTGACTTAATTCATACTAATTTATGTGGTACAGCTAGAACTAAAAGTTTACAATGTGATAGGTTTTTCATGCTAATCATTGATGACTATTCTAGAATGTGTTGGGTTACCTTTCTCAGAGAAAAATCAGAAGCACTTGCGAAATTGAAACTATTCAAAGCAATGGTAGAAAATGAAACTAGTAAGACCCCTCATGAACTATGGTTTGGTATTACTCCTACTCTTAAATATTTCATAATTTTTGGAAGTAAATGCTATATTAGAAGAGATGAGTATATTGGAAAATTTGATCCTAGAAGTGATGAAGGAATATTTCTTGGTTATTCATCTAAGAGCAAAGCATACAGATGTTTTAATAAAAGATTGTAGAAAATTGTTGAGAGTACAAATATAAAGATTGATGAACAATTTAGAGGAACTTCAAGGTATATAGACTCTAAACTGGCAATAGAGATTCTGACAGATGAATCTACATTGAACCCACTAGGACAGAATGAAGATCCAGTTACACCGGTATCATCTAAAAATTCCACTGTGACTAAGGAACAGTAGCGAACAAAGACACCCCAGTATGTAAGATTGAATCATTATGAAGATCAGATAATTGGAAACAAATATAAAGGAGTTATGACAAGAGGAAGACTTTCAAATGAAGAGGTATGTCTTATTTCTCAAATCAAACCAGCATCAATTAATGAAGCATATGAGGATAAACACAGGATTAAAGCTATGGAAGAAGAATTAGAACAAATTGAGAAAAACAACACATGGACATTAGTTCCCTGGCCTAAAGACAAAAATGTAATTGGAACCAAATGGGTATTTAGAAAAAAACTTAATGAAGATGGAAAGGTAATCAGAAATAAAGCAAGACTGGTGTGTAAGGGACGTTCTCAGAAAGAAAGAATTGATTACAATGAAACATTTGCACCGGTAGCTAGGATTGAGGCAGTTAGATTATTCTTGGCTTTTGCAGCACATAAGAACTATAAAGTTTATCAAATGGATGTCAAATGTGCATTTCTAAATGGAGATCTTGAAGAAGAAGTTTACATTGAACAACCTGATGGATTTTCTTTGACAGAAAACAAAGATATGGTTTGCAAATTAAGGAAAGCTTTATATGGGTTGAAGCAAGCTCCAAGAGCTTGGTATGCAAGATTGGATAAATATCTTTTGAAGATTGGTTTTTCTAAAGGCAATGCTGATAGAAACTTATACTATAAAGTGACTAATGATGACATCATGGTTATAGAAGTTTTTGTTGACAATATAATCTTTGGAGGAGAAGATGGATTATGTAAAAACTTTTCTATTGAAATGCAGCAAGAATTTGAAATGTCTATGATTGGAGAAGTAAAATTCTTTTTAGGATTGCAGATTTCACAGACTGATAAAGGTATATTCTTAAGTCAATCCAATTACTTAAAGGAAATACTAAAGAAATTTGGCATGGAAAACTCTAAACCGGTAAGCACACCTATGACTACAAATGACAAATTATCACTAAGGGATGAGTCAACACCTATTAATCCAACCAGGTACAAATCTATGATAGGAGGTCTACTGTATTTGACAAAAACAAGACCTGACATTATGAATGCAGTATGTATTGTTTCAAGGTTTTAGAGTAATCCTAGAGAAAATCATGAATCAATAGTAAAAAGGATTTTCCGGTACTTACAAGGCACTACAAATCTTGGTTTATGGTTCCCTAGAGATGAAAACTTTGAATTATGTGCATACACAGATGTCAATTGGGCAGGAGATGTAGATGACAGAAAAAGCACCACCAGCAGAGCATTTTTTCTTGGTAACAAATTAATTTCTTGGTTGAGTAAGAAACAAAGTTGTACATCTTTATCAACAACAGAATCAGAATATGTTGCAGCAGCAACAAACTGTACATAGGTATTATGGCTTAAACAAATGCTGAAGGACATAAAAGTGAAACACAAGGAACCTATAACTATCTATTGTGATAACACTGTAGCAATTGATATATCTAAGAATCTGGTACTACATTCTAAAACTAAACATGTTTCTATCAAATTGAATTTTCTAAAAGAGAATGTTGAAGCAAAAGAAGTAAAACTGGTTTATGTGAATACTAAAGAGAAGATTGCAGATATTTTCACTAAACCTCTGCCTAAGGAGACTTTTGAATATCTAAGAGATCAGCTTGGGGTCATACCCCCATCGGTAGAGACTTAGACAGTTGATGTTTATCATCAACTGATAGAACTAATAGAGAAATCTTTTACTCCGGTTTTTAATGAAGAAAGCTACTTCTCAGGGGGAGTAGTTGGTATACTAAATTGGTTGGTATTTTATACTTGCACTTGGTTTTGTAGTAACTTTGGCATTTGATGTCAAAGGGAGAGAGATGGATATGGAAAAACATATAATAAACACATGTTACTCTTAGGGGGAGAGATTCCTAGGGAGAGATTGTTATTTTGGGAGAGATTGATTTCTCTCTGCATTTGAATTCTGTTATGATCTTTTTGGGTTTTTAGTATTTGGCATTTCTATTTTGGCACTTTGATGGTTTTTCCATCTTGTGCTGCCATCAATGCCAAAGGGGGAGATTGTTGGTATTTTGGTATGTTTTGTCATTGATGTCAACACCTACTAACACTTATCAACTCTAGCACTTTGGAGAATCACCAACATTCACTGCAAGCAAGTGACTTATGCACAGTCAATGGTATCTGGTACACCAGCAGGATATAATGATCATCGGCACTTGGAATAGCATGGAAAACACCTAGTTATGTCGAAGACATCATTTGGACACTTTTTCTTGAAGATTTGTTTATTGGCATATTCATAATTGCATATTTGTTGTTACCGGCAAATAGGTCCAGGATATACACTAGCAGGTTTATCTTTTCCAGATCAACACGACACACTATGGAGATGTTTTATTATTGTTGTAAATGCATCAAGCCGACATGTTGAATCGGTTATTGCATCAGATATTCATTTATTTATAAATTAATTTTATTGTAATATCCTTTAGAGCCGACCTACTATTGGTCTTAGGATATGGTATAAATGTAAGATCTTATTTGTAAGATCGGATGTGGAATGCAAAAAAGAATTGTGTGAAGGTATATGCGAGAATAAGAAGAGCTATACATGTAGACATCATTTGAAGATTTAAGGAGGGTTTTTGTGAAGACAAGTAGAACTACACCAATACTGAATCCAACATAGAAAGATGCTAATCTGAGCAATACATCCTTATTGGATTTAATCATCCAATTGTAGTCAGTGTGGCTCCCATTTGTGATTGAACAGTGAGCTCTAGGTGCTTGGCCTTTCTACATGTGCAGACCCCATTTGTATACACATACTATCTGCAGGAGTATCATCTGATTGTGGGTAAGGTTTCCCACCGTGGTTTTTCCCCTTACAGGGTTTCCACATACAAATATTGGTGTTATGTGTTGTGGATGACTTTGTCTTTTTCTTTCATGCATTAATCCTTACCGATATTACAATTAATTGATAAAACTATCTACCAGCATAAAAGACTGGTTCACCAGTATTATGCATTAAAGTTGTTTAAGTTGTTTTGGTATTAAATTTATTAGACAACTGATTCACCCCCCCCCCCCTCTCAGTTGTCTCCAGGACCTAACACACTAGTCTAGTTCTTACCAGTTGCACAATTTTCAGTGGCTTTTCTTGAGAGCATGGTATTTCTTCATGTTTGAGTGTTTAGCATTGTGGTTTTGGTTTTATTCCCTTGTGTTCTTGGTCATTTGTGTGTTCGATTTTCATAGCATTTGGCTTTGTTTCCGGCAAGATGTGGATTCTGGTATTGTCCCGATTGAGGTGTCCTTATCAGTTAGCCTGATTGTATGTTGAGCGAAGATGATTTTGGGTTGTGGTTGATCTCCGTGATGATGGTATGATGAAAGAATAAGGATTCGGTCAACTAATGAGAGGGGGGTGAATCAGTAAATAGAAAATTGTATAAACTTTCACCAATCTCTTAAACAACCTCTCAAAGAAAACTCTAAACTGACAAGTTAAACCGATTGACTTTTATAACAGACTAAAAGTAAAACAACTCTAAAACTCTCAAAACCTTTTAACCAAAACATCCAAACACATTACTAGCATAAGTAAAACATATTTTAGAATGTTGTTAGCTAACATAACATATCAAAGTGGATTTAGCAGTTAAGCAATTCAACCATAGTAAACATAACCACAAAAACATTCACCACTTGACAAGATATTTTTGAGGTGGAAACCCAAATGGGAAAAACCACGGTGGGGATGAATATCCACAAGTATTCTGAACTCTTCTAAAGTTCACCCTGTTAGGAGCCTAGCCTATTAAAGCTTTACAATAAGTCATGTTAAGAACAGATCTTGTTAGGGACTACCCGATTAAGGGATTGACTATAATGCCCTATTAGAAGCAATACCCTATTAGGAGTAACATCGATAGAGGATTTGAAATCCAAGCTAATGGACCACCTGGTTAGAGGATTTGAATAACACTAAGCTTGTTAGAGCTTACCCAATTAGGGGATTTGACTATTGTAATTGTTAGAAAACAATAGGGATTTTGCTGATATGTTTGAATAGCACTACACTTGCTTGTTCAGATCCTTTCCATGCTCCTATCTGCCTTTACACAAAGTGCAGATACATCATCTAGTTTGGCAACCACACTCTCACTCTCAACTACAAATTTCCAACACAAAAACAAAACAACTCATCGACCTTATAAACAAAACAATAGGTAGATAACACATCACAAACCTAATTCTCTCATAGATATTACAAACAAATCGGTTCAAGTATGACCGTTGGATTATATAATAATCACTACACATCATTCAAGATATTCTTGACCACTCCTTGATCACCGCTTCATTGAACACTATAACTCATCATGCGGTTTACATTACATGCAATGAACTTGCTCATTCCCAATACAAAAACCGTTATCTCTATGCACCAAAAACCTTTTGAAACTCTTCTCATACAACATGCATGCATGTCATAATCATTACCGCTCATCATCAGATCATAAACCAATACAACCAATTCACCAAACTCCATCAGTTAGGGTTTATCATATCAACAAGTAGGGTTTACTGGTTGATCTCACTTCTTCTCTAGTAATACCAGTTTCCTTCACAATCTCACATACCAATTGCAAAACAACATTACAACAACATCATTACCGGTTATAATTGACATCAATGACAACATAAAATTTCATTAATGCAATCTTCATGCAAATGCCAACGCGTGACTTGTGGATTGTTGGAGGTGTTGCTTTGGGTCTTGGCCAGTATTCCCAGAAGTCTATGCATTGTTTTATGATTTGGATATTGTTCTTAGTGATTTGAGCTGACATGTTACTGTTGCATGTTTCATGAACCGGTTGGTCTTTGGGCCGACTTGATTATGTTGTAATTATTTGTGGGTGGTATATATATGGAGGTTTGTGAATCATTTGAAGACAACAAAGAAGTTAGAAGATTGAAGACAAAGCTTTGAGATTGAGCAAAGATGTAGAACTAATGAGATTCTGATCCAGTAGGACTGAAGCTGGAAGGCTGAGGTTTGGACTAGGATAGAACCGACAGTCTGTTATTGGAAGACAATTTGATATGAGGATGATCTGCAAATCTTGTAATTGCATAGTAAGCATTGTTTGTATCCTAGACTGCGATCCAACATGTGGCATGTATCACTCTTCAAATTGTTATAAGATTCATTCATATTGTGTATCGATTATGTGTTCTATGTTGTTACCAGTTGTTCTTTCTACTATTTCTAGCATCTTGCTACCAGTTACCAGTATGTGCATGATTTATGTGTATAGCTACAAGGTTGGGTTGTCCTTCATTGGATCTCCTTGCCTTGACTGCATCAAATGGTATCAGAGCTGGTTCATGAACCTATTGTTGGACAGAGTGTTGTTTGTGCATCAATTGGTTGGAGAGAAGATTGAGGCAACTTGTGGACTTGTTCATATCGCTGAACATAAGGCAGAGCAAGGTTTGAAGGTAGACCGCCGATCCTAGAGCTTGAGCTCAAGGCAGTTAGTGGGTGGAGACTTGAACAGATCATCGATTGAGGTGGGCTGTAGTTTGGATCAGTAGATCGTAGTGGAGAGGCAATCAGAAGTTGTGGTTAGATCACTGAATCCCCTGAGGTAGTTGCAAGTACCTAATGACTGATCTCCGAACTAGAGAAAGTGATGGTACTCACTTTTTAATTAACCCCGAGAGTCTGATCCAAGAGCATCAGTCTAGTTCTTATCAGTTGGGAAGTTTTCAATGGCATTGCTTGAGAGCATGGCATTTCTTCATGTTTGAGTGTTTAGCATTGTGGTTTTGGGTTTCTTCTCTTGTGTTCTTGGTCATTGTTGTGTTCGAGTTTCATAGCGTTTGGCTTTATTTCCGACAAGATGTGGACTTTAGTATTGTCCCAATTGAGGTGTCCTTACCAGTTAGCTTGGTTGTATGTTGAGCAAAGATGATTTTGGGTTGCGATTGATCTCCGTGACTTGCGGATCGTTGGAGGTTTTTCTTTGGGTCTTGGCCGATATTCCCATAATTTTGTGCATTGTTTTATGAATTGGAGATTGTTCTTAGTTATTTGAGCCAACATGTTACCATTGCACGTTTCATGAACCAGTTGGTCTTTGGGCCGACTTGATTAAGTTGTAATTATTTATGGGCGGTATATATATGGAGATTTGTGAATCATTTGAAGACAACAGAGAAGTTATAAGATTGAATACAGAGCTTTGAGATATAGCAAAGATGTAGAATCGGTGAGATTCTGATCCGGATTAAGATAGAACCGACAATCTGTTACTGGAAGCCGATTTGATATGAGGATGCTCTGTGGATCTTATAATTGCATAGTAAGCATTGTTTGTATCCTAGACTACGATCCAGCATGTGGCATGTATCATTCTTCAAACTGTTATAAGATTCATTCATATTGTGTATCGGTTATGTGTTTTGTGTTGTTACTGGTTTTTCTTTCTACTGTTTCTGGCATCTTGCTACCAGTTACCAGTTTGTTGTGCATGATTTATGTATTTATCTGCAAGGTTGGGCTATCCTTCATTGGATTTTCTTGCCTTGACTGCATCACTAATCTATCTCCCCCTCTCCCTTTGTTGATACTTCCAAAGGTCTCCCCCTTTCCCCCCCCCCCACCCTCTCTCTCTCTCTCTCTCTCTCTCTCTCTCTCTCTCTCTCTCTCTCTCTCTCTCTCTCTCTCTCTCTCTCTCTCTCTCTCTCTCTCTCTCTCTCTCTCTCTCTCTCTATATATATATATATATATATATATATATTGCTAGGATAACCGGTGGAAAACTGAGGTGGGGGGTGAATCGGTTGTCAATAGATTATGAAACTTTAAGCACACAAAATATTTTATCATAATTCATAAACCAAATACCGGAATAGAAGATATATCAATTAAGCACAAACATAAATCATACACCATAGACCATGCATCCACAACACATAACACCAATATTTGTACGTGAAAAACCCAATAAAGACAAAAACTATGGTGGGAAGTCTAGCCATGGTCAGATGATACTTCTGTAGTAAGTATTTGAATATAATAAGGAGCCTGCACATGCAAGAAGGCACACTGCCTAGAGTTCACTACTCATCCCAAAGGAGCCTCACTGACTACAATTAGGAAAGAAGAGTGAAATGCAAGAATAGCATCTCTTATGCCTAAATACAGTTCTAGTTAAGATGAATACAAGATGCCTTAAACCTCTTATACAAACCCAATTTGATCACCTATGATCGACCAAAAACTCTGCATATGATTACAACTTTATTCATACATAGATAATCCCATAACCCATGATCTATAAAGATATCTTACATCATATATATATGAACCCAGGACCTAAACAATTAGGTCATCCACCTAAAAGATAATATAATAAATCCATTATATTAAGTTGCAAACCAAGGATAACCCAAGTCGACCTGAAACCGAAATAACATAAACCAATCTATAAATACAACCAGTAATGCATCGGGAGCATCCACCAACACGTTACATAAACCGGTCCATAACCTTATAAAATAACACTAGACCTAAAATGGGTCGCCATAAGACAAATGCAACACCACCGATCAACTGGAACAAAAACATGATAACCATCAACATCCTGAAAACCTTCTAGAAGCCCCACCAACACAACTTATCAAATCCATCAAAAGATCTTCAATAAAGCTTTGTTGGTAAAACCCTGGCCAGTAAGCAAAAGGCTTAGTAGAACATATGATAGCTTCTAGATCATCAAATTGTGAACCAACTGAATGAGATAGGCATCTAAATGAAATGAATAACCAATCCAAACCATTACCAATAACCAAAATACACTGGAGACAAATCTCCTAATCATCATCAAAGTCCAACCATTCTACTAGAACCTGATAGACAACCAAGAAGCTAGTGTTGACATCAATGACAAACGTCAATGCAACACATAATCAATTCCCCCAAATTTCCAATAATCTCCCCCTTTAGCATTGATGGCAACACTGGATGTGAAAAACATCCAAGTGCTAAGTAATGCAAAACAAATCTCTCCCAATGGAAGACATCCAACAAATGATATAATAATGAAGTTCTGAACCAATCGACCAAACCAAAGACCTGAATCAAACTCCCTCTTTGATTGATATCTTTGTTAAGCTCTATTTTTCACATATATATCTATCCCCCTTTGACATCAATGCCAAAAATATGACATAAACATCAAATAAAAACAATAGAACCTCTTAACCATACAACTGACTACTCCCCCTAAGTAGTATCACCAACACATCAATCTAGAAGGAATAATAGCTCTGATAAATGCATATCGGACTGATGCCAATCAATATCACTCAAGTCTCTACCAGAGGGGTAGAGACCCCCAATCTATTTCTAAAGTATTCAAATAATTCCTTAGGCAAAGGTTTAGTGAAGATATTTGCAATTTTCTCTTTAGTGTTCACATAAACCAATCTGACTTCATTTGTTTCTACCTTCTCCTTCAAAAAGTTATACTTGATTGATATGTGCTTTGTCTTAGAATGAAATACCAGATTCTTTGATATGTCTATAGCAATAGAGTTATCATAGTGAATAACTATCGGTTCATTACAATATACCCTTATATCCTTCAACATTTCCTTCATCCATAGAATGTGTGTACAATTAGCAGCAACAACAACATACTCAGCTTCAGCAGTAGATAAAGAAGTACATGACTATTTCTTTCTGATCTATGAAACAAGTTTCTTTCCAAGAAAGAAAGCTCCATTGAATGTGCTTTTCTAGTCATCAACATCTCCAACCCAATCTGCATCTGTATATGCACATAGTGTAAAGTCATTATCCTTAGGATACCATAAACCATACTCAGTTGTTCCTTGCAAATACTAGAAAATCCTTTTCATGCACTCTCATGATTCTCTATAGGATCACTTTGATATCTTGATACAATACAATTTGCATTTATTATATCCGGTCTAGTCTAAGTCAAATATAACAAACCTCCAATCATACATTTATACCTTGTAGGATTTACTAGAGCTGATACATCTTTCTTTGTCAACCTCTCACTTGTAACCATAGGAGTACCAATAGGTTTTGAATTTTCTATACCAATTTTCTTCAACAACTCTCTAGCATACTTAGTTTGACAAATGAAAATACCTTTATCATTCTGAGTAATCTACAAACCTAATAAAAATCTCATTTCTCCAATCATAGACATCTCAAATTCATTATTCATGTTATTAGAGAATTCCATACATAACTTATCCTCACCTCCAAAAATGATATCATCAGCAAAGACCTGAAAAATTAATATGTCATCATCAGTGATCTTATAATACAAGTTACTATCAACATTACCTTTAGTGAAACCAAGATTCAAAAGATATTTGTCCAATCTATCATATCAAGCTCTAGGGGCTTGTTTCAATCCATATAAAGATTTTCTCAATCTGCAAACCATGTTTTTGTCATCTGAAAGTGAAAATTGATTAGGTTGCTCAATCTAGACTTCCTCTTCAAGATCTTCATTAAATAATGCGCACTTAACATCCATTTGATAAACCTTGTATTTCTTATGGGAAACATAAGCAAAAATTAATCTCATAGCTTCAATCCTAGCTATCGGAGAAAAAGTCTCATCATAATCAATTCCTTCCTTTTAAGAATATTATTTGCATACCAATCTAGCCTTGTTCCTCACAACTCATCCATCTTCATTCAATTTATTCCTAAAAACCCATTTAGTTCCAATAACATTCTTATTTTTAGGCCAGGGATCTAAAGTCCATGTGTTGTTCTTTTCTATCTGATCTAATTCCTCTTCCATAGCTTTCATCCAACATCCATCCTTACATGCTTCAACTACTGATGCCTGTTCAATTTGAGAAATTAAGCATACCTCTTCAGCTACCAACCTTCTCCTTGTCATCACTCATTTTCTTTTGTCTCCAATGATTTGATCTTCTAAATGATTCAACCTTACATACCTATGAGTCCTCTGACTTTCTGTTTTCTTGCTCTGATCTTCAATTACTGTTGAATTTTATGATATTGTTGGGGTAACTAGTTCAACATTTTGTTCTATTACAGGTGTTATCAATTTAGTTATAATCATTTCCACTTCTGGTTCCCTCTCATAGGTTCTCATTTGACCTCTATACTGCTCATTCACCTTGACATTAGTGCTTTCCATAATTCTCTACAATATTTTGCTATAACATCTATATGCTTTTCTTTCATTAGAATAACCAATAAATTCCTTCATCACATCTAGGATCAAACTTTCCAATGGAATCATCTCTTTTGATATAGCATTTACTACCAAAGATTATGAAATACTTAAGTGTAGGTGTATGACCAAACCATAACTCATAAGGTGTCTTACCAATGTCTCCTTTGATATGAACTTTGTTGAATATGTATATTGTTATGCTCACAACTTCTCTCCAATATATATGAGACAAATTAACTTCCATCATCATATTTCTAGCTGCATCCAAAATAGTTATGTTCTTTCTTTCCACAACACCATTCTGCTGGGGTGTCTGAGGTGCAGACAACTATCTCCTAATGCCATTCTTCTCACAATAACTATTAAATTCACCAGATGTGAATTCACCACCCTAGTCAAATCTTAAGCATTTGATCTTCAACTATGTCTCTGTCTCAACCATAACTTTAAATATCTTGAACTTTTCAAAGGCTTTAGATTTCTCTCTTAGAAAAGTAACCCACATCATTCTAGAATAGTCATCAATGATTAGCATGAAATATCTATCACCCTAAAAGATTCTTACTCTAGTAGGACCACACAAATTAGTATGAATAATAATAATAATATCATTATATTTGTCTTTTATACTCTTAAAAGAATTTTTGACTTGCTTACCCATTTGATATTCCTTACATACCAGATTATAGGGCTTCACAATCTTAGGTATATCTCTATCTACCTTAGTTGAGCTGATCTTTACAATGCACTCAAAATTTACATGGCACAACCTCTAATGTCATATCCAACTCTCATCAATATGTGCAATCAAACATGTCTTCTCACCGGAGTTCAAATGAAAGATGTTACCTTTAGTCTAAGTACCGGTTGCAATCTCTAATCTAGATCTGTTGATGATTTTACATTTTCCATCCTTGAACTGTAATTGAAATCTCTTATCCACCAATTGTCCTACACTCAAAAGATTATTCCTTAAACCTTCTACATAATAGACATTATCAATGTTATGCTTACCAACCAAAGATATAGTTCCTCTTCATTTGATCATGCATGCTTTGTCATCTCAAAATCTAATCAGACCACCATCAAATTCTTGTAAAGATAAAAACTTCCTTTTATCTCCAGTTATATGATGTGAACATCCACTGTCTATCACCCATTCATCCTTGTCCTCAACTTTAGCAGCAAGGGCCTTCTCTTCAATATGAATGACAGGTTTTGGAGCATCTTCCTTGATAGCCAAGAATACCCATTCCTTTCCATTTACAGATCTACTAGCTCAATCTTTTGTCAGTTCATCATCGGAATCATTAGCCACACAATCCTCATCCACATAGTAGTATGATTTGTCTTTGTTCCTCTTGTACTTATACTTGTTCTGATATTCATGGTTAGGCCTAAAAGATCTTCTAGCTTTTTCATCAAATCTTGAATTCCTCTCAGGACATCTAGATGCAAAATGACCTATCTTATTACATGCAAAACATTTGAAAGGTGATTTTCCTTCATACTTATTTCCTGTCGGACCTTTAGATACCCTTCTAGAAAATAAGGCTTCAAGTTTCTCAAGCTCTTCATCTTGTTTTTTCATTTCCTCCAGTTCCTTGAATAAGAATATCATTAGATTTGTCTTGTATACTCTTAAAAGAAGTTCTGACTTGCTTACCCATTTGACATTCCTTACATACCATATTATAGGGCTTCACAATCTTAGGTATATCTCTATCTACCTTAGTTGAACTCATCTTTACAATGTAATCAAAATTCACATGACACAACCTCTTATGTCATAGCCAACTCTCATCAATATGGGCAATCAAACATGTCTTCTCACTGGAGTTCAAATGAAAGATGTTACCTTTAGTCTAAGTACCAGTTGCAATCTCTAATCTAGATCTGTTGATGATTTTACATTTTCCATCCTTGAACTATAATTGAAATCCCTTATCCACCAATTGTCCTACACTCAAAAGATTATGCCTTAAACCTTCTACATACTATGTGTTATCAATGTTATGCTTACCATCCAAAGATATAGTTCATCTTCCTTTGATCATGCATGCTTTGTCATCTCCAAATCTAATCAGACCACCATCAAATTCTTGCAAAGATAGAGATTTCCTTTTATCTCCAGTCATATGATGTGAACATCCACTGTCTATCACCTATTCATCCTTGTCCTCAACATTAGCAACAAAGGCATTCTCTTCAATATGAATGACAGGTTTCGAAGCATCTTCCTTGATAGCCAAGAATATCCATTCCTTTTTATTTCCAAATCCACTAGCTAAATCTTTTGTCGGTTCATCATCAGAATAATCAGTCACACCATCCTCATTGACATAGTAGTATGATTTGTCTTTGTTCCTCTTGTACTTGTGCTTTTTCTGATATTCATGGTTAGGCCTAAAATATCTTCTAGCTTTTTCTTCAAATCTTGAATTCATCTCAGGACATCTAGATGCAAAATGACCTATCTTATTACATGCAAAACATTTGAAAGGTGATTTTCCTTCCTACTTATTTCCTGTCGGACCTTTAGGTACCCTATAAAATAAGGCTTCAAGTTGCTCAAGATCTTCATCTTCTTTCTTCATTTCCTCGAGTTCCTTCACATATAATGCTTTCCAATCACTCTTGTCAGTTGATGATGTAGATGCATGAAAATCAGATTCTATCTTTGTAGCTCCTTGAGGACCAAATTCTTCAAGCTCAAAAGCATATAACTTTCCAACCAAAGTATCCCTATTGAAAAAAGTGTTAGACATTGTTCTCAACTCATTGATTGCAGCAGCCTTCATCTTTTAAGTCAGTGGCAAAGCTCTCAATACTTTAGAAACAATCTCATCTTCTCTTAGAGATCCACCACAACATTGAATTCCCATAGTAATTTCATTAACTCTTTCCATAAAAGCAACAATTTTTTCATCTTCCTCCACTCTCAGGTTCTCATATCTCACCCTGTAACCATCAAGTTTAGCAATTATAACAGTAGGGACACCTTTATTCAGAGTCTCCAATTTATCCCATATAGCTTTTGCATATGATTTGTCCATTAATCCCATGACTTGTTGATTTGAAAGGGCACTCATAAGGGCTTCTCTAGCTTTGCAGTCATTTTCAATGTTCTTATCCAAGTCTACCTAAGGAGGATTCCCATATGCTGGATCATAAGGAGTATCGCCTTTCTCAGTGATCTCCCAAATCTCCTTGCTAAGACATCTCAGATGAGTCTCCATCTGAAGCTTCCATACTCTGTAATTTGTTCCTTCAAACCTAGGGATGTTCTTCCGATAAGCAATAAAAGTTGAATGATTATTGGCTATAGGATCTTCCTCAAGCAGTTAAACTTCTGTAGAGAGGACCAGGCTTTGATACCAATTATTAAGATAACCGGTGGGCAACTGAGAGGGGGGGGTGAATCAGTTGTCAATAGATTATGAAACTTTAAGGATACAATTTTTTTTATTGAAATGCATGAACCAAATACCAAAATAGTAGATATATCAATTAAGCACAAACATAAATCATAAACCATATTCCATGCATGCACAACACATAAGACCAAGATTTGCATGTGGAAAACCCAGTAAAGGGAAAAACCATGGTGGGAAGCCTACCCACAGTCAGATGGTACTTTTGTAGTCAGTATGTGAATACAATAAGGGACTTGCACATCCAGGAAGGCACACTACCTAGAGCACATAGCTCATCGCAAAGGAGCCTCACTAACTACAAAAAATCTCCAGCTACAATCCAGAAAGAAGAGTGAACTACAAGAATAACATCTCTTATGTCTGAGTACAAGCTTGGTTAAGCTCAATATCAGAGGTCTTAAACCTCTTATACAAACCTAATTCGATCACCTATGATCAAACAAAACCTCTGCATATGATTACAACTTTATTCGCACATAGATAATCCCATAACCCATGACCCATGATCTATAAAGAGATCTTACATCATATATATATGAACCCAAGACCTAAACACTTAGGTTGGCCACCTAAAATATAATACAACAAATCCATTACATTACCCAGCAAACCAATGATAACCCAAGTCAGCCTGAGACCAAAACAACATAAACCAATCAATAAATCCAACCAGTAACGCATCGGAAGCATCCACCAACACATTACATAAACTGGTCCATAACCTTACAAAATAACACCGGACCTAAAATGGGTCACCATAAGACAAATGCAACACCACCAATCAACTGGAACACAAACATGATAACCATCAGCATCCCGAAAACCTTCTAGAAACCGCACCAACACCACATATCAAATCCATCAAAATATCTTCAATAAAGCTCTATTGGTAAAACCCTTACCGGTAAGCAAAAGGCTTACTAGAACATATGATAGCTTCTGGATCATCAAATCCCAAACAACTGAATGAGATACGCATCTGAATGACATGAATAACCAATCCAAACCATTACCAATAACTGAAATATACCAGAGACAAATCTCCTGATCATCATCAAAGTCCAACCATTCTACCGAAACCCAGTAGACAACCAAGAAGCTAGTGTTGACATCAATGACAAACATCAATGCAACAGATAATCAATTCCTCCAAATTGCTAACACACACACACACACATATATATATATAGTACATAATATATATGTGTGTGTGTAGGATGAGATTTTCTACTCTCAAAGTGATGAAATTCAACGAAAAAACCAACCTTTTCTCTACCTCACTTAAACTGGTGCTAAAGGTGAGCCTGGGGATTAAAACTACAAAACTAAACAAATGAACTACAAACAGGTACTAAGCCTCTATATTTGGGACAAACATGTAGAACTGGGACACTAGTGCAATGCGGTAACGTTCCATACGGACAAGTTACAAAGACCGTACAATGGAAATGAACAGGACAATACAACCAAAATAATGATATTAAGATAAGTAAAATAACACGTATGAAATGTAAATAGCTAAAGGAAAATGAGAGAGTGGAGGAAACTTACAATCAGTCCATGATTGAATCCTCTGACAAGGTGAGTTCTCTCCTTAGATCACAAACCTACATACAAGTAGAGAGAAAATTTTAGGGGTTGTGTTTAGAGGCCTACCTTGGTGAGACCCCATTTTGGTGTTTCCACCTCCATAAACAACCCAGATAGTAGCAATGATTGAAAGACAAATGATATAGATAGAAGGTAGATAGATAGAAAATATAATGAGTATACTAATTAGAAAACAATGGATAGAATGCTATGAAATGTAAATGAGAAAGTGAAGATAACTTCCCTTCAAAAACCAAGAAGATGACACTTGAAGGAGTGAGGTCAAGCACACCAAAACCTCTTGAAGTTGTACCAATGGTAGATAACAAGTGCTGGAAGAACTTGTGAGAGATATAGAAGATATTCCAAGAGCTTCAAAAAATCACCAAATGATCAAGAGATCCTTTTAAAATCCCAAAATGCATGAGATATAGCCTTCAAAGAGGAATCTTGATGTTAGTGATCATGGATAGAGGCATTACGAACTCTTCTTGGCACAGGTGTAATGCTCAAATGACCACCTGCAAACTGACATATTTGTAGGACACTAGTTCAACATACAGACATTTCTATGGCATGCTAGATTCCATTGATCAATTGGTCAACATGTTTGATGAAAGCCAAGTTCTAAGCTAACAAGGTGATCCATGTGGACAAAAAGACAAATAGGCGATGAATGATTCTGATCAACTTAAAGAAAAGGTACTTATGTGACATGGAATTGCACAGGGTGTAATTTACAACATTACATTTTTCCCCCATTTTAGCAAGCATGTTTGTCAAGAAATGCGAAGCTAAAGTAAAGAGATGTTGTCAAGATTTGTGAAGGGGAAGAAAAATTCACCAATCGAATGAAGTTGCCCCCAATGAGATGAACATGAAATAGAGTTAGATTTTGCTATGTTGTTTTCATGACAAACATGTCAACAATAGACCAACTTGTTAGACAAAAAAGTGATCGTAGATAAGATGACGTAATAGAAACAAACCCCGCTTAATGGAGGGAAACCCCTATTACAAAGCATAAAGAATAGCAACTGGTGAGATAAAAAGGATGGTGCCAGTATGGGTAGAAAAGTGTGGTATGCTAGATAACCATATGATAGGGTGATGATTTGCAATATTTTATCGGTATGGATAGCAAGTTGTGTTATGCTAGGTAGTTATATGATAGGGCAATATTTCACTGGCATTGATAGAAAAATGCTAGATAGCCATCTGATTGGGCGACAGTAGATTGATTTGATAAGTAGTGGATTGGCCCCCACAAAAGGTGACGAGATAAATAAATCAAGTGGTTTGGGCCCCACCAAGGCAAACAAGAATGCTCAGACAAACAAATACGAATTCCAAATATAGATTATATAGATATGATAGCCCCCCCTTAGAATGGTATGCATGAAAGGCATGTCATTCTAAGTAGAAGAAATGTTGTGGCACATCAACATAGTGATATGCTTCTGTGGAATGTCATTTTCGATAGATGACACATGTGTTAGGATAATCGGTGAACAACTGAGAAGGGGGGGAGGGGGGCGAATCAGTTGTTAACAAATTATATCATTTAATCCACTTAATAACCTTAAACCAGATTAAGTATCGGTAAAGCAGAAACAAATACCAATAAGCAATAAAACTTAACAATAAAATAGATAATCAACACAATGCAACAATACCACATAACACCATGATTTGTACGTGGAAAACTTGGAAAGGTTAAAACCATGGTGGGAAGCCTACCCACAGTCAAATGATACTTCTGCAGCAAGTATGTGATATAATGAGGGGCCTGCACATGCAAGAAGGAACACTACCTAGAGCGTATTGCTCATTACAAAAGAGTCTCACTGAATACAAAGAGGTAATAACTATCTCAAGATAAATGGACAATAATCCAATAGAGTGAACTCCCAAAGATAGCATTTACCATGCCTAATTATAGTCCCGGTTAAGCTCAATACTAGAGGCCTTTGACCTCTTCCTTCATTCCTATTCGATCACCTATGATCGACCAAATCTCCTTTGCATATGATATTGCATTTCAAGACCATGACACATAATCCCCATTACCATACCATGATCTACAACGAGATTTATGTCATTTTATACCAACCCTAAGGCCTAAACCAATTAGGTCAGCCACCTAAAAGATATTACAATAATATCATTACATAAATCCATATTACAATGATATGCCATGTCGTCTTAAGACCAAAACAACAATAACCAATCAATAGAACATCCTGAAACATCCCGGTAATGTGTAGAGAACATGTTTTCATGATACCGTTCCATAACCTAGATAGGAATCGGACCTATTTTGGGTCCACCACACCAAATCAATGTCTTCAAGCATTTGAAGCATGATCAAAGAACATCTTCAACATCCTGAAATCCATCTAGAAGCAGCACCAACACCACTTATGCATCCTATCAAGATTTCTCAATGAAAGCTCTATCGGTTAAACCTTAAACCAATGTCGGGATGGGTTTACAAGAGTGTATGACAACATCTGATTACCAAGTCAATACCAACTAACCCAAACATGCTCTAGGAACATGTAACACATAAAATCAAACATACTCCATTGATCCAAACATGTCGAAAGTGTCCAACAGATAGTCTCTTCTGCTGGTAACACTAGATCTTCCATCGGTAACCAAAACCTATCTGTCGGTAACCAACCATAACAGCTAGTGTTGACATCAATGACAAAACATCAATGCAACACATAATCAATGCATCCATAATGCCAACAATCTTCCCCTTTGGCATTGATGGCAACACTAGATGTGAAAAACATCTAAGTGCCAAACAAATGCCAAACAAATCTCCCCCTATGGAAGACAACCAACAATCTCCTGAATAACTCTCCCCCTTTGAATGATATCTTTATAAAGTTCTGAATTTATTTTTCACATCACTATCTATCCCCATTTGACTTCAATGCTAGAAAGCTGACAAAAATATCAAAGAAAGAATATAAACCTCTGTATCTCAAAGTTGACTACTCCCCCTGAGTAGTAGCACCACTCATCAGTGTCAGAATGAATAATATCTCTCATAATGCACATCGGACTAATGAAAAACTACATCAATCAAGTCTTTTCCAGAGGGGTAGAAACCCCTAACCTGTCTCTCAAATGATTCCTTAGATTGTGGTTTAGTGAATATATCTGCAATTTGTTCTTTGGTGTTCACATAAACCAATTTGACTTCCTTTCCTTCTACCTTGTCCTTCAGAAAGTTATACTTTATTGATATATAAAGAAATGCATGATTGTTTTTTTCTGATCCATGAAAACAGTTTATTTCCAAGAAATAAAGCTCCACCAGAAGTGCTCTTCTTATCATCAGTATCTCCTGCCCAATCTGAGTCAATATATGCACATAAAGTGAACTCATCATTTTTAGAATACCATAAGCTATATTCTGTTGTTCCTTGCAAATACCAGAATATCCTTTTTACTGCACATTCATGATTTTCTTTAGGATTACTTTGATATCTTGAAACAATACTTACTGCATTCATAATATCTAGTCTAGTTTGAGTTAAATATAATAGACCACCAATCATATACTTATACCTTGTCGGATTAACCAGTGTATAAGTATCCTTGATAGATAATTTCTTACTTGTCCCAATACGAGTACTTACCGGTTTGGAATTATCCATACCAAACTTCTTCAACAATTCCCTTAGATACTTAGTTTGACAGATAAAAATTCCTTTGTTAGTTTGAGTAATTTGCAAACCTAAGAAAAATTTCATCTCACCAATCATAGACATTTCAAATTCATTTATATTATTAGCAAATTTCATGCACAATCTATCTTCTCCTCCAAAAATGATATCATCAACAAATACTTCAATAATCAAAATATCATCATCAATGATCTTATAATATAAATTATTATCAACACTACCTTTAGTAAAACTAAGCTTCAAAAGATATTTACCCAACCTTGCATACCAAGCTCTAGGAGCTTGTTTCAATCCATATAAATCTTTCTTCAATCTGTAAACCATATCCGTATCATCTGTCAATGAAAATCCTTTAGGTTGCTCAATGTATACTTCTTCCTCAAGTTCACCATTCAAAAATGCACATTTAGCATCTATTTGATAAACCTTATAGTTCTTATAAGCTGCATATGCAAGAAATAGTCTAACGGCTTCAATTATAGCTACAGGTGCAAATGTCTCACCATAATCAATTCCTACGATTTGAGAATATCCTTTACAAACCAATCTAGCCTTGTTTCTTATAACTTGACCATCCTCAATCAATTTATTCTTAAAAACCCATTTAGTTCCAATAACATTCTTATTTTTAGGTCGGGGAACTAAATTCCAAGTTTCAGTTTTCTCTATCTGATCTAATTCATCTTCCATAGCTTTTAACCAATGTTTATCTTTACAAGCTTCAATAATAGATTTCGGTTCAGTTTGAAAAATAAGACATACCTGTTCATTTTCCAGTCTTCTTCTTGTCATAACTCCCTTGTTCCTATCTCCAATTATTTGATCTTCAGAACAATTTAATCTTACATACCTTGGTGTCTTCTGAACTTCAGGTTCACTGCTCTGATCATCAGTCAAAGTTGAATTTTCTGATTGTGGCGGTGTAACTGTCTCAGTTTCATGTACTGATTGAGGCATTGTTGGTTCAGTTATGATCATTTCCACTGTCAGTTCCCTTTCATATGATACAGATTGATTTATGTATTGCTCATCCACTTTCACATTAGCACTCTCCACAATTTTCTGCAATCTTTTGTTATAACATCTATATGTTTTGCTTTGAATTGAATAACCAAGAAATATCCCTTCATCACATCTAGGATCAAACTTTCCAATTGAAGTATCTCTTTTGATATAGCATTTACTTCCAAAAATTCTAAAATATTTAATAGTAGGTGTATGTCCAAACTATAATTCATAAGGGGTCTTACCGGTTTCACCTTCGATGTGAACTCTGTTGAATGTGCAGAATGTTGTACTCACTACTTCTCTCCAATAGATGTGAGGCAATTTGGCTTCCATCATCATAGATCTTGTTGTATCCAAAATGGTTATGTTCTTTCTATCCACTACTCCATTCTACTGAGGAGTCTGAGGTGCAGATAATTGTTTCCTAATTCTATTTGTCTCACAATAATTGTTAAATTCATGAGAAGTGAACTCACTGCCTTGATCTGATCTTAGACATTTGATTTTGAATCCAATTTTTGTTTCAACCTTTGCTTGAAAGATCTTGAATTTCTCAAATGCTTCAGACTTCTCCCTTAGAGAAGTCAACCACATCATCCTAGAATAGTCATCAATAATCAACATGAAATACCTATCACCTTGAAAGCTTCTAGTCCTTGTTGGACCACATAAGTCAATGTGAATCAAATCAAGTACATCATTAGATTTATCATGTATTCTCTTAAAAGAACTTATAAATTGCTTTCCGAATTGACATTCCTTACATACTAAATTATGAGGCTTCATAATCTTAGCTATATCTTTAACTGCCTTAGTTGAACTAATCTTAACAATACAATCAAAATTAACATGACACAACCTCTTATGCCAGTCTGAATACCGGTTGCAATCTCCAAACTAGTTTTGTTAATGATTTTGCATTTTCTATCTTTAAATTGAAGTTGGAAACCCTTGTCCACCAATTGACCAACACTCAAAAGATTATGCTTTAAACCTTCTACATAATAGACATTATCAGTATTATGATTTCCATCCAGAGAAATAATACATCTACCTTTGATCATACATGCTTTGTCATCTCCAAATCTGACTTGACCGCCATTGTATTCTTGTAGGGACAAAAAATTTCTTTTATCTCCAGTCATATGATGTGAGACTCCACTATCAATTACCCATTCATCCTTATCTTCAACTTTTGCTGCTAGGGCCTTTTCTTTATTCATGATAGCTGATTTCGGTTCATCTTCCTTTAAAGCATATAACACCCATTCCTTTCCATTATTGGATCCACTAGAAGAGTCTTCTATCGGTTCATCTCCAGAGTCATAACTTACTCCTTCCTCATCCGCTATGTAGCATTGTTTACTTTTCTTGAATATATATCCTATTCTGGTTAGGCTTAAATGATTCCTTAACTCTTTCCTCAAATCTTGCATTCATTTCAGGACATCTAGGTGCAAAATGACCAATCTTATTACATGCAAAACATTTAAAAGGTGTTTTTCCTTCATACTTACTTCCTGTCGGTCCTTTAGGTACTCTTCTAGCAAATAGGGCTTCAAGTTGCTCAAATTCTTCATCTTCTTTCCTCATGACTTTCAATTGTTTTGCATATAGGACTTTTCAATCACTTTTGCTGGTAGATGATGATGATGATGATGCATGAAAAGTAGGTTCAGACTTTACAGCTCCAGAAGATCCAAATTCTTCAAGCTCAAAAGCAAATAATTTCCCAATCAGAATGTCTTTGTTAACTAAAGAGTTATCCATTGTTCTCAACTCATTAATTGTAGTTGCCTTCATCTTGTAAGCCGGTGGAAGGGCTCTCAAGACTTTGGAAACTATTTCATCTTCACTCAGAAATCCTCCACAATGTTGAATTCCCATAACAATATCATTTACTCTTTCCATAAACACAACAATTCTTTCATTATCTTCCATCTGTAAGTTTTCATATCTTACTCGATAACCATTAAGTTTAGTAATTTTGACAGTAGGATCACCTTCATTTGGAGTTTTCAATTTATCCCACATAACCTTTGCTGATGATTTATCAGTCAATCCCATGATTTGTTGATTAGTAAGTGCACACAAAAGGGCTTCTCTAACTCTGCAATCATTTTCAATATTCTTATTCAAGTCTGCAAGAGTAGGATTGCTAGATGTCGGATCATAAGGTGTGTATCCTTTCTCAGTGATCTCCCAAAATATCCTTGCCAAGATAACTAAGATGAGTCTCCATTCGAATTTTCCATATCCCATAATTTGTTCCATCAAGCTTAGGGATTTCTCTTTTGAAAATAGTTGCCGGTAGATTTGAAGTTTTAGGTACCATAGGATCTACCTCAAGCAGTTAAGCTTCTGCAAAATAAGACAAAAGATCTGATACCAATTATTAGGATAACCAATGAACAACTGAGAGGAGGGGGTGAATCAGTTGTTAACAGATTATATCATTTAAGATACTTAATAACCTTAAACTAGATTAAGTACCGATAAAACAGACATAGATACTGGTAAGCAATAAAACTTAACAATAAAACAAATAATCAACACAATGCAACCATACCACATAGCACCATGATTTGTACGTGGAAATCCCAGAAAGGGAAAAAGCACGGTGGGAAGCCTACCCACAGTCAGATGATACTTTTGCAGAAAGTATGTGATACAATGAGGGGCCTGAACATGCAGGAAGGCACACCACCTAAACCATACTACTCATTACAAAAGAGTCTCACTGACTACAGAGAGGTAATAACCATCTCAAGATGAATGGACAACAATCCAATAGAGTGAACTGCCAGAGATAGCATCTACCATGGCTGATTATAGTCTCGGTTAAGCTCAATACCAGAGGCCTTTGACCTCTTCCTTAATCCCAATTTGATCACCTATGATCAACCAAATATCCTTCGCATATGATATTGCATTTCAAGACCACGACACATAATCCCCATTACCATACCATGATCTATAATGAGATCTTACATCATTTTATACCAACCCTAAGGCCTATACCAATTAGGTCGGCCACCTAAAAGATATTACAATAATATCATAACATAAATCCATATTATAATTATATGCCATGTCGGCTTAAGACTAAAAAAACAATAACCAATCTAGAGATCATCCTGAAACATCCTGGTAATGTATAGAGAATACGTTATCATGATACTGATCCATAACCTAGACAGGCAATGGACCTATTCTGGGTCCACCATTCCAAAGCAATGTCTTCAAGTAGTTGAGGCACGATCAAAGAACATCTTCAGCATCCTAAAATCCACATAGAAGCCGCACCAACACCACTGATGCATCCTTTCAAAATTTCTCAATGAAAGCTCTGTCGGTTAAACCTTAAACCAATGTCGGTATGGGTTTACAAGAGTGTATGATAGCATCCAATTACGAAGTCAATACCAACTGACAAAAACATGCTCCAAGAAAATGTAACACTTAAAATCAAACATACTCCATTGATCCAAACATGTCGGAAGTGCCCAACAGATAGTCTCTTCTATCGGTGACACTAGATCTTTTACCGGTAACCAAAACCCGTCTGTCGGTAACCAACCATAACAACTAGTGTTGACATCAATGACAAAACATCAATGCAACACATAATCAATTCATTCATAATACCAACAACATGAAACCCACAACAACACCAAAAATGCAAGAGCACAGGGGGATCTGATTATTTGGTATCAGAACCTAGAGTAGGGAGATAGAATAAGTAATATAGTTGTATACGGGTGTTTCATCATACTGCCAGAGTTATTAGATCTAAAGAAGAGCACATGAAGACAAAGATAAAATAATGGTTTGGGTCAACATGGAACAAGGCCTAAATGCCCCCAATGCTTTGCATCGCCCTTGAATGTCAAAAAGAAAGATACAATACATAGAAGAAATATATAATAGATAGAAGAAGGTGTACGATGAAAAATTCGCTGTATCTGAGCACCTACAAAGTAACTTGGGTCCTTTAGGAGAGCACAACAGATAAAGATTGTCAACCTTTCTTTTCCAACCACCTACAAAGTATCTTGGGTCCTCTAGGAGGGAACACACATGTAAAGCAAGCACAAATGAACACAATCATGCACACACACTATGATACAAGATAAAGAATATACTATCCTACAACCCCTCAACAATTAGTTTATTGTCCTCCCAATCTTGATCATATGGGGAAGGAGGGAAAGACCGAAGTGAAACAATCACAAGGGTAGCACTAGGTGCCTCACCAATAGAAAGGGTGAGGGATGACGCAACATCAACATCTATGTTCACAAGCTTGGGAGAGGCAAGAGTGAACAATTGTGTAAGGATTGTAGATAGTGCTGAGATATCCTCCAAAGAGTCGAACAAGAATGCCTCTATAGAGGAAGCAGGTTACTTTGTCCAAGGAGGTGATACAAGAGTTGGACTGTCAACCTTGACAAGAGGGGCAATGACAAACTCAAGAGAAGGTGAAGCCTTTTCAACAACACAAATAAAAATAGGCACTAATAAAACAAAGAGATAGGTGAGGAGCATACTTGAGCTGATTTGCACCAATGAAAATTTGAAATGGAGCCTTTCTCAAACTTGTGTTTAGGCTAGATAGGAGGCATAGGCCACCGATCAACCATGGTAAGTTGAAGGACCCCAAGAAAGCTCTGATGAAGAAGCGGCTACAAGATAGGAGGATCAGAAAAAGAGGCACTAGAGTCTACTTGCATGTGTGACATATCCAATGGACAAGACAATGGAGGTACATCTGATAACAAGGTGATAAGAGGTGGCTCCAAGGAAGGAGAAATGAAGACCTACACCCTTTTAGGGGAGGTTCATTGATAGGTCCTAAAACAACCAACAAGGACATCAAAGATGACTCAAAGATCAGAATGTCTAAAGAGAAAGGAATAGATACAACAAGAATGAGTGTTGGAGGTGCACTGTCAGACTACAAAGCAACATCACGTTCCTAAGCCATCGTTGGTCAATAACACTTATGCTCGCATGCACGTTGCTTAAAATCAAGATATGGACCAAGAGTTGAAGCTTGGGAAGAGTTAAGAGCATTAGGCTCCATAGGAGAGGCCTTCGAAACCATGTTGGGGACAAGAGAAGGCCAGACCAATGAAATAGGAGGTGCACTTGAGATAGGTACTACATTCACAGCAACATGTGCCCTACCTCGCTTTGCTCGAGGAGCAGATGGAGGAATAGAGGGTGCTTGTATAGATTGTGAAATAGGAGTATGTGGTTACAAATGAGCATGAGAGGAACACTTCTCCTTCTCATATCAAAAATGTAGAGGGATATCGGTTAGGATCATGAGATAAAAGAGAGGATGGGTCGTAGACTTTAACAACACTAGTGTCTTTCCCTTGTCTTCATTAGGTGTCGTTATTGGAAAAGTAGACACCATTGGAGGCTACATATTCTTGGGTAGATGAGGACGTATAGTCAAAGGAACGAGCATAACCTCAACCCTTGATGATGAAGGGGCATAAGGCCCTACCCACTCAAACAAAAGAATAGACAGAGTAGAGGTTGATGTAGGAACTGGCAATGAATAGCTAGGCTAAACTGACTTAGGGGTTGACTCCCTTGTCTTATACTGATAATATGCCTGATACATCAAATCACCATGAGGAAGCATGGGCTCTATTGGAGCTGGCCAAAATGGTTTAATGAAAAGTCTCTATGGGCTACTAGGGGTCGATATCCAATATCCTAGAGGACATGCACCTAACCCTCATGAGGAACCTTCAAACATTTATGGATCACCAAAGGGACCACATCCATAGAAATTGACCAAGGAATACATAGTTTAACTTGAAAAAGATCCAACTTGGGGATGATAACAAATATGGATGAAACAACCTTGGGTCCCACAAGGACTGTCATGGTAATACTACCCAAAGGAGAGAGAGAGCCCATTATATGTTCTCAAGGTAGCATGACACTCATCATATCTCAACCTGGGCCATCTATTTATGAACAAAGTCTCCTCTATGATGACATCGACTCTGCACTAAGGGTCAACCATCACACCCATAACATTTTGATCATTAAGCTTCGCAAGGATGTTCAAAGGAGCGGTATCTCCATAGTATGGGGCATCCAAAAGGATGAATGATATATTAGATGCTTTCATCTTTTGGCTAGGAGGTAAGATCAGAGTGATAGTAACCATGTTAATATAAGGGTCATCATCCAACATTGAATTTGATGCAAATATAAAATTAGATGACTGCGGTAGGAAAGGATTTGTGTACATTTGGAACTTACTATTTGTTTTGTCAACAGACTTGTTAGATTTATGTTTTCTATAATGAACCTTTATAGCTCCACTGTTGATGTGGTCTTGGACTATATGTCTAAGATGATAATAATTCTTAGTGTCATGACCAAGCACACAATGATATTGGCAAAATTTAGAACCATCATACCAATGAGGGTATGGTTTGTTGTCAAAAAAAGGTCTAATCTCTAGAAGGATAATGAGATTGTCTTTCAATAATCTTTGCATTATACATAAGTAGTAATCATTCAACTTGAAGAAGACCCTATTGCAATGTGGTTCTTGTGTAGTAGCTATTCAAGGAGTAGCTATGACATTAGCCATAGTTTTGTTCTTCCTATACTCTTCCACAAACATGCCTATGAATGTACTAGTATGTGGGTTTGAAGTAGATTCTCTGAACTGAGTCATCGTATGTTGGTAATTAGTGAGTGTGGAACACAGATTAGCAAAGTTCTAATAGCAATTGAGATAACTTCTCCCTCAATGCCTGCTGCAGATTTCTGATAAACATTCTTTGCAAGTCACTATCTAGTAGGGCAAAGGGGATCTTGGTAGAGATAGATTGATACCGAGTAATGAAATCTATAACCTTCTTAGTTGGCTTTTGTTTACAATGGACAAGGTCTACGATGGTTACCCTACTACCAATATTAGCTTGGAATCGTTTGAGGAACATATCCATATGCTAATCAAAAGTTTGGATGGTGTGATGAAGAAATGAGCTATACCATTCCAATGTAGTCCCCTTAAGAGAACATGAGAATAGATTAAGAAAGACAAAGTCCAAACTATGATAATCATTACATGTGGTCATGAACGAATCAATGTGCACATTAGGATATCCATCACCATTGAAACAATCAAACTTCAATGAATCAACCCCCTAGGGAAGGATGGTGATGTCAAGTGGGCTCTTGCGGTAATAGGAAAGCATCAAAGATTGGCCAAAGGTGGACACAAGGTTCATGAGCTGCAAGTCTAATTGTCCCATATTTTGTAATATGGTTTTTAGGACAGGATTAAATATCAACTTTTTTATATCAAAATGTAAAATAATTGTGTATATACATTACAAAAATGGCATATATGCCAACTCAATAAAAGTTATGTAAAATATGGCATATCCCATATAGAGATTGAAATACAAAATGTGGCATATGCCATATACATCCAAACACAATATGTGGTATATGCCATATAGATCTAAATACAATATGTGGCATATGCCATGTAGATCCAAAAGTGATGCTATACATTTGTAGAAATCCTAAACAACTGGTGGATTGTCAAAATGGAGTCTCTTTGAAGTACTTTGTGCCTCTGGGGATGAATGCACACTAACTATACAAACCACAAATTAGATTAATTATGTACTAGATAATTTATAATTGGACCAAATTAACATCAAAATCAATATGTATGTTCAATTATGATATTTGAAATTGAATTTTGATTACCTCATATGCGAGTCCTTTCCACAAAAGATGATCTATGTATGGTGCTCCCATATGACGATCAAGAGTCCTAGAATATACTATTGGCATATGCTCCAGAACACTATCGACTTAGCTAAAAGATTATAATATGAAAAAAATAAAATTGATACAAATTAGTGTATAATTCAACTGACAATGAAACTTAAACTAAACATATATCTAGATACTTCTATCTAGACACATCAAGAATATAAAAATAAACACATACATCTTGCAATGTGAAGTCAACTATGTTGGCATTCAATATTGATGAAAAGCCAATTGGTTGCTAATAAAAATGACAAGAATGTGAGACAATCGATCTATGCAAATATGTATAATCATTTAATACAATTGAAAAGTTAACATTTAAATTGAATCCTACAATAAATTATGTAAATTACATGAAAGCTCTCAAAACTAATAATTCAATAAAAATTGTGTTCAATTACGTTTCCTCGGTCAGTAGTGGTGGTGTCGGAGGTTGGAAAACATGGCATCTCACCTACACTAGGAGTTTCCTACAACACTTAAATGAGATTGACATATATAAATTAATATATAGTTTATTTAATGACAATTTAAATGAAATATGCATATACAGTATAAAATTTGTAAACATTTATGTGCAAAATAGTATACCATGTAACTCTCTAGGCCAAATGAAATGGCCAACATGGCGCTATGATGGACCTATGTCAAATCATCCTTTGACATCAACTATTAAATCGCACACAAATATACATGTTAGTATTAATATCTCTTATAAATATTAATTTTTAGTATAGTTTAATGTACTATGAAATTACAAGTTAAGTGTTATCACCATTTCATCTCTCGCACTTGATGTCTCTCCAACATATGCTTCCATCCCTCTCGTCTCATCTCCTACATGTGACATATGATGAACCTCATACTCGGCTATGTCAATGGGAGGCTCAATAGGATTTCTAGGTAGGCCTAAACATGTGCTCTTACACATGGTTCAAGTATATGGCACAAAAATATGTGGAGATGATGAGGGTACACCACCATTAACTAATACACTTGGTGTGCCAAGGTTAACCTACTAAGAAAAATAAGAGCTATGGGTGATCAAATGGAAAGTTAGAGGGTGTATGGTCATGATGTTCTGTGAAGCTACATTTACAACATTGTCTGGATGCTATATAGGAGGTGGGAGATGAATAGGAGGGGGAAACATATGGAGCTTGTACCACTCAAATTTCCCAAGGTCTATCCTCAGGCATTCCTCTACCCAAACCTTGGAAACTTCCGATGGCAAAACAATTGACTTTCTTACCCAAGATAAACTCAGCATATATTTTCCTAAGGAAATATAAGGGGACATCAAGGTTTTTGTTGGGTGGTTTATCAAAAACTATTCACCAATGGTCCCAAAAATTGATCTTTTATACCCTTAGGTTGGTACCATTTATTTAAATATTTGGGATTCCACACATCAACAAGTTATCCTATTCTAGGATTCTTAAAAAGTGCAACTAATTCAACTTTTAAAAAAATTCTCTTTAACTTGGTCATATGATAAGCCATCAACATATTGTTGCCTCATGGCATCTCACCAAGTTGTATAAATGCAACATGTTGGGATGTGAAGGTTTCCACATTCAAAATGATGACTAAGGAGAAAAACAAGGGTGCCTACACTAGATTTTAGAATTATCCTTCAATTTAGTCAAATTTACATTTATTAAATCTTGGATTGAAGGAGGATTTTGTTGGGGAGGGTTTGGTGGTGCAAGAGGATTTGGTGAATAGGGTTTTGATTGTCATCCATGGTTATACCTTATTGAAGTAAAAAATTGAAAGAAATAAGAAATTTTCAAATACAAACTACATTTTATATAAATTTAATCTAATTTCTCATTTCGTACCTTTAAACGAATGCAAAAACAAAACAATGGTAGAAAAAGTATGATTTGAACATACCTTGTTAAATTTACTAAAAAAAATTACTTTTTCAAAACAAATATTGTTACTACTTATCAAGTTGCCATTAGTTTTATATCCAAAGTCATTCTATATACTCTAGTCGGTTACTACTACCGAGATATTCAGTCGGTATGCATAGTTTATTCAGTTATAGAAGAAAGTAGTCACAGAGCCCAGTATGCACCGAGCTGTCTATTGAGTATCATTCTATGTCTACCGAGCAACAAAGATGACACACCGAGATGATATACACCGAGTGAAATGTGTTACTAGATTCATTGAACTTGGACACACATGAAAACGTGTTACAAGATCGAGGAACATAGAACCGTTATCACATTGGAAATTGCACTTAAATATTGTGTATGATTTTGAGGTCATCTAACCAATGAAATATTTTGCATGGTTATTCATTCGAGAAATCGTGTTTGTAAGATCGAAGCAATGAATCAGATCACCGACATAAGAGATCTATTTATACAGCATGGATTGAAGATAAAACCATAAGACATGGATAGACACAAGTGTATGAAGCAAGACATGTGTGATGCATGAGAAAGCACTAAGTGTAATAACTGTTACAGAGACATAGAGGTCACCGAGAAGGATTTTAGAGAACAAAAAAAGAACAAAGTAAACAGAAGGGTTTACCAAGTTACTTTATGGGTTACCGAGGTATTCTATAGGCAAGGTAATCTTATTTTGAGCACATAGAATTTGCTATAACATTCCAGATGTAAAGTTGCAGATAGTTGTAAAGATTTTATTGAAAATTTTGTAGTTGTAAGTGAAACCTTTAACAAGGTAAAAGACTCTAATCAAGCCTATAAATTGTAAAGCCTCTAACTGGGTGCAACATTTAGGTTAAGTGTTGTAAAATCCTTTAGCAAGGTAGATCTAATAGATCTTTATACTCCTAACAGGGTAAGCTATCACAAATAGCTAAATATGTAGCTCTAACCAAGCAACCTTTATTATTGTAGTAGTGAAGTTGTGGGTGCCATCCCCACTGCAGTTTTTCTCTCTAACCAAGATTTTCTACGTAACCAAAATATATATGTTATGGAGTGAATCATGTATGATAGTTATTTATTTATTTTAGCTTTATGTTATGTTACAGTAGGTTTTGGTTTATGCATAATAGTAAAGATAGTGTTGATAAAAGGATTTGAAGTACTGATTCACGCCTCCCCTCTCAGTACATTAGCTTTCCATATTGGGCCTAACAATTGGTATCAGAGCTTGTTTCTTGGAAAAGGGTTTAACTGCCTAAAGAGAAAGATCTTATCAATGGAAGGCTACAAACAATCTCAGAGGATTGTGTATCTACAAGAAGAATTGGATCATGTTAATCAAGTGATTGCAGACATGCAAAGGCAAATGTAGAAATCTCTGAAAGTTAGAAGAAGATTGTCTGATGATTTGCAGGACTCTCAAGAGCTGGTGGAACAAATTGAGACATCATCTAAGAACAGTATATCTGAAGAGACTAAAGAAATGATTGGAGCATTGAAAGAAAAGAATAAAGCACTGACTGAACAACTAAAAGCAATGAAAAGAGAACATGAGCATTTTAGCACACAGATGACTGAAAATCTTGATGCATTGAGGACAGTTGAGGATAACATAAGAGATATAGAAAGAGAAAAACAACAGCTTGAAGCATTAGTGTCTGAAAAGAATGATGAAATCACAAGGATGACTGGAATTCAACAAAATCTGTTAGATCAATTGGGTTATGCACATCATGAAGCAAATCTGAAAGATGATGAGAATCAAGGATTGAAACTTGAAGTATCAAGGTTGACCAATGAACTTGAAATAGAAAGGAAATCCAAAGAAACACTGAAGAAGAGTTATGAAGCATCAAAAATGTTGGATGAGCAACTGAATACAAGACGACCCTACAAAGATGCAGGACTCAGTTACAAAGGAAAAGACTCTACCGAGAAGGGAATCTGTACTACCAAGAGAGGAGAATCATCAAAGCAAGCTGGAATCAAGAAGAAATCAAAGGAAAGAAGCCTATTTGCAACTACTGTGGAAATCAAGGTCATACTGCCAACATGTGCCAAATCAGAAAAGGTAAGCAACCGAATGTCACTAATTCCAATGGTTATTGTTACAATTGCAATAAATATGGTCACACATCTAATCAATGTAGGACAAAGTCTGTTAAAAATTATCAGAAGGCAAAATTCAAAGGGTTTTGTAAAAACTGCAATAGATATGGACATAGTATCGAGAAGTGTTGGTTTAAGCAAAAGAACTACATGTGGTCTGCACACCGAGCAAATACTAGAAGTTACCGAACTCACACAGATCCTTACCGAAAATATTCTGCAGTACCATGGGATTACAATACAAGTATATGGTGTGAATGTTGTGGAAGATATGGTCATATAAGTGCCAACTACTTTATAAGGTTTGGAATGAACAATCGAAGATCATGGAGAAATCCTGGTATGGCATGTTTACATTGTCACAAAGTTGGACACTTGGTTGGACATTACAGAGATCAACCTAGAAAAGACACTAAGGAAATAAAAGAGAAATTAAAGATGATTTGGAAAAAGAAGGAAATTGTGTCAAATGAAGAAAGCACCTTACCTACCGAGTCAGGTGCTCCTATTCCAAATTAATCGGCAAAGGTATGAAGGGACTGCACTCTCTCAAAGTTAAATCTTAACAGTTCCAACTTTATTATGCACTTAATTCAAAATCTGCATAGTTAAGATGTAGTAGTAAGTTTGAAATTCTATCAAAGTCTTTTGGAGCACAATACAGGAAACCTGTCAAGTCAGTGAATACAAGAAACTTGTCAAGTCGGTGAATATAGGAAAACTGTCAAGTTGGTAAATGAAGGAAGTCTGGCTATTCGGTTAAAACACAAAAAAAGGGAAGAAAGTTTAGTGGAACCGAGTGCATTTAATGTTTTTGACCTAACCTGCATGGAGCCCGATAAGGTATATTGTGTACTTAAAGCATTTTCACATTCATTTTCACTCACCAAGTTTTCAAGAAGAGCAGAGCAGAGCAAATCAAGGCGATCAAACCTCCTACAAAGCAAAATTCAAGGTATTTACATCAATCTCATTGCATTGTTAAGCTGGTGTATCGATCTTATCAAGTTATTATTATCTACTAAGTGTGAAGCGTCTACCATTTGTAAATTCTCAAACCCTAAGGATCTTTGTTAGTTTTTATCTGGAATTTACAATGGCACCTAAGATCCAAGACCCTATTGTTGTCAATAATGTTGAGAAGCCCTCACTAAAATACTCTTTAACTCCCAAAGTTGCATCTGAACTGGATGACAAAACCGCATTTTCTCTCATCCCAGATAGAGTATTATTAGTCGAGGATGTGAGATTCTTCACCAAATATCGTGTTGAAGAACTCGGTCACGTTGAAATCAAAGATTCCTATGATGAATTGTGCACCGATGGTAAAATGGATAGCAAGTATGAGCATATTAAGATCAAGGGATTGACTGAAGCCCTACCCTATCCCCATGTGTTCAAACCCTAGTGGGTCAAATTTGTTCTAAGCAGAGTTCATGATGACTTCATGTGGCTAGAAGAGCAACCGTTTAAGATCACCAAGGAAATTATTCATTTGATCACCAGTTACCCTATCTATGATCATGCCCAAGCCTAGAAAATGATATCACAAAAAGAATTGATCAGTTTGACTGGAGTAGAATCAAATTGCAGAGGTCTAAAATTAAACAATGTCACTGATGCAAAACTAAAATTTGCTATTAGAGTAATTGGTTACTGTTTCTTCCAATCGGCAAGGGAAAACAATGTACCCTGTGCAGCAGTGGACTTAGCATATAAAATTGTGAAGAAAGGCATGAAAATTGATTTATGTGAGGTATTACTGAAAAATCTATTTGAGAATCTGAACACCATCAGGAAGCCGAAGAAGAACAACTCGGCTAATACACTAAAATTTGGATCACTGTTAGTATGCATGTTTTTCTACTTTGAGAAGTTCTTTCCAACAGTCGGTAAAGTTGTTTGGGAACTACACCGACCAATCACCCATCAGATCAATGACTTCATCAAGAAGCTAGGTGATAATTTGAGTGATATAATGGATGATTACTTCAGCAAGTTTCAGGAGAAAATGCATAACAGGTACCGGATTCCACCCCAGCTAGTGGAGAAATACAAAGATGACATATGTTTTGAAGTAGACATTGATTACTATTATGTGAATGTTGTGGAACCTAGAACTCAATCTTTGCCACCCATCAGTTATGAAATTGATTTTGACCTCACACAATAACAAATAGATGCATTCCTTACATTACCTAGGCATGCTACTGAGCTGAGGTATGGAACCTATGAAGAAGTGAAGGAAAAGGTAAAAATGAGCATTGTAGTACCCAAAGCTACAAGAAAGGCAACAAAGATGATAAAGGCATTAATGGAGAAATTCAGAGAAGATTATTCCTCCACACCTGTCAAAGGCGCTCTAGCTATTACCGAAGAGGAATCAGAAGCCCAAGAGGTAGCTATAACACTAAGCACCAAATTGCCTAAGGGAAAAGTGTTGAAAAGAAAGAAACAGGATCCATCAAAGGTCTCACTGACTCCTCCAACAAAGCGTCCTAACACAAGAGCATCAGCGGCTTCACCGAGTAAGAAAACAAAGAATGTTACTGTTCCAAAGGTAATCAAAACCTACAAGAAATCTACTTGGAGACTCATTTTGTCAAAAGAGTCTAGTGACACTGAATCTAAAGATGCAAGCAAATTTCATATTGTCAAGAGCAAGAAGGTAAATGTACATAGTGTTGAAAACTTTTGTACTAATCTAAAGGAATATGGTGGATTTGGAGGATTCAGATATGTTAAGTATGAATCCAAATCTGCTGATGAAAAGTGACAAATTGAAGAAGCTATCATCTGCACACTTCTAAAATTCTGAGTGGTCCCATTGGAAGTATGTAATTCTCTTCCAAAAGAATTATATGCACATATTGATAACAGGTGGCAATATGCCCTAGACTCGGAGAAACAGATCAGAGAAAGAAGTCTGGTACATCTCTTTCCTTACATGTTGGTAGATGAGATCAAGGATCATTTGAAAAATAGCCAAACACAATTCTTAGTCAAGCAAACGGCCTTGAAACTGATGAATGGCTTATATATTGAAGTGGAGAAGGAAAAAAAAGAACAATGGTAGGAAATCTTTCAAAGAAAGGATGCTGGTGAGCAATCTACAGTTGAAATAATTGATGTCACTGAGCAAGATCTTGATGTCACCGAACAAGACCCTACTATCACCATTCAAATAGATGAAGATATCATGGATACAAAGGCACTAGAATAGGAAATGATAGAAGGCAATGCTTATGCCCAGCTTGTATCCAGTGAATCAGTTTTGGAACAAGTTCAGCCTTATCCACCAGTCAATCAACCTATCTCAACCGAAGCCCCTCAGGATACGGAGCAAGGCACCAAAGGTCACAAGTCTACAACAGAAGGTACTTCTTAAGAATAGACCTCTCAAGCACCTTCTAGCACTGAAAATGTTGCTACTGAGACACCAAGCACCGAGACACCAAAGGATACTACAGAGGCTAAAGTTACCAACCAAAGTGTTGCCTCTACCGAGCAACCTGCTGACGGTCCTCAAGCCTCACAAGCCATTGTCTTAGTTCAATCGGTGAAAGGTAAAGAAAAGAAGCTAAAAAAGAATAGTTTCAAAATTGATTTGTCAAAACCAATAGTGTTGCCCAATGTTGATATATCTAAATTAAAGGGGCAAGAACTCATTGATTTTGGTGAACTATGTAAAGCAAAGGCTGAACAAGAGAAGCAAATGGCCATACAAAAGAAGAATAAAGTACTTCAGAAGGTGAAGACACTATTGACATATATGCTACCTACAGCTACAGTGTCAACCGATGCAGCCATCCATATTCAACTGGATGAACTCCTTAAATAGATAGAGACATCTGGAGTAGATGCATCCGAATATTTGAGCAAGCTAAAAGACAAGGAGCTCACTGCTAAAATGATAGAAGAGGTATAGAAATGCATTGTTGTTGGCAAAGTCAAACTTGTCAAATTTATTGTTGAGTTGTCCCCTCAACTCAAGCACATTCTTTATTTATTTCAGAAACTCTATACATTTTCTTTATTGAGAAAGAGATCATTGATCTCTCAAATAAGTTGACCCCAATACTCAATTCAGTTCAGAACTTTTATACCAAGCTTCAACAGCTCATGGCTCAACAATTGGAACTAAGGAATGAGGAACACAAGATCCGGATGGACATAATGACACTTTAGACATTATTCCTTCCTCATATTTCATCTATCCAAGAACAGATCAACCGAGCCACATTTCTATCTACTACACAAGAGGGAATCACCTTAGATGGCTTAATATTATTATTGGCTAATATTCAAGCACAAACTTCCTTAATGGATAGTGTAAAGGATGCACTCTCTATCGCCCTCACCGACGCACGGACCAAGTACAAATCTATTTTTGACCAATTGCCACCACCGAATGGTAACTAAATTTTGAAGTTTGTCAAAAAGGGGGAGCGATATAGTATTCAAAGTATCAAACAATAGGAGTGTAGTATACAGGGGGAGTATACCGAGCAGAGTGAGCAGAGTATCCAAGAGCACTGAATCGAGCAATGAACAAAGCAGAATAAGCAAAGAACAAGAGCAACACACTGATCATTGATCACCGGGCATACACATCAAAACTTTTGTATAGTATATTGATAAGGGGAGTATATCTAATTATACTATTTCATTGACTAGTGTATATACTATCAGCTTAGTCAAATTTTGTAAAGTATATAGATTTTTGAGTGATGACTTTGAAAGTAGTTTTGTCAAACATCTCAACTAATGTCAAAAGGGGAGATTGTTACTACTTATCAAGTTTCCATTAGTTTTATATCCAAAGTCATTCTATATACTCTAGTCGGTTACTACTACCGAGATATTCAGTCAGTATGTGCAGTTTAGTCGGTTGTAGAAGAAAGTAGTCACAGAGCCCAATATGCATTGAGCTGTCTACCGAGTATCATTCTATGTCTACCGAGCAGCAAATATGATACACCGAGATGATATACACCGAGTGAAACGTGTTACCAGATTCATTGAACCTGGACACACATATGAAAACATGTTACAAGATCGAGGAACATAGAACCGTTATCACATTGGAAATTGCCCTTAAAGATTGTGTATGATTTTGAGGTCATCTAACCAATGAAATATTTTGCATGGTTATTCATTCAAGAAATCATGTTTGTAAGATCGAAGCAATGAATCAGATCACCGACATAAGAGATCTATTTATACAGCATGGATTGAAGATAAAAGTGTAAGACATGGATATACACAAGTGTATGAAGAAAGACATGTGTGATGCATGAGAAAGCACTAAGTGTAATAACTATTATAGAGACACAGAGGTCACCAAGAAGGATTTTAGACAACAAAAAAAGAACAGAGTAAATAGAAGGGTTTACCGAGTTACTTTATGGGTTACTGAGGTATTCTATAGGCAAGGTAATCTTATTTTGAGCACATAAAATTTGCTATAACATTCCAGATGTAAAGTTGCAGATAGTTGTAAAGATTTAATTGAAAATTTTGTAGTTGTAAGAGAAACCTTTAATAGGGTAAAAGACTCTAATCAAGTCTATAAATTGTAAAGCCTCTAACCGGGTGCAGCATTTAGGTTAAGTGTTGTAAAATCCTTTAGCAAGGTAGATCTAATAGATCTTGATACTCCTAACAGGGTAAGCTATCAGAAATGGCTAAATATGTAGCTCTAACCGAGAAACCTTTATTATTGTAGTAGTGAAGTTGTGGGTGCCATCCCCACCACAGGTTTTCTCTCTAACCAAGAGTTTTTGTGTAACCAAAATATGTGTGTTATGGAGTGAATCATGTATGATTGTTATTTATTTATTTTAGCTTTATGTTATGTTATAACAGTTTTTGGTTTATGCATAACAGTAAAGATAGTGTTGATAAAAGGATTTGAAGTACTGATTCACCCCTCCCTTTTCAGTACATTAGCTTTCCATATTGGGCCTAACAAATATCAGATAGTTTCTAATGTTTGATGTGCTTAGGCTTACATTTTACCACATGTGGCAACATGTACTTTCTCCTAACCCAAGCAAAAAGTCAAAACAAATTTTCACATTTTTGAGCAAAGGAAAAACACATTTTTTTTCACATTGCCCCCTTTTGGCCTACCATGATCCTACACTTACCCTCTTATCTTATGAAAAACTACTTTATCCTTCATAGATAATCAATTTTTTCTTTAAGGGACAAATCTAGATTTGTCTAAACTTATTTCATTCCACTATTTAGCACTTATTATTAATTATTTTAATTTTTTAGATAAAATTTTGAGATAATAAAAATTGAAAATAAAAACTATAATTATTTTGCTTTAATGTGTAGGAAAATGTCAAAAACTAACCAAAATCAGAGTATATCTTATCTTATGAAAAAACTACCTTATCCTTCACTAATAATCCTTAATTTTATTAAGAGAAAAAAATAGATTTTTCCAAGTTTATGTCATTACATTAAATTATATAAATATGCATTTCTCTTACTTGAAGTTACTTTCAAATTTATCACAAACTTTTCTTTGCTTGTACATTGAGGTGACCAACTTTATATGTTGTTGTGGAATATTACCAAGTTAGATTTTAAGTAACCATTGTTTTTGATGAAGTAAAAACAGGTTTTAAGGGACCGGAAACCCAATTACATTTGAAAGATGTTCAAGAAGGAAACAAAACAAAATAGCTGCAAAAGACTGGTAGAAAAACCAGTAGCAGAGAAAAGGACAGCAAGAGGCCAACAAGAAATTGACCACAAGCCCAGCATTACAAGAAAATTAAAAACTCTTCATGGTTTCCTCTGCATTTTGAACCAAGAGCATCATTGCCTTGGCCGCTTCCCTCAAGTCGGTGTTTTCTTGAATAATCTGACTCTCTTTCATTTTTGTGTCCTTCTCAGTAGTAGTCTGCCTGGTTCTATGCCTAGGGGTCTGGTGGGTTAGGCTGGAAGTTGGAGAATCTTCTATAATTATCAAGTTCTTCTCTTGGTTTTTCTTTTCTAGATGATCCACCAGCACATTCATATTCTGGGAATAAACTTTAAGGACCTGGAGGTTGTGGTTCATAAGGCTTTTCAATGCTTTCTCATTACGGGCCATCTGGGTGTTGACATTGTCTTTGTCCTCCTCCACCTGTTCTTTCATGGTTTTAATAACGTCCTCCAAATGTTTCAGGTCGCCTTTTATCAGATCTTTCTCCAGCCAGTCCTCCATTTCCATTTCCTCCTCCACTTCACTGTTTTCCATCTCCTCATTCTGTTTCCCAGAGTCAAACATCTTAATCACCTTATTGATCTTATCTTCCAGCTTCCTTTGCTTACCCTGCATGTTGGTGATGTTTTCAACAACCCACTTCTGAAAATTGAAGAATTCAAGGGTGCAGTTGCGGGTGGTGTCCAGGATGGTATCCGCAGAGTCCTTGCTCTGTTCAGTCTCCTCAGCATTAGGGTTGTCACCCTCCTTAGGATTCAAAGCCTCATTCTCACTTTCTGAGCCCTTAGGGTTGGAGTGAAGATTCTCAGAATTTCCCTCTTCCTCCCCTTCACCATAGTTCTCCTCCTTGTTAGGCTCCATTTCAATATCATTGTCCTTATCCTTTCCCTCTTCTTCATCACAATGCACGTCCTTTTCTTCATGCTCTATTTCAACCTTCCTTTTTTTATGGGTAGGGGAGCTGGGTTGATCCCCATTCGAATCAGAGTCTTTGCATTTCTCAGATATCTGAGCATTGATGATCAAAGGATCATCCTTGGTTTCCCTAGCCTTATCCTTAATATGTTCATAAATAAGCAGGATGAGTCCCTGGTGTGCTAAAGGATAGGAGTAGGATGAGTCCCTAGTGCATTAATATGTTCATAATATGTTCAGAATTTCCCCCTTAATATGTTTAAGTAACCATTGCTGATGTTGCAAATTTAGCTAAATTTATTTCAAAAAACATTCAAACTATAAAAATGATAAATATTGGAGATTTGGAATGGTAAAAATTTTATTTAAATATTTATATATATATTTTTTAATTATATGCAATTTGTTTATAATTCGTTTGGATTTGACTGTGTAGATTTTGGTGTTGCCAACGTTTTAGATCAAACACCATGATCCATCATCAGGGAAAGAGAGCAAGTGAGAGGACAAGAGATCAAAAAATGAGAATGCTAGCAAACCTAGAAGATTAAAAATATGGAAGAACATGTACAAGGACAGAGGCACAAAAATAAAGGGGAATAAAAAATAGATAAATGATGAGCATATTCCCCCTAATGATAACCGAGAAGAGGCCAACAATATTCAAAATAAATCTTGGAGTGCTCCTAATGATAACCTCCTAATTGTTAATGAGGTTATTCCTTATGATAACAAAGAACATGAGCATATTTCCCTTAATGATAACCTCTAGAATGCTAGGAAGGAGAGGCAGGGAGAGGCTGAGAGAGAGCTGAGAAGATAATCATATTCCCCCTTTGGGTTGTATGTCAGAGACGTGAACCACCAACTAATTATAGGAATTTTCTCTTTTATCTACTCTCACATCCACCTTTGACTCCTTTTGCCCTTCCAAAATATGCATTGTCTATGGCGTATGCACCAAGATGGGGGACCAAAAAGATGCCAAAAATCATTTTGGTCCTCAAAAGCCCATTTGGCACATGCCAAATGCAAATTCAATGTTTAAACATTGATTCATTTGTATTTTGGAAACCATTTTCTGCTATCCCGCATTTTGGCCTGTATATCTCGCCTTCTAGATTGTGCATGCCAAATAGAGACATAGTTTTGGCTTCCAGTAGTGTGAGATCTTCATCAAAATGGCACCACGACATTGAGGGGGTCGAAGAGGTATGTATTTCTATTTTTTTATTCTCTATTTTTTGTTTAAAATATGGATTAAATAAGGTATTTAAATTGAAAGTTGTTTTAAATTTCAAGAAATCAAAATCCATCTGAAAATGTTGAAAACCCACCACCACCTCCTCATGAAGAGCCTTCTGAAGAAGAGGCATGGCCAAGCCCTCCCCTAATTCTTAGACATCCCCCAAGAACATAAGAAAACATATTAGGGAAAATTGAAAACAACAAAAAATAACTTGAGGAGTTGATAAATAGGCTGAAAGATCCTAATTTCACAACCTCTCATGGGACAAGCCTTGCGGAGTCACTAGAATCTATTGTAGCCCATGTAGGTTTAGTGAGTGGTCAAATTAATATGTGGTCCAACAAAAGAGAAGAAAAAAAAAATTATGCAAACAAGTTATCATATATGATGCAGTAAAGAAAAAGAAGATAAACAATGTTGACCTGTGTGCACTTTTCACAGACCCTAGAACCAATCAACCCTTACAACCTGGATGTAGGAGGTTCCCTATCCATTGGTACCACCATGAAGGGATACGAAATAAATTTTGGGATAGGTGGTGGATGGTTTTTTATCAGCCACAATGTAATAATCATGAGGTGCCTCAGTACTTTTTGAGGAAACTCTATTGTGAGTTTGTCCTCAATGAGATCCCTAACTATTTTGACTACCTAAATTTTCAAGGTAGGCGTGAGGGATCATCACATGACCAAGCAAGGGCACAGCATGACCCAAACCTAGCACTGATACCCTTGGGTAGACCTATGGTGTAGCACATGACTATTCCTTCCATTGTGAAGGACAATGTCGAGGTGGATACCTTAGAGTCCATTAACTCATTAACTTAGACCCACATACAATATGTCGAGCCTCTAGTACCTGTTGATGCAAATGAATCTTATAGGCCTCAAGTTCCATCTCACTATTGTTATTCATGTTGGGCCCTTTGCACTTATCAACCTGATAGTAGTCAACATGCACCTACACAGCAGCCATCTGCTACAGAGAATATGGTCATGACAGAGTCTCTGTTGAGTGAGACATTTAGCATTGATACCCAGGTAAATTCTTGCAACTTTCTTTAATTTTGTTTATGAAATTTTATTTTGAAGTGTTAGAATAACTAAATTAGTACAATGATTGTGATAAAAATTTAGGGTCAAAGTATTTTTACTACCTATGACATTCCCCCAACCACATTTTACATGACACCAATGAGCAATCGAGTAGGTTTTCAATAAATAATTCAAATTTTACATGTGAATAGTCAACATTAGATTAATGGTTTTCTCATAAGTCACTTTAGATGTCAAATAGCTTGGTGTTGGAGCTTCGACATCAACACCTCGCAGTGAAGTTCATCGAGGCACTTACACTGAGCTAACCTTTATTCATTGACAATGTAGTAAAATAAGTTTAGTAGTTTTGATAATTGAATAATAGTTATTGTTTCATTTTTAGTTGTTGACATTAGATACTCCTCCTGATGTTTGAGCTACATTGGATCATGGTGTTGCTGTAGCAGTAGCAAGTTCAAAAGCTTTGACAGAGGTATGAGACAAATTAGTACATTTCAATTATTCTTTTAATCGTCTATATGGAAAATTATAATGATACTTGTATGTAATTTAATTTCTATCATAATGCTTGTTGTAGGGCCTTGTCACTCTTGAGCATGATCATCCCCCCATTGTGGATGGACAGAGTGATTATATGTTTGCAATAAGTAATTGTTCTATTATTTGTCATTCTACAATTTATTTTTTATATATATTATATATTGATGTTTATAGTTTTGATTGTATCAGTTGGAGCTCCAGAGAAGTCTAGAAAGGACGACTAGTGAGCGCATTCGAAAGATGCCAGTATCGTGTATATCTCCATCCCCTCGACAGTTGAAGGCAACTCATGATCTATTTCTTGGTGCTAGTGGGAAATTAGTAGACTAGGGGCCTTTATTGTATGCCTGAATGGCATTTTTTAGAATATGTTTTGTATTATGTATATGTTACATTTTATTGTCATATGGCTTTTGGCAAGTCATCCCATTGTATTGGATATATATGGTATTCTCTTATCGACATGAAACACTTTAAGACTTTAGGACTATTTTGGTTAATGTGAATCATATTAGAACTATTATCCAAAATCACATATATAAATTTGATGATTGATATTGAGTTTCTCTGATTGTAGAAACATTTTTGTATGTGAAATATTATATATGCTATAGGTTTTTTCTACAATTCTTATTATGTATTTATTAATTGAAATTAATTCTTGTTTGATAATTCAACTTCATAACTTGGTAACTAGTAAATATATTTATTTTCATGTCTAGAATTTCTATTTTGTCATAGTCCATAGAGACAAACAATAGTAACATTATCCTAGTTACATTTTTAGTTTCAATAACTAGTCTCTTCACTTTAGTTAGATTTGGTTTATTAGTGTTAAACTAAGTTAGAAAGTCTTATTTTGCACTAGTCTGCATATATGCTTAAGAAATAAATTACTCTTGTAATTAGGTTTTTCCTTTTCTTTCAAGTAAAAGCTAGATGTCAACTCTTACATCAAATCTGGACCCTATAAACTAGTTTCAAAATTCAGATAATTTTTATTTATACCCATTCACACTAAAAACAAAATGATCACATTGTATTTAAAAAAAATTAAAATCATGATTGGGCGACTTGGCGACCAAAAGAATGCCATACCTAGTGATAACCTAGCCTCCTAGATGCACTCACATGATGATCCATGCCCAGGATGACCATAACGAAATTGGTGATATGTTGCACGGGCTCCGAGATACACGACGTCAAAGTTTGACTATTTTCACACTTAGAGCGCTGAAGGGAAAGTGTCACTAAGGTGTGGCTCAGAATGATCAAGCAATTTGGAAAGCGAAAGAAAGGCATACCTAGGGTAAACATGGACACCCAGACATGCTCGCACTGATGGTTCATTTCCATGACGAGCGGAATGAAAGTTGTGCTAACCTTGCACTTAATGAATTTGATGGTTTTTGATGTGACAAAAAAAGTGTGACCACGAGAAAATGGATTTGAGTTGTCCGAAAGTGAGATATATTTTTGTACTCATCCACTACACAACCCCATAGGTTCATATGGTTTGTCCATAAGTACAATGGGCTCCAAGATATGCGACATCAAAGTTTGATGGTTTTCACACTTTGAGAGCTCAAGGGAAAGCTTCGCTAAGGTGTGACTAAGAATGATCGGGGGACTTGGGGAGAAAAACAAGGGCATACCTAGCATAAACCTGACCACCCAAATGCACTCGTGCTGACTATTCATTGCCACGATGACAAAATTTGTGCTATTTTGCTACCTCGCATGAATGCATTTGATGGTTTTTTATGCGAGAGAAAAAGTGTGACCATGAGAGTTGTCCGAAAGAGGGAGAGGTTTTTGTAGTCATCCACCACATGACCCTGTAGGTTTAGATGGTTTGTCCATATGTGCCATGAGCTCTGAGATACGCGGTGTCAAAGTTTGACAGTTTTTAACACTTTGAGTGCTCAAGGGAAAGCGTCACTAAGGTGTGGTTCAGAATGATCGGGAGACTTGGGGAGAAAATAAAGGGCATACCTAGTGTAAAATTGGCCACTCAGATGCGCTCATGCTGAAGATTCATTTCCATGATGAGCGAAACAAAAGTTGTGCTATTTTGCCACCTTGCACTAAAAGCATTTGAGGGTTTTTGATGCGACAGAAAAAGTGTGACCATGAGCAAATGGATTTGATTTTTCCAAAAGTGAGAAGTCATCCACTATATGAACCTATACGTTTAGATGACTTGTACATATGTGCCATGGGCTCTGAGATACGCGATGTCAAAGTTTGACAGTTTTTAACACTTTGGGCACTCAAGGGAAAGTGTCACTAAGGTGTGGCTCAGAATGATCGAGTGACTTGGGGAGAAAACCAAAGGCATACCTAGCATAAACTCAGCCACCCAGACATGCTCGCACTAACGTTTCATTGCCACGATGAGCAGAATGAAAGTTGTGCTATTTTGTCACCTTGCACTGAAAGCATTTGACGGTTTTTTATGCGACAGAAAAAGTATGACCACAAGCAAATGGATTTGAGTTATCTGAAAGTGAGAGAGTTTTTTGTATTCATCCACTACATGACCCCATAGGTTCATACGTCTTGTCCATATGTTCCATAGGCTCTAAGATATGTGACGTCAAAGTTTGACGGTTTTTAACACTTTGAGCACTCAAGAGAAAGCGTCGCTAAGGCGTGGCTCAGAATGATCGAATGAATTGGGGAGTGAACAAAGGGCATAAATAGCATAAACCCAACTACCTAGATGCACTCACATTGATGGTTCATTGTCATGACAAGCAGAACAAAAGTTGTGCTATTTTGGCACCTTGCACTGAAAGCATTTGATGGTTTTTGATGCAACCAATAAAGTCTAGGCATGGGAAAATGGATTTGAATTGTCCAAAAGAGAGAGAAGATTTTTTATTTGTCCACTACATGACCTTGTAGGTTCAGATGGTTTGTCCATACGTGCCACGGGCTCTGAGATATGTGATGTCAAAGTTTGATGATTTTCACACTTTGAGCGCTAAAGGGAAAGCATTGCTAAGGTGTGGCTCAGAATGATCAGGTGACTTGGGGAGAGAAAGAATGGAATACCTAATGTAAAACTAGCTACCCAGATGCGCTCATGTTGATGGTTCGTTGCCATGATGAGCAGAAAAAAAGTTGTGTTATTTTGCTACCTTGCACTAAATGCATTTGATGGTTTTTGATGCGACTGACCACGAGAAAATGGATTTGAGTTGTCCGAAAGTGAGAGAGGTTTTTGTATTCATCCACTACATCACCCCGTAGGTTTAGATGGTTCATCCATATGTACCATGAGCTCCGAGATACACGACATCAAAGTTTGACGGTTTTCACACTTTGAGCGCTAAAGGGAAAGCGCCGCTAAGGTGTGGGTCAGAATGATCGAGTGATTTGGGGAGAGAAAGAATGGAATACCTAGTGTAAACCCAACCACTTGGATGCACTTGTACTAACATTTCATTTCCATGATGAGCGGAATGAAAGTTGTGCTATTTTGTTACCTTGCAATAAATGCATTTGACAGTTTTTTATGCGACAAAAAAAGTGTGACCATGAGAAAATGGATTTTAGTTGTCTGAAAGTGAGAGAGTTTTTTGTATTCATTTACTACGTGACCTTGTGGTTCAAAAAATTCATCCATACATGCCACGGGCTCTGAGATACACGACATCAAAGTTTGATGGTTTTCACACTTTGAGCGCTCAAGGGAAAGTGTCGCTAAGGTGTGGCTCGGAATGATTGGGAAATTTGGGGAGAAAAAGAAGGGAATAAATAATGTAAACTCAGCCACCCATATGCCCTCAATTTGACGGTTCATTTCCATGACAAGCGAAACAAAATTTGTGCTATTTTGCTATCTTGCATTGAATGCATTTGATAGTTTTTGATGTGACAGAGAAAGTGTGACCACGAGAAAATGGATTTGAGTTGTCTAAAAGTGAGAGAGGTTTTTGTGTTCATCCACTACATGACCCCATAGATTTAGATGGTTCATTCATACATACCATGAGCTCCAAGATATGCGACGTCAAAGTTTGATGATTTTCACACTTTGGGCGCTCAAAGGAAAGCGTCGCTAAGGTGTGGCTTAGAATGATCAGGAGAATCGAGGATCGAAACAAGGGAATACCTAGTGTAAAAGTGGCCACCTTGATGCACTCACACTAACTGTTCATTTCCATGATGAGTGGAATGAAAGTTATGCTATTTTGCTACCTTGCACTGAATGCATTTGACAGTTTTTTATGTGACAAAAAAAGTGTGACCATGAGCAAATGAAATTGAGTTGTCAGAAAGCATGAGAGGTTTTTGTAGTCATCCCCCACATGACCCCATATGTTTAGATAGTTCATCCATACATGCCACAAGCTTTGAGATACGTGATGTCAAAGTTTGACAGTTTTTCACACTTTGAGCGCTCAAGGGAAAGTGTCGCTAAGGTGTGGGTCAAAATGATCAGGTGACTTGGGGAGAAAAACAAGAGATACCTAGCGTAAACCCAGCCACCCAGACATGCTAGCATTGACGGTTCATTTCCACGATGAGCAGAATGAAAGTTGTGCTATTTTTCTACCTTGCACTGAATGCATTTGATAGTTTTTTATGCGATAGAAAAAGTGTGACCACAAGAAAATGAAATTGAGTTGTTAGAAAGTGGGAGAGGATTTTTTAGTCATCCACCACATGACCCCATAGGTTTAGATGGCTCATCCATATGTACCATGGGGTCTGAGTTACGCGACATCAAAGTTTGACAGTTTTCCACACTTTGAGCGCTCAAGGGAAAGCATTGCTAAGGTGTGGCTCGGAATGATTGGGCGAATTGGGGAGAAAACCAAGGGTATACCTAGAGTAAACCCAACCACCCATATGCATTCTTGCTGACAGTTCATTGCCATGATGAGCGAAATGAAAGTAGTACATGTGTTGCAATCTTTATTTTCTAGTTCCCTCTAAATATCAATGTTCTAAAAAGGTAACTTGAAGAAGTTGTTTGTGCTACTAATATGAGTCTAATTATTGAATATGTGATAAAATATCTTATTATTTTAGCATTTACTCTTTCTATGCAAAAATCACATAAGTGAAATAAAAATATATTGCATAGAAGTATCTTGTGGTGACATTTAATATTACAATGCCTATAATATTTCATTTGTACAAATATACAGGTCACATGTACATATATCCAAATAACCTTGATATTACACTTTAATTTATTGCATTTAAATTGAATTCAATGAACCATCTGGATCCACTCTACTCTTTATTGTGTTAAGAATTGCCTCATGGTCAGACTCACCAACCTTCCATAGGTTTTGATTCAGTGGTCTACCCCCATATTTAGTCAAGTGAACATTTGATGCCACCTCAAGGTTCGAATAATGAAGAATCTTTCTATGTGTCTCAAAGTCCTCAAATAACCACAAGTTAATTTTCTTCAATTTGTACCTCCTAAGCCATGTACCGATAACAATGACTGATCCTATAGGGTATTCAATGTTTTCACCATCTACCATAGGGCCATCCAATTTCTTTTTTTCCTCCACACAATGACATAGATAATAATATACTCCTTCTTCATTGTCTTCAGCTGCAATAACTACATAAACATGCCTTGCAATCATATTTTCATTTATGCACATCAATAGAGTGAACAAATAGATATAAAATGAATTTTATTAAATATGTATGTAGATAATTTATCTGGTTGGACTAGATCTGACACATAGTCAAAGTCAATTGATGCTTCCATCTGTGTGAGTTGCAATGCTATCGGGAGTCGATATGTCTCAAGTGGGCTTAGAGTTCTCGTACACCATTCATCGACCCACTCCTTTGACTTGCACTCATTCTATGATTCATTTGTACAAGATGAACAAAAGCACACCATATGTCATGTATGTATAGTTCATGAACCTACATTAGAGATTCTAAAAGAGTGTAGCTCACTCGATCCTGTCAATGTACAACAATCCTCATATTTTGTAATGTTAGTATCATCTATCAACCAAAAAAATCTATGAATTGAAGAATCTCCTTAATTACCTAGACCCATTTTATCATTACACCACTCAATAATAGCTCTCACATTTATCAGCTTTTCTATATCTATGTACTTTAACTCTTCTTGTGCCAAGGCTCTTTTGATACATGCTCTCGCACCATCATTCTCCCCCTTTCCATGCTCGGCTTCACAAAAATTCCACATATATTGAACACTAGTTCTCTTATGCATTCTGCTCAACCAATAAAATATTCGACAGTCCTTGAATTATGAGGCACAATTATCTAACCATATGATATGCTTGCGGAATGAAATACCCCTACTACCCAAATTATGATAGAATATCTCAAACCAACCTTGCATAAATTCCATAGAATGTTAGTGATCATCACTAATATAGAAGTGACACACCCTCAAAATATTCCTATTTTCATCTGTGGTATCAGCAACATGCATGAATGCTATATGCACAAATATAGAAACTTGTATGGAGTTGTAATACTGGGATTGAACCTCATTTTGTGGCTTTAGTGTGTAGTTCTCTATGAAGTCAACAACTAAAATTATGGTATCAAGTGGAAATGTGTCCTTGCATATCTTGAATTGCAAGTCCAACCATCGAGCTCTATTGGTATTCCTTGCATGCTGGTACAATATTTTATCACACAAAATGCCCATAAACTGATACACAGGAATCTTTTCAGTGACAAAATCACACTTTTTTGCTTCTTTTCCATCTTTTATGTTGTATGTCACTGTCTTATATTTTCCAAAATTAAGTAGTTCATTCACAATAACATGTGTACTATCCGTACGTTCACACATTAGAAAATTTTGCAAGCCACCGCAATGAACACATGTGCCATCCAAGCATACTTTATTGTAAAATTGTTGACCATCAACTCTTTCACATAAGATGGTAGATATGAATCCCCTTGAAGATCTAGGTGGAGCCTTTAAGCTACATTCCTGCAAAATAATATTATTATGCAAATCTACACATATATGTTGATAAGCATCACAATGATAAGAAACTTCAATATGTACTCTACAACAACAAGTACTGCGTGTGTGATTTATTTTGACATAAAAAGGTTTTACCATTTCAAAAAATCTTTCACTAATTTTAATTTGAGGATACATTTATAAAAATTTGGTAAAAAATTGTGTTTGAGTCATATCCAAAAAATGCTTCGGATGTGGATCGCGGATCTCACTACCAATTCTGCTCCTTACAACATCTCTTTGATTAGGAAAGACCCTTGTGTTAGTCTTCCAAAATTCTTCAATCAAGGATCTCAAGGCTTTAACAATTGCTTTATCTTTTCGCGGTAGTCTACCAAAGAATGCCCATAATTCTTTGTCATTTGGATCTTCAACTCTTTCACACCTTCCCATGGCTCTCATTAGGGATTTTCTGCTTATTTTCATTTCTTTAATTGTCTTTCTAATGAGCCAAGATTTCTTGGTTTGAGTGCTTACTATTGTCGATGTGAGGACACGTCATGTGACATTGTTATCTTTTGTGCGTGATGTAGAACCCACACTCTCATATGCACTCATTATATTCTTCACAATTGATTTCTCACTTGAATCATCTGATGCTCTTAGACCAATAATTCTCATGATGGGCCTAAATTTTAGATTTCTCATCATTTCAACAAATAGTTGACATCTTTTGGTCTCATTTAACTTCTCAAAATACAATCTCCATATTTGGTTAGCATATCTTTGACAAGTACGCTTTGGAATCTTATCAACCATTGGTTGCAAAATATTAGTATCAATATCAATCAAATACTTAGGCTTTGTATGCAAAATTATAGGAGGTGTTCTCAAAGTTTGAGTTGCCTCAATATTAGGAATGTTAACAACATTAGGGATAGATGGCATACCTTCAAATGGAGATGAAAATGACGGTGTACCTTGAAAATGATATTTAGAATATGGTGTAACTCCAACATTTAAAGTTGTGTGTGATGTACTTGCAATGAGAGATGTAGAAGATGATGTAACTCCAACATTTGAGGACAATGGTGATGTACTTGCAATGTGAGATGTTGTAGAATATGTGCATTCAACATGATATGTTGTAGATGGTGTGCCTTCAACTTGATTCCCCATAGATAATGTTCCCCTAACTTCATGGCTCAATTGTCTCATAGCACAAAGATTTTGTGTACATTGCCTTTGTGATGCCAATTCAATATCTATCTTCTCTTGCAAAGATATTTCATGTTCATCTTCTTCTTCTATAGTGTTCAATTTCCTTCCTTCATGAAGGTGCCTCATTATTTCTCTTTTCTTTGCATTATTGGCTTCATGCTCATTAGGTGTTAGAATTTTTGCTCGTTTCCTTGGCATGATGATGAATTCTACATGTGTGGGCACAAGATGTAGAGATAAGTTCATAACTTTTGTTACAAAAATCATATACTCTAAAATTGTAAATTACAAAAATCATAACTTATTTTATGTAAATCATATACTCTAAATTATGAAAAACATATACTATAAATTATGAAAACAATGTACTCTAAATTATGAAATTATTAACATGAATGCACTCATTGTATATTATGAAATTTAAATAAATAAAAACACATAATGAAAATATTATTGAATGTAACTTTCTTTGCTATCTTAATATGATTGCACTCATTATATTAGACTTGCATTTAACTATAGTTATTTCTTATTATGAAATTTAAACAAGGAATTCATAATGGACATATAGATTATAAAACCATAACAAAAAATACCTCATATGATAAAAATCACAGCAAAAACTTCAAATTATTGTCTTCTATGTTGTCCAATGAGCAAAAAGGTGTCCAAATGGTGATGGAATATGTTATGATATGTCAACAACATCAAAAGGCATAAATTTGTCGTTATCATATCCAACAACAGACATAACCAGAGAATGTGGGGCAATTTCATAGGTCCAATGTCCCTTTTTACCATTTTGCAAGGGCATACCATATGACATGCACCAAATTTGGCCCATGCAAAATGCTCTCTATCAAGTTTCAACAAATGGGGAAAAGAGAGAGAGAGGGACAAAGAGAGGTGACAGGAAAAAAATGGGAGAGAGAGAGGGGAGGGAAAGAGAGAGAGTGAGAGAGAGAGGGGGAGAGGGAGAGGGAAGAGATAGGATGGGGGAGGGAGACAGAAAGATAGGGGAGACAAAGGGGGAGAGGGAAGAGCTAGGGTGGGGGAGGGAGAGAGAACAAATAGGATGGGGAGGGAGAGAAAGAGAGGGAGAGAGAGAGGGAGAGGAAAGAGATAGGATGAAAGATGAAGAGAGAGATAAGGTGGAGGGAAATAATGGAAGGGAGAGAGGGAGAGGGAAGAGATAGGATAGGGGAGGGAGAGAGAAAGAGAGGGTGAGAGAGAGGGGGAGAGGGAAGAGATAGAATGGGGGAGGGAGAGAGAGAGAGATAGGGTGGAGGGAAATAATGGAACGGAGAGAGGGAGAGGGAAGATATAGGATGGGGGAGGGAGGGAGAGATAGGGTGGAGGGAAATAATGGAAGAGAGAGAGGGAGAGAAAAGAGATTGGATGGGGGAGGGAGAGATTGAGAGAAAGTGAGAGAGAGAGGGAGAAGGAAGAGATAGGATGGGGGATGGAGAAAGAGATAGGGTGGAGGGAAATAATGGGAGAGAGGGAGAGGGAAGAGATAGGATGGGGGAGAGAGAGGGAAGAGATAGGATGGAGGAGGGAGAAAGAAAGAAAGGGTGAGAGAGGGGGAGAGGGAAGAGATAGGATGGGCGAGGGAGAAGGAAGAGATAGGATGGGGGAAGGAGAGAGCGAGGGAGGGTGAGAGAGAGGGGGAGAGGGGAGAGATAGGATGGGAGAGGGAGAGAGATATATGGTGGAGGGAATAATGGAAGAGATAGAGGGAGAGGGAAGAGATAGTATGGGGGAGGGAGAGAGTGAGAGAGGGTGAAAGAGAGGGGGAGAGGGAAGAGATAGGATGGGGGAGGGAGAAAGAGATAGGGTGGAGGGAAATAATGGGAGAGAGGGAGAGGGAAGAGATAGGATGGAGGAAGGGAGAGAGAGATGTGGTGGAGGGAAATAATGGAAGGGAGAGAGGGAGAGGGAAGAGATAGGGTGGAGGGAAATAATGGGAGAGAGGGAGAGGGAAGAGATAGGATGGGGGAGGGAGAGAGAAGATAGGGTGGATAGAAATAATGGAAGGGAGAGAGGGAGAGGGAAGATATAGGATGGGGGAGGGAGAGAGAAAGAGAGGGTGAGAGGGAGAGGGAGAGGGAAGAGATAGGATGGTGGAGGGAGAGAGAGATAGGGGGTAGGGAGATAATTGGGGGGAGAGGGAGAAGGAAGAGATAGGATGGGGCAATTAAAGAGTGAGAGAGGGTGAGAGAGAGGGAGAGAGAGATATGGTGGAGGGAAATAATGGAATGGAGAGAGGGAGAGGGAAGAGATAGGATGGGGGAGGGAGAAAGAGATAGGGTGGATGGAAATAATGGGAGGGAGGGAGAGGGAAGAGATAGGATGGAGGAGGGAGAGAGAAAGAGAGGGTGAGTGAAGTAGTCACCAGTGAGGAGTGACCTCAAGGAGATCAATCTAGTCTGGTCAGCAAGAGTAAACACAATGGAAACACACAGATATGTTGGACGCAATGTAGAATAGATAGTTTCATTGCATAAAATTTGTTTACCTCCTACCGGTAACAACCAGGTTACAACATACCAGCTCACAAGCTTGGTAGAATAGGTCTCATCGGGACCTTTAATATAAAGATCTATCTTCTAGGCACAGTCTATCTATCTGATACTTTGATTTATTCTAAATTTAATACATTCTAAAGCATGATTACAAATATATATATCGATCCAAAGGATCAAGTCAATCCAAAAGGGATCAAAACTCAAAGAACAAGACCCAACTTGCAAAATGAACAAGGTCGGCCTCTGCTAAGAGATTCCTCTGGAAAATCCAAAGGATGAAATGTAGAAGGTCAGCCACATGCCAAGAAACATTGAGATCAACGTCCAAGGCTCTGAAAGCTTCAAAAAGGGTTTCAGTAGATCACAAGAATAGGTAACACAACCGGTAACAAGAAACTGTCATGGAAACCGGTAGAGATATCTTGCCGGTAAGTGATCCAAATGATATGCGGTTTGGAAGCAAGAAAGATGATAAAGTCTTCAAGTAGAATCCAACTCCACAAAATCTGATGAGCCAAAACCAAGACACATAGAAAGGAAAACTGAAACTACAAATAAAAAACAAAACAGAAAAGAAAATGTTTTTGGTTGATGCAAGATTGTTGTGAACCGGGGATGCTCCTGCATCATACATCTGAGGTTATTAAAAAAGTAAGCCTCTCACTTTGCTAGGGTCAAAGGGAAACCAAGGCGATCTACCTCTGCTTGAGAAATCCAAGATGAATCTTTGACTGGTCTGCTCTTCCACTTCACGAGATATTCTTTGTACTGACTATTCCGGGTAATACGCCCAATCCTACTGTCCAAAATCTCTTCAATATGATCTAGTTCCTTCCAGGGAAATTGTTTCTCAAGGTCTGCAACACTTTCCTCACTAAATTTTGGTTCATGGTACTTATGAAGATCTGCAATGTTGAATATAGGTGAAATACTTAGACTATCTGGTAGCCCTACTGTATATGCATTTCCAAAACTGAACTTCCTCAAAATCTTACAGGGTCCAAATTTCTTCATCTCTAACTTATTATAAGTTCCAATCGGGAATCTCTCTTTTCTCAAGTATACCATCACTTCATCGCCAACTTCAAATTCCTTATGTCTCCTCTACTCATATGCCTTCTCCTTACATTTCCTATTCATGTCTTCCAAATATTGTTTAACCTGAATATGCAATGCTGCCATGTGATCTGCAAAATATTTGGCTTCTGAACTCTTCCAGTCTTCACTTCTAATGTCTCTCATATTCCTCTAGGATGCACTCTGGTAACAATCTCAAAAGGTGTTTTTCTGGTACTTCTATTCACTGAATTGTGTTAGGCAAAATTGTCTTGTGCAAGGATCAAATCCCAACTTCTGGTTTTATCTCCCACTAAACATCTCAACAAGTTTCCCAAACTCTAGTTAACTACTTCTGTCTGTCCATTGGTCTGTGGATGAAAAGTAGAACTGGACTTCAAATCTATCTTCATCTTCTTCCAAAGTGTTTTCCAAAAATAGCCAACAAAATTAGTATCTTTGTCTGAAACTATGCTCTTAGGTATAAAATGAACCATCTTTGAAAATCTATCCACTACCACAAATATAGAATCATTCCCTCTCATTTTCTTAAGCAATCCAAGTTCAAAATCCATGCTTATATCATCCCAAGGTCTTACCAGTACTATCAAGGGTTTATATAATCCCACATTTTGACTACTACTTTTTGCAACTTGACAAACTCTACAACTCCGCACATATCTCTTAACATCCTTATGAATCTAGGGCCAAAAGTTTGTTCACTCACCAATGCAACTATTTTGTCAATGCCAAAATGTCAGGCTAAACCTCCACTATGTTTCTCTTTTATCGGGTTCTCTCTCATGGAACTCTTAAGTATGCACCACTGAACTCCCCTGAATAACATACCATCCTAAATGAAATAATCCAACTATTTACTCCTATCAACCATAACTGGTTCACTACATGATTTCCAAGGTTCTGCGAAATTTGGATCTTCATCATACAAGGTCTTCAAATATTCAAAACCTAATATTGTCACTCTCATCTCTGTCAGTAAATTCCTTCTCCTACTCAATGCATCAACAACTTTGTTAGACTTCCCACTTCTATGCTTCAACACAAAGGTGTAACTCTGCAAGAATCCTACCCATCTAATATGTCTCTGATTCAACTTACTGTGACTGTTCAAATACTGCAAAGCTTGATGATCGGTATACAACACAAACTCCTTAGGCAACAAGTAGTGTCTCCATTTCTTCAAGGCTTGAACTATGACATAAAATTCCTAATCATACACCGAATATCTCTTCCAATTATCATTCAATTTCTCACTGAAATAGGCTAGTGCTCTCCCTTCTTGACTCAAAACTGCTCCTATTGTTGTTCCACTTGCATCACAATCCACTTGAAATACCTTATTGAAATTCAGTAAAGCCAACATAGGCTACTCAGTCACTTTTTGTTTCAACAATTCCAAACTTTTGTTTTCTTCGATGGTCCACTTGAATTCCTTCAAATCTCCTCTCATGGTTTCAGTCATAAGGTTACAAACTGAACTAAAATTTCTGATAAACTTTTGGTAAAAACTAACCAATCAATGAAATGATGCTTCCTCTCCAATGCTTTCTAGCGTAGGCCACTCAACAATGGCTTTCACTTTCTTAGGGTCCATCTTCAAACCATCCTTAGATATCACAAATCCTAAATAGACTAACTCATCCTTCATGAAAGTACACTTCTTGATATTGATCAACAACTTTTCTTCTCTCAACCTCTGCAAAACTTGTCTTAACTAGAACAAATGTTCCTCTTTTGTCTTACTAAAAATAAGAATATCATCCAAATACACAATAAAAAAGTTACCCAAGAATTTCTTCAATCCTCATTCATCAGCGTCATGAAAGTACTCGATGCATTAGTCAATCCAAAAGGCATCACAAACCATTCATATAGTCCTTCATTTGTCTTAAATGTTGTCTTCCACTCATCACCTTCTCTGATCTTGATCTGGTGATATCCACTCTTCAAATATAACTTTGTAAAGTATTTTTCTCTACTCAAACAGTCCATTATGTCATCCATCCTAGGCAAAGGAAACCATTATTTCACTGTGATCTTGTTTATTGATCTTGAATTGGTACAAATCCCCCATTCTCCATTCTTCTTAGGTGCTAATATTGTTGATACTGCACAAGGGCTCAGACTTTCCCTGATCAAACCTTTCTTCAACAACTCCTACACTTTTCTATTCAATTCTTCATTTTCTGTCGGTGTCATCGATGTGCAGCTTTGTTAGGCAAACTAGCTCCAGGAACCAAGTCCATGCAATGACTAATACTTATAATAGGTGGCAATCCATCAAGTACATTATCTGAAATGATATCCTTAGATTATGTCAGAAAATCTCTTATTTTTGTCGGGTGTTCTCCTTCGGGTTCCGGTCTCTTAGTATTCTTAGTAATTAAGGCAAAACACACATTCTCATGTCTCAGCCCATCCATGAATTTCCTTCATCTACTAAATAGATTCTTCTATTCATACAGACTTCATGCTTCAAAGGTTCCTCCAAAGGTAACAAGGTTTGCTTCATCCCATTGGTCACAATAGTGTATGTATTCTTCCTCCCATCATGTATTGGCTATCTATCAAACTACCAAGGTCTTCCCAACAAAAGATGGCAAATATCGATAGGCATAATATCACACAAAACTTCATCATGATAATTCCAAATTTTCAATTTTACTAAACATTGTTCACTTACTAACAACTTATGTTCATCCTGAATTCATGCTATCTGATAAGGCTTAGGGTGTTTCAATCTCTCCAATTTCAACTTATTCACCATCTCTTCTGAAATAATATTATCTAAACTACCACTATCAATAACAACTTTACAACACTTACTTGATACCTTACATCTGGTCTTGAATAGATTCTTCCTCTGCAAGGGTTCTTCATCTCCTCCAGTATGACACAAAGCTCTCCTCATCATCAGCAGTTCTCCATCTTCCAGTTTATTATCTGATCCGGTGGGGTTTTCTTCCACTACTACTTCTCTTCTGGTAACCTCTTTCTTCTAACATTCAAATGCATGGTGTCCTTCTCCTCCACATTTAAAGCAGGTTCCTCTAAATGTCCTTTTGTCTTGTCTTCCAAAGTTCTCATTCTAGTAACCATCTAGTTCTCTCCTCTAGTAGAAATTTATATCATCCGATATGAATTACCTTCTTTGCTCACTTCCTTTTCCTTGTTCTGATTTGTACTAGTTCCTCTTCCTCCAGTATATCCTCTTCCTCCTTGAAATCTTCCTTCAGTAAATCTTCCACCTCTACCTCTCTATCTCTACTCATGTCTTTTGTTCAATTTCTCTCCAGCCTTCAGGGCATACTAGTAAGCCTCTTCAACACTCTCCAATTTCATCATACTGAGTTCATCTTGTATAGACATCTGAAATCCATTCAAATATCTTGCAATTTGTTCAACTTCATCATCAACATGTCTGGATTTGATGTTCAACTTGTAAAATGCTTCGGTGTACTCCTTCACACTAGATTCCTTCTGTCTTAGATTCTGCAATTTCTTAAACAAATCCACTTGATAATTCTCCAACACAAACTTTGATTTCAACTTAGAAATCATCCTATCCCATGTCTTAATCTTTTCTTTACCTCTTCTTTGCTTATCAACTTTCAAGTGCTCCTAGCAAAGAGATGCATGACCTTTCAACCGGGTACAAGCATATTTCACCTTCCTCTCTTCTGCAATGTTTTCAAAATCAAAATACTTCTCCATCTCTGAGATCCAATCCATCAATTCATCTGAATCTAACTTCCCATCATATTCTGGTGGGGTAAAATGAGGTTTAGTGTTCACCCTACTCAAAACCTTTAAAAATCTTTGTTTATCCGGATCAATTGCCAATAGGTTCATCTGTTCTGTCGGGGATTCTTCTCCTTCATCTTTGCTCACAACCTCAATATGTCAGCCTCTTCTCTAGGATATCTCCACGGCTTCTAATTGGGATGCTATTCCTCACAACATCTCCATCACAACAAGGTCTGCATTCCCACGTGCTCCACCATTCCTAGCTCCTCTTCGCACCATTGATTCACACTAGTCCTCTGCAATTGCAGGTCAGATCCACAATCCACCACCCTACAACAAAAATTCAAGACAAGCAACCTCTAGAACAAAACTTTGCTCTGATACCACTTGAAGTAGTCACCAGTGAGGAGGGACCTCAAGGAGATCAGTCCAGACTAGTCAGCAAGAGTAAACACAATGGAAACAAATAGATATGATGGAGCCAATGTAGAACAGATAGTTTTATTGCATGAAATTTTATTACCTCTAACCGATAACAATCGGGTTACAACATACCGACATATAGGCCTAGTAGAATAGGTCTCACCAAGACCTTGAATCGTAAGATCTATCTTCTAGGCATAGTGTATCTATCTGATACTCCGATTGATTCTAAATTGACTACATTATAAAGCATGATTACAAATATATATGGTACCAAAGGATCCAATTGATCCAAAAGGGATCAAAACCCGAAGAACAAGACCTAATGTGCAAAATGAACAAAGTCGGCCTCTGCCAAGAGATTCCTCCAGAAAATCCAAAGGATGAAATGTATAAGGTTGACTACACGCCAAGAAACATTGAGATCCAAATCAATGTCCAAGTCTCTGTAAGCTTTGGAAAGGGTTCTGGTAGATCACTAGAATAGGTCTCAAGCAACTGGTAACACAACTAGTAACAAGAAACTATCATGGAAACTAGTAGCGATATCTTGCTGGTAAGTGATTTAAATGAGATGTTGTTTGGAAGCAAGGAAGATGATCAACTCTTCAAGTAGAATCCAACTCCACAAGATCCAATGAGCCAAAACCTTGATACGCTGAAAGGAAAACTAAAACAGAAAACAGAAAACAAAATAGAAAAGAAAATATTTTTTGTTGATGCAAGATTGTTGTTAACCGGGGATGCTCCTGCCTCAGTGAGAGAGAGGGGGAGAGGGAAGAGATAGGATGGGGGAGGGAGAGAGAAAGAGAGGGTGAGAGGGAGAGGGAGATGGAAGAGATGGGATGGGGGAGGGAGAGAGAGAGATAGGGTGCAAGAAGATAATGGGTGGGGAGAGGGAGAAGGAAGAGATAGGATGGGGGAGGGAGAGAGGGAGAGAGGGTGAGAGAGAGGGGGAGAGGAAAGAGATAGTATGGGAGAGGGAGAGATAGATAGGGTGGAGGGAAATAATGGAAGGGAGAGAGGGAGAGGGAAGAGATAGGATGGGGGAGGGAGAAAGAGATATGCTGGAGGGAAATAATGGGAGAGAGGGAGAGGGAGGAAATAGTATTGGAGAGGGGGAGAGAGATAGGGTGGAGGGAAATAATGGAAGGGAGAGAGGGAGAGGGAAGAGATAGGGTGGAGGGAAATAATGGGAGAGAGGGAGAGGGAAGAGATAGGATGGGGGAGGGAGAGAGAAAGAGAGGGAGAGAGGGAGAGGGAGAGGGAGAGGGAAGAGATAGGATGGGGAATGAGAGAGAGAGAGAGAGAGAGAGAGAGAGAGAGAGAGAGAGAGATAGGGTGTAGGGAGAAGGAAGAGATAGGATGGGGGAGGGAGAGAGAGAGAGAGGGTGAGAGAGAGGGGGAGAGGAAAGAGATAGGATGGCAAAGGGAGAGAGAGAGAGGATGGAGGGAAATAATGGAAGGGAGAGAGGGAGAGGGAAGAGATAGGATGGTAGAGGGAGAAAGAGATGGGGTGGATGGAAATAATGGGAGAGAGGGAGAGGGAAGAGATAGGATGGGGGAGGGAGATACAAAGATAGAGGTAGAGAGGGGGAGACTTAAGAGATAAAGAATGGAAGAGAGAGAGACTTGTGGGAATAAGAGAAAGGGAGGGGGCGGTAGAGAATGGGTGATAGATACAATTGAGAGAGGAGAGTGAGATAGAGAGATAGAAGGAGAGAGGGGGAGAGACTTAAATGAGAAATAATCAAAGAGAAAGAGACAAAACGAGAGTTAAAGAGAGAGATAGAGAGAGAGGGAGAGAGGGAATAAGATGAAGAGACGGAAAAGAGTTACAGGGAACAAGAGAGAAATAATGGGAGAGAGACACCTAGGAGAGGAGGAGATAGATAGATAAAGGTCGAGAGTGAGAGATTTGATAGAAAGGAGAGACTTGAGAGAAATAGGGAGTAGGGGAGATATAGATAGACCTGAGAAGTAGATGGAGGGATTATGAGAGAGAGACCTAAGAGGTGGAGTTAGGGAAGGTGAGAGATACATGTAAGAGGTGGAGGGAGGGATGGTGAGATACATAAAGAGAGAGTGGGAGATAAAGAGAGCTTGACTAAGAGGAAGGGATGCAATGAGAGTATAAGAGACTAGAGAGAGAGATGTGAAGAGAGGGAGAGAGGGAGATTTATAAAGAGTGATAATGAGAAAGGGAGAGAGGGAGGGGGAGGGGAGAGAGAAGGAGGGGAGAGAGAGAGGGAAAGGGAGAGAGATACACCTAAGAGAGTAGGAGAGTGAGATAGAGAGATAGAGGTAGAAAGAGGGAAAGAGAGGGAGAGATATGGATAGAGGGAAATACGGAAAGTGAGAGAGAGAGAGAGAGAGGGATGGGGAGGGAAAGGATGGGATAGAGAGACCAAAGAGGGGAGGGAGAGAGAGAGAGAGAGAGAGAGAGAGAGAGAGGGATGGGGAGGGAAAGGATGGGATAGAGACACCAAAGAGAGGGGGAGAGAGAGATAGGGAGTGGAGGAGATAGAGAGACTTGAGAGGTGGATGGAGAGATTGTGAGAGAGACCTAGGAGGTGGAGGCAGGGAAGGTGAGAGAGATACCTAAGAGGTGGAGGGAAGGATGGTGAGAGAGAGAAAGAGAGAGTAAGAGATAAAGAGATCCTGAGTGAGATAGAGGAAGTGATGGAAGGATATTAAAAGAGACTAGAGAGAGAGGTGAAGAGAGGGAGAGAGTGAGAAAGAGACATAATGAGAAAGAGAGAGAGGGAGGGGGAGGATAGAAGGAAATGATGAGAGAGAGATACACCTGAGAGAGGGGGAGAATGAGGTAGAAAAATAGATTTTGAGAGGGAGAGACTTAATAGATAAGAATGAGAGAGGAAGAGAGATGGAGAGAGAGAGAGAGAGTTAAGTGAAAAGGAGAAAGGGAGGGGGAGGGAGAGAATGAGAGAGAGATGCACTTGAGAGAGGAGAGTGAGATAGAGAGATAGAGACAGAGTGAGATAGAGAGGTAGGGGTTAAGGAAGAGAGGGAGAATGCAGGGAAGAGACCAGAGAGATAATGTTGATATGAGCATGTTGATTGCCGAAATTTGATTGTCTAAAATTTATATGAATACTCAAAAAACTAGAATCTACAATATAACTCCTAGAGATCTGGAACCACTCTCAAACATCCTGACAATATATACATAAAATATAACTTAAATATAAGAAATAAAAAAGATAAATAGAAATATGACTTACACTTTTTCATATGACTAATTGCGCACGCCAAATGAATTTTTGAATTTTTTTTCATTTGGCACGTGCCATATTTGGCATGCGCCAAACTCTCTGCATTGGAAAACACCAAGCCTTTGGCTCGTATTTGCCTTGAGCATCCAACCTAAAGGCTTGGACTCCCTTCTCAGGCCTGAGACATGTTTTCTAGCAAATATTAAAAAATTTCTTACATTTTTGTTCGTGCTCTCCATCAGGTTTGCACATGTTTCAATAAAATTAAATTAAAACACCATACAATCATCAATCTCTCTCTTAGCTATCTAATCATATAATTCTTTTCAAATTTTGATAATGATAAGGTCTTCATCCATAATTTCTTTTGTTAGTGTGTCCGTTTTTTGTCAAAAACCAATATGTCGTATTTTGGCCATAGATTTTTACTCGTTTATTGAATTTTGAAAAAAAAACATTTTCAGAAACTAGACTCCATTCTACACAATTTTTTTTTTAAATGATTTTTGATTAGTTTTCACAAATTTTTAGGGGGAGTGCGCTCAAATTTCACTAAAAAATTAGTGTCCACTTCAAAAATTAGTAAAAAATCATATATTTAATAAAAAACTAGCCAAAAAATCTGGCATAAACTACATGGTGTTAGCTAATTTCTCACCAGAGTGATTTTAAAAATTCCAAAAAAAAGTTGACATTTTAAGGGGAGCACACCAGGTGCTATGTTATTTTTTTCTGAAAAATAGAAAAACTTTGTGTGCTCCCCCTTTTTTAAACCCTTAATCTCAACCATTTAAAAAAACAATTAGTGGTTTATAAAGTAGACTCGGAGCACTACAACTCTTGTTCTTACTGTATCCTCATATTTTGAGTGTAACTATCTTCATTTTCTCGTTGAAGTTCAGACTTTTCTGATTTCAGAAGAAGAAAAAAAGTGGCATCTTAAGACCCCTTTTTGGTCCCCCATCTTTGTGCACTTACCCTCTAGCAAGATCCAAAGATCATGATGTAGGCAATGAGAGAGCCCTAGGTGGAGCGGCAACAACTTATGAGATATTTGATCGATGGACCCTATCATAGATTGGATAACTGCTCGAAGCAAAGACAAAGTAGCTTGAAAGAAGATGTGCTTTATCTTGGAACAACACAAATGATGAGAAATTTTGATCCACACTTGGGGAAAGAGGAGAACCCATAGAAACCCCATCAACTTATTCATAAATTACACCTTGGAACAAGAAGAAAGTAGATCTAAGGCATAACTCAGCCAGGTTGGCAATCTCATAGTTGGTCTTTTTCCTAACCAACTCAATAGAGTCAGGGATGAGAATCTTGGTGAAGAGAGAGACCACATCAAAGCTGATTAAGAGGTCATTGTTATCAAGTTTCTGGTTACGGATGAAATCAACAAAGTGGGCTGAATTTTTGGCAAAAGAAAAATATTGACTAGAAAGAGGGGACAAGAGCTTAGCTGAGTGCGCAACAAACTTGTAGGTGGGGGATCCAATGTTTTCCACTATGGGTCTAAGGAGAACACCTACTTTGTGGATTTTTGGGACTCCATAAATGTGAGGGGTTACCTCCTTAGATGGGAGGTAACCCCTCACATTTACAGATTTTCTGATCTTTTTTTCTCTCACTTTCTCTCTTTCCTTGATGATGGATCATGGTGTTTGATAAAAAACATTAGCAACATCAAAATATACATGGTCAATTCCATAAGAATTAGAAACAAGACACTTGAAGTGTTGACTGGAATTACAAAAATGCACCTACCTCTAGAAAGCATGAAAAATGACTAAGTGTCTCTTGAGCATCATCATCTCCATTTTTCTTCAAGAAATCTTTAAACTTTTGGAGGGCAGCCTATACTTTTGAGTCTTTTGGTTCATCAACATGACCTACAATGACTCGAGCTTGTGTGATTAATTTTGCTATATTGGAGTAATTTTCTTTAGATTTATTGAAGATAGATCCTACACTATCCAAGATAACTTGGACATCTATCAATTTGTCAATTGATGAGATTAAAATTCACTCTCTAAACCTCAACCTGAACAAGCAAGCTGAATTCTTGTATGGTTGGATCTAAGGGTACTAATTTGTGATCTTGATCAAGTAAATCACAAGGAAGTTCATCAATCTTGTCAGTGATCATTTTCATTGTCTTCTCACCCAAATACTTTTCTTCTTCTAGGTCTTCAATGGGTTTCTCTAAAAATTCCATATGATGCTTTATCAACTCCTTGTATTGGATATACATTTTTCTAGAAGGAATCACATTATTGTCGACCAAGACATTCTGAGAGAAATCCTTGAGCTTTGTCTAGGCATCAAAATTATTTTCATGTGGTCATTTCCTCCAAGAAGACTTTTAATGTTGCATTCAACTTAGATTGAACATTATCCACATTGTTAATCAACTTAGAAGCAAAACTCAAAAGGTGGGTTCCTTGACTAAGCATCATGTCCATCTACTCGTGCCTATTTCTCTTCCTCATGAGGTAACTTGCTCAGCTTGTTTTATGACTTGCTCATCAACCGATGAAGTTACTAGCTCAATTACTTTTGAAAACTTTGTTATCTTAACTAACATAGTGGTGAGTTGCTCCACGTGTTCCTTAAGCTTATCCTTTGTGACTTTCTCTTCATTGTATCTTGCCACAAGAGCATCAAAAGTTGACTCAGTGTCTTCCATTGTACATTCATGAGTTTTCTTACCAATCTCAACCCTTCTTATCACATAGTCCTATGCTTGGACTTCACTTATATTTTTATCAGGAGGCTCTACAATTTCTGCATATTTGTTCTCAACACTATCTACCTTAACCCTTGAGATGGTTTTCGCTTTCTTTACGGTCTTTGGTTTGACAAATACCAAATTGACCAAAATTAAAATCATCAAGAGAAATATATTTCTTCTTCCTCTTAGGAGTGTTATAAAGCGACCAAGGTGGTAGGATATTATCATCATCAGTACCTATAACCAATGCTTGAGAAGAAGTTCTGTGGCCTTGAGAAATAGTGGTTACAATTGGGGGAGTGGAAGCCATAACAAAAGGTGGATTTTTAGCATTTGACACATTTGATAAGGGCCCCATATCATACATGAACTTGTTAAAATATTCAAACATAGATGTGGATACTTCACACAAATATGGAAAGGTGTAAAATACATTCTCAGTGTTATCTCAAGGAGTATCCAAGACAACTTTATTAGTAGTAGAAGAAGAAACAATAGGGATGGTAATAGTAGGAGAATTTGACACATGAAATATTGGACCCAAATGGTATTGACTCGTAAACATGAAACTATGAAGATATATCAACTAAAACATGACTTGATACTTGTGGAACATGTCCTTTTGTGCCTTCAGGTTCAGTGCATCTGGAGAACTCTAGTAAACCTTCTTTATCAAATTATTCTTCTTCTTGCTCCTCATGATGCTTTTTTTCTTCTTCAAGTTGATCCACATCAATGGGCTCATCCTCACACTCCCCTTCCTCTAATTGTTGTTCTTTCTCCTACTGAGAACCTGAAGTAGAATATTTTTTTGTTGTTCCTTCCCTTTACTTGTTCTTACGGTGAACTTGCACCTTGGGAAATTTAATGGAAGCAATAAAATATATCATGTTCTTTGTTCTTAGTTTTGATCTCTTTCCAACAAGTCTAGCAGTATCATCCTCTGATCTAGTGGTAAATTGCTTCAATTAGATTCCTTTCTATGTTAGCCAAACATTTGTAGTTGCAACAATCCTCTGAAATCTATCTCTTATAGAAGCTAGTTACTTTTGTGACCATTGGATATAAGGGAGAGGAGTATGGGAAATCTTACTGCTTTCATAAACAAGATCTAGGACTTTACCATCATCAACCAAATCATCGAGAATATTTGCTAGGTTGAGATTGACTATTTGATCCTTGGTGAGGTGACAATAATCAAGTTTCTTGATATATCTTCCTTAGTTTTGCAATGTACCTAGATATCCTCAATTATATGAACATGAGTATAGTTCTTTTTCAATTTATTATTCATGCCTCTATAATTAAAATCACTCCTAGACTCGAATTGTCTCATCATCAATCTTCTCATTTCATCTTCCATAGCTCTTACTTTGGAAACTGAATTGATAGAGTTCCTCCCAACAGACAATGAGAACTTGAAACCTATTTTATGAGAACTTAATTGTTTCACATGAACCACCACCATTTTCCTTTCCAAATCCATTAGAAAAATCTTGTGAGATGGATACCTTGGGAGTATGAAAGGTTGATCATGATAACATCCTATCCTTAGATAGGTAAAGGAGGAAAATTTCAAGAACATGCATCCATATTGATTGACTATCTTCCAAGCTTCATCAGAAACCCTATTCTTCTCAATTTTCTTGTTGAACATACACACATAAGAACCAAATAATGCATCATTAACTCTTCTAAAATGATGTAAACTTTCTTTGAGAGTTAATTGGGAATAGTGTTTTGAAGTTGGGACTTATCTTCTATCTCCTTTTGAGGATAAACTTGCAAAATTCATCATAGCAGCAACAACATACAACAAGTAGGAAGTCATATAGAACTTCAAGGTGATAGGTACCTTAGTTTGTTTCTCACATAAGGTACCACTCATCTATTTACCCTAGAAGATCTTCGTATTGTTCGGTTTGATGATGTGAATGTACTAATACATCCATTCATAATAAGTAATTGAAGTAGGAACCCCTTTTATTCTACTAAGAAGAGTAATCTAGTCATTCACTTCCTCCTTGAAGTCACTTCGAGGGAAGGTCTTGGGCCGTCTAGAAATGGTAGGCCCCAAAGTCTTCAATAAATTATCATTAATATTCCTTCTGCACTTCTCTAAATGCTTCTAATAATAGGGCTCAATAGATGTTATACATATATATGTATATTGCCCTATATTGGGACACTTGAATAAGGAATCAAACAAATCCTCATTCAACATAATCACTTTCTTTCCATCTGCATCTTTCACACTTCTACTTAGAGGATTAAAATGATTTGTCACTACAAGCGCAAGCTCTGGATTTTTAGCTGACATAGGGAAAGCTACAACTGAATGAATACTTCTATTAATAGTGGGTTCCATTAAATAGTAATGTGTGGGAATCTCAACTCACCTCAGAAACTCATCAATATCGACGTGGCCTATTTCAGTGTCCTTGATATTTGTGATGTTTGATACCACTACTGATGGTGGAAAGACTAGATAGATATATCCTGAAGCTTCTTGCATTTTATTGTCTTCTTTCCTAGAGATGATTCGGACATCTGTAACTAGTCTTGAACTGCATCAGAGTTCAAACAAGTCCCCCATAATTAGATGAAAACAACATTGTGGGAAAATACCTTCAATATTGATAGATCTATATATATATATATATATATATATATATCATGTAAATTGGGTCTATAGACTTGATTTATACCTTAAAAAGAATGCAAAACAAGATTTATGTAATTTGGCTCCATAGGCTCGAATAACACCTAAAAGAGGTGATTTGGGGTGTAGTTCGTGTCTATGGACCCAAACCACATAAAATTTCGTCCAATGTTAACTTGGACAAAAAAACTTGCATATTATAATTATTTAGTTCAGATCCATAGTCCCGAACTACACCAAACAACAATGACAATGGTGTCGTTAGAGTCTATGGACCTGATTGACACCATACAATAGAGGTGGGGTTTCCAATGTGGTTCGGGTCAATGAACCCAACTACATGAAACAACAATGAAGTTCAAGTCTGTTGGCTTGAACGACACTGTTATATGACAATGCAAAGAAAAACAACAGTGTGGGGAGGGTTTATTGACTTGCACCAAATGGAAACAACAATGGTATGTTGTGTGGTGTAGGCCAATAAACCCTATCTACATGACACACAACAAATTCAAAGGATAATAGAATAACAAATAATAGTATGGTTCGGGTTCATGGACCCGAACCTCATCATAACAAAAAACACCCTGGTGTGATTTGAGGCCATGAACTTGGATCATGCCATACTTAAAATCATTTGCAGGGCACCAAAAAGGAAAGGAAATTTCATGGCCATGGGCCTAAACTTAGGGAAAATAAAAACCCTAGACTTAAACAAAACCAAAATAAAGCAAAAAATGAAAAAGAAGAAAAGTAAACATAGTTGGATGAAAAATCGATTTGAGGATAGATGAAAATGGAGAAAAACAGTGAGCTTGACCTCCAAATTGAATGACAAAGGTAAAAATAAAAACAAAAATGCTTTAAAAAAGGACTAAAAAGAGGAAAGAGAGACCTAAAACAACTCGAATTTGGAAACATTAAAGCTCAAGTAGTGGGTAATAAATGAGGTGCAAATCAGGTTTGTAGATCCGATTTGCACTCAAATGTGCATTTTGGGTTCATGAACCCAATTTACACATTTAGGGACAAAGCAAGTTTAGAGTCAGGTATAGAGTTCAACAATACACTTTACTTGACCAAAAATAAAAATAATTTAAAATTGATACTAGAGATGAATAAATCGCTCTCAATCAAAAAGAGCTTAGAGTTAATGGGCCACAATTTGGACAAATTTCGTGTGGGTCATCCCAATTTTCGTTTAACTGAAATTGGGATAACAAAGCTTTCATTAAACTATTGGATTCTAAATTCATTAAATCCAACAAGAGTAATGTATTCCTTTAAATTTGAACTTCACTTTTAAATATTATACATTTTTGTTGGACATAATTAGGATCACATAGCTCTCAAACTAGAAATTGACCTCCATGTAGAATGAGCTACCTAAAGTGGCTCAAATAACTATTGTATTGAATGGTGTACATACATATCAAGCTCTTACGAATGAATCCCAAGTTATTAGAATGAATCTAAATCTTACAGTAATCATTTAGATATCTTTTGATGAATGTTCAAGTAGAAATCCATCATTCTTCATAGAGTGAATTATGCAAATAAAAACTTGGTATAATTAACAAAATTGACATGGTTATCACGATCAACATCTTATTTTTAATGTTCATTTTCATCATATCCCCATTTCATCTCATCTCATCTGAATGATCCTCTCTCTATTTGCAATCAAAGAGTAGCTATTCTTCACTACAACACAAACACAACAAACTTTCACTTATGTATGAGGTATTTTCTTATAAGAACCCCTTTTTCAATGGGAGATCTAATAGCCCTTTTTCAAATTACTCAAAAGAAAAAACTCAAAAACTAATGGAAATCACTTGTCCATTAACATATTGAATTCATGATTACGACTCTAACCAAGAGTGACAAACTTCACCCAAAACAAAATATTCTAATTCACATTTGTACAATAAAATTACATTAAAAACCCACTTTTCAATTCCAAAATCTCCTAATTTATAATATCTCACCTTCTTCACATTCATTCACTCTTTGATCATTGTACTAAGTGTCCTCTCATTATTTATTTTCCAAAATTAGTGATGTTTGTTCTAGTGTTGTGTCTAGCTTCAACTCCATTGTGTTTATCAATCTAGGTTAATTTTTGTTTACGTGTATGTATCTATTGATTTTATCCTAGACTAACTAATGCAGTCAAAGGATGGAGGCCTGAGAAGAAGCAACTAATCCTACCAGCTTTCACACCAATACTTAGAAAAATATATCATGAAGCCAATTCTTTTTTTAACACTGGATCAAAAGTGAAACTGAATTGATTGGAGTGGATTCATCGTAACTGCAATATTTTCACTTTCATAACTGTCGCTATGCATAAGGATATTGCAACACTAATAGTTGAAATTGTCGTACAATTGTAACCAGATTTCTTTTATAAATAAACCGATTTTTGTAAATGTTCGTCAAAGAAAAAAAATGTTAAATGTAGGTGTTACCTCAACCTGGCTCTATAACAATTGTTGAGCACACTGCATGACTGAGGGGAGGGGGGGTGAATCACTTTGGACCTCAAAATATTCTATTTCTAATCTTTTAAGCTTCAAACCACAATTAACTTATTATTGCAAGTATGAAATATGAAAGCACAAAGGACAACAAACATATGAACAACAGATTTACATGGAAAACCATAAATAGGGAAAAACCATGATGAAAATCATACTTCCTATATTAAAAACTAATTACAATATTTAGGTTCAAGGCCAAGAAGATCACTACTCCTGAAAGGACTTGCACGACTAAGGCACACAACCTTACGACAAGATACAAAGGGTTGCACAAATTGCCAAAACGAACACACCTTCTTCTGACATTTGCATTTAGGATCAATGAATTGAAATGAACAAGATCTCTTGATCCTAAAATTGTCCTTGAACCTGATGTAGGAGCATCTCTGGTTCTTGGCAATCTTGCATCAACCAAAAACATTTTCTTTCTATTTTGCAGTTTCAACATTTCTTTCTGCGTTTTGCCACATTTGATCACCGGATCTTGTGGAGCTGGATTTTTTTTGTGGACATGTTCATCTACCTTATCGTAAGTCTGTGGGATGTTTGGATCTTTCTACGACAAGTTATCTCTTCCAGAATCTGAGATAGTTTTCTAGCTCAAAGCACCAAAACCGCTTGGACCTATTTGCTAATGGAGAATCTTGCGGATCATTTCCATAGCTTGCAGAGCTTCACTTCATTGCTTGCAATGTTCCTTGACTTGTGGCCAACCTTCCTTTGGGTCCGCACCTCATTCTAAGTATTACACGCAACATCTTCTTCATCGGTAATTGCATTCATCTTGGGCTGATGCAGATCATCCTTGAGCTATGAATATCATATAAATCAATGTAATCAAGAGGTTAGACATAAGGAGGATAAAGATAGAAGATCAATCCAAGGTTAGGAGGTTCGGAGTTTACTCGCATTCTTTCTTGAGCCCGGACACTATATTTGAGCATGTTGGTAATCAGGCCTATGTGCCAAATCTTGTAAGCCTGCATGTTGTCAGCCAATTTGTATTTGAATTCCTTGATATAATAAAAGTTTGATTCTACATTGCCTCCATCGCATTGAATTGTTTTTGTTGTGTTTCATTTGTTGCATGGACCAGACTATCCTCTTTGAGGACCCTCTTATATGTGACTACACCAAAACCACTATGTCAAGTGACCAATATCATGGCAAACATATCTGACATCATTCACTGTCTCAAAGCTCTTCACAAACCTACTTTCGCATTTTTGCTACACCAAATCTATATGTGCATCATTCACATCCACTTCAAATTAATCCACACACATCCCATACTTAACACATACAATCACACATCTATATATACAATATTATTCATTAAATCTCTCAACTAGGCCAACCATAAACAAAGTAAACAATACTATATAAATTCAGCCACCTAGACAAAAAATACTAAATGCGGTCCACTCTAAAAGATAGAGGGAACCCAAACACATCACAAAAAATCCTTGTCAAATGATTCTAATGAATTTCATAGGTTAACACATCCTCCAAGGTTGGCATCAAGTGATATGTATAGATAAGAAATAAAGCACGCCAACTAGTCGGCCCAAAAACATCCTTTAATGCATAATACTCAATGTGGATCTAAACATGCAATGATGAAACCCATATCAACATATAAAATCAACCTCCAATCCATATCTATACCAAAAAGGAATGATCCAAATAAGATACACCACCTGAATCAGTCAAGAAACAAACTAGTTGACAAAACTGAACTCATGACAACATAACTTTGGTTGCCAATCAAACCATCACTATAAAATTGAATTGGAACACTTCATAAATTAAATTAACATGTCCTTCCAGCCACAAAAGTTGAATCCATATGTTAGAGAACTACCAAAAATTCTTTGGACTAGTTCTGACAAACACCTTACTGTTGGAAACAACAACAACTAAGTCTACCATCTGAGCAACAAAAGACCTGTAAACTTGATAGTGTAATATACACAAATCATAAACATTGTATTTAGAATTGTACTTCATAATCTTCATAAACTAGAGGATTGCAAAGCATTCTTCAACTAGGACATTAAAAACTCTTTCCTGCATATAAATATTGTTTCCTACATATTGAAACTTTCCCTACACTAACCTTTTGGAAAAACCTCATCTCCACTCAACATCACAACCAAACTACACAACATTAGAACACTAATTTCCCCATATACAATACATAGTGACACCAATGACAACACTAGAGATATTGACATCAATGACAACATAGTCAAACATAACTTAAGTTTCCAACATTTTCCCCCTTTGTTATTGATGGCAACACTTATACCACCAACAACAAAGAACACTGAACATTCAATTGATCTCTCCCCACCCTTTGACATCAAGGTCAAGGGGTGCAAAACAAACCAACAACATCTATCTTTCCCTCTTTTGGATCAAACTATGATAACTACAACACACACTACTCCCTATGAGAGCAGTCACTACATCAATCCAGGAGAAAAATATTAACTTTAGAACCCCCCTAGACAAAGGCACCACATAAATGCATCTAATTTAAAGAAGGAGCAATAACCCATAACTTTCGCAGGAGATCCTCAAAGGTATCCTTTACCAAAGTCTTAGTAAAGATAACTAAAATATGTTCCTTAGTAGGTACATACTCTAATCTAACTTCCTTCTCTACAACCTTATCTCTTAGGAAATGATACCGGATTGAAATGTGTTTAGTCCTTGAATGCATCATTGAATTATTTGAAATGTTAATAACACTTGTATTATCACACATGATAGGAATTTCCTCATCATACCTCACCTTGATATCTCTAAGAGTTTGCTTCATCCACATAACCTGAGTACAACAAGATGTTGTTGCAATGTATTAGGATTTTGTAGTAGATATTGACACTAAATCTTGTTTCTTACTCAACCAAGAGACTAATCTATCTCCCAAGAAAAATGTACCACCACTTGTACTTCTCGTATCATATGCACATCTGACACAATCAACATATGTATATGCTTTCAAATTAAAATCATCATCATTCTTATACCATAATCCATAATTTAGAGTCCCTTTCAAATATCTGAATATCCTTCTTACTACTTGATCATGAGATTTCTTAGGATTAGCTTGATATCTAGCAACCAAACAGACAACCTACATAATATCCGATCTTGAATCAGTCAAATACAACAATCCTCCAATCATAGATCTATATTGTTTCTAATCAACATCTAGAGATCCATCATCCTTGCTTTACTTACAACCAATAGCCATAGGCGTTGCAATTGGTTTAGAATTATCCATCCCAAACTTTTTCAACATCTCCTTGATATACTCGGTCTGAGAAATGAAAATGCCTTATTCTGATTGAGTAACTTTAAGACCATAGAAAAATGACATCTCACCTATCATAGACATCTCAAACTCCTTTCGCATCTCTTCTACAAACTTTTCACATGTATTATCATCTCCTCCAAATATGATATCATCAACATACACAACAAAAACCTATTTTATCACCTTCAACTTTTAAATAAAGATTGCTATCTATATTACCTTTTTTGAAATTTTGCTACATCAAATACCTATCCAACCTTGTATACCAAGCTCTAGGAGCTTCCTTGAGTCCATAGTTTAAGTATTAGATCAAGACTAGTTCACCCCCCGGCCCCACCACCCTCCATTCTTAGTCCTAAGGCATGTTTAATAATCTATGTATGTTTCGACATATATTTTTTAGTAAAACTACGGAAAAGTTCAAATAGTATCCTCTTAGGAATTTCTTCAATGTCATGTTCTTGTTGTTTGTCAAAAATTATTATTTAATTTTACCCTTCCATCCATAATTTTTTTATATCAAGTACCCAAGATAACCTTAGAGTCTTAACACTTGCAAGATCTCTAGGCTTTCTTGAATGCTAGGCAAAGTAGATGAACTATGACTAAGGTGTCTCTTTATGACCATCTCAATGTAAGATATATGATAATATCCTAGTAATGGAGGCAAACTCAATAGGTCTATAAGGCACAATCATCTTGTAGGATGGTTTCCTTGCAAATGGTCCCCCCTTGTTCAAATAAGCAAAATGGGATGGTACCTAAGCACAATCGTCAATACCAAATTCCCATATTCATTGATAGATCTTCATATTAGGATTGAGCATAGGAAGATTAAAGTAGAGGCACTATGCACACATGACATTGGATGAGATAAGCCCCCAAATTATCTTATTTTATGTTAAGGAAAATATGCAAACCATAAACCCTCATTTTGAACTTCTTGAAAGAACTCTAATTAGCTTTGTGATGTTTATGTGGCTCATACAATGTGTAATGTACACTGCAAGTGCCATAGACATTTCCACATATTTGTGGCACTAACATTTTTTGACCCAAATATTGACCAATCTTGTAGCCTAGAATTTTGTTGTTTTTCTTAATAATAAGTTGTTCTGGTGGTATATATATCCTATGATTTAAAGGACCACTACCATATTGCCCATTTTTATAATGTGGCATTGAGATAATTTTATATATTTTTTCATTCTTAATGACAATGAAGTTGCTTGCATTCCGAATATTCTATATTATACTACACAATTTTTAACATAATCTACGATATAATTATTATTTTTTATTATTAATGACAATAGAGTTGTGTCCATTCAAATGTTCCATACTATCATAATGCATATATATATAATTCAAGATGTAGTGAGACCTTAAGTGTGATACTATAAGCAATAGTTACAAAGTGATTTAGTGTTTATAAGAATAGAAGATACTTCATAACAAATGCCCTTCTTCTATTGTCAATATGAAAACACTCATTAAACATTTATAGTCTTAGAAACACATGCTTCCTTATAACAAAAGTTGTCAAATTTACTTGTATGAGATGAAGAATTAAAGTTCACCATTCAAGGTTCTTTCCAAAAACTATTTCCCTTGCCCATTTTGTATACAAACATGTATGTTTATGAAAACATTCCAACACTTCTAATCAAATGAAATTTACTAGCCATGTGACTTATAGACTATAAACAAACATTAAATAAGGCATATATAATTTAGTTTGTACTAGCATTTGCTAGATGTGCAACTAATGCAAAATTATTGAATTCCTATCTTGCGAAATATAGTTTTAACCTTTGTTGATATTTATTACATTTATCGAACATGAATAGATTAGTCTATTTGACCATATAATGAATATAATTATAATAATCTTTTAACTCCCAATGATGTCTCCCATTATATTCCTCTAAATACTTCTAGTCGTGATCCTTTTGTGTTCTTCTTGTGTTAAACCTTTGGTCACTCCAAACACTAGTGAAATGCCCAATTTAGCTCTCTCCCAATCATTGATCAATATCAATTTATAAATCTCACGGCCCACAATTTTGCAATATCATGAATGTGATTGCAATACAATATGAATTGTGAATTTATTTATTTTTTCTAACAACAAATTGTAAACGCTATATAAAAGTCTTTCAAGTGCAATGTATATCTTTCCATTCTCTTGAAACGTTCATCAGCTTTTACTGTTTTTCCCATTCTCCACCTTCTTCTGCAGCTTTCATTTCATACATACACAGACTTCATGAAAACAATTCAATGAAATATCCATATTATCATAAAACATATCTTTGACAGATACCCAACAGCATTTAAGCAGCGACTTACATTGCACTCGAAGCAAACTCCAAAAAACTTTTTTTTGAATCACCAATAATCTCTACAATTTTCGCACAACAATTTCTCTCGCAACAATCCAGGAGATAAATTTTGTTGCAGTGTGGCGATCGGCACATACTCAAGGTTCTAGCCCACCCTAGTATTTGTTCCGGGGGGCATGTTTACCAAACCAAATGCTATTGGCAACTTTTCACTGTGGTGGCAGAGAGGGAATTAAATTTCCTTCTCTTCCAGAGAATTAAGTAAAGGTCTTGAATCTGGAAAATACTCTACTGCCTTCATCTCCCAAGCAAAATTCTCCAACTTTGCAACTATCTCCTCTGTCTGTGGAACAGATCTGTCTGCCACACAAAAAGAATGTACTATTTTATGCTCTTCAATCCAACTACAACCAGGGGTCTTTTTAATTCCTCTATCTTTCATCAATCTCCTTACCATTTGAACCTCTCCCCACCTGCCCACTTCTGCATACATGTTTGATAGAAGAACATAAGTTGCAGCATTTTTAGGATCCAAATCAAAAAGAAGCGTCGCTGTAAACACTCCTAAGCCTATATTCATACGTGATCTACAGGCGCCAAGAAAACTCATCCACACTGGCATTTTAATGATAAAGTTTAGGGTGTCCTCAAGATAGCCGGCGCGGGCAATAATGTCAACCATGCACACATAATGAAAAACTGTATGTGTAATGCAGTAAGCGTTACTCGTGATTGAAATAGGTACATCCCTCGTCTAGTAAACCTGCATGGCTGCATGCACATAGAACACAAGAAAAGCTTACAGTGTTAGGAGATGTTCCAGAGTGCTTCATTAGTTCAAAGATTTTGACAGCATCCTTGCAAAATCCATTTTGAGCATATCCTGCAATCATCGCATTCCATGAGATGACATCTCTTTGAGGCATTCTGTCAAACAGTTGACGTGCCTTGTCTATGATTCCACATTTTGCATACATGTCTACCAGAGCATTTCCAACTATAATATCTGATAAAAATCCCCCTTCAATTATGCTTTGATGGATGTCCATACCCTGTTCCAAAGCTCCCGTTGTGGCACAGGCAGGGAGGATGGTGGCAAAGGTTGTGGAATTTGGCTTTACACCTGCCGATTGCATTTGCTTGAAAGTTTCTAAAGCCTTTTCAACAAACCCATTTTGTGCATATCCGGCAATCATTGCAGTCCATGAGATGACATCTCTTTGAGGCATTTTGTCAAACACTTCACGTGCTTTACCTATGATTCCACATTTAGCATACATGTTTAACAGGGAAGTTGCAACTATATTATCTGACAAATTTCCTTTATCCTTTACTCTTTGATGGATGTCCATACCCTGTTCCAAGTTTCCTATTTTGACACAGGCAGGGAGGATGCTGGCAAAGGTTGTGGAATTTGGCATTACACCTGCTAATTGCATTTGCTTGAAAGTTTCTAAAGCTCTTTCAGCAAATCCATTTTGTGCATATCCTGCAATAATTGCATTCCATGAGATAACATCTCTTTTAGGCATTCTGTCAAACAGTTCACGTGCCTTGTCTACGGTTCCACATTTTGCATACATGTCTATTAGAGCATTTCCAACTATAATATCTGACAAAAATCCCCCTTCAATTATGCTTTGATGGATGTCCATACCCTGTTCCAAAGCTCCTATTTTGGCACAGGCAGGGAGAACGCTTACAAAGGTTGTGGAGTCTGGCTTTACGCCTGTCAATTGCATTTGCTTGAAAGTTTCTAAACCCTTCTTCAACAAAATGCTGTGAAAGCGCGTTTTTTTGAATACAGGACTGCAGTAATTGAAAATGTGAATACAGGACTGCAGTAAGCAGAATGTGCAGCGCCTTCTTCAACATAATGCTGTGAAATTGTGATGAGTAGTGCATAGCAATGGCATTTTATGATTGTAATTGGAGCACAGAAAATGTGCAGTGCTAAACTGTTTAGTCTTCTAAAACCTGACACGGAAGTGTGAGTATTTCTCAGTGTAGCATACCACCACGACATCATCAATGGTAGTAGGTCTGGGAGCATTCTCACTTGAAGCAGAGACGAGAGCAGACAATCATTCAATATTTTTTTGTTTAAAAAGGCTGCAAAATTCTCGTCTCGAGCTCAAGAGGTTCGAACTTGGCATTGAAGTGTCCTTCCGTAAAACCCTAATATTTTTAGTTTTACTTTTCCTTTATTAGTTCTTCTTTTTAATTCTAATATATATATTTTATATAAATATATTATCTTATAATATATATTTATATCTTATATTCTCTGTCATAGTCACACATAAAATAATTGTTTCAACTACATAGATAAAAGATGTTAAAGTATTAATTTTTTATTACGGAAATACAAGTTCTTCGTCTTAAAAACAACTTCATTATTTAATAACATTGATAACTTTTTAATCTATAAGTGAGTATTCATGTTGAATTATAAATAATAGACACCCAAGTATGAACCAATATGATGGTTTCAAACATATAAGCTTATATACAAAAGCCATTAGTTTAAAACTAAATGTTTATTCATAAATAAATTAGATTTGTATGATCAAATAAAAACTATATGGCATATAATTTATGCTTTATATAATTATAATTTAATCTATTATTCTAAGTATATGCTATAATTTCTCTAAAGTAAATTATATTGCGTCTTTATGGGTATGCTTGGAAGTAAATATTTCCTTTGGAACTCATTCATCCACTATACATTTGACTAGTGAAAAAGTTTTATCATGGATTTGTATCCATTTGTGTCTATATCTTATGCTTAATAATATGGTTATATATGAATGGACAATGATCAAATATATCCTCTCCACAATTTTTCTTCTTCTAAGTAATCTATTTTTTATCATAAACTAGCCAAAAGATAGCATTTATTTATTTGAATCAATCTCAATGTATGAAAAAACATGGACAAAAATACATAATTATTATTTAGTTGGATATTTTTTTTTAGTTATACTAAAATTTCAAGTGTGTGAACCAAGATAGCTTGTATTATGTTAGATAAACTATCAAATGATAATTTTTAAAGAAATTTAAAATTTTGCGAAAAATAAAAATACAATGGATTGAAAATATTTTTTAAGGTTTTAAATGGCAAAAATTAATATCAATGAATTTCTTTTATGCACATGCTTTCTCTTTTTGGGAATGTGATAAGCATTGTGCAACAATGGGTGCAGTTTAAAGGAAAATTATAGAAACAATTGTGAAGGGGTGTCACCGAAGAGTGATGAATATTGTTTTCAATCTATTTTTAAAAATATTGTAAGCTTAACATTGCATACAATTGATAATATTAGACAATGCTCTACTTCTAATTTGTAGAAGTTGTACCACAACAATAATATGAGGAAGATAGGCTTTAATAAGATTGACTATGACTACATCACAAAAACTTTGTTGGCCATTTGGAGGAATTGACTATGTGTTGCATGATGTTTGTCATTGATGTCAACACTAGCTATTTTGGATGTTATACCGACACCCTTCTGTTCCCGGTAGGTTGTTTGGTTTCTGGTTGGTTATGATCCGGTATGCTTCGATATGTTTGGGTTATGGAATTGGCTTATTTATGCTACTCATGTTCATGTTCAGTCTGTTGGTTTTGGATTTGGTGATCAAATGTTATCCTGTTTGCTAGAAAGCTTGGTTTGTGGTTCCGACGAGGGTTTCACCGGCAGAGATTTGATGAAGATCTTTGATGAATTGCATAAGTGGTGTTGGTGTGGCTTCTGGTGGAGTTTCAGGATGATGATGGTGATCATGTTCAAGACTTGGTGGATTGAAATCACTGATTTAGCATTTGTGGACCTAAATTGGGTCCCAATGTATCTAGGTTATGGACCGGTTTAATGTAACATGTGGATTGGACCTCTTGATGTGTTTCCGGGATGTCTTATGGGTTGGATATTATTTGTTTGGTCTCTGACCGACATGTTTTGTAATTATGTAATTGTTTTATTGTCTGGTGGCCGACCTTATTGTTTATGGTCGAGGGTTTGTATATATATGATGTAAGATCTCATTGTAGATCATCTGGGCATATAGGAAGGGATATGAGATGTGTATGAGCGAATAATGTAACAATCATTCAGGCAGAGGATTTGGTTGATCATTAGTGATCAAGTTGGGTTTATGTAAGAGGATTTAGTCCTTTGGTATTGAGCTTAACCAAAATTGTATTCATGCATAGGAGATGCTATCTTTGCAGTTCATTCATTTCTCCAGATTGTAGTCTAGATTTCTATGTAGTCAGTGAGACTCCTTTTGTGATGAGCAGTGCGCTCTAGGCTGTTGGCCTTCTTGCAAGTGTGAACCCCTCAATTGTAATTAACATACTTACAACATAAGTATTATCTGACAGTGGGTAGGCTTCCCATCGTGGATTTTCCCCTTACCGGGTTTTCCACGTATAAATCTTGGCGTCATGTGGATGGTATTTATTCTATGATTATTGTTTATGCTTAATTGGTTTATCTGCTATTTCAGTAATTGGTTCATGCATTCCAGTATTGATCTTTTAGGTTTCAGTATTAGAGTTTTAATTGCTTAAGGTTCTGGTAATCTGTGACAACTGATTCACCCCCCCCCTCACCCCCCTCCCCCCCGGCGCTCTCAGTTGTCTTCGGGTTACTTTTCTAAGGGAGAAATCTGAGGCTTTTAAAAAGTTTAAAATATTTAAAGCTAAAGTTGAGGCAAAGACAAGATTGAAGATTAAATATCTAAGCTTAGATCATGGTGGAGAATTCACATCCGATGAGTTTACTAACTTTTGTGAGAAGCATGGTATAAAGAGACAATTTTCTACTCCCCGGACACCTCAATAGAATGGAGTTGTGCAAAGGAAGAACACAACTATCTTGGATGTTGCTAGAACGATGATGATGGAAGCTAGTCTACCTCATATCTACTAGAGAGAAGTAGTGAGAACAACTGTTTATACATTCAACAGAGTACATATCAAAGAAGAAACCGGTAAGACACCTTATGAATTATGGTTTGGCAATACACCTACAATTAAGTATTTCAAAATCTTTGGTAGTAAATATTATATTAGGAGAGATGATATCATTGGCAAATTTGATCCTAGATGTGATGAAGGAATTTTTCTTGGTTATTCAAATGAAAGAAAAGCATATAGATGTTATAACAAGAGATTGCAGAGAATTATGGAGAGCGCTAATGTCAAGGTGGATGAGTTGAATAAAAGTCAAATCAGAGTTTATGAGCAAGAACCGGCAGTGGAAATGATCATAATTGAACCGGTAGCACCTTTACCGGAATAGAATGTTGAACCAGTTACTCTGACAATATCAAAAAATTCAACAATAACTAAAGAACCGAGAAGAGGAACAGAGAGTCAGAAGACTCCTAGGTATGTGATATTGAATCATTCAGAAGATCATATCATTGGGGATAACAACAATGGAGTGATGACAAGAAAGATATTGACATCTAATGAGGTATTTTTAATTTCTCAAGTTGAACCGGTATCAGTAATTGAAGCATGTAAAGACGAATGTTGGTTGAAAGCTATGGAAGAAGAATTAGATCAGATAGAGAAGAATAACACGTGGACGTTAGTTCCCTGACCTAAAAATAAGAATATTATTGGAACTAAATGGGTTTTTAGGAATAAATTGAATGAAGATGGAGAAGTTGTAAGGAATAAAGCTAGATTGATTTGTAAAGGATGTTCTCAGAAGGAAGGAATTGATTATGGTGAAACTTTTGTACTTGTAGCTAGGATTGAAGTTGTAAGATTATTTCTTGCCTATGCTGCACATAAAAACTACAAAGTTTATCAGATGGATATCAAGTGTGCATTTTTGAATGGGGATCTTGATGAGAAAGTTTATATTGAGCAACCTGATGTTTTTTTACTTTCAAATGATACAAACATGGTTTGCAGGTTAAGGAAAGCTTTATATGGATTGAAATAGGCACCTAGAGCTTGGTATGCAATGTTAGATAAATATCTTTCGAAGCTTGGTTTCACTAAAGGTAATGATGACAATAATCTATATTATAAAGTCACTGATGATGATATATTGATTATTGAACTTTTTGTTGATGACATCATTTTTGGAGGTGAAGATAAGTTGTGCATGGAATTTTCTAAGAATATGGAGAAAGAATTTGAAATGTCTATGATTGGGGAAATGAAATTTTTCTTAGGTTTGCAGATTACTCAGACTGATAAAGGTATTTTCATCTATCAAATTAAGTATGCTAAGGAATTGTTGAAGAAATTTGGTATGGTAGATTGTGATAAATTGACAAGGAAAGATGTTTCTGCACAGGTAAATCCTACAAGATACAAATCTATGATTGGATGTCTACTATATTTGACTCGGACTAGGCCTGACATAATGAATGTTGTTTGTATTGCATCTAGATTTCTGAGTGGTCCTAGAGAAAATCATGAGTATGGTGAAAATAATTTTTAGATACTTGCAAGGTACATCTGAATATGATTTGTGGTACCCTAAGGATGATGAATTTACTTTATGTGCATATACAGATGCAGATTGGGCTGGTGATGTTGATGACCAAAAAAGTACTTCCAGTGGAGCTTTCTTTCTTGGAAAGAAGTTGGTTTCCTGGATCAACAAGAAACAATCATGTACTTCTTTATCTACCATTGAAGCTGAGTATGTTGTTGCTGCTACTAACTGTACACGAGTTCTATGGATGAAGCAAATGTTGAAGGATATCAAAGTGTATTACATTGGACCAATAATTATTCACTATGATAACTCTGTTGCTATTGACATATCAAAGAATCTGGTATTTCGCTCTAAGACAAAGCACATATCTATCAAGTATAAACTTTTGAAGGAGAAGGTGGAAGAAAATGAAGTTAGACTAGTTTATGTGAACACTAAAGAGAAAATTGCATATATTTTCACTAAACCTTTGCCTAAAGAATCATTTGAGTACCTGAGAGACAGATTATGGGTTTCTGCCCCCCCCACAAAGAACTAATTGATGTTATTTGGCATCATTCCGATATGCATTATCAGAGATATTATTCATTTCGACATTGATGTGGGGATGCTACTGCTTAGGGGGAGTAGTTAGCCTTATGTTTCAGTGGTTTTTGTTTGTCAGATTTCTAGCATTGATGTCTAAGGGGGAGAGATATTGATGTGAAAAACTTAAGGAGTTGTATACATTAGGGGGAGTGATATATGTGAAAGTAGAGCTTTACAGAGATATCATTCATAGGGGGAGTTTGGTCTTTATTTACTTGAACTTCATTGCTATATCTTTGTATGGGAGATTGTTGGTTGTCTTCCATTGGGGGAGACTTGTTTTGGCATTTCTTAGTACTTTGATGTTTTTCACTTCTAGTGTTTCCATCAATGCCAAAGGGGGAGATTGTTGGCCATTTGGAGGAATTGATTATGTGTTGTATTGATCATTTGCCATTGATGTCAACACTGGCTATTTTGGATGCTTTACCAACACCCTTCTAATCCCGGTAGGTTGTTTGGTTTCTGGTTGGATACGATCTGATATGCTCTAGTATGTTTGGGTTATGGACTTGGCTTATTTATGCTACTCATGTTCATGTTCAGTCAGTTGGTTTTGGATCTGGTGATCGGATGCTATCCTATTTGCTAGAAAGCTTGGTTTGTGGTTCCGGCGAGGGTTTCACCGGCAGAGCTTTGATGAACATCTTTGATGAATTGCATAAGTGGTGTTGGTGCAGCTTTTGGTGGAGTTTCAGGATGATGAAGGTGATCATGTTCAAGACTTGGCGGATTGAGATCATTGCTTTAGCATGCATGGACCTAAATTGGGTCCTGGTGTATCTAGGTTGTGGTCTGGCTTAATGTAACGTGTGGATTAGACCTATCGATGTGTTTCTGGGATGTCTTATGGGTTGGATATTATTTGTTTAGTCTTTGGCTAACATGTTTTGTAATTATGTAATTGTTTTATTGTCTGGTGGCTGAACTTATTGTTTATGATCGAGGGTTTGTATATATATGATGTAAGATCTCATTGTAGATCATATGGGCATATAGGAAGGGATATGGGATGTGTATGAGAAAATAATGCAATAATCATTCCAGCAGAGGATGTGGTTGATCATTGGTGATTGATTTAGGTTTATGTAAGAGGATTTAGTCCTCTGGTATTGAGCTTAATCGGAACTATATTCAGGCATAGGAGATGCTATCTTTGTAGTTCATTCATTTCTCCGGTTTGTAGTCTGGATTTCTATGTAGTTAGTGACACTCCTTTTGTGATGAGAAGTGCGCTCTAAATTGTTGGCCTTCTTGCAAGTGAAGGCCCCTCAATTATAATTCACATACTTACTGCAAAAGTATTATCTAACTGTGGGTAGGCTTCCCACCATGGTTTTTCCCCTTATCAAGTTTTCCACGTATAAATCTTGGTGTCATGTGGATGGTATTTATTCTCTGATTATTGTTTATGCTTAATTGGTTTATCTACTATTTCGATAATTGGTTTATGCATTACGGTATTGATCTTTTGGGTTCTAGTATTAAAGTTTTAATTGCTTGCATATGCATTATGGTATTGATCTTTTGGGTTCTGATATTAAAGTTTTAATTGCTTAAGGTTTCGGTAATTTGTGACAACTAATTCACCCCGCCCCTCTCAGTTGTCTTCTGGTTATTTGAACTATCTAACAAACTTGTGGATTAAAATATTTTCTATAAGAATTATTATATGTATATGTATATGCATATGCATATGCATATGTGCATGCATATGTGTATGTATGTATGTATGTATGTATGTATGTATGTATTTATATGTACATAGACAAAAGTAGAAGTAATAAACAAAAACTAGAATGAAATATATCAAGGTTTTAGTGTCACTAGATATTTGAGTTCAAGACAGATTTTTGTAGCCTTTTAAACAAAAAAAGTTATTGAGAGGAAAATAAAATGGAAAGAAAATGAATGTACAATGGAAAAGAATGGTGCATGGAAAGAAAATAAAAGAGAGAATTTGACAAAAAAAAGTAAGAGCAGAGAGAGAGAGAGAGAGAGAGAGTAAAATGGAAGGAAAATGAATAAGAGTCAAGCTCATTGTGTGCACAATGGAAAAGAAATAGGGAAGTTGACAAAAAAGAGTAAAAGTCAAGCTCACCAAAGAGTGTGCATGCACACACATATTGTGTTTGTACTAATTAATTAATACCTACTTAATTAATTGATTTAGGCTAAATAACCTCCATTACTATTTTTTCTATTATTTAATTCCTCATTGTTGAAATGTTGTCATTGATGTCAAATAAATAAATGATTTATCAAAAAGATTGTCATTAAAAGTCAACGACATATAGAAAATAGAAGTTATTATATGATGTGTAATCCTACACATGATTATAGAAGAAAAATTCTTGAAATTAGTTTTGCAAAAAAAAGCAACTGAAAATTAATAAGAAAACACTTGAAAAGAAATTAATTGTATGTTTGAACAACAATTACATATTAGACTAAAATATCCAACAATAATATTCCTAAAGTGAAGATTATAAATTAAAATAATATTCAAAAGAGAAGTTGACCTCTCTAAAAAGGAGTGCTCCCCACATAAGAGAAAAAATTCCTATATAAGACAAATCATGGCATAGAGTAAGTTGTTGGCAATGACTAAAGCCTTGTGTCAAAAGAAACCAATACATTTTGTTGTGGAAATGCTTAAGAATTAATATGCTTAAAAAAATGATTAGTAATTACAAAGTAAGAGGTGTTAGGGTTTCAATCAAATCCGAAGCAAATATGAACTAATAATTATATGCAGATTTAAATACACAAGATAAAGGAATAAAATAGGACACAAATAACATAGATATTTAACGTGGTTCACCCAGAATGGGTTACGTCGACCATACACAATCGTCCAATCTTTCTTATTATCCAGCAAAAATAGTACATCAACCTCTCAATGCCTTGAGGATCCCAGCCGCTTATAATATGAGTTTTTAGGGCAACAAACAAAGTTGACCTTTTTAGGGTTTTATTACAATGTCGGTTTTCATCAACAAGAAACATCCCAAAAAAAAATTTCTCGGGGGCTGCTACCCGCGCTCTCGGGGCCCGACCCGGCCCTGGACCCCGGTGAGGATACGTGCTAAGTGTACAGTACTTTGCTGATCAGTCACCACATATCAACAATCTCCCACTTGGAGACTGATACTAGATGACACCACTGTACTTGCAGCATCCGCTAGATAAAAGACTGGGACTCGACTGGTATAAATTCCACAATTATCAATCAAGAAGACCAATAGAAACTGATGAAGAAATCAGCTTCTCCTATGGAACTTCCTTCATGAACATATCGGCAGGATTCTCACTTGTGTGAATCTTCTCAAGCCGTAACTAACCCTCCTCCAAAACAGTCTGGATGAAGTGGTACCTGAGCTGAATGTGCTTTGTTTGTGAATGAAAAGCAGAGTTCTTCGCAAGATGAATGGCACTCTAGCTATCAGTATACAATGGGCGATCCTCCTGTGTCTGACCCAATTCCTCCAGAAAACATTATAACCAAATCATCTCCTTGCTGGCTTCTATAGCAGCAACATACTCAGCTTCAGTGGTTGAAAGTGCAACAACCTTTTGTAGCCTAGAAATCCAACTGATTGCAGTTCCCCTTATAGTAAAAACATACCCTGTAGTACTCCTCCATGAATCAATATCACCTGCCAGATCAGAGTCAACAAATCCACTCAGAGCAGCATTAGATCCTTTGAAACATAATGCCTTCGTAGTAGTTCCTTTCAAATATCAAAGAATCCATTTCACAGCATTCCAATGTTCCATACCCGGATTACTCATAAACCTGCTCACAACTCCCACTGCATGTGCAATATCTGGCCTTGTGCATACCATTGCATACATCAGACTACCAACAACTAATGAATATGGGATGTTAGACATTTTGTTTACCTCTTCCTGTGCCTTTGGTCACATCTCCTTAGTCAATTTGAAATGACTAGCCAAAGGTGTACTAACTGCTTTTGCATCCTGCATGTTAAATCTTTTCAACACCTTCTTTATATACTCACTTTGGGACAAATTCAAGGTTCTATTTTTCCTGTCCTGTGTAATCCTCATACCGAGAATTTTCTTAGCTGCACCCAAATCCTTCATAGCAAATGACCTGGCTAATTTATGTTTAAAATCATTTATATGTTTCATGTTAGACCCAGCAACAAGCATGTCATCAACATAAAGCAACAGGATAATATAACTGCTATTATCCAATCTCTTAAAATATACATAATGATCAGAATGGCATCTATGATAACCGTGTTTAGCATGAAACTATCAAATTTTAAATACCATTGTCGAGGTGCTTGCTTTAGGCCATACAAACTTTTCTTCAACCTACACACCAAGTTCTCCTTACCTTTGACCTCATATCCATGTGGTTGCAACATGTAAATTTCCTCCTCCAAATCTCCATGAAGAGAAGTTTTTTTGACATCTAATTGTTCAAGATGTAAATCATCTACAACCACCAGACTAAGTACAGTTCTAATTGAAGTCATTTTTACAACTAGAGAAAATATTTCATCATAATCTATACCCTTTTTCTGTGCAAAACCTTTTACCACAAGTTTGGCCTTATATCTTTTCTGACCTCCTTCCTCCTCCTTCAGCCTATAAACCCATTTGTTAGGCAAAGCTCTTTTTTCTGCAAGTAAAGGGACTAAGTCCCAAGCCTTATTTTTCATCAAGGAGTCCATCTCCTCTTTCATGCCTAGCTCCCACTGTTGTTTGGCATCCACCTGCATTGCTTCTTTATATTCTTCTGGTTCACCAAAATCAGTTAATAAAATAGAATACAAAGAAGGAGAAAACCTTTCAAGGGGTCTACTTGACCTTGTAGAACATCTAACACTTGCAGGAGTTTGTGGGACAATCTGTTGTTGTTGAGCATCAGGTACCTGTGGCATTTCATTTTTAGGAATCTCATCCAACACCACATATTCTTGTTTGTCCTATTCATGCTTCTTTTCCTGCATTTGTTCTTTATACATAACCTTCTCATTGAATATAACATCTCTACTTCTAATTATTTTCTTATTTTCAAAATCCCATAGCCGATAGCCATATTCATCTATCCCATATCCAATGAAGGTACATTTCTGAGATTTAGCATCAAGCTTGGTTTTGTTTTCTTTATCAACATGGACAAAAGCTTCACAACCAAAGGTTTTCAGAAAAGAATAATTTACCTTTTTACCAGTCCATGCCTCCTCTGGAATACCACCATCCAAAGGGGTTGAAGGTCCTCTATTTATCAAATAGACAACAGTATGTACAACATCTACCCAAAAATGTAAGGGCAGTCCAGCATGCAATCTCATGCTCCTCGCGCATTCCATGATAGTCCTATTCATTCTCTCTAACACACCATTTTCCTATGGAGTTCCTAGAACTGTCTTCTACTTTTGAATCCCATTTAAGGAGCAGTAATCTTTAAATTCTTTGCTGCAATACTCACCTCCATTATCCGATCTGAGACACTTCAACTTTTTTCCTGTCTCATTCTCAACCAAAGCTTTCCATTTCTTAAAAGTTTCAAAAACATCTGATTTTTGTTTTAGAAAATATACCCATGTTTTTTTTGGTTGAGTCATCAATAAAAATAACATAATAACAAGAGCCACCAGAGATGATACCTGAGTCAGTCCCCATACATCTGAATGCACAAGCTCTAACTTTTCACTCTTCTTCTCTTTCCTAACCTTGAGAAATCTGACTCTTTTCTGTTTACCATAAACACTGTTTTCACAGAACTCTAAATCAATCTTCTTTAGTCCTAGCAATAGGTTTTTGGAGTGAAGGATTTCCATCCCTTTCTCACTCATGTGCCCAAGCCTATGGTGCCACATTATCGAATATGTTCTTGCAACATCTATTGTTGTTGTCCCTGCAATAACTTTATCTATAGTAGCTAGGGTAGAGTAAGTGTTACCAGTACACAGATATAATGTGCCTACCTTAGAACCTTTAGCTACTACTAATGATCCTTTAGTGACCTTCCAGATACTGTCTGAGAAGGTAACTATGCAACCTTCACTACCTAGTTGCCCTGCAGAAATTAAATTTCTTCTTAAATTAGGAACATGTCTTACCTCCTGCAGAAACCAGTCATTTTCATTCTGCAATTTGATCTTTATCTTTCCTTTTCCAACAATTTGACAAGGCTCATCATCACCCAAATATACCTATCCAAAATCACCTTGAACATAATCTAGAAAATATTTTCTATGGGGTGTAGCATGAAATGAAGCCCCAAAATCTATTACCTAGGAATCATTAACATTATCCAAACATAAGATTAAAGCATCTTGTAAAGTATTACTTGCAATATTAGCTTCCTTACTGTCATTTTCATTTTTGTCTCCTTATTTATTTTTTCGAGACCAACGATCTTTCTTTAGATGACTAGGCTTTCCATAGTACTAGCAATCTTTCTTTCCTCTAGATTGATAGCGTCCTTTCTTTGACTTCCCTCGTGACTTCTCATTCCCAGGGCCTTTTCCTCTTTCCTATGATCTTCCTCTGTTCTCCACATTCAAAACACTACTTGATGATGTTGGAGTCTCACCTGTGCTTTTCCTTCGCATTTCCTCACTTAGGATAACACCAACAATATCATCAAATATCAAAGTATTTTTACCAGAGACAGAGTTGCTTATAGCCATAACCAAGCTATTCCAACTTTCTAGCAAAGAACATAAAATCAAGAGAGCCTTAACCTCTTCCACAAAAGTAATTTTTACCAAAGACAATTGACTGGTAATTGTTCGCCTGGTATTTTGCGGAAGCGTGTCTCAATTCACCTTAATTTTTGTCAACTCTATTATAATGGCTAATTAATTGGACGACCCATAATCGCATTGAAAATTACATAAGATGTGTTATAGTTAAGCATGATTCACCAAATATTTGTATATCATATAAAATTCCCATCGAATTCACCAAATAAGGATTGGTATAAATAAAGTCAAAGATCACATTTATCTCTACACAAATTTGGTCGATTCTAAGCTCTCAATTTGGATCACTAGCAAAGTTTCAGACCAAGAACAACCATTGTTGCTAACTGCATTGGCAACTGCTAGTGACCTAAAGGTAAGTGATCATATTTTTGAAGTGTTATAATATTATTCTGAATTCATTTCTATCTATTTGTATTTGTTGAGTTCATTCTTATTCAATGGGGACCTGTCAGTGGTCACCCGAGAGACCTCAGACATCTAGATTGTAGGTCGTAGGGCCAATGAATCATATAGTCTATTATTACTGGAGCCCAATTCTAGAGCCACCTCTATGCAGTCCAATGTAGTCATAACCTCCTACATGAGGTCTTCTCTCACCATCCTCCGAAAAATACCATTGGCTAAGATTGGGTAGCCAAAAACCTACATGATTGTTTCAAATGGTTTTTCCATCACCAGTTCATCATGCACATGGCCTCTGCTCTAGAAATCAGAGCCCAAAATGATAACCACCATCTCTTTTCTATGCCATTAGCTTTGTTGAACAATCGATTAATCTACTCCTCTGGTGACTCATCCCACCCCTCCTCTTCCTTACATGCACACTTGATTCTAGAAAAATTTGTCATTTTCTTTCTGTGGAAAGATTGTTGCCAATATCAGGTGCTATATAGGATCTTCCCACCATCTCGATCTTCCTCCAAAAAAATTGGGCCTTACACTAATTCATTTCTAAGGATAATTACCTCTACCAATTTTCTATAGATAACATCAAATCTTTTGATCACATGTGTCACTTTTCCGGAGGACGGTTACAAAAATTTTTAACCCTCACAACTTCAGCTCAAAATGGAGATCATTGATCTACGATCATCCTGATCCAATGTTCATCTATTTTTTTTCATTTTTCTTATTCAATGTAATTATTAAGTATTTTAAAAATTTGAAAGATTATAAAATAATATATTGATTAAGGTTATGGTTTATAATGTTTTATAAATTATAAAACATTTCCAATCATAGTCTATTTTGACAATTAATTAAAATAAATAATATACACCATTGGATCGTGCCCTAGCCATGAAGGCTCTCATCTCCTTGTCCAGCCCAACAAGAAATTCTTCAAGCCTACCCTATACCTATGGTAGGCTTAAAGAAATTATTTTCCCAAAATCATCTTGATTGCATGCACGACAAGATGATGGTATGTTCTCAGAGTTGAGACCAGCCTCTTGTTTGTAATCCTGCCAATGAAGGCCATTTGCCTTTCCGTGGCCCTTAGAAGAATGGGCATATCCATTTTCACTCCTAATTTTCCCAACCACCGTATTTTCCAACCATCATGTATTTCTTTTATGAAATCATTACTACTCAACTAACTCTTAATTATTAACCAAGTGCTTGCTACTATATTGTAATTTCAGTTTGTTAATGATTCACAAAATCACACACATACATTTGTTTGGTTCATTTTTCAGATTCACAAATTATTAACTCAGTACTCCATTGTAATTTCAATTTTGCCAATAAATTATTACACATAGTGACACAATTTTGGCCATTTCATTCACAAACTAGAATCTGCTAAGCACAAAAGAATGAGACTAAAAGTATTTTTTAAATCAATAAAAGGCAAACTGAAACGAAATCAAAGTTGCAAAATTTTCATTAATATGTTCCGCAAATTTACAATAGTCGACTGTTGGAGTCCCTTCAAAACTTTAACGCCAAAATGAGGGAGGTTATGAAAAAAATACTAGGGCACTGGCAGTGGACTAGTGGTATGATGGTATCCAAAAAACAAAACAAAAAACTGAAACCCTTCATGGGTAACCCTAAGGATCTTCCTTTCCATCTAAGTAGAATCATCTAGAGAGGATAAGCTCTAAGAATTCATCGAGCCATCCATAGTCTGGAAATTCATCCAGGAGAAACCATTTCTGGAGTAAATCCCTACCAATTCACACCCATTTCCTATGTCGCGTCAACTGCTCAGCATTCAGGTTCAAAATAAAAGGTTGCCTAGCCACATTTCGGCCTAGCTGGAGAAGCCTATGTAAATCACTTGCCCAAGGGATCCCCACCCCTATTTTCGCAAAGACGACAACTTGAACATTGTCCCCCAGGGATTCTTCTTTGAAGATCTTCCTTAACAGCATCAAGATATCCACCTTGTCTCCTTTGAGGTCCAAAAGAGACGCCAAAAACCAAGACGTAATGTCTGTGTTAACTCAACATCTATCAACATTTCACAAAAACTCTCAGCCCAGGACCATCCTCACAACCTCATTTGTAAAAAAACCAACCTCCTTACAAACTGATTCGAGGGTTGTGTCTTTGACCAAACCCAAAAAGGCCTTCTGGTCCTCCTCAGATGTGCTTCTTAATCAGATAGGAGTGTCCATCTTCAAAAATTTGAATATAAAATTATACAACCTAAAGACCTAAACCAAAGACAAAATTTCAAAGGTGAATTGAAGAAGAAAGAAACGTAGATCATCTATAAATAGTAATTCCTTCTCTAACCCTCTTAATTCCTTTGTGCTTTAAATTTTTTTAAATCTTCTGTATCTCTCTGTAAATATTTCCCATAAATGCATGAGTGTGCGAAATTGGTAATATCGTCGATGCCATTACCAAATTAGAAGTCGTGCATGCTGAGTGGATCACAGTTAGAGAATGTCAGTGACGAGACATTAATAAATGTTGATAAGGATCGTGCAACATTATCGACCATCCATGTAACCTACTAACCAATTGTAATCAACGATCAAGGTCAAGGCTTGGGGTTAAGATTTGATACGTGTCTCCATTCCAGAGACTTTCTAGAGAACTACGTTTCCTTCAAAAAATTTGGCTGAAATAAAACTTCATCCATTGATCTACAATCATCGAACAGTCTTAAATAATATATTTAAAAATTATAAATTGATGGATGTTGGATAAATTTGGCATTGGCCCACATGATGAGTCATAACTCTTGAAAAGTGGCTATTAATAGATAACAAAAAATGGCAATGAAATCGCCAATAAAATATTTATTTTTCATAAATAAGGAAAGATTAGCCAATAAAATTAAACAATTTTCAAATAGTAGATAAAATTCGCCAATACAATTAAATAAGTTTTCCTTCGCTGTAAAACTTTTCACCCATACACATATATTTTTTCCTTTAAACACAAAACATTCGCCTCATACATTATATATTTTCCCCCGCAGTAATGAATTATTCACCATAATTTTATGGAATTTCCATATGTTAAAAAAAAATCGCCAATAAAAATTAATTTTTTTTGCCATCAATATGAAATTTTCCCCCAAAAGTAATTTTGGATTCGCTAAGATTTTACACTTTTTCCTGGGGGGGTTTCTTAAAGTTATACCTGGTCTCTAGTGAATCGGTGCTCACAAGGTGAATGAGGGGTTGGTGCCTACAAAATTTGTACAAGAAGATTAATACAAGTCATATTTTTGTTGTGGTTTTGTCTTGCAAGGGCTTCCATGTAAACTTTGTTGTTGTTGTGTTGCTAATTATTTGGTTTCTCATATGTGCTAATTCAGATTAAATATTGAAGTAATTAAATAAGTTTTAGAAGGTGAAAAAGAATATTGTTATATTGATTCACCCCCCTCTTTGTATGATCATGTGCTCATCGTACATCACCCTCAATTCTTCTCCACTCAATCCTAGCCCTTAAATCCATCTACATGTATAAAGATATAACTTGCCATCACATGACAAGTGTACCTATCCTCCTCTTTCTCACACATGTGTGAGCGTGAAAGGTCACCTCACAGCCACCCTACCTCTTACACATGTCACTTCCTAAGCCACTCTATCTCTTAATCATGTCATAGAAATGTCTCTTTCATGTTCTTCCAATTGTGTGCTCACAAATGTGTGAGCACGCCTAACTCTTACACATCTATTATCCTTGTGACACTTTTCACAAGGCTAAGAATTCAATTCATGCCATCTCTCTCAATCAATTTTAACCATCCATTAATCATTGAATCCAAACCATTGATTCACCCCATCAAAAAATCTATAAATTGAGGCATTGGGTCTCATTTTTATCCATCTTCTATCATCCTAACTACATGTTGTCCTATTTTCCATCAATAATCATTGATATTCATCCTAATATCATGCTACTAGTTTGAGCAACCACATTCTTCTCACTAACAACATCAAAAAGGAGAAAATCAAGTGGAGAAGGGTACCTCTACTTCTACTCAATTCTTTAGATGAGAAGGTAAAGGGATAGGTAATCTTATGTTCTTTCATTTATTTTATCTATTCATGTCTTATATCATTTCATCATCTTTAGATTTTACTCAAAAAATGGTTGTATTAGGAACTCTTGACTAGGTTAGGTGCAAATTTGGGAAGGTTTTTGCTAGCATAGATTTGATACCATGTTGGGATTTTCAAGATCAACAGAAAAAACCACAATTCAACAAATCATGAGAACACAAAGACAAATAAATAATATAAAAGATTTAGTTTGAATATACAAAATAAGCTTGCATATATAGGTAAGCGAGTTGAGGTAGACAAGTTGGACATAATGATGGACTATCCTTCCAAAGATGAGATACTTGTTAACTCACTTGACCAATGTTCTAGTGAGTGGAAAGTGTATATGTAGAGGTGTCTCACTAAGTGAGTATAAATGTCTCAACTACATGAGGTGGGACAAATCTCTAAAATACATAAGTAAACTTAAGCTTATGTATGAATAGGTCAATCTAGAAAGTATTAACTAACTAGTTAGGTAATAACACTATATACACTAACAATATCAATCTAGGAATGATTATTTTAATCCTAAAGTCAATTTATATTGAATCAATGCCTCTCACTTTGTGATAAAAATAAAAAGATAACATCATCATGTAATTAATATTACATATTCTTATAATTATATTATTTTTAAAACTAAAATTTATAAACCTTAAAATTGTAGATATCCAACCTACTATGAAGGACTTGTGACTCATCACAAGGGCTTCACTAGCTTAAGAGGACAAGGTGAGTCCAATTAATGAATAATACAAATCATTGTATATTATTTATCTCCTCATTTGGGGATCCATACCCTATAACACCCTCTCCTACAAGATCTCCCAATAGTTATCCTCTCCATGCACTATCATATATAGTGGGAGAGGTGATGCAATAACCCACCATCACTACCACTTCAAGAACCTTACATCATCTTGACCCCCAACATCTAGTACCATATCATATAATGGTATAAGTACATCCTTGACTCATATGATCAATCTCATGGTCCTCCATAAAGTACTTGGAGGAGCAGGATTCTACTAAATCCCCAATTTATGAAGTATCTACTCATGGTAAAACCTCTCCAAATATTAACTATAGTGACAATGAAGCCATAATGAGCACTGATAGCTATAAAATATTCTTGGGTGATGTTTTTCCTTCACACTAAAGTCTACATACATGATATCTACCTTGATCATTAATTCATCCACACATAGCACTTATCTAGCTAACCAAACTTGTAGAATTATCTACCCACACCATACCATTATGTAGCATTAGTCTTTCCTACTACTAGTACTATTGGTCACACTATAGTTAGATGATCAAATACCCATAATCATAATAAGTTACCCTCTATAATGTAGTACCCACCCTTCTATATAAATTAATGCATATCATAATACAAGTTGGCTAACATTCACCAACCCCAACCATACAATTTCCTGTTTACCTCCATGCCATTAATTATCTAAACCATTACAATCCATCATGTCTATGAGGGGTCCTCTCCCCTATTAAGTAGCTATAGTTCTTATGTGTTTCATTGCACCTTATTAGCTATTGAAATGACATATGTAATTGCTATACTAATAAGGATGGACCACACATCCTCTAATCTAATAGTTATCACCTTGTTGGGAGTTCAAACACAAATATTTGGTTTCCACCTCTCCATTATATTTATAAGCATACCCATGTATAATTATAAGTCATGAAGCTCCAAAGTGGACCATGCAAAAAATCACACCAATAAATCTCAATACTACTGTCTTTTCCTCATCTGTAGAAATGAAATATATTAGGGTCATGCTACCACCTCTCTTGAATAGAGATTGAATCTTATAAATCACATGTAAATAAAATAAAAAATTATTTACTAGGGGCAAATTTTTTTTTACTAGAAGCTTGTTAGTATTTTCTATGGTAAAGCATCTTGGTTGTCATAGTGATTTTATCCATGCCCAATTTCCCATGAGGTTATTTTGATACTTAAAATCAATTTTGGGATGATTAATAAAATATATATTACCACCTTGGAACTAACAAAAAGCTAGGTACCCAAACAGAATTGGATAGTAATTTGGTTACAATCTACATTGGTCTATATTAAGCAAGTTTGTAGCTTTCCAAGGAGGGTTGTTGGTATCTTAAACCAACTTGAACATCCTTTTTAGGGGATGAAAAAATTGTTTAAGAGGTTCTTAAGGTGGTAATTAGGAGAGGAAATTAGCAAGAAATTTTTATTTGCAAGTGCTTGAGGGAGTGTGTAAGATGTGAGGGAAATTTCTATACATAAATGTTGTCAAATTAAAGATACCAGAGAGATACAGATAATACATGCTTGGTCTCTCTTCACGGCAGATTTTTTCTCAAAAAGGTTTCTCCACATAAATTGTGTGTTGTGAGATGATCTTTTTCAGTTTCTTGCATTCTTATGTTGTTGATTTGTGTCTTTTTATTGTTGTCATATTATGGTGATGTTATCTTCCTTTTATTATTGATTTAAGTTCATCTATTGTGGTTGTATTAAACATGTTAAAGTGATTGATTTAAGCACCATAAAGAAGTTGAATATTTAAATGGTAATTCCATATTAAGGCAACTTAATTTTAGATTTGCATGTGATTTTCATTTTTCATATTGACGTACTCTAGGCCTTGTATCTCACCAATTGGTATCATATAGAATTAATGAAGATTTGATGACAAACAATTGAACTAGAGGTTGATCTTTTATCCACCAAGTTCTTCAAAAAATAAGAATGAAAACCCCATAATAATTTTTTACGAAGATGTACAAATAAACATCAAGTATTTTGTGGAGAAATGTGAGATCTATCAATGTAATAATGGTGAACTATTTCCACCCCAAGCCAACTTTAACCGCTACCTATGCTTGTCCAAGTGTGTAACAATATTTCCAAAAGCCTATAGGAAAACTAGTCATTTTGGTGTTGGTAAATCACCTCTCCAAATATGCTTATTTCTGTTCTCTTGCCCATCCCTATGGAGCCCCCTTCATTTACCACAACTTAATGAACTAAATATTTCACCTTCATGGCATACGTGCTTGCATTTTCAATGAATGTGCTCCCATTTTCACTACTCAATTTTAGACAATTCTTACTTTTCTAACGTCATGGTACCCATTCTAAATGAGTTTTGCAGATTACTATAATTAACCTATCTATAGTTCTTTTCTTTTGATCAACATCATTAGACCAATGGCTACCATTAAAATAATTCATGTGTAATATCACACATCATATTCCAACCAAGATGACGCCTTATGAAGTCATATATGATCAATTGCCACCATCTTTTCGAACATATATTTTAAGTGGCTCCTAGGTTTAGGCATTGGATTTAATCCTACATGTGTAACACCATTCTTTGTGCCCACAAAAATGACCAACAAATGGTATAGAATTGCATGAAGCAACAAGAAAATTGCCGCTATTTGAGCATACTTTCACTATTGGTGACATGGTCTTACTTTACAAATAGTTCTTGAAGTTGTAGATTCATAAAAAACTAGCAACAAAGTTTTACAAGCCCTATAAAGTTTTTGTAAAAAATTGGTTTAGTTGCCTATTGTTGGTATTTTGGTATGGTTTTGTCATTGATGTCAACACCTACTAACACTTATCAACTCTGGCACTTTGGAGAATCAGCAACATTCACTGGCAAGCAAGTGACTTATGCACAGTCACCGGTATATGGTACACTGGCAGGATATAATGATCACCAGCACTTGGAATAACATGGAAAACATATGGCTATGTCGAAGACATCATTTGGACACCTTGTCATGAAGATTGGTTTATTGGTATAATTGTAATTACATATTTGTTGTTACTAGCAAATAGGTCTAGGGTATTCATCGGCAAGTTCATCTATTCCAAATCAGCACAACACACTATGGAGATATTTTATTATTGTTGCAAATGCATCAAGCTGACATGTTGAATCGGTTATTGCATTGGATGTTGTTTTTGTAAATTAATTTTATTATAATATCCTTTAGAGCTGACCTACTAAAATTGGTCTTAGGTTATGGTATAAATGAAAGATCTTATTTGTAAGATCGAATGTGGAATGCGAAAAGGAATTGTGTGAAGGTATATGCGAAGTTAAGCAGAGATATACACATAGACATCATTTGAAGATTGAAAGAGGTTTTTGTGAAGACAAGTAGAACTACACCGGTACTGAATCCAACATGCAAAGATGCTAAATTATGCAGTACATTCATATTGGATTTAACCATCCAACTGTAAGTCAATGTGACTTCCCATTTGTGATTGAGCAGTGAACTCTAGGCGTTTGGCCTTTTTGCATTTGCAGACCCCATTTGTATACACTTACTATCTGCAGTAATATCATCTGATTGTGGGTAAGGTTTCCCACCATGGTTTTTCCCCTTACAGGGTTTCCACGTACAAATATTGGTGCTATGTGTTGTGGATGACTTTATCTTTCTGTTTCATGCATTAATCCTTATCGATATTGCAATTAACTAATAAAACTGTCTACCGGCATAAAAGACTAGTTCACCGGTGTTGTGCATTAAAGTTGTTTAAGTTATTTTGGATTAAAATTATTAGACAACTGATTCACCTCCCCTCTTAGTTGTCCTCAGGACCTAACACCTATAAGTTGGAACTCTCCCTCCTCAAGGCTCCATCCAATTTTTAATGTCTCCTATTTCAAAAAATCTCTTAGTCGACATATCTATGCACATTTTGTATTACTTGAGCTAGATATAAGAGGATCTATTCTCCTAACTCTAGACTTTATTCTTAAGAAATGATTGTCCCATCTTTACAAGTGTAACACCACTAAAGTCCTCATCTAATATCATGGTTTACGGCCGTAAGATGCCACATGGTATCCCTCTTCTAATTCTAACAATAATTCCCTCAACGCAAGATTTGAGGACAATACTTTTTTATGGGGAGGGCATTTAGGAACCATAATCATAACTATTTCTTCTTAATTAATCACTTTTCTATTAAAACTTTATTAATAAAAGAATTTAACACAGTTGATTTGTAAGTCATCCCTTTTGCTAAGTAGGCTTATCTCACGTGCATGTGAAGTAGTGGTTCTTTTTGATAGTCAAGTAGTCAATTTGACCAGATTGTGAATACAATTCTAATATTCTTTTTAATCCTATTGATATTTCCCATAATGTTTCTTTAAAGTTCTTGTAAGCCTAATCCTTTAGAGATCCTCTTTTTTTGAACCTATTGTCAATCCAAACACTTATGAATGCTCTATTTAGTTATCTCCTTGCCACCTTCAAACCCAAGTCTCAATAGTATCAATTTATAAATCTTATCACGTACAATTTCATAGTACCTTGAATGTACAATACCAATGAAATATACATGGTTTTATTTTTAAATATACAAATGTTATGCTTCTCTGCAACATCAAACTCTAACTTATGAATGCTCTATTTAGTTATCTCCTTACCACCTTCAAACCCAATTCTCAATAGTATCAATTTATAAATCTTATCACGTACAATTTCATAGTACCTTGAATGTGCAATACCATTGAAATATACATGGTTTTATTTTTAAATATACAATGATATGCTTCTCCCCAACATCAAACTCTAACTTATGAATGCTCTATTTAGTTATCTCCTTACCACCTTCAAACCCAAGTCTCAATAGTATCAATTTATAAATCTTATCACATACAATTTCATAGTACCTTGAATGTGCAATACCAATGAAAAATACATGGTTTTATTTTTAAATATACAAATGTTATGCTTCTCTCCAACATCAAACTCTAAACCTCATCATGCAATTTTTTCAAGCGCAAGCTAATTATAACATAAACACCATTGAAATTATTATTTAGACTTCATTTAAAAATTATAATAGTTTATTTCTAATCAAAACCAAACAAATTGAAATCAAATTAAATTCTTAAAATATTTTTGAATTTACAAGTCTATCAGTTATCTTACTCAACAAATGAATGTGAAGCAACATTAGAAATATCTAATCATATACCTACATACCTTTACATAAAATTACATATTAAATCTGATGTAATTTAATCTTAAATGATCAACCCAACATTAACAAAAGATAATACAACTAATACAAACAACATAACTATATGTAAGGATTAGGACAATTGTGAACCCTCTCTTCTATTTCCTGCCGATCAAGCCTCTATCAATTTTCTTCGAAGTATTCCCCCATTGTTTATTCCCAATCTCCATCACATCCTCCAGCTTTTCATTTCACACACATGCAGTTTTTCTGAAAACGTCCATGTAATTATCATTTTAATTCCTCTATCTTTCATCAATCTCCTCCAGCTTTTCATTTCACACACATGCAGTTTTTCTGAAAACGTCCATGTAATTATCATTTTAATTCCTCTATCTTTCATCAATCTCCTTACCATTTTAACCTCACCACACCTGCCCACGTCTGCATAGATGTTTGAGAGAAGAACATAAGTCGTAGCATTTTTAGGATCTAAATAAAAAAGCAGCATTGCTGTAAATACTCCTAAGCCTATGTACATATGTGATCTACAGGCACCTAGAAAACACATCCACACAACCACCACAGGTTTAACTGGCATCTTAATGATAAAGTTTAGGGTGTCCTCAAGACAGCCAGCACGGGCAAGAAGGTCAACCATGCACACATAAAGATCAACTGTAGGTGTAATACGGTAAAAGTTACTCATGTGATTGAAGTTGGAACATCCCTCGTCCACTAAACCTGCATGGCTGCATGCACCTAGAACACAGGCAAAGCTTATAATGTTAGGATGTGCTCCAGATTGCTTCATTAATTCAAATATTTTGAGAGCATCCTTGCATAATCCATTTTGTGCATATCCTGCAATTATTGCATTCCATGAGATGATATCTCTTTCAGGCATTCTGTCAAAGAGTTGACGTGCTTTGTCTATGATTCCACATTTTGCATACATGTCCACCAGAGCATTTCCAACTACAATATCTGACAAAAATCCTCCTACTATTATGCTTTGATGGATGTCTATACCCTGTTCCAAAGCTCCCATTTTGGCACAGGCAGGGAGGACGCTGGCAAAGGTTGTGGAATTTGGCTTTACACCTGCCGATTGCATTTGCTTGAAAGTCTCTAAAGCCTTTTCAGCAAATCCAAATGTATATATCGGGTTTTAGACCTGTTTGTTGCATATGAGACGCTGCAATAATCGTATTCCATGAGACGCTGTCTCGTTCTTTCATGTGATCGAAGACTTTTCGAGCATCCACCAAACTTCCGCACTTAAGATACATGTAAATAAGCTTATTATGAGAGGTTGTGCATGTAGTAAAGGCAAATCGTCTATGGGCGATGAAAGAGTTGATTTTTTTCCCTTGTTGAAGCGCGTTCTTGAGAACACATGTCTGCAACAATTGAAGATATGTAGAGTAGTCTCCAGGGGACTTCTGTCTGCTAAGCAGAATGTGCAGCATAATGCTGTGAGATTGAGACAAGTACTGGATGGCAATGGCATTTTATTATTGTAATTGGAGCGTGGAAAATGCGCAGTGTTATTCAATCCACGCCTACCACAATAACATTGCCAGTGGCAAGCCTGTGAGCATTTTCAGTTGAAGCAGAGATGATAGCTGACACAAATTAACGAGCAATTTTCGTAATAGCAATCAAATAAAAATAAAATCAAGAATAGACCATCAGTACCAAAGAAAATATTTATAAAAACCCTAACACCAATGAAACCAAGCCCTTATAACAACTATCAACCCATGAAACCACACCTTCCTGACACAACCCAAATTATCAAAAAGATTTTATACATAGGCCACCAACACAGTGGCTGGAACCAAGACAAACCTGAGTGCTCCCATTTTAAACTGTAAATAAACCCAATATAGAAACTGCTCAGCTGCAAGCAATGTCCTCATAATGAAAATGGGAGAAGAACCAAATTATCCACTGTATATGCTATTTCTCCCCCAATCCATGACCCCAACAATCCACAATCATAGTGTAAAAATGAGAAAAATTCAAAAATAGTTGTGGCAGTTAACAGTCAAGTATAAGCAGAGAAAATAGATTGGTATAGATAGATTCTTGTCACAGAGATTAATGATTTTATATTAATAAAAAGCTTCTGATGTAATTGTTCATGCAAAATTTTAATATAATTTTTTAAAATTTTGGTTTTGAGAATATTTAAATTATTTAAATTTATATTGTATACTAAGTTTATTCACAATTGAAATGTTTAAATACTACATAATAATCATAGCATATCATTAAAGGAGGATGTTGATATGGCATAAAGTTTTATATTAATATCAAAATTAAGAAAGTGGGCTAATAATAAATGCATTAGACATTTATCAATCATAACAATGAAATGATAATAGTTTCTAATATAATATTTATAATTGTATGCCCAACATACAATTATGTCTATATTTATGAAGATGTCTTGATACTTGTATATATTGATATTAACAAACTCTTGTGCAAAGTTGAAACCAATTGCCTAACTTTATCCATGTGAAATTCTACGTACATTGCCTTATCCTAGTCTTATGTGTGTAATTTTCTATACAATCAACGTATTTGCATTTATTATCTTGATTATTCTTGCACAAGCCCTCAAAAAATATTTCTTGTTATGTAATCTTAGTTGTTTATCTAATCCTAGGTCAAGTTTGCACTTGCAAGGTCATACTTGTAGTTACAAACTTAGCCCAAATTCCAATTAAATTTTAGTCAGTTGGTCCCTTGTGCACCTAGGTCCCAAGCCAACGTTGTAAATGTTTTCATGAATTATTTTCATGTGCTTGTATTAAAAGACATTCAATTGCATTGTACCAGGACATGAAAAACATGATTGAATCATTCTCATACACTCTTGCATTCAAATATCAATCATTCAGGAGCATGCAGAATAGAATGGATAATAATGCACTTTAATTTGGTGCTTAAAAGGACAAATAGACATTTTAAAGCAATTTCTTATTGTAATCTCATCACTGAACAAGGGCCTAACTTATATTTTTAGTGAAATCCCACTATAGGGAAGCCCTAGAACACTACCACAAAGTTTTTCCAATGAATTTAGGTTAGACAATCTAAAATTTAGAGTTCATAGGACACGATTTAAAAGTTTATAGAGGTCAAATTTGTACATACAAGGCAAGTTCACAATTGTGAACTATATCTAGGCTAGTGAATTCAACCCAATGTAAAATAAAAAAGATCCTAGCGCTTATCTATACATCTAACTATCTAGAGCATATTTCAATCTTAGGTTGCACAAATTATATCATTGTGTTTATCAATTTTGCACTCATTCTTCAATCACCAAGCTAAGTGTTATATGCCTTTTATTTTCCTTTTGTAAAAATAGCAATTGCTTATATCCTAATCCATCTCTAGCTAATCATAATCAATAGTCTTGGATGATTACATCCATGTGTACATGCATCTTATTTGACAATGCTAATTTTAGACTCATGAAAAACCATTATTTTCCTTTGAATCATTTAATTGAACCTTATCTATCTTACATAAGCTTAAGTCAAAGAGAATATTCCTAATTACTCCATTTAGGTTTTAAATTTGAAAAAACTATGGTATTATTAACAATTGTCTAAGGTTTTGATCTTTATTGTCCTTCCATTCTTGGCTTAGGGTTAGGGTTATATAGTGAGATGTAGATTTTATTTGTCAAAATATTCTTGCTTGTTAATTTTTGGCACATTTATAATGATACTATTTTAATTAAAGAGTTTATGTTGTACTTAAAGGGTACACCCTTGCATTGGTTTGATTCATCTTATTTATTCTACACCTCTTTTAACTCTATAGGGAATGAAAAATCATTTTTTCTTCTTCTAGAAATAGAGGACTTAGATGTGATTCCTCCTAATGTCTCTTTTGTTCGAAATATATTAGTTAATACATACCAATTTACTACAAAGATGGGTTCATTTTATTTTGTAGGATAGTGCACACCAAAGATTAGTATGATGTCAAAAAATTAATACAGTTCATCCCAATCTTCCACCTAGCACAATTAATCTTCTTGTTGCACCTCAAGCTAAATATAAAATAAAGGAGTATTCAATATACCTCTCCCTCTATCCTTCCATATTTATTTGTCTCTATTTCTCTCTTTCTATCTCACCTCTCCCTCCCCCCTCACTCTAACTCTCCCCTCCATATTTATTTGTTTCTATCTCTCTATTTCCATCTCATCTCTCTCACCTCTTTCTACCTCACTTCCCCCATACTCTATTTATCTACATACATCTTTCCTAGCCTTCCATATCTATTTCTTTATCTCTTTCTATCTCACATCTCCATCCCTTCCCCCCTCTCTTTGAATACCTCTTCCTCCCTCCCTCGATCCAACTCTTGTCTCTACTTTCTTCTCTCTCACCTCTCTTTATCTCTCTCCTTCCCTCTCCACCTCTCTCTATTCAATTTCTCCCCTCTCAACTTATCTCTATCTCTCCTCTCCCTAGCCCTCGCTTTATCTCCCAAACCTTTCCTTGCCTCTTCTATCAATATCACCTCTCTCCCCACTCTCCCTCTTTAATACCTCTTTGTCAACCTACATCTCTCTCCATTCCTACCTATTTATCTATCTCTCTCTTTCCTTTTTTTCTATATTTATCTCTATCTACCTACCTCTCCCTAACCCCCCCCATACTCTATTTATTAGATACTTGTCCCTCCATCCTTGCATATTTATTTGTATCTATATAGAGATCCAATGGGGGAGAGAGTGAGGTGAGAGATGTAGAGGGGAGTGAGAAATGTGTATAACAAGATAGGGAGGGAGAGGGAGAGATGTAAAGCGGGAGGGAGGGAGAGATGTAAAGAGGGGAGAGATAAGGAAGTGAGAGAGAGAAGAGAGGGAGGGGAAAGAGGAGGATTGATAGAGAGGGAGAGAGTTGAGATACCTAGAGGACGATAGAGTGATGAGAGACCTAGAGTTAGAGATAGAGACGTGAGTGAGATAGTGGGGGAGTGAGAAACATGTGTAATAAGACATGGAGGGAGAGATAGTGAAGTAAAGAGGGAGGGAGGGAGAAAGAAGGAAGATAGAAGTATATCAAGTAGGACACCTATAAAAATATACTTGAACTATGAAGGACAATCCAATAACTTTGTGGTAATAAATGCATAAATACCAATACATACTTGATTTATGAAGGGCAGTCCAATGACTATTTATGCATTTATTCTCACATAAATAGTAATTGGATTTCCCTTCATAATTCAAGTAGTATTTCTATAGGTGTCCTACTCTATCTACTTCTATCTCCCAACTTTATCTCCCCCCCCCCTCTTTACCTCTCTACCTCTCCCTCCATGTCTCATTACACAAATTTCTCACTCCTCTCTCTCTCTCTCTCACTCTATATATATATATATATTACCTCACTCTCTCCCCAATGGGTCTCTTAGCTTTCTACTTGTGGAGGGGGAAAAGCGAGATTGGGTGACTAGGACCTAATCCCACTTTTGCCAACACATTGGGAATACGAAAGAGCGTAGGGAGATAGCTCACTTTGGCTACTTCTTGTGAGAAAGAGAGAGCCAAGGATTATCTCTTATTTTTTCTATTCCTCTTGTTGTATGTGAAGAGAAGATGTGAAAAATAGGATGTGATTGATTAAATAGACTAGGCGATGAACAATGAAGCATATATGAACTGAAATTGCATAAACTTGCAGGACTGAAACTGAGATACTAAAAGCAGAGAAGGGGGAGGAATTTGAATGTGTACCTAGAGTCAAAAAATGAGCCAAACTGACCTGGATAGGGGTGCCACGCCCTGGTCATGTTTTTTCCGACAGAAAGGTGCAACTCAAGGCCTGCAAATTTGATGTTTTGAGCCCTTAACCTGTCAAATTTCACTTGAAAGTGGGGGGACCAGGGTGCCACACCCCTGTCTTGCGAAGGACCACGGCATCACACCCATGTCCCTGATGATTTTGGGAAATATCTGAGGTCTTAAGACAATCCTTGTGCCTTTTAGTAGTCTTGAAATTCTTCCAAGTACCTATACCTACACTTGCAACTGAAAATAGGGTTTTGGGTGGCTATATGGGATTTTGCCTTAGTCAAACCCCTATTTTGGTGAATTCCACCTCAACAAATAGTCAATTTGTATAGTAAAATAGTGTTTACAAAAATCTTGTGTGTGTGCAAGATCCTAAAATGATGAATGAAAACAATCTAGAGTAACCCTATGCTATAAAGAGTAAACCCTAAATGATTGTAATTGACAAAGTGAATTCTCTAAATCAATGATGCTAAGTGATCTAAAGCATAAATACAAATTTACAAATTGATGTAATGAATCTCATACAAAGACATGAAAACAACATGAAATCATACCCAACCCCATGGGGTACAAGCCAATCATTAGTCGGTGATCTCCTATTGCTTTCCTTCATCTTCAAAAGCCCCCAATTGATGAAATAATTCTTGATAGATGTTGTTTAATGTTGTTAAAGACTCCAAAAGACCCGCTTCTTCACTGCATAGAAGGCTTCATGTGATCGCTAGAAAACTTAGCCAAAAACTTCCAGGCCTTCAAATGAAGAAAGAGAGCTCTTATGTATGAAACCCTAGATCTTAATTTTGTCTTTAGGCTGAACTAGGATTTGAATTTCCCACTTGGGGTTAAGTATTATAATATCATAGAATTATGCTCCCAAAATTTCGAGAAAAATGTCAGGGATTGTGCTGCACTTGCACATTGTCCGACCAACTTTTCTCCAAGTTTGCAAGGTCATTAGATATGATGATATTAGAGTGAATGCCAAATTTACTACTGATTTTGAGATGTTTTGATATACGAAATTGGGCCTTAAAGGTCGAAATAAGACATAATTAGGGTTTATGATTTAATGATTTATTGGAGGAATAAAATGAAAAGGGGCACACTTAGGGTAAAGGGCCCAATTTTATGATGTGGGTAGTGATGAAATATGACTTAAGATTTAATAAAATTAATTAATTAAATTCTTAAAGGGAAATTACAATGCAAGATGAAAACACACTAAGGTAGGTGCTAAACTAAGCATTGTACCACCCTAGAAAGGGTGTACAATTTACGATGCTACATTTATCCCCCACTGTAGTGGTCATATGACACTATGTGCATATGCAAGCTAAAGTAAATAAAAGTAAACATTCATGAAAAAGGATATATCCACAAGTTGTCGGACAAAGCCCCTACTAGTATCTGCAGTACATAGTTAGGAACAACACCCTACAAAACCACATGTTAGATAAAATCATAAAATCACCTAAATTCTTACTATGGAAGGCAAAAATTTGAGGGTAGCTATATGGCCCCCTGTTTCGGCTTGCTAATTTAGTGAGTTGAAAAGGGTATCATGTTTAACACATCAAATTGTGTAAGGAGATTGATGATAAATACTCACAAGAAGATTTGGTACAAGATCAAAAGCTAATGGAGAATCATTTGGTAAGAAAGAGGACTAAACCTCAATTCCAACACAACAAAAAGTGTGAGCATTTGAGAGCTCTCTAACAAAAGAAGAAAGATTTAAATGGAAACAAATGCAACTCCATAAAGGAAATTGGAAAGGAATTGAGGATTGAAATGATATCAAAGAGAGATTATTTATAGAAACACTCTTCTAAAAGAAGGCAAGAGATCCTCATTAGGGACATGCACGATCACAAAATAGAAGGGTTTATTATAAAAGATACTACTCAATGAAGAAAAGAAATTGATGAATGATCAAAGACTTCCAACACCAAGGAGGAGGTCCTAATTAAGGATATGTACTTAAGATCCCCATTAGGGATGCTTGTTCCAATATGAGAGAAGGAATTCAAATATGAATACACCTCTGCAATCAATAAGAAATCCTTATAGAAGACACTACTTCACAAACAGGAAATTTTAATCTTAAGAATGAGAGATGTTTGAGATCACTCTTTCCCCCCAATATACATAGGGAGAAGAGATGAGATATAAATGGGATAGTATGTTGCTTCCAAAAGTATGATTTCACGTGAAATTGTATCATCATGAATGACAATGAGCCTCTAGCAAGTGAGATACCAATGTCACATAATGATGAGCAACATAATAGATATTAATGTTATTTAAAGACATGATAGATTGAATGAGGTATTTCAATATGACATGTTAAATTCTCTACTATAAGTGAGATTAAAAACATATATAAGATGATGAATGTTAATAAGTCTTTATAAAGAGATAAGTTTATAGGAGAAGAATAGGCCACTAAGTCATACTTTTCTTACACACAATGAATCTTAGGAGAGGGACAAGTGTAATTCATTAGAGCCTTATTCCTAGAAGAAGGGATTTTAGAATGAGTAGAAGATAAAGTCTCATAAGTGGGATTAGAAATCTCTTGAGGAGATTCATAAAGAGATTTTTTCATCACCAAGATTTCCTTATGAGGGGGATGAGTTTTGAAAGAAGTAGAAGATGATTTAATTGAGGTGAGGTCATCATCACTACTAAATATAAAATTCACATTGAGAGATGGTTTTTTAGATGCTTTGGTGGGCTTAGAATGATTATATCCAAGTCCAAATGAAGCTTAATGTGTGTTATGTTCTACAAGAACTTTAATTCCTTGTTCATTTGTGCCACAACCATTGCTATTATATTGGAACTCTTAGCTAAAATGTGAAAGCCAGGACCATAAAGGGATGCCAAATCAGAAAGAGATGGTTGCACCTCATAGGTCTCAATGCTATATGAATTAGAGGAAGGATTTCAAGAATTATTTGAATTATAATTAGCCACAAAGTTGTTACTTAGTTGTTTAGACAAAGTGGGTTTCTCTTTAGGTTTTTCCTTAGATTTATCCTTCTCAGTCTTAGATCCTTTCCAAGATGCTCTATACTCTCCTATAAAAGTAGGATTAAAGTATAGAGATTCCCAATCATCATCTGAGAGTACTCCTTCAAGAGAAAATATATCTTTGGAAGGAGATTACAATTGAGTAGAAGAATCAGGAGTACTAGAAGGAACAAGATCATTAAAGGAAATATATGTATTTGAAGAAGTAGGAGGATTAGGAGAAGAATGGGAAGTTGTTGAACAAGAAGATCTAGCTTTTAATGGAGCTTGAATATTGGTATCAGCTAACAAGGTGTATGTCTTATTTTCATAAATGAACTTGACTTGCCTATGCAAAGTTGAGGGGATAGCTTGCATGCTATGAATCCATAGTCTCCCCAATAAAAGATTATATGTCAAATTACTAGGCATGACATGAATAGGTGTAGATAAAGTAACATGACCTACCTTTATAGGTAAGGTTATGATACCTAAAGATTGTTTAGAAACATTATCAAAGCTTCCAATATAAAGAGAAGCAGGTTTGATGAGAGAACGATCCACGTTAATCTTATCCAATAAGTCCACACTCCAAACATTAAGGCTAGAACCATTGTCCACAAGGGTTCATCTTGTAGAATTATTGTTGATAATAATCACAATCATAAGAGGATTGTATTTATGTTGGATTTCATTAGAAGGTAACTCATCTTGTGTGAATATAATTTGAGCTTCGGGTTTGTTTGTAGGATAAATCAAACAAGCCATGTTATTAGGTGTCACTGTAGGTGGGACATCTAAGTTTTTCAAAGCATCTTGTAATATCCCATGATAAGTAGGTGAAGTTTGAACCAAACCCCAAATAGAAATCTTGAGCTTTGAGTTGTTCAATGGGATCATACTCCTTACTAAGAGTTTGTGATATCCGAGGTGCTTGTGGAAGAGTAGGTTGAGAGGGAGGAAGTGAAGTTGGGATAATTGGAAGAGGAATATGTTGCCTATTGTTTCTTGTGTTATAGGTATGAGAAACCTCGTGACAACTCTCTTTAGTGATTTTCTTAGCATACTCATAAGGGCTCTTAGTAGGATAACCTCCTTGCATAGTAATAACAGGTTTCTTAGGAGTGCAAAAAGAATTATTAGCTTAACCACCTTGAACCACTAAGATAGGCTTACGTTGATAAGTTCGAGAAGGTGTTTCATTCACATGTATCAAATTGATTGAAGATGGTTTAGGAATATCAAGGGTGTCCTTATGAATTTTAGAAGAAGAATGGACAAGATTGTTGGAAGAGTTGTTGATAGTCTCTTCTTGCACTAAAATGTTATAATGAATAAGATCAATTTTAGGAGGTAGACTCGAAGTAGGCATTGATGTTTTAGAAGGAAGAGTATTAGTAGGAAAGGTCATATCATCCTTTATAACCAAAGGATCTAAATGGGGAATAGACTCTCTAGGAGAAGGATCAAAATTACTCTCTAAAGTTCCACCTTTGTGAGGGACACCTTTGAAAGAGATGTTAACAATCTCTTCTTGAACTAAGGCATCCTTATGAGAAGAACCTAGTTGGGGAGAAGGAGATGCCTTACCTTTAGAGGAAAAATGATTGAGATTCATAGAAGGTGAGATGCTATCAAGAGAGTTATCAATCTTGATTTCACCCCCTTTGGATAGGGTTCTCTCATGGGGTAGAGAATAATCAACACCTTCTTCTAATTGTTCATCCCAAATAGTGAGGTCATTGAAAAAATTATTAAAAATATCTTGCACAAAGATGTCCTTAATTTTAAGGCCAATTTTGGGAGAAGGGATAACATTGTTCATTAATTCTTCGTCCTTACTACGTGTGTTTAAATCATCCTCTTGCCTCAAAATGTATTAAATAGGATGATTAGGGGAGAGAGAATTAAGGAAATTAATTATTATTTCATCTTCTTTTTCTAAGGCTATGGGTAAGACAAGCTTTGGAGAAAGGAGAAGCATTTTTCATTAATGCATCATCTCTAGTGGGAATTTTGTTGAAGTCAAAAGAGGAAATGTCATCACTATGAAAATTAGGGACAATACCATCTTCTTGCACAAAATTATCCTTATAAGGGGAGTATTCTTTAGGAAGGAGATGAACATCTTTCTCCAAAGATTCATTTTTTGGAAGGAGATATTTGAAAGAAGTGCTCATAACCTCTTGTTGCACTAATATGCTTCCATTGGCAAGACCAAATTTAGGAGAAGATAAGTCAATGTCCATCAATGAATTTTCACTTAGAGAGGCATCATGTAAAGAAGGTAAAGTAAAATTAAGAAAAGTGTTTATGATATCATCCTCTTCCTCTAAGATAGCTAGATGGGAAGGGCACATTTTAGAAGAATTGTCAAGATCACTCTTGAAATCTTCATCCTTAGAGCATGGGAGAGTTTTGAAGGGGTTGGTAACAACTCTTTTAGGCACTGAAATGTTGTCATTGATAGGAGGAGGTTATTTAAGAGATGGAAAAATTGAAGCAAGGGAAGCTAACCCATTATCACATTTATGAAATGAATGCATCATGACAATAATTTTCCTCTTTCAAATGATAACATATGTAAAATAGAAGGAAATGTTCAATTTTAACCAATGAAAGAACTCTAAATATTGATTTAGAAAATGAAATTTATGAGTGAAATGTGTTCCTAAATCAGATCTGAAATTAATGATCCAAATTAAGCTATCCAAAAGTTCAATTTTGAATTGAAAAATTAGGGTTTAACCAAAATTGACCTCTAAATTTTTTTAAATTTGCAAGGAATTGAAACTTGTAAATGTAATGTTTTTACCCTTTCCTTCAAACTTGTAAATGTAATGAATTTGAAATAGAAAAAACACTTAGATCTAAGAACATAAATCAAAATTAAAGAGGATTGGATTCACATCGGGTTCACCAAAATGTGGGGCGAGGGGGGAAGCGAGACTGGGTGAATAGGACCTAATCCCACTTTCGCCAACACATTGGGAATATGAAAGAGCCTAGGGAGATAGCTCACTTTAGCTAGTTCTTGTGAGAAAGAGAGAGCTAAGGATTATTCTTAGGGTTTCTATTCCTCTTGTTGTATGTGAAGAGAAGATGTGAAAACTAGGGTGTGATTGATTAAATAAACTAGGTGATGAACAATGAAGCATATATGAACTGAAATTGCAAAAACCTGTAGGACTAAAATTGAGATACTGATAGCAGAGAAGGGGGAGGAATTTGAATGTGTACCTAGTGTTGAAAAATGAGCCAAACTGACCTGGACAGGGGAGCCACGCCTTGGTCATATTTTGTTTGGCAAAAAGCTGCAACTAAAGGCTTGCAAATTTGATGTTATGAGCCCTTAACCTATCATATTTCACCTAAAAGTGGGGGGACCAGGGTGCCACACCCTTGTCCTAGGTAGGAATAGGGTGCCACACCCCTATCCTTGATGATTTTGGGAAAGATCTGAGGTCTTAAGACATTCCTTGTGCCTTTTTGTAGTCTTGAAAGTCTTTCGAGTATCTGTACCTGCACCTGCAACTGAATATAAGGTTTTGGGTGGATATATGTTGGGTGAATATTTTGTCACTAGCATACCAATGACAAAATATATGATTCACACACAGCTATGTTGAGAAATTAATCTCTCTTCTCATTAAGGGGATGTTCCCTTTGAAATTTCTTCTCTAATTATTAAGAAATTAAAATTTGTGGGTTAGTTTCGGGCATATAACTCTCTGTTTTTAGAGTCTATGTATTCTTCCTCCACTTTGTTACAATTTCCCTATCACTTTGATACTTAAGGAAATGAATGGATTAATCCAACAAACTATACCAAAATTTTATAAGAAAGAAGCACAAAGTCTTTCTTGAGTATAACACTAACTTAAACTAATTATCACAATGGTAAGGAATTCAACTTGCAACTCAAAGTGTTCAAGTATAATTCCTTAATCCTTAAAACTACAAGAAACAACAACAATACAAAGCCTACTACTAATCACTTAACAATAGAAAATTTCCCAAATATTCAAGGAGCACAAAGTCTACTTTCAAAATTCAAGAGCTCTTTTACCACTTAACAATACCTCTGATATCAAGAAATTCAAGAACATATATAAGTCATGAACATAAGAACATCAACTCATATAAACAATTTTTGACACAACACAAAGTTTGAGATCAAATGAAATTGCTTTCTGTATTTAATTGATCAAATCTTCACAACAAAAGCTCAAAGTCTTAGTTGAGGCAAAAATTCAATAGAGTTTTGCTTAGCAAAATTAAAGATAAAAATATACAAATGAGGGTCCTCCTTATATATGAAAGGAGTGGAGAAAAATGTGGGCACAATTGACTAATTCAACTACACAGTCCTACTTGACTACAACTACAACAAAAAGAAATTATGCAGCTGCGAGAAAACCTGCATCACCTAAAAATGCAACTACATGAAAAGAAAATCTTAATAGGGGACACTTTATTCATCTTTCTCCTCCTTGTTTGATTTATGAAAATCTTTGAACTTAGTCAGGATGGCCTTCATCTCTACTTCATCCGACATTGGGGTAGAATCTGTGATCACATGAACACAAGAAATCGTATCCTCAGCCTTTACATATTTCTTTTTTTCATCTTTCAACATGGATGCGAGGACCTCAAAACTGAATTGGATCTCTAGTAACTTATCGAATGCACCAAGTGAGAAATCTTGTCCTATGTAGTGATCCATTAAGGAAAGAAATTCATGCGCGTTGGCATCACTAGTAACGAGATTCTGATTGTCATCATACAAATAACAAGGAAGGTCAGCAATTCTGGGAGAAATGAGATCAATCTCATCATCACCTTCCTTCCTCTCTCGATCCAACTCTGTAGTCATCAACTTTATTGTCTCTTTCTTGTGAGACAATAGCGACAAGATTTGGATATATTTTTCCCTTGAAGGAACCACTTTATTTTCAACGAGGACGTCTATTCTGAAGTCCTCCATTTTGGTCCAAAGGGTTGTACTCTTCTCGATATCTTCAATCTCTTGAGATAATGAAGTTTTGACACTTTGCATCCAACTTTGGATCACTTCAAAATCAGCCAATAACCCAACTGATGAACTTAGGAGATGATACCCTTCTGACTTCAGTTGTGCAATCCACTCATCAACCACTTGGCCCTTGGCTCCTACCTATTCAATTTTCTTAAGAGCTTCAAGGTCCATTGAGGATCCTATGGGCTCAACTTCCTAAGAGGATTGTGTAACTTTCAGAAGAACATTAGTCAATTGTTCACATTTCTATTTTAATTCATTCTTCTCATTCCTCCCTTGGTCAAATCTTCATAACAAAGAGTTAAAAGTTGTCTAAGAATCTAGCTTAACACTCTCATGTGTCTCCACCCCAAGCTCTACGGTTTGCATGGTATAATCCTTAGGTTGTATATCATATTTATTCTTATTTGGTGATAGTACCATGACCTCAACATACTTCCTTTTAGAAGTTGGGTCTACTAACACCCGAGAGACAGTCTTCGGCTTCTTTGTTCCTTTGGGCTTTGGAGGAACCAACTGCTCAAAATCAAACTCATCAGGTGAAATTACATGTTTCTTCCTCTTAGGTGCTACTACCTCCATCCAAGGTGGTAATTCTAGATTGGCGAGTGGAGTAGTAGCTTCTTGCTGAGTGTCACTAGATATTTCAGGAGCAAACTGGCTTGAACTTGCAATGGTTGTAGATGTTGTTATTGATATCAATGCTGAAGTATCCAATGATATGCCTGTTGATGTAATAAACGTTGTTGATGCTGACCTTTCTTCAGTTACAACCATAGAGGGGAGAGTGGAAGGTGCAGTAGAAATAATTTCAGTTCTTACCAGAGATGGAATTTTTGTTATGACCACCGTAGAAGGTAAATTCATCATCTGTTGTTCTGCAAACACTTTCTCTATAGCTTCAGGAAACTCCAACATTTAAGATTCAATGGTGGTTGAAGGAATATCATCCAGACTAGAAAAATTGGATAATGTGAAAAATTGTTGAACAATCTCTGATTGCTTCATGTCCATGTCCAAGTCCTCATCATTGAATTCCTCTTCCTCTTGATCAAAATCTAAATCGATGGAATGGATAATTACCTCTGAATGAGTTGGCGCCTGTGAAGTGGCCGGGACATTAACTTCACTAGGATGTGATGTTTCTTCAACCTGTGCTTCCTCTTATTGAGGAATTTCACCTTCTTCCATCTCCTTCTCTTTTTCAGTATCTCTAGCAAGTTGTTGTTCTGGTTCCTTTGTGGTTGTCTCTTGCGCTAGTGAAGATGATTCATCTTTTTTGGACCCTTTAATTGTGAACTTGATTTTGGGTCCTTTCCCCTTAGATTGCATTACAGGGGCCGAGGATAGTGCTTGTGGATCTGCTCTACTCTTGGTTCTTGTTTCAATCGTAGTTGTCTTACCAATCGGGCCATCACTATTATCACCATCTCCAGAACTAGTAGGAAGTTGTTTCATTCTAAGATTCTTTTTTAACAACCATGCATTGGTGTTTTCTAAAATGGGAGAGATTCTTTGAGTGACAGACTTACTCTCCTTTTTCGACCATTACACTGGTGGAAGTGGAGAGTCAACAATCTTCTTTTCACAATAGAATAGGTCTATTATGTCATCAGTGTCTTCCATGGTCATTAGGATCTTTGCCAAATCTAAATTTTCAATATGCTCCAGGGTAAGATGACTGAAATCCATCCTTCTTATGTCTTCTTCATCTTGGCAATCTGCCCATACATCCTCAAATTTAAAAACATGGGTGTAACTTCTCTTGAGCTTGTTCTTCATACCACGAAAATCAAAATTATTTCGTGCCTTGAATCTTCTCATAGTATTCAATTGCATTTCTTCCTTCATGTTCTTGGCCTTAGGATTTTTTTTTGTATTAAGTATCATAGAATCCCAAAGTTCATTTTTTCACATTCGAGCATCCACATTACAAACTTATTACATACTAGCTCTTTTCGAGCACCAAACTAGAAACAACATTTGGAAGACCAAGGGTCACAACTTAGAAATCCACTTTAAAAAACCAATGGAAGACCAAGAGTCACAACTTAGAATTCTGCACAAAGGTGTCCCTCATTGAAGTTCAACTTGGGTCTCCACATTGAGAACTCGATGCTTTAACCAACTAAGCTCAACCCCTTGGATGCCTTGGGATTTTTCAAAATTGAGTACCTGCCAATAGATTCAGGGAACTTCAACTTGGTCTTATGTGCTTGCGATTACTTTTCATGCACATAGATTAGTTGTCAACACAACTCCATGAGAATGATTTTGTCAGAAGGATACCTTGGTAAAATGAAAGGTTCACTTGAGAAACACCCTATCTAGATGTAAGTGAACATTAGAAATTGAAGAAAAACACATCCAAAATGAGACACCCTGTTATATGCAGCCTCTGATAATCTTTCTTTTGCGGGCTTTTATCAAACATACATTTCCACACAGTGAAGAAAACATCATTGACTCTTTTGAAATGGCTACTTTGATTCTTGATCATGAGTTGATCATAGTATTCCCAGACAGGTACTAATCTCCTGTCACCTTTGGTAGATAAACCTGGATATTGCCTCATAGAAGCAGCTGCATAAACTAGGCAAGACATATAAAATTTCAATGTCACTTTGACTTCTTTCAACTGTGTGTAGTGTGCATCATTGATCTGCTCACCCCAATCAATCCTAGCAATCTCTTTCCTGATTATAGTTATGTAATAACACATCTATCTTTGAAAGTAATGAGAATCCTTTAAACCCTTCACTCTTGCCAACATGGTGAGCATATCATTGTACTCCTCATTGAAGTCACTTATGTGGAAATACTTAGGCCATCACGAGGTGGTAGAATTTCTAGCAGCAGACAGGTACACTGTATTGATCACTTTCTTGCATTTGACCTCATTTTTCTCATAGTACTCCTGAGCACTTTCTTGAGACATGTCGATTACTTCCTCGACTGAAGAACCTTTGAAAACACTATTCAAAGTCATGATCACATTTTGATCAGTATTCCTAACCTATCTTGTATTAGGATCAAAGTGATCCACCACTGCAAGTACAAAATATGGATGATGAGATGCAACTGGGAAGGAAGCATATTTATGCAACTTAGATTTGATTAGGTTTGTTAGGCGGGAATGAGCTTTCTCAACCCGATCAATAAACTCTTGCATATTGAGATGACCAATTTCTATGTCTTTGATCTCCTTCATATTTGAATCTACCGAGCTCTTTGGGTACATATTCAAGTATTTATCATACTTGTACTTCATCTTCCTTGCTGATGATTTACCTGGTGAAGATTCCAACTGACTCGAAGAGGGCTCTGATTTGTCATGAGAGGGCCTTAACATTTACAAATGATTGCATTCAACACCGAGGATTAGCTTCTTTGACAATTATCATCATTATTAAAACCAAACTTCATTAACTGGATCAAAAAAATGAACTTAGAACAAGCTTGGGAGAAAAACTGTCAAAAATGGCAGGTTGGGGAAAAAAGTTCGATCTGCACCTTAGGAGTCAAAATTTGCACATCAGACTTTAAAGTCTGATGTGCAAGGATAAAAGATCTTTACTTGCATATCGTACATTAAAGTCTGATGTGCAAATTGGGGGAAGTCATTAGCACATCGAACTTTAAAGTCCAATGTGCAAGTTAAATCATTTGAAAGACCAGCACATCGAACTTTAAAGTCCGATGTGCTCGGGAAGGGCAACCGATTGACATGTCGGGTTTTAAAACCCAACATGTCACTTGGACAATCTCCTCTCACATATCAGACTTTAAAGTCTGATATGAAAGGTTTACCCTCCTGCATATCAGACTTTAAAGTCTGATATGTGGAGAATAATCTTTGTATATCAGCCTGCATGTCGGGTTTCAAAACCCGATGTGCAGGCGAGGGAAGAGGAAAAAATAAAAAGGGTTTGAGGGTAATCGAACATTAAAGTCTAATGTGCCCTCGGACCTTGAGAAGAAGATTACAGGAGTGATCAGATTTTAAATGTCTGATGCACTCCTAATCGACTGAAAACCCAAAATGATGAAGAAGGAAAGATGAAAGGGAAAAATGAACAAAAACAATCAAAACCCTACCTCAATCCATGTGGCCAAAGAAAAATTAGGTAACCAGCGAGGTGATCAAGGTCAAAAATGTGACAAGAGGAGCAGGAGGGCACGTGTAGAGAAGAAATCACCGAACGAAAATGAAGAAATGATCCTCAAGATTTAATAAATAAACCCCAAAATTAGCAATAAATGCGATCATTAATGGTTAATTGAGTGGTGCATGTCTTATTTAAGTCCAACATGCAGGACTAACCACTTGCAAGTCAGATTTTAAAGACTGACATGCATGCCATGAAAAACAACCTACAGGTCAGACTTTAAAGTCCGACTTGCAGGTTTAAAGACCCTGCAGGTCGGACTTTAAAGTCTGATCTGCAAGGGAAAACCAAACCTTTGCACATCGGACTTTGATGGACAATTCCCTTTGAAAAGAAGGAACCTTGCAGGTCAAACTTTAAATCTTAAAAGTCCGACCTGCAAAAAAATCTGCAAATCTTAAAAACTTAAAAACGATAAAAATGGAAAGCGAAAAGCTAAATGAGCCAACCGATGGAGTCGATCAAGCTCTCCCAAAGGGCGTGAGGTACAAAACTGACCAGTTTCATAGGGTTGCCTGAGGATCTTGGCCATGCTGAAATTGACGATAACGCTATATGGGGTTTTGCCTTAGTCAAACCCTTATTTTGGTGATTTCCACCTCAACAACCAATTTGTATAGTAAAATAGTGTGTGCGGGAATCTTGTGTGTGTGCAGGATTCTTGTGTGTGTGCAAGACCCTAAATTGATCAATGCAAACAATCTAGAGTAACCCTATGCTTTAAAGAGTAAACCCTAAATGCTTGTAATTGAAAAAGTGAATGCTCTAAATCAATGATGCTAAGTGATCTAAAGTATAAATGTAAATATGCAAATTGATGTAATGAAGCTCATACAAAGAAATGAAAACAACATGAAATCATACCCAACCCCAAGGAAGGGGTACAAGCCAATCATATATTGGTGATCTCCTATTCCTTTCCTACATCTAATGAATACTTAGAGCGGGGGGTGAATTGGTATGCCAAAAATCTTTGCACTAAAACACTTACACAGTCTAAAGATAAACCAGTAAAGCAGTCTGACAGTCAAACTGGTTACCACACATACAAACCAAAATGCGAATAAAACATTCACCCACAAAAGCAATACAACCATAACACGAGATATTTGACATGGAAACCCAACTAGGAAAAACCACGATGAGATGGAACTCACAAGTCACTATCTGCAGAATAGAAACTAGACCGGTTAAGGTCAGACCGGTTAAGATCTTACAATGTTCTTCACCAGAACAGATCATGTTAGGAATCTCAATCTCTATTAGGAGATAAGTCCGATTAAAGACTACCTTGTTAGAGGATTTTAGATTCACATGTGTGAACCACCTTGTTAGAGGATTTTACAAAGGCTTTGAGGCCTACCCGGTTAGGGGCTACTGACTTGTTAAAGATGTGAGTAATCAACAAGTGTTTGATCTATCTAATAGCACAAACTGCTTGGTTAGATCCAGTATTGCTCACAGCTAATGCATTCCAGCATTACTTCAGTCTTCTCTATCTCTCTCTTAGTTACAACTCGATCTTCTCAGATAAGATCGCTCTTCCAACAACTCAACATCCACCTTAAACCCTAGCTCAACATTAACCCTTTTTGCAACAACATAAAACCCTAGACATGATGTCCTTTTAAAGGAATCTAATTTCATGTCGGTCCAATAGGGTTTCTTTACAATTTCCTAGGTTCAATGAACCTAGACATACTTAGTAACATGACATAGGAATCACCGTTAATGTGTCGGCACAATCAAACAATCGGCGGATTGGTAACTCATCACAAAATGTCGGTTGGTAACTCATCACAGAGTATTACCGGTTCATACAAAATACCGGTTGCCGATTTGACAAAAATGAAGACTGGTAAGAATGTGTTGTGCCTCTTTACTCCCTCGTACCACTTGTGATCTGCGAATCGCTTGGGGTCGACATGCCACTTCAGACCAGGAAACTCATTTTGCAAAATCACTACTAGTCTAAAGACTAGAATACAACATACCGGTTGGAACAAATACCGGTTGAGCATGAGCTCATACATATAAAGGGGATCTCAATACAAGTGTGTGTCCATCAATGACAATCACAACATAAACATCAAAAATGCCAACAATCTCCCCCTTTGGCATTGATGGCAACACTTAGGAAAATAAAATTTTGACATCTAAGTGTTTTACAACAAAAACTTGCCATTAACAAAATTACTCCCCTTAAGCATATACACTATCCCTTAATCAACAGAGTGTATCGCAATTTTGCATTCAGAGCATATAGCATATATCACAGCATATATCAAAATTTCAAAACAGATACTTCTCCCTCTAATATACTTCTCCCCTGATATATCAAAATTTCAAAATTTTAAAACCAAAAACCAGATATACTTCTCCCCCTTTGCCAACAATGACAAAGTACTGCTGAAAAACCTGTTTCCATATATATATAAAAGAGTTTATGACAATAATGAATAATAATTGTCAAAAACCGCTTTATAGTCCTGGAAAAATTGTTTCATGGAAAGAGACCAGGAATCAAGTAGGGAGGTCACCACTTCCTTCTCTGTCTACATTTGTGACATCTTCTATATCCAGGGCATCGACATCTATGGTGTCGATTGGTTCCTCCACCAGGTTTCCTTCCTCATCAAAAACCTCATCTGGTTTGGAAATAACCGGTTCCTTTTCCGCTTGGAGGTTGGCCATTTGAGCTTTATGAAAGCTGATAGCATGCGTCATGTGTTGATGTGTATCCTTTTCTACATCATCAACTCTCCCCTCCAACAACTAGAGTCTTCTTCTCCTTGTGAAGAAGAGACCTTTATTTTGATCCAATACATCAAATAATTCTGAATTTGAGAGTTCGGGGAAGTACTGTGCAAAAACTTTCTCCCTAATCTCTTGTTCCTTTTCAATGGCAATGTGCCATTTGTTATCCAATGCTTTAAATAATGAATCTGGTGTCTAAGATTTAATCTCTGATGGTGACCTGTCATTTTTACATAAATAAAGAATGATTTCCTGTAGTACTTCATCTTTTTCTTCACTATTGATTTCATCATAATAATCTATTAAATCATGAAGTAACTTTCTCCTAATATTCTTTACTATTCTTTGACAATGTGTCAAAGGTTTGTAAGAGGAGATGTCTATATTTACCGGTGCGGATGTTGCCGGTTCATTCTTCTTCATCTTCTTGGTCTGTCTAGCCTTCTTTGGTTGTTCATCAGACTCGGTTTCTTTGGAGTCCGGTTCATTTGCCTTAGTCTTCCTCTTCCTTTTGAAGACTTTTGCTGGTGTTACCTCCGGTTTCTTCTTTGTCAATGACCGCTTGGTCACTCTTGTAGTTGCAGTGGTAGCTGGTGCTGATGTTGCAGGCACTGCCTTAGCTTTCTTAGCTACCGGTTCTTTTCCCTTCTTCACCGATGGTTCTTCAACCAATGTGATCCTCTCCAAGTAGGTTCCGATTCTCTTAGCCTTTGGATCAAGAGGCGAGGCAATAAGGGTTGAATCATACCCTTCCAACATGTCAAACATGACATCATAGCCCATAGGCTCCACTTCCTCCATTCTAGGCTCAACAGCCTCCATTAGACATTTGTCCACCTGAATAGTGAAACAGATGTCATCTTCATATTTCTTCACTATGTCACCTGAGATTCATACCCTCTGACTCATCTTTCTTCTGAACTCATCAAAGTATTTGTTCAGTACCTCAGGGTAGCCAGTTCCAATGGCTTGCACACTTTCCTTTATCTGCTTGGTTACCGGTTGGTCAGGGGACCACTGGACATCTCCTACACTCAGAAAGTAGCCTTGGAAATAGAAAAACAACCCTACCAGTAGTTGTCCAAACTTAAATCTCAGTGAATTGTCCTTTTTTATTGCCTTAAGATTTAACAGGAGTTGCCTCTACATACCAGTGCATATGTCAAATGATTTATCCTCTTTAATCATCCGATAAGTGGCATTTACCGTTGCAGCAGATACAGAATTAATCCTGCTGGCTGAGAATGTTCTATTGCCAATTACCATGCAGGCATATTTTACCAGTTCATCCTTGATAGGATTAACTGTCATACCTCGTGAATCACTTGTCAAACTGGTGAGCTTGGTCATTTCTGTTTTGCTTACCGTTCTCAGGGCTGGCACTTCCCCTATGTTGCAGAAACTGGTGACTGCATGAATTGCCTCAGGCGCGATATCATGCATTCTCTCTAGGTACATCTTGTCACCATGGACTTTGCTCAAGATGATCCTCTATGAAGTCTTCTAGAAAATATACCGCATTATGGATTTTCTTCTTCTCTAAGATACTGAACTCCGATTTGATCCTTTTGTCCTTTCCACAAAATAGACCTAATTGAGTATCAATGGCTAAGGACCCTAGGTCTTCTATCATGCAATCAATATAATCTAAAATTCCTTCTTCGACTATGACTCTAGCTGGAACTTGTGACAAAGCATTATACTTGGACTTCCTCTGAATGAAACTTTCTGACTCAATGGATGTGCTTGAACTGGTATGAGATGCGGAAGCCATTGAAGAGTATTTCAAGAACATGAAAAATACCTTTCAAACACGAATTTAGAGCTTCCTGATTCTGCTTTACTTCGCTCTCCGTCGGATGCCAAATCACCGCTTTGAGTTCTCCACTACCGCTTGCAAACTAGATTTGAATCTCTTTCAAGGTTATCCAATTTCTTGAAATCTAAGCTCAAATCTCCTTTTCTTCGCTCGAAAATAGATAGTGAGAAATGATTTGAAAAATGCATTTATACATGTCTCTCACCTACCATCATTAATGCTCCTCTGTTAGGGCGTAAACCCTAATTTGCCTTTTTACCATTTCCGATCTTCTGCCAAGTGACAGCTATAGCATACCAGTTAAGGTCTTTTACCGGTGTTAATTGGGGGTTCAAAAGAATTTCGCCATTTGCTCCCCCTAAGCCTTTGAGTCTTAGTTTGCCGGTTCTGATATTTCCACACTAGGTGCAGAAATCGGTTCCTCTTCCGATATTGTTGGTTTCTTCTTCCATGTTCTCTTCATGTCTCCTTGAACTTTTTCAACATCTATTTCTCCTTCCTGAGTGACCGATACATCATCAGATATACTTTTTCTGCTTCTGCGGAATCTTGCAATGTGACCCGGTTTGTTGCAGTGATAGCAAACAAGTCTAGGTGCTCTCCAAGGTCCATTGTACATGTTTCCAATCTTCCTTCTGCATGTTGCAGCAGTGTGACCATGACAATGACAGATCATACAACTTGCTCTCCATTCGGTTGCTACTTGATGACCACTGCTTCTTGACTGATGATTGAAGTCATTAAACCGGTTGTGGTTCCGATTCATAAAAGATTGAGGACCAGTTCCTTGGGTCCTTTAAGGATATCTTCTTGTGTTATCCACTACAGACCTGCATTCAAATGCTCTATGCCCAAACTTGTTGCATGCATAACAATGACCATTGAACTTATTGAATCTAGGTACATTGTTGATAAAATAAGGAAAATTATTGTAGGCTTTGCTCCTACATACATTGGCAGTGTGTCCTTCTTTAAGACAATTAAAGCAAATAGGTTTGAATTTTTACTTACCTTTTCCTTTGAGTGTCAGTTGCTTCTTTGATGCTTCAGCATTTGTTCCTGAGGATTCTCCTTCCTCATGTCTAGAAAAACCAAGACCATTGGTATTCTTTGCTGGTCTAGATGACTCAAGCTTTTGCTCTAGCTTGACTGTACTTTTGCCAAACTTAGCAAGTATTTCCTTTGACTCAAAGAGTTCTTTGGAAATAGCAGTGTTTGTCTCCATAAGACTTGCATTTTTAGAGATGGCAATGTTCAGTTCTCCTTGCAAGTCTTCTTTTTCCATTCTATTCTCATGAAGGCGAGCAGTTAGTGCACTAATCTCATGTTTCAACTTGGAGATCTCATGATCTCCGTCTTTTACCAGATCTTCAGCTTTTCTTTGGTTCTAAAGCTCTTGACTGAACCGAATAGTCAGTCCTTCCAACTCCTTTCTTAGATTGGAGTTTGAATCATTCAGCTTATTCACTTCAGCAATCATAGCTTCCATGTTAGCTTCATCTTTAGAACTACTTTCAGATAGTTCCATCAGCCTTTCTGCATGTTCTCTTCTTTTTGCTTGAGATGCCTTGTATTTGACCATAAGATCATCATAGGCTTGCTCAGAATTAGTGAGCCATTGAGTAAGTTCCCTTAAGGTGTATTCCCCCATATCTCTTTCCAAGTGGTTAAACTTATAGAAAGGTTGGCTCTGATACCAATTGATGAATACTAAGAGGGGGGGATGAATTAGTATGCCAAAAATCTTTGCACTAAAACACTTATACAGTCTAAAGATAAACCAGTAAAGCAGTCTGACAGTCAAACTGGTTACCACACATACAAACCAAAATGCGAATAAAACATTCACCCACAAAAGCAATACAACCATAACACAAGATATTTGACGTGGAAACCCAACTGGGAAAAACCACGGTGAGATGGAACTCACAAGTCACTATCTACAGAATAGAAACCAGACCGGTTAAAGTCTTACAATGTTCTTCACCAGAACAGATCCTATTAGGAATCTCAATCTCTGTTAGGAGATAAGTCTAATTAAAGACTACCTTGTTAGAGGATTTTAGATTCACATGTGTGAACCACCTTGTTAGAGGATTTTACAAAGGCTTTGAGGCCTACCCGGTTAGGGGCTACTGACTTGTTAAAGATGTGAGTAATCAACAAGTGTTTGATCTATCTAATAGCACAAACTGCTTGGTTAGATCCAATATTGCTCACAGCTAATGCATTCCAACATTATTTCAATCTTCTCTATCTCTCTCTCAGTTACAACTCGATCTTCTCAGATAAGATCGCTCTTCCAACAACTCAACATCCACCTTAAACCCTAGCTCAACATTAACCCTTTTTGCAACAACATAAAACCCTAGACATGATGTCCTTTTAAAGGAATCTAATTTCATGTCGGTCCAATAGGGTTTCTTTACAATTTCCTAGGTTCAATGAACCTAGACATACTTAGTAACATGACAGAGGAATCACCGTTAATGTGTCGACACAATCAAACAATCGGCGGATTGGTAACTCATCACAGAGTATTACCAGTTCATACAAAATACCTATTGCCGGTTTGACAAAAATGAAGACTGGTAAGAATGTGTTGTGCCGCTTTGCTCCCTCGTACCGCTTGTGATCTGCGAACCACTTGGGGTCGACATGCCGCTTCAGACTGGGAAACACATTCTGCAAAATCACTACTAGTCTAAAGACTAGAATACAACATACCGGTTGGAACAAATACCGGTTGAGCATGAGCTTATACATATAAAGGGGATCTCAATACAAGTGTGTGTCCATCAATGACAATCACAACATAAACATCAAAAATGCCAACAACATCTTCAAAAGCCCCCAATTGATGAAAGAATGCTTGATGAATGCTTGATAGATGTTGTTGAATGTTATTGAAGACTCCAAAAGACCTACTCCTTCACTGCATAGAAGGCTCCTTGTGATCACTAGAAACCTTAGCCAAAAACTTCCAATCCTTTAAATGAAGAAAGAGAGATCTTATGTATGAAACCCTAGATATTAATTTTTTCTTTAGGCCAACCTAGGAGTTTAATTTCTCTCCTGGGGTTAAGCATTATAATATCATAGAATTATGCTCCCGAAATTTCAAGAAAAAATGTCAAGGACCGTGCTGCACTTGCACACGGTCCGATCTACTTTTCACTAAATTTTCAGGGCAGTGAGATATGATGATATTTGAGTGAATCTCAAAGTTACAACTAATTTTGAGATGTTTTGATATGGAAAATCAAGCCTTAAAGGTTGAAATAAGACATAATTAGGGTTTATGATTTAATGATTTATTGAAGGAATAAAATGAAAAGGGGCACACTTAGGGTAAAGGGCCCAATTTTATTGTGTGGGGAGTGATGAAATATGACTTTAGATTTAATTTAATTAATTAATTAAATGCTTAAATGGAAATTACAATGCAAGATTCCAACACACTAAGGCGGGTGCTAAACTAAGCATAGAATTGTACCACCCTAGCAAGAGTGTACAATTTACGATGCTACACTACCTTTATCCCTTTGTCCCTCTTTATTGATAAGAAGAGAGAAAAGGAGAGGGTGGTCAGATAGAAAGAGATAGATAGATACAAATAAATATGGAAGGATGGAGGGAGAGGTATGTAGATAAATAGAGTATGGGGGGTGTAAGAGAGGTAGGTAGATAGAGATAAGTATAGAGAAAAAGAAAGAGAGAGTAATGGAGAAATAGGTAGGGAGGGAGAGATATGTAGGCTTAGAAAGTGGTAGTAGGGAGAGAGAGTGGGGAGAGATGTGAGATTGATAGAAGTGGCAAGGGAAGGTTCGAGAGATAGAGAAAGGGCTAGAAATAGGGGTTTTGTAGGGAGGGATATATAGAGAGAGAGAAAGAGAGAGGGATGTTGGAAAGAGACACTGCATAGATGATCAAATGTTGTCATTGATGGAAATTGATGTTAGATATCCCATCTTCAATTCATGATTTGTTCATATCAGAAGAGTGATTGAGTTTTGGAGAGGTACGGTGAGATAGAACAAGACATCTGACAGAGTACAATATTTTGATTGGTGGTTCATTTTGGTTAGATATTTGGTGTTGCGGATCTTTGGAAAGCATTATGGATGTGTAATCTACCTTATTACAATTTTTTGGCCTCTAGTGATTATTCTTGAGTAAGTTGGAAGATCTAGTGTACATGTTCTTTATTAGAACAGTATTCATCAGCAATAATGTGTGGATATTCATTGTGCAAATCTTGTGGATCAATTTTGGTGATCATTTGTGTGTTTGAGGATGTCTAGCTAACATGTGGGAAGTGTGTGGACAATTATTTTTTGTCCGCGTATGCATTTGAGTTTGGATTGAGACGACTTGCTATACACATTTTATTTGTGTGTTATACATTTTTGGGCAGACATGAAGGATACATAATTTGATGTTACGGATATAAAAGAGTGATTGATATGATCATTTTTGATATTGATGATTGTGTGGAAAGTATTTGTGAGAGATTGTACATAGTTCACATGTGCATGTGAAGGATTTGTGCTCCAGAATATAGCAGAACAAAAGATTAGAGCAATATAGCAAAGCAGAGTAAGATTATGTGTTTTGTGCTTAATCGAAACTATATAGGCATTTCGTGATGCCATTCAATAGTTCAAACCTTCGTGCTATCTTTTGTAATCACTTTGTAAGGTAGTGAGCCTTATGGGGTTGTAACCCTTGTTGTAATTTGAGCAGTGATCTCTAGGGAGTGTGCCTAAATGCATGTGCATTCCCCTTATGTAATATTTTTATACTTATAATATAGTATATTAATATTGTGGGTCTCAATCCTACCGTGGTTTTTCCCTTAACTGGGTTTTCATGTAAAAATCTTGGTGTTATGGTGTTGTGGATATTTGCTTTGTGTGTTTGCATCTTTCTTTTGTTTAGTTGCATTAAGTAGTTACAAAATCAGATTAAGAATGTTAAAAATTGCAAAACATTGATTCACCCCCCTCTCAGTGTTCCTTTATTCTAACAATTGGTATCGGAGCCTAGTCCCTCGAAAGAAGCCTAATAGCTTGAGGAGGATTCAGGAAAGTGAATCAGTGGATTCTTATAGTCTTAGACAATAGCTTATTGTTGCACTTGAAGATCTTGATCAATCACAAGCAGAGGTCCAACAAGTGAAAGTAAAACTTAGGGATGTTGAGAACTTCATTGAATCATTGAAAGATTAACTGAACAAGTCAAGAGAAAAGTGAAAGGAACTTGTTGATAAGCTAAAAGAGAAAGAAATCAAAAGGATTGATGACCAAGCCTTGCAGGAGAATGTGAGAAACTCACTAGAGCAAATATAGTTCAGAAGAATGAGATGGAAGCCATTGTGATGAGATTGACAAAGGAGATTGAAGAAAGGAAGAAAAATGAGGAAAATCTTTCTCAGTCAATGAAAGGCAAATCTGATGAATGTTGCAGACTTGATAGTGAGAATGGTCGATTGAACCTTGACTTGCAAGACTCCAGACAACATGAGGAAGACCTTGAATGGCAGATCATTCTTATTAGATATGATCTTGAAGTTGCAAATGAGTACGAGGAGAAGTTCAAAATCAACTCAGCCAAGCTTGATGAGATGCTTGAAAGATCACACAAGAGGTCTTGTATTTGAGAAAGGTAAAAGCCCCAAATCAGCACAACAAAAGAACAATTCGAGAAAGCCTTCGGTAAGGCAACCTAATGCTCATAAGTTCAATGGTAATTGTTTTGTTTGCAACAAATTTGGTCATATAGCTAGTCAATGCAGAAATTTGAAGAACAATAATGGTCCATCTTTCTTCAGTCAATTTTTTAAATGCAACAAGTATGGTTATAAGTTAATTGAATGCGAAAGTGTGATGAACAACTGTCAAAATAGGAGAAATGTTAGATAGTATGCATGTGGTAGGTTTGGAAATGTTTCTAATCAATGCAGAACAAGAGAAAATTAGATGAATTTCAGGCCTAGACAAGGAAATGTTGTTTTCTATGCCTACAATAAATCTGGTCACATCGCAAAATATTGTAGAAGCATAAATATGAATAGGAAGGGTCTGGAAGATAGGAACAAGAGTGTGAAGGCAAATGATAACAGCAAAGAAAGAACTAAAGAGAGTAGAGATTGGATGAAGAAGACATGGGTTAAGAAGAGTGATTCAGAAGTAGGAAGTGGATCCACACCTAATTCCAGTGTTGGAACTACATTTGGTAACTCAGCTAAGGCAGATCTGACCTTGGGGGAGTTATCATGAAAACGTTATAAACCCCCTGTTTGAGATCTATGCATGATTCTGACAAGTTGCAAAAGCTGAATTTGATGATGACTAACCTTTCTAAAGGATTTTCGAAAGAGTATGAGAAGATTTGAAGATCCGAAAAGGAATTCTTGAAGATACAAATTATATGAAAGTATTAGGGCAAAGTGCATTTATTGCAATAAAAATTTAGGCATGTGGAGGATAAAAATTGACTTAATCAATTCATTTGTCACTTTTCACTTGAGGCGATAGTGTTTGAAGAGCTCTGGGAGAAGATTGACAAGTGAGATCAAGCATCAAACCAATTTTTGAAGCGAAAACTGAATCTGGTGGTAAAGGTATTTATCAATGAAACTCCTCAGTTTGAAATTTAAAATTGCTGAAATGTCTGCATCTGGTACTACTACCCCTATAGTTGTTGACATCATAGAGAAAGCGTGACCTTAAAACTATTATTTTTCTTTGAATTATTTAAATGAACATTAGCTATCTTACATAAGCTTAAGTCAAAGAGATTATTCCTAATTGCTCTATTTAGGTTTTAAATTTGACATACCTATGGTATTATTAACATTTGTCTAAGGCTTTGATCTTTATTGTCCTTATATTCTTGGCTTAAGGTTAGGGTTGTATAGTGAGATGTAGATTTTATTTGTCAGAACATTCTTAAAGGGCAAAACCTTGCATTAGTTTGATTCATCTTATTTATTCTACACCTCTTTTGACTCTATAGGGAATGATTTTATTTTATATTTTTCTAGAAGTAGAGATGATAGCATGGACTTAGATGTGATTCCTCCTAATGTCTTTTTTTATAAATAACAATGAAGAAAGCTTTAGAGAAGATTTATGTGGCATATAATTCTAATCCACAAGCCTTAATTAAATATATCAATCACAATGATAGTCATGATATCCCATTTGATGGAAAAGATATATTTACATGATGACGTGCTTAACATAATTTACATTTATACATCATAGTGAGGTGGTGGATACATTATTAAGAGATTTGTTTTGTATAACATGTATCTAGTCTCTTAATAGTTGCACTAAAAATTACATATTGATATGTCTAATATTCAAGCATCAAACTTGACTACTAGAGAGGTTTTGATAATCCATATGGGATGTGTTCTGTGACTATTATTGTTTCCAACCAGTTTTAGTCATTACACTATATACATTTTATTACATGTGATGCACAAAAAAAATCATGTTTGCTTCTTAGATGTCCCTAGTTTCATGTTATGAATATCCTATCCTCTACTTTGCATCAATGTGTTAAATTATGGCATGAGAGGGACTTTTTGTATGTTAATATATCTTAAATCTTGTAATTATTGTGCTCAAATCAATGCATTTAATAATTGTGTTACACAATTGATGAACCCTTAGTTAGTGATCATATTGTATCACATGAGGATCATTAGGGTCTGTTGTATTTTATACATTATGGCATTGGTGAGAATCAAGTTTGGGATCATTACAAAACTTTTAATATGTTGTACATTGAAATGTGAATTTAGTTCATTTAATTCTAATGACATTGATAGTTGGGTTGATTTTATTGTCAAAATTGGTGTGTGTGTGTGTGTAGGGGAAAAAGTGAGACTAAGTATGAAAACCCTAATCCTACTCTCATACACACTCACAAAATATGAAAGAGCCTAGGGAGACAACACACTTTGGCTACTTATTGTGAGGAAGAGAGAGTCAAGGATTACCCCTTAGGTTTTCTATTCCCTTTCTGCAAATGAGAGAGAGGAATGATTCAAAATGCAATTTAACCTAAAGTGCAAGTAAGAAATCAAACCCTAATCGAGAAATGCATAACAGAGAACAACTGATAAACTGTTGAAAAGTACAAATTAGGAAGCAAAATTAGAGGTGCACTTGTGTCTTAAATCTAAGCTGAAATGTCCAGGACCATGGTGCCACGTCACTGTCTTGATTTTGCAAGTCTAAAGCTGCAACTAAAGGGCTAGATTCTAAGGTCTACAAAGTGTTGCACTGCCAAATCCTGCTGAAAACAAGAAGGACCAGGGTGCCACACCCCTGTCCTAGGGGTTTTTCCTAAGATCTGAACCCTAGGACAACCTCTGTGTTCTTTGTCGGTCCTGAAACTTCCAACGACACTCAGATCTGAACCTATACCTGTAGCTGAAAAAGAGGGTTTCAGGTGGCTATGTAGGGTTTTGCCTATCAAACCCCTATTTTGGTGATTTTCACCTCAACAAATAGCTGATAATGTATTGAAAATGTGTGTGCTAGAACCTTGTGTGTGTGCAAGATCCTAAGATGAAAGCAAAGAATCTAGAGCAACCCTAAAGAGTAAACCCTAATTGCTTATAATTGATAAAGTAAATTCTCTAAATCCATGATGCAAAGTGATCTAAAGCATGAATATGAATCAAAATGAAGCTCATACAAAGACATGAAAACAACATGAAACCATACCCAACCCTAAGGGAGAGGTACAAGCCAATCTCCAGTCGATGATCTCCTATTGTTCTCCTACATCTTCAAAAGCCCCCAATTGATGAAATGATGCTTGATGAATACTTGATTGATGAATGTTGAATGTTGTTGAAGAGTTCAAATATCTGCTCTTTCGCTGCAAAGAAGGCTCTTTATGCTCCTTTAACCTACTCTTAGATTCTTAGAAGAAGACCCCTTCAAATGAAGAAAGAGAGCTCTTAAGTATGAGACCCTAAATCTTAACTTCATCTTTAGACTTACTTAGGATTTGAATTTCCTACCAATCTTTTGGGGTTAAGCATTATTATATCACAGGATTGTGCTCCCGAAATTTTGGGAAAAAACTTGAGGACCGTGTGCACTTTCAACATGGTCCGACCAACTTTTCACCAAATTTTCAGGGTCGTTAGGTGTGATGATATTAGAGTGGATCCCAAAGTTACAGCTAATTTCAAGATTTTTTGATATGTGAAATTGGGCCTTAAAGGTCGAAATAAGACATAATTAGGGTTTATGATTAAATGATTTATTGAGGGATAAAAGGGACACACTTTAGGATAAAGGGCCCAATTTTATCACATGTGAAGTGATGAAACATGAATTTAGATTTAATTAAATTGATTAATTAAATGCTTAAAATATATTAGAGATGCAAGATGCAAAACACACTAAGGCGGGTGCTAAACCAAGTGTGAAATTGTACCACCCTAGCAAGGGTGCACAATTTATGACACTACAATACTATTTGAAATTTTGTATTAGGATACTACTTTGTTGCAATATCTAATGTTAATCCTATATCATATATTATAATTGATTACTTAAATTAAAAATACAACTTATATTATGCCTATGATAAAGATGATAATTGGTACTACTATATATGGACTAAGAAGGCAAACAATTAAGTGGCCACAAAAAAAACACCTAAAATGGATGAAACACATACATGTTTTTGATAAATTCAAAAACCATATACATGTTAAGGCTCAAAAAAAGCTGAGCCAAAACATGTACATGTCATTTGAATTAAAAAAAACTTACATGATATTTGATATAAAAATGTGTATGTACTTTTATGAGAGCAAACATGCATGCATTTTGTTGAATAAGCATAACGCATACATGTTATGGTAAACAAACAAATAATGCACCCATTTTACTGACATAAATCTATAAAAGGAACATGTCCCTAGTCGGGTTTTTAGTTCTAGCAAGAACAAATGTGTTTTGAATGCTAATGCCTTTGGCCTTCCCTTAGTTTTTTTTCACCTAGATATATACAAAAAATATAACATATAAGTATAAGTTACATTTTCTCTTTGTCTTTTAAGTTATATTTTATGTATATATTGGTAGGATGTTTGAGAATGGTTTCACAGATTCTAAATTTTAGGAGATCTTATGACTTTTTAGACTTTGTCAAATTTTAGTAATCAGCAGGATCCTATCATCATTAGATCTTTCTATCTCTCTATCTCACACTATTTGTCTCCCCCAAGCTCTAGACCTATTTATTTTCCTATATCTCTCCTTCTCCTCCCTCTCAAACTCTCTCTATCCCACTCTCTCCTCTCTCCCCAAGCTCTAGATCTTATAATTTCTTAGAAAGTCAAATTTAAATAATCACTAAGTTCTTATTATCATTCTCTCTCTATGTCTATTTCAATATCTTTGTCTACCTCAATCTCTAGACCTATCTCTCTTTATATCACTATCCCTCTCCCCCTCTCTCCCCCATCTATCAATCTCACTCTCTCCTCTCTCCCCAAGATGTAAACCTATCTCTATCACCTTTCTTTGTATCTCCCCTCCCTTCTCTACCTACCTCACACACATTCTCTCCTCTATATATCATCTCTCTCTCCCCCCTCCCCTCCTCTCTCTCTCTCCTTCCCTCTCTCTACTTATCTCTATATGCTTTTTCCCTCTCCCTACACAAATTCTCTCTCTCTCTATGTTGCTCCCTCTCTACTTATCTCAATCTTACCCTTTCCCTCTCTACTTACCTCTGTCTCCCATCTTCCTCTCTCCATCTATCTCTACCTCCCTCCCTCCCTCCCTACCTCTATTTATCTACATAAATATATATATATATATATATATATATATATATATATCTCCCTCTCCCTCCTCCCATCTCTATTTCTTTTTATCTCTCCCTATCACTCTCCCTCTCTCCCCTCTCTCTACCTCTCTCCATCTCACTCTCTCCTCTCCACCCAAAGATCTAGACTTATTTTTCTCCCTCTCTCTCACCTTTCATTCTCTACTCTCTCTATTTATCTCTCTCCCTCTCCCTATCTCTACATACCTCCCTCTCACTCTTTCCCTACCTCTATTTTTCTACATAGCTCTCCTTCCCTCCTTCCCTCCTCTCTCTCCCCTTCTATCTCTGCTTATATATAACTCCTCTCTCCCTCTCTTTATAAGTACCTCTCCCTCCACTACCTATCTCTATTTCTCTTCATAAATCTCCATCCCATCCTCTCGCTTTATACCTACATCCCTTCATCCTTTCTTCTCTCTGCCTCTCTACTTATCCATCTATCTCTACTCTATATCTCCCCTCTCCCTTTCTCTATTTATCTTCTCTCTCCCTCTATATCTATAAATCCATCTATCTTCCCTCTTACTCTCTAAGTTATCTCCCCTCTCCCTCTCTCTACCTACCTCTCTTTCCATCCTTGTCTAGTTTTATCTCCATTGACTCTCTACCTCCTTCCCTCAATACTACTATTTATCTCACCTCTCTCTGTCTATGTCTTTGTCTTTGCCTTTGCCTTTGTCTCTGTCTCTGTCTCTCCGTCTCTCTCTCTCTCCTTTCCTCTCCATACTCTCTCTCTCTAACTAATTTTTTCTAACTACCCTCCCTCTCTTTGAATATTTCTCCTTCATTCCCTCACTCCAACTCTCTGCTCCCTATTTATTTGTCTCTATCTCTCTCTTTCTATCTCACTTCTATCACCTCTTTCTATCTCACTCCCCTTATAATTTATTTATTTACATACCTCTCTCTCTGTCCTTCCATATTGATTTGTTTCTTTTTATCTCACCTTTCCCTCCCTCCCTCTCTTTGAATACCTATCCTTCCCTCCTTCAATCCAACTCTTCGCTCAATATTTATTTGTCTCTATCTCTCTCTTTCTATCTCACCTCTATCAACTCTTTCTAGATCACTTCTCTCACCTCTTTCTACCTCACTCCTCCATACTCTATTTATCTGCATACCTCTCCATCCATCCTTCCATATTTATATATCTCTATATGTCTCTTTCTATCTCACCTCTCCCTTCATTCCTCCCTCTCTTTGAATACCTTTCCTTCTCTCCCCTGATCAACTCTCCCCTCCACTTCTTTCTATCTCATCTTTCTTTGTCTCCCTCCTTCCCTCTCCACCTCTCTCTATCTATTTATCCCCTCTCAACTTATCTCTATCTCTCCTCACTCTCTCTCTTTATCTATATATATCTCCCTCCTTGCAAGACCTCTATTTATATACCTCCCTTTATCTCCCAAATCATCCTTTGCCACTTCAATCAATATTGCCTCTCTTCCCACTCTCCCTCCCTACTCCCTCTTTCTCAACCTACATCTCTCTCCCTCCCTACCTATTTTTCTACCTCTATCTCTTTTATTTTCTCTATTTATCTCTATCTACCTACCTCTCTCTCACTCCCCCAATACTCTAATTATATGCATACCTCTCCCTCAATCCTTTCATATTGATTTGTCTCTATCTATAGTCCTAGTGAAAAAGAGAATGAGGTGAGATATATTGAGAGGAGTGAGAATTGTGTGTAATGATATAGAGAGGAAGAGGTAGAGAGGTAAAGAGGAAGGGAGGGAGAGACTTGGAGAGAGGTGATATATAAATATATATATATATATAGAGAGAGAGAGAGAGAGGTGGATAGAGTAATGAGATATCTAGAGGGAGAGAGATAGAGAGGTGAGCAAGATAGAGGGGGAGTTATAAATGTGTATGTTAGGACCCAGAAGGCAACTGAGAGGGGGGGTGAATCAGTTGACTATGAATTTCAACCCAAATACAACTTAATCAAAATTGATACTTAATACCAGTAAACCATACTTAATGTCGGTTAACATATTGACATTTAATATCAATACCGGTGAAACTTAACACATGAAACAGAAAGAGAAACAACATCCACAACACATAACACATAGATTTTAACGTGGAAACCCTGTAAGGGGAAAAACCATAGTGGGAAACCTTACTCGCAATTAGATGATACTACTGCAAATAGTATGTGTATACAAATGGGGTCTACACATGCAGAAAGGCCAACCACCTAGAGAACACTGCTCAAATGGGAGTCACAATGACTACAGTAGGATAGTTAAATCCTATAATAATGTACTACTCAAAATAGCATCTCCAACGTTGGATTCAGCACCGGTTAAGCTCTGATAATCACCTTCAAACCTTCTTTGAACCTTCTCTATGGTCTACTCATATGATCTTCAATATTCGCACATACCATGTTACAATACCATAACCTTACATACCATGTCCCATATCCTATATCTCATCAATTGAGATCTTACATATATACAAAACCTAAGACCAAATGTGTAGGTCGACTCACCAAGAATATTATAATAAAATCAATTACAAACAAGTTAAGATGTGATGCATCATGACGGCTCAATACATTTACAACAAAATCCAATCAATAAATCATCTCCATAATGTGTCGTGTTGATCTAGAATACATAATGCATATGGGTCCATAACCTAGACCAATTAGTGGGTAACAGCAAATATGTCAACCCAATTAGACCATTAACCAAAACACCAAAACCAAGTATCCAAACCATGTCTTTGACATAACCAAGTGATCTCCAAATGATAACAAGTCATCCTCAGTGCCGGTGAACAATATAATGGTGACTGTGCATAAGTCATTAAACTTGTCAGTGAACACAATGTGTCGGCTCAACATAACCAAAGATCTCCACAAGGATAAGTGTTGACATCAATGACAAAACTAATGCAACACATCCATAATACCAACAATCTCCCCCTTTGGCATTGATGGCAACACAGGATGGAAAAATATCTAAGTGCCAAAACAAAATGCCAAAAACCAAAAACCAACAATCCCTATAATAGATCAATACCAGAAATCAAAATCAAAATGCAGAGAGTATATATCTCTCCCTCAATGAATTATCTCTTCCCCAAGGATAATGTTTCCTAAATACAATTTTTTTCCTTAGATATCTCTCCCCCTTTGACATCAAATGCTAAAGCAATACAAATATCAGAACACATAACCAACTAATATGACCAATTAATACAACCAACTACTCCCCCTAAGAAGCAGCTCTACTCCATCAAAGCCAAGAAAAGGTTTCTCTGTTATTTTCTATCGGTTTATTGCCAATCTTCAATTGTCTAAGTCTCTATCAGTGAGGATATTACACCAAGCTGCTCTCTGAGATATTCAAAAGTTTCCTTAGGCAAAGGCTTAGTAAAGATATCTCCAATCTGCTCTTTAGTATTCACATAAACTAATCTTACTTCTTTTGCTTCAACATTTTCTTTCAAAAAATTATATTTGATTGAAACATGTTTAGTCTTAGAGTGGAATACCGGATTCTTTGATATATCAATTGCTGCTGAATTATCACAATAAATGATTATAGGTTCTTTGCATGTTACCTTGATGTCCTTCAACATTTTCTTAATCCATAATACCTGAGTACAATTAGTTGTTGCTGCAACATATTCTGATTCTGCTGTTGATAATGATGTACAACTTTGCTTCTTGCTCAACCATGAAATCAATCTGCTACCAAGAAAGAATGCTCCACCAGTGGTGCTTTTTCTATCATCTATATCTCCTTCCCAATTTGCATCGGTGTATGCACATAAATCAAAATTTTCATCTTTAGGATACCATAAACCAAGATTTGTTGTGCCTTGTAGATTCCGGAAAATCCTTTTTACTACCGATTCATGATTTTCTTTAGGATTACTCTGAAATCTTGAAACAAAACATATTGCATTCATTATATCAGGTCTTGTTTGTGTTAAATACAGTAAACCTCCAATCATAGATTTGTATCTTGTCAGATTAGCAAGAGTTGAATCATCCTTCAATATCGATTTGTCACTTGTAGTCATAGGAGTACTTACCGGTTTGGAGTTTTCCATACCAAATTTATTCAATAGTTCCTTCAAGTATTTTGTTTGACATATGAATGTACCTTTATCAGTTTGTGAAATCTGCAATCCTAAAAAGAATTTTATCTCCCCAATCATAGACATTTCAAATTCTTCCTACATTTTGTTAGCAAAGTCTTTACACAATCCATCTTCTCCTCCAAAAATGATATCATCAACAAAAAATTCAATAACCAAGATGTCATCATTAGTCACTTTGAAATATAAGTTGTTGTCAGCATTACCTTTAGTGTATCCAAGCTTCAAAATATATTTGTCCAATCTAGTATGCCAAGCTCTAAGAGCTTGCTTCAATCCATACAAAGATTTCCTTAATCTACACACCATATCTTTATCATTTTTTAGTGAAAATCCATTAGGTTGTTCAATGTAAACTTCCTCTTCAAGATCACCATTCAAAAATGCACATTTTACATCCATCTGATATACTTTATAGTTCTTGTGAGCTACAAATGCAAGAAATAATCTGACTACCTCAATTCTAGCTACCAGTGTAAAGGTTTCATTATAATCAATTCCCTCTTTCTGTGAATATCCTTTACACACTAATAATGCTTTGTTCCTGATGACCTTACCATCTTCATTAACTTTATTTCTGAATACCCATTTAGTTCCAATTACATTTTTGTCTTTAGGCCAGAGAACTAATGTCCATGTATTGTTCTTTTCAATTTGTTCTAGTTCATCTTCCATTGCTTTAATCCAATGTTCATCTTGACAAGCTTCAATAAAATATGTCGATTCAATTTGAGAAATTAAACATACCTCTTCATTTTCCAGTCTTCCTCTTATCATAACACCTTGATACTTATTCCCAATTATCTGTTTTTCTGAGTGATTCACTCTTACATACCTGTGTTTATTCACATGTTGTTGTTCTTCAGTCACTATGGAATTCTTTGATCATGCCGGTGTGACTGGATCCACACTCTGTATCAGTGCACTCTATCTAGGTTCATTTATGATCATCTCAACTGTTGGTTTAGAATCTACAGACCTTGTTTTTCCTCTAAATTGTTCATCTATCTTCACATTAGCACCCTTAATGATTTTCTGCAATCTTTTATTAAAACATCTATATGTCTTGCTCTTAGATGAATAACCAAGAAATATTCCTTCATCACTTCTATGATCAAATTTACCAATATACTCATCTCTCCTAATATAACATTTGCTTCCAAAAATTATGAAGTATTTAAGAGTAGGAGTATTACCAAACCATAGTTCATAAGGGGTCTTACTGGTTTCTCCTTTGATGTGAACTCTGTTAAAAGTGTAAACCGATGTATTCACTGCTTCTCTCCAATACACATGAGGTAGATTTCCTTCCAATATCATGCTTCTAGATGCTTCCAGAATAGCTATGTTCTTCCTTTCCACAATTCCATTTTGCTAAGTTGTCTGGGGTGCTGATAGTTGTCTTCTAATTCGATTCACTTCACAAAATGTATTGAACTCCTTAGATGTAAATTCTCCTCCTTGATCAGATCTCAAAAATTTGATTTTCTTACCGGTTTCATTCTTTACCATAGCCTTGAATCGTTTGAATTTTCCAAAATCTTTTGATTTCTCCCTGAGAAAAGTAACCCAACACATTCTAGAATAATCATCAATGATTAGCATAAAGTATCTATCTCCCTGTAGACTTCTTGTTCTTGTCGAAGCACACAAGTTAGTATGGATTAAATCAAGAACATTATTGGATTTCTCATAAATACTCTTAAAATTTGTTCTAACTTGCTTTCCCATTTGACATTCCTTACATACCGGATTATGAGATTTCACAATCTTAGGTAAATCCCTTACTACCTTAATTGAACTGATCTTTACAATGCAATCAAAATTTACATGACAAAGTCTCTTATGCCATAACCAAATTTCATCAATATGTGCAATTAAGCATTTCTTATCATTGTTGTTCAAATGAAAGATATTACCTTTAGTCTGATTACCAATTGCAATCTCCAATCCAGTTCTGTTCATGATTCATTTACCATTCTTGAACTGTAACTAAAAACCCTTTTCAACTAATTGACCAACACTCAAAAGATTGTGCTTCAAACCTTCAACATAATAAACATTGTCAGTATTGTGCTTACCATCCAGAGATATAGTGCCTTTTCCTTTGATAAAACAAGCTTTATCATCCAAAAATCTTACTAGACCTCCACTATATTCCTAAAAAGATAAGAATTTACTTTTATCACCAATCCTATAATGTGAACATCCGGAATCTATGATCCATTCATCCTTTTCTTCAATTTTAGCTGTCGGGACCTGCTCTAATGATGGAACAGTAGGTTCTAGTTGATCTTCTTTTATTGCAACAAAATCCCATCCATTGTCTACCTGTTCTTCATCAGAATCATCAGTAACTCCTTCATCAGCATAGTAACAAGATTTGTCTCTATTCTTCTTAAATATGTATCTCTGATATTTAGGGTTAGGCTTATAAGTTCTTTTAGCTTCCTCTCTCAATCTTGCATGTCTATCAGGACATCTAGATGCCATATGACCAACTTTATTGCAATTAAAACATTTAAATGGTGCTTTACCTTCATACTTACTTCCAACTGGACCTTTAGGCATTTTCCTTGCAAAAAGTGCTCAAGTTCTTCCAGTTCTTCATTTTCCCTTATGATATCTTCAAGTTCTCTTTCATAAAGTGCTTTCCAATCAGATTTGTCAGATGATGATGATGATGATGTTGTAGATAATGATGCTTTGAAGGCCAAATCTATTTTAATTGTAGCAACATGACCAAATTCCTCAAGCTCAAATGTTGAAAGTTTTCCAACCAAGGTATCTCTAAATACTGATGTATTAGGCATTGTTCTCAACTCATTAATAGCAGTTACTTTCATTTTGTATGTTGGTGGAAATTATCTTAAAACTTTAGAAATAATTTCATCTTCACTTAAGGATCCTCCACAATATTGTATTCCTAAAACAATTTTATTAACTCTTTCCATAAAAGCAGAAATTCTTTCATCTTCTTCCATTTTCAAATTTTCATACCTACCCCAGAAACATTCCAGTTTTACAATTTTGACAATGGTATCTCCTTCATTCAATGTCTCCAATTTATCCCAAATAGCTTTAGCAGTAGATCGGTCTGATAATCCTATGATTTGTTGATCTGATAATGTGCTCAAAAGTGCTTCTCTTTTTGCAATCATTTTCTTGATCTTTACCCAATGTTGGTGGATTAGGTTGATTCGGTGTAGGACCAACATAGCCATTCTTTGTAACTTCCCATATGTCTCTTCCAATGCAATTCAGATGTGTCTCCATTCTGATCTTCCATATACCATAGTTGGTTCCATCAAGTTTCAGACTTTCCTTTCTGAAAATGTTAGTCGCCATAGGATCTCCTCAAGTTGTTAGGCTTCTACAAAAAGAGGACTAGGCTATGATACAAATTGTTAGGAACCAAAAGGCAACTGAGAGAGGGGGGGGTGAATCAGTTGACTATGAATTTCAACCCAAATACAACTTAATCAAACTTGATACTTAATACCGGTAAACCAAACTTAATGTCGGTTAACAGATTAACAGTTAATATCAAAATCGATGAAACTTAATGCATGAAACAAAAAGAGAAACAACATCCAAAACACATAACACAAATATTTTAACATGGAAACCCTATAAGGGGAAAAACCACGGTGGGAAACCTTACCCATAATTAGATGATACTACTACAGATAGTATGTGTATACAAATGGGGTCTGCACATGCAAAAAGGCCAACTGCCTAGAGCACACTACTCAAATGGGAGTCGCAATGACTATAGTAGGATAGTTAAATCCTATAATAATGTACTGCTCAAAGTAGCATCTCCAATGCTAGATTCAGTACCAGTTAAGCTTTGATAATCACCTTCAAACCTTCTTTGAACCTTCTCTATGGTCTACTCATGTGATCTTCAATATTCGCACATACCATGTTCCATATCCTATATCTCATCAATTGAGATCTTACATATATACAAAACCTAAGACCAAATGTGTAGGTCGGCTCACTAAGAATATTACAATAAAATCAATTACAAACAAGTTAATATGCGATGCATCATGTCGGCTTAATAAATTTACAACAATATCCTATCAATAAATCATCTCCATAACGTGTCATGCTGATCTGGAATAGATAATGCATACCGGTCCATAACCTAGACCAATTAGCCGGTAACAACAAATATGTAAACCCAATTAGACCATTAACCAAAATACAAAAACCAAGTATCAAAACCATGTCTTCGACATAACCAAGTGATCTCTAGATGATAACAAGTCATTCTTAGTGTCGGTGATCAATATAACCTGTCATGAACAATATAACGATGATTGTACATAAGTCACTGAACTTGCCGGTGAACACAATGTGCTAGTTCAACATAACCAATGATCTCCAGAAGGATAAGTGTTGACATCAATGACAAAACTAATGCAACACATCCATAATACCAATAGTGTAATGAGACATGGAGGGAGAGGTAGTGAGGTAAAGAGAGAGGGGAGGAGAAAGAGAAGAGATATAAGTAAATAGATTAGGATACCTATAAAAAATCTACTTTAACTATGAAGGGAAATACAATAACTAATCATGTGGGAAGAAATACATAAATACTAGGACATACAAGTGAATTATGAAGGGAAATACAATGACTATTTATGCATTTATTCTCATAGAAATAGTCATTAGATTTCCCTTCATAATTCAAGTAGAATTTTTATAGGTGTCATACTTTATCTCCCCACATTTTCTCTCCCTCCCTCTTTGCCTCTCCACTTCTCCCTCCATGTCTCATTACACACATTTATCACTCCTCTCACTCTCTCTCTCTAGGTCTTACATCACTCTCTCCTCCTCTAGGTCTCTCACCTCTCTACCTCTCTCACTCTTTTCCTCTCTATTGATCCTCCCCTTTCCCCCTTCCTTTCTTTTCTACCTCACTTCTCTATCTTTCCCCTCTCCAAGTCTCTCTTTCCTACCTCTACCTCCCTATCTCATTACATATATTTATCACTCCCCTATATATATCTCACCTCACTCTCTCTCCCAATAGGTCTCTTAGATATCTACCTCTCTCCCTTTGTCCCTTTTTAATGATAAGAATAGAACAAAGGAGAGAGAGGTGAGATAGAAAGAGAGAGATAAAAATAAATATGAAAGGATGGAGGGAGAGATATGTAGATAGATAGAATATGGGGGGAGTGTGAGAGAGGTAGGTAGATAGAGATAAGTAGATAGGAAAGGAAAGAGAGAGTGGTAGAGAATCAGGTAGGGATGGAGATATATGTAGATTTAGAAAGAGGTAGTAGTGAGGGAAAGTGGGGAGAGAGGTGAGACTAATAGAAGTTGCAACCTAGAAGGTTCGAGAGAGAGAGGGAGGTATAAAAAGAGGTCTTGTAGGGAGGGAGATATATGTAGATAAAGAGAGAGGGAGAGGGGTGATAGATATGATTTGAGAGGGCGAAAATAGATAGAGAGAGGTGGAGAGGGAAAAAGAGAGATAAAGAGAGGTGATATAGACAAAAGTGGAGGGGAGATTTGGAGAAAGGGAGGATAGATAGAAACAACTAGTTAAAGAGTATGGAGAGGGAAGGAGGGAGGGAGAGAAAGGGAGGGAGAGGTAGGGAGAGAGAGTGAGTTGAGATAAATATTAGTATGGAGGGAAGGACGTAGAGAGTTAGGGGAGATAAAAGTAGAGAGGGGTGGAGAGAGATGTAGGTAGAGAGGAAGATTGGAGATAAAGAGAGTAGGAGTGAAGATAGGTTTGGAGAGAGAGAGAGAGAGAGAGAGAGAGAGAGGGACATAGATATAAGTAGATATAGAAAGGTAGAGAGGGGAGCATGGAAGGAGAATTTGGTAGAATAGTAGAGGGAGTGAGAGGGAGGTATTTAAAGAGAGGGAGAGGCAAAGAGAAAGAGAGAGCGTAGAGACTGAAGAGTGAGAAAGGTATAAAGATAGGTCTAGATCTTGGTGGAGAGAAGAGAGTGAGATAAAGAGAGGTAGAGAGAGTCCGGGAGAGAGGTAGAGTGATAAGGAGAGAGATAGGCATAAAGATCCAGGGAGACAAAGAGAAATATAGATGGAAGGAGTGAGAGAGGGACCAAGAGAGAGGGAGATTTATTTATATAAATAAAGGTAGGGAGGGAGGGAGGTAGAGGTATGCAGAGAGAGGAAGAGGGGAGATAGATTTAAGTACATAGAGAAAGGGTGAGAGTAAGATAAGTAGAGAGGGAGCATGGGAGGGTGGGGCAAAGAGAAAGGGGGAGATGGAGAGGGAGAGGTATATAGAGAAGTAGAGGTAGGGAAGGAGTGAGGGGAGGTATGTAGGGAGAGGGAGAGAGGAGATATAGATAAGTAGAGAGAGAAGGGGAGAGAGAGGTGGGGAGAGAGGTGGGGAGGAGGAGAGAGAGATAAGAAATGAGAGAATGTGTGTGAGGTAGGTAGAAAAGAGGGGAGATAAAAAGTATAAGGGTGAGAGAGATAGGTTTAGAGCTCAGGGAGAGAGGAGAGATTGTGATAGAGAGATGGGGGAGAGAGGAGAGGGAGAATGATAGTGTAGACACCCAAAATTGTCCAGTCTAATTATTTTATTTATTTAATTATCTAAGCCTAATTCTTCTATTAATTAAATAAATCTTTATTTATTTAATTAATTCATTTATCCTCTTCTAGCCTTATTTCTCATTTAAATAAATACATTTATTTATTTAAATTATCCTTTTTCCTAAATTAAATAAATATTTTATTTATTTAATTGATCTCATTTCTTCTATTAATTAAATAAATCTTTATTTATTTAATTAATTCATTAGCCTTTTTCTACCCATGACACATGTCATTCATCTCTTAATTCATACACTACCTACGCCTTTCATTATTTTATTATTTCTTTTACCTACCCTCTAATCATAGCCGACCTCCTTTTACACCTCTCAATCTTAGCCCTCCATTTCATATTGTGTCTTCTATTTAAGGAGATGCTTTCTTCATTATCAAACCCTAATTAGCTAATCACTGATCTTAAGGACCTTGACTATACTAACATCCTACTTGCAACCACATTCCGTTCTTTGTTGAGCTCTTGTGCACATAAAATCTGAGAGCAAATATATCAAGCAAGATCAATGGAGACAGGAAGAATGGAGATCAAAAACCCTATTGGACATGTGATGGTATAATCTTTGTGATTTCATTTGATTTGCATTGTCTTAGGTAATCTTCATATGTTATGGTGGATCTTTGTTGTTGTTAGGCTAGAGTTTGGTGGTTGAATTCATTTAGCCTTTCAATTTTGTTATTATTGTTATCCATTTTCACCATATACAGATAGGAAGAGAGATAGGTCTATAAATTGGGAGACAAAGTGAAATAGAGAGAGAGAATGATAATAGGATCTTAGTGATTATTGGAATTTGACTAAATTTGGGAAAGTATAAGATCTAGAGCTAGGGGAAAAAGGAGAGAGTGAGATAGAGAGAGGTAGAGAGGGAGGAGAAGGAGAGAGGTATGAGATAAATAGATAGCAAGAGAATGAAGCTAGAAGCCTACTAATTACTAAAATTTGATTTAGTCTAAAAAATAATAGGATCTCCTATAATCTAGAGTTTGTGTTATGACTCATAGAGATTTGAAACCATTCTCAAACATCTTGCCAATATAAAGATAAAATATAACTTAAAGTATAAGAAAGATAAAAGACAAAGGAAAAATATAACTTAAATGCTTTAGCATTCACGATGAAAAAAAACTAAGGGAAGGCCAAAGGCATTAGCATTTAAAACATGTTCCTTTTCTAGTTTTATGTCAGCAAAACATGTACATATTTTTCTTGTTTACCATAACATGTGCGTCTTTTTCTTATTTACCATAACGCATACATGTTATGCTTATTTAGCAAAACACATGCATGTTTTTCTATCATAAAAGCACATACATGTTTTTATTTCAAATAGCACTTACATGTTTTTAATTCAAGCAACATGCATGTGTTTTGCCTTGTAATTTACCTTGGATGACAATGCTTAGGCTTGAGAGATTCATTTCACTCCTTCCAATTTGGTTTCACAACTTCCTCATCATCACGTTTACATGTTATCAAGTGGGTATTTGTAAAATTGCCAACATAATGTCACATGTCTTCTGATCTTTCTAACCATATATATATTTTTAGATTTGAACAACATTAACATATTGATTTTTAATTTATTTTACCAATGTTTCCATAGTTCTCATAGACATATGTGTACCATTTTTTTTAATAACTTTTGACCTACTTGTCCAAATTTGTAATAAATTATATATTATTGTTCTACACTTCATTCTTTATACTTTCACTTTCTTTTCTTTTTTGTATTTTCAATTATTTTGGTGCAAGTTATGCAACCTACACAAATATGTATCTATTTTTCAAGATGCATCCACTTTGAAAAATTATTAAAAAAAATACCTAAAAAAAATTACAAAGAAGAAAAACGTAATTTCTATTACTCACCCTTAACTATGTTTCTACCAAAGGGTTTCTCAAAATAAATGCAACTATAATGTTTTTGACCCGCACACCAAACAATATGTTATCTTTTGCTGGAAAACAAGAACACTTTTGTGTGTGGGAAGGATTTGACCCTCTTAATCTTATCCATGTTTGAACAACTTTAGTAGCTCAGAAACTAAATTCAGTGCACTATAATTCTTTTTCTTTTGGTATCTTAAAATTTTGAGTGCAAAGTCTCAAATTGCTCCTCTAAGTTTAGGTTTAACTGATATCAGGGGGAAAAGTATGGCCACTTATCCCTTTTTGTTCACCATCTTGGTGCACTTACCCACTATACTATTAAAAAAAAAAAGGAAGAGAAAGATTTATTTTTTTAATAATTTTTCATAATCTTATAAGCTTATAATTTGAGAGACCTTTTGAGGTTGATTGGGAAATATCATTGTTTCTTGTGTTGTGTGGTTTTTTACCCTATTGTAACTTCTTTACGTGCTAATGTTGCATCTAATTGAAAAAAATGGTGAGGCTTACGAGGGCCCATTTAATTGTTCTAAATTATTTAGAAGACTACGCACAAAAACAATCTTCATATAAAAAGTCTATACTACATATTAAAAGTCAGGCCAATGTTTGGAAATAGTGATGGGTAGGTCCTACCCTAATACAACTTATTGATTATTGTGTACAATGAGTCAAGGCAACCACTTCAGTGTAGCCATGTTTGCACAACTTGTATTATAGCTATTTTTATTAGTGGAAAAAAAATATTGTTATAATATTTTAAACCTTAGCCAATGGGATGGATTTATTTAGATGGTGTAATATATGTTTTGTAAGACTCATTAATCTCTTGTAGTTGGTTTTCTCTTTCTTCCCATGTGGTGCACTTCTATGAGCTCATTCATGAATAGTAAAGTCCTACCTTTTGGGGGTGACATATAGGGGAGCTTATACAACTGTATGGTTGGTTAAAAAACATTTTAATTATTCTATTTTTCTTTTACTTTTAATTTTGGTCCATTATGATATTATATATGTACGTGTTAATAAGGTATAAGTCTATATTGAGTTAATAATTTATTTGGTTAAATGTTTTGAAAGAGGTCAATAGTTTCTAATTTATACCTTATTGTAGATCCATATCAATGTATAACTAATTTTATTATTTGATAAGAGGAATAGGCTTATGATTATGACCTACTTGTAATGACAAAACAAGTTGTATTGCATGTCATTGTAATGTTTAATTGGCCTAAGAATGAGAAGATTAAAGTAAAGGGACTAGGAAAACATGATATTGGATGGGGCCAACTCACAAATTCTCTTCTTGTTAAGGGTCGAGAAAAAGATGCAAACCAAAATTTCTTATTTTGAATTTCTTAAGAGAATTATAATTGAGCTTTGTAATATTTACACGTGGTTCGTGTTTTATGTGATTGACAATGTGAATACTTAGTAAACATTTCTTTATATTTGTTACATTAGTCTTTTTATGACCCAAATATTGACCTATCTTGTAGCCTATAATTTTTCAATTTTCTTAATATTAAATTCTTATGGTGGTGGCCTATATGTTATGATATAAAGAACAACTACCATATTGCCCACTTTTGTAATGTAATCTATGATATTATTTTATAATAATTTTAATTTATCTTTTATATTGAAGAAATGCAATGAAATTACAAAGAGTATACAATTAGCAGACTGTCAAGAAAAGAACTAAATATTGCAGCATTACAACAGCCAGTATATAGTCCAGAAGAAGGCTAAACAATACAACATTACAATCAATACTAATAGGCAAAACAATGTAGCATTACAAGCATTAGATAAGGGAAATAAACTCAAAATTTGCAACCATAATACAAATGTTATAGAGGACTTAATGGCAATTGAGTTTCTTCCATTCAAATTGGCCATACTATTTTAATGCATAGATTAAAATATTCATTTATAATTTTAGATCTAGAATAGGACCTCAACTATGATATTATTAATAATAATTAAAAAGTAATTTAGCTTTTATAAGAATAGAAGGCAAATTCCCTTCTTCTAAAAATTGAATACACTCATTAAGACTTAGAATGATTGAGAAATGTATGTTTACTCACAATCATAAAGAAGTCAAATACGTTGTCATTCTAGTTTCTATCCAAAACTATTTGTCTTTCCTTTATTGTAACAAATATGTATATTTATGATATTATACATACATTTTAAAACTAAATAAACAAGAATTGTTTGTCATGAGTCATAAGTATTTGGACATTATGAATTGAATCTGCTGTCATTAAAAAAATGACATGAAACATGTACACAATATGAAGACTCTTAATGTAGTTGTGATCAAGGATCTTAAGCAAACATTAGATGTGGTATATGGAATTTTATCTTCACTAGCATTGCTAGGTATAAACTAATAAAATTATTCAATTCTTATCTAATCAAATATAATTTATCCTTTATTACTATTGTTAGGTTTTTCACACATTAATAAAGTAGTCAATTTGACAATATTATGAATACCATTATAATATTGTTTTTAATCATATGGATGTTTCTTTGAAATTGATATAGCCATAATCCTTTTGAGTTCTGGTTTTAAACATGATCACTCCAAATACTTATAAAATGCCCTATTTAGCTCACTCCTAACCACCTTCAAACTTGGATCTCATCGATAACAATTTGTAAATATCATCATATACAGTTTTTTAATACCATGAATATGCAACTATAATGTAATATAAATTGTGGTTTTTTTTGAAATATACAAATATTATTATCTTCTCTCCAACATCAATCAATAGACCTCATTATGCAAATTTTTCAAGTGGCATGAACATGTATCATTTACAACATAAACATAATTGTAATTTGTTTTACTTTATATAGAAATTATAAAAGTTTATTTCTTATTAAAACTAGATAGATTGAAATCAAATTAGCTTAAAAAATATTTGTGAATAGACAACATTATACATATCTAATTCTAAATGAGATAAAATCTACATACACATTGTATATCTTGAATCAATAATTTATAATTTGGATTACATGATTAAATAATTAATCAGATATGACCTACTTAAACTAACAAAAGATAATACAACTGATTTAAACAAAAAGAATTATACAGAATGGCAGGGTAATTGTAAATACCTTCTCTCATTTCTTGCTAATCAATTTTTATTCTATTTACTTTAAGTGTTCCTCACCTTCTTGTTTCATACACAGATTTGGCGAAAATGATTTAATGAAACATGTATATTATCTTAAAACAGGTCTGTATATAACCAGTGATCTGCATTGCAGTTTATATATCTAATTTAATAAAATCTTGTCCATTTTTTATCCTTGACGGTCTGATATGGTACACATTATCATAGTGCAAACCCGTTTTTCCAGATTGTTTCATTAGCATCACCAAAAATCCCCACAGGAACATTGTCCCTGTTTAAAATGATGGAAACGGTTTGCATCTCTCACAATAATTTCTCTTGCAACAATCTTGGAGATAAATTTCGTTGCAGTGTGACAATCAGCACATACTCTAAGGTTCTTAACAACTCTAATAGTTGTTCCAGGTGGACTGTTTAACAAACCAAATGTAATTGCCAACTTTTCACTATGGTGAGACAGAAATAATTCTTTTTCTTCCTCTTCCACAGCATTAAGTGAATGCCTTGGATCTGGATGATACCCTGCCGCCTTCATCTCCCGAGACAATTTCTCCAACTTCGCATAGATCTCTTGTGTTTGTGGATGTGATCTGTCTCCTACATGAAAAACATGTACCATTTTATGCCTTTCAATCCAACTACATCCAGGGATCTTTTTAATTCCTTGATCTTTCATCAATCTCCTTGCCATTTGAACCTCACCCCACCTGCCCACTTCCGCGAAGATATTTGAGAGAAGAACATATGTGGCAACATTTTTAGGATCCAAATCAAAAAGCAGTGTTGCCGTAAATACTCCTAAGCCAATATTCATATGGGATCTACAGGCACCCAAAAAGCACATCCACACAACAACGAGAGGTTTAACTGGCATCTTAATGATAAAGTTTAGTGTGTCCTCAAGATACCCAGCACGGGCAAGAAGGTCAACCATGCAAACATAATGATCAATTGTAGGTCTAATGCAATAATGGTTAATCATGTGATTGAAGTATGTACAACCCTCATCCACTAAACCTGCATGGCTGCAAGCATATAGAACACAAGCAAAGCTTACAATGTCAGGATATGTTCCAGGGTGTTTCATTAATTCAAAGATTTTGAGAGCATCCCTACAAAATCCATTTTGTGCATATCCTGCAATCATTGCATTCCATGAGATCACATCTCTTTGGGGTATTCTGTCAAACAATTCACGTGCCTTTTCTATGTTTCCACATTTTGCATACATGTCCACCACTGCAGTTGCAACTGCAACATCTGATAAAATTCCTCTATTCTCTATGCTTTGATGGATGTCCATACCCTGTTCCAATGCTCCTATTTGGGCACAGGCAGGTAGAATGCTGGCAAAGGTTGTGGAGTCTGGCTTTACACCTGCCAATTGCATTTGCTTGAAAGTTTCTAAAGCTTTTTCATAAAGTCCATTTTGTGTATATCCTCCAATCATTGCATTCCATGAGATAACCTCTCTTTGAGGCATTCTGTCAAAAAGTTCACGTGCCTTGTGTATGCTTCCACATTTTGCATACATGTCTACCAGGGCATTTCCAACTGTAATATCTGAAAAGAATCCTCCTTCAATTATGTTTTGATGGATGTCCATGCCCTGTTGCAAAGCTCCCATTTTGGCACAGGCAGGGAGGATACTGGCGAAGGTTGTGGAATTTGGCTTTACACCCGCCAATTGCATTTGCTTGAAAGTTTCCAAAGCCCTTTCAACAAATCCATTTTGTACATATCCTGCAATCATTGCAGTCCATGAGATGACATCTTTTTGAGGCATGCTGTCAAACAGTTCACGTGCCTCGTCTAGGTTTCCATTTTTTGCATGCATGTCTACTAGGGCAGTTGCGATTATAATATCTGACAAAGTTCCTCTATCATTTATACTTTGATTGATGTCCATACCCTGTTCTAAAGCTCTCATTTTGGCATGGGCAGGAAGGATGCTAGCAAAGGTTGTGGAATTTGGCATTTTGGCATGGGCAGGAAGGATGCTAGCAAAGGTTGTGGAATTTGGCTTTAAACCTGACAATTGCATTTGCTTGGAAATTTCTAAAGCCTTCTCAACTAATCCATTTTGTGCATATCCTGCAATCATTGCAGTCCACGACACCACATCTCTTTGAGGCATCCTGTCAAACACTTCACGTGCCTTGTCTATGCTTCCACATTTAGCATACATGTCTACCAGGGCAGTTGCAACTACAACATCCGACAAAATTCTTCTATCCTTTATGTTTTGATGGATGTCTATACCCTGTTCCAAAGCTCCCATTTTTGCACACGCATGGAGAATGGTAGCAAAGGTTGTGGAGTCTGGATTTACACCTGACGATTGCATTTGCTTGAAAGTTTCTAAAGCTTTTCCAAAACATCCATTATGTGCAAACCCTACAATCATGGTATTCCATGAGATCACATTTCTTTGAGGGATTTTGTCAAACAGTTCACATGCCTTGTCTATGTTTCCACATTTTGCATACATGTCTACCAGCGCAGTTGCAACTACAGCATCTGAAAAAATTCCTTTATCCTTTATGCTTTGATGGATGCTTATTCCCTGTTCCAGAGCTCCCATTTTGGTACAGACAGGGAGCACGCTGGCAAAGGTTGTGGAATTAGGTTTTACACCTGCCAATTTCATTTGCTTAAAAGTTTCTAAAGCCTTATCAGCAAATCCATTCTGTGCATATCCTGAAATCAGCGCAGTCCATGAGAACACATTTCTTTGAGGCATTTTGTCAAACAGTTCACGTGCTTTGTCTATGCTTCCACATTTTGCATACATGTCTACCAGGGCAGTTGCAACTACAACATCTGACGAAATTCCTCTATCCTTTATACTTTGATGAATGTCCACACCCTGTTCCAAAGCTCCCATTTTGGCACAGGCTGGCAGTACGCTGGCGAACGTAAACTGATCGGGTTGGAAACCTGTTTGCTGCATATGGTGAAACAGTGTGACTGCCTCTTGAGGATAACCATGTCTTCTGTATGCTGTAATAATCGTATTCCATGAGATGATGTCTCGCTCTTTCATCTGGTCAAAGACTTTTCTGGCATCCACCAAACTTCCACACTTGACATACATGAAAATAAGCTTATTATGAAAAGGTTTGCGTGTAGCAAAGGCGAATCCCCTGTGAACGATGAAAGAGTGAACATTTTTTCCTTGTGAAAGCGCGTTCTTGAGAATAAATGTCTGCAATAATTGAAGATACGTAGAGCAGTCTTCAGGGGGTTTGTGTGTAGTAAGCAGAATGTGCACATTGTGCAGCGCCTCCAACATAATGATGTGAGATTGAGATGAGAAGTGGATGACAATGGCATTTTATTATTGTAATTGAAGAGTGGAAAATGTGCAGTGCTGTTCAGCCTTCGTCTTTCACAATAACATTGTGGTAAGCCTGGGAGCATTTTCCGTTGTAGCAGAGATGATAGTAGTGACAGTCAATTCTCCGAGGCGGAGTTTGGGTTAAAAATATTATAATTTGAAGGGTTTTTATAAAATAGTTTTTATTGTATATTGATGGGGGATGTACACTCTGGCTTTCGTAGCTGTTATAGTAAAAGAAAATTCATGCTTCTTATTATTATTTTCAAAATTATTTCGCTATTCTCAAACTCAAAAAAATTTAAAAGAGGCCTAAGTTATAATTTTAGATTTTAAAAAATATAAAATCATTCTTATTTCAATTTTTAATTTTTTTTTTTAATAAAATGACAAAATTGATTTTTAAGAAAAGAAGTCATTTTAGACTTATATTGATACATGTTAACTGTCATATGTGTGGAAGTCCACACTATACTATAGACTATCTATGATTATTATTTTTTTCAAAATATTTATATGAAGATTCTTAAGTGTAAATCATGGTAAAATATTATTTCAAATATAAAGCCTTACAAAATACAATTGATCAATATTATGGACTAGTTAAAATTTTGCTTGTAGATGATATAATTGAGGAACGCATCCTATAAGGTAAAAAGAATAAACTATTTTCAAAGAAGATGAAGATATCATCAAAAACTCTTTAAAGAAAAAACTAAAGAGGTCAAGCTTCAATTAGCCATTATAGAAAAGATGGATGTGTTTAGAAAGGAAAACACCAAGGAGGAAATGAAGGAAGCATCCAAACTACAACAAAGAGCTATGTTTATTTCAAAAGAGAAAAAGATAAAGATAAAAAAAACAATTGGCAAAGCATGTAGTCAAGACCAATGTTATGAAAGCTCTAGCACACAATTTGGATTGTGGCTATAAGCACCCTCAATAGAGAATGCAAAAATAGATTTTTTCATCAAATATACATGATCTAAAAGAATTAAAAAATCAAGATCTAAAGAAAAAATAACTCATTCAATTACCTTAGACATTGCCATATCCAAAATAGGGCTTTTTTATGAAGTACTTAATGGACTAAAATCACTAATTATAAAACACAAAATGTAATGCTCTAATCTTTTTCTCAAGGTGTTGATAGATAAAACAAAGACACAATTTGGTTTTTTCATAGCAAAGTGGTATAACGTACCCATGTAGTAGATTGGCATACCTATGGTGTCCCTTATGCAACACACGGTGACACACTTGGAACCTACAACCACGATGAGATGCTTGACACACATACCAAATAACTATTATGATGACATAATCAAAATTATTAACCCTAAGATAAGTCACCAAGGTTGGCATGGAAGAGACATAAGACCCATAACAATTGGTTTACCTTCTTACCTTCAAAGTTTGGTTTATTGAGAAGAATTAACTATTGGTCAAACTTTGAGACTCAACATGGACTTGGAACCTAGTTCCAACTCCCAAATCCCTTCTAATACACACCCTCTACTACACAAATGGCTAACCTAATTGCAAGCAAATCCCCAACCCCCATGCAAACTTGGGATATGTTTTGAGCACCATAGGTTCTACCTAATCCCTAGGACCTATAACAATGATAAAATAATCATTTGTAGGCCTTAGGATCATACACAAATAGGGAACTTATTCCCAAATACCTAGTTATTTCATCCCACTATGACCCATAGCACAATATAAAACATAGGAAACTTCTCTAGGTGTAAGACCCATGTCAGGACTTAGAATCCTAGATTTTGGGTCCCTGTTTCCTTCTAGACCACATGACCCACAAACTAGACTTTTAAGGAATGCATGCCTTGTGAATGTCAAATTCCTTGCATACTTGGGACACGTTACCAAGTTCCAAGTCCTCCTTGACCTCTACAACAAGCCAATCATTTCAATAGTGTGAATTTCAAACTCAACCTTGGCCTTAAGACATAGTTTGAAGTCCAATTTTCTCCCCGATGCCCATAACCTACCAACATGGAACCAAATTTCTAGCTACCTAGCCCTTTCCAATGTTTGTAGCTCATCAAACTTAAACATGGACTACAATTGAACAATTAAGCTCAAATCTTAGCATGAACTTGAAACCTCTACAAGTTCTAGGCCCTAGTTTCACCCCAAAACCCAATTTCCAACCAAAATACAATAGAATAGAGATAAAATCTCTATGATAGAGAAAATAAAAAGGCTAATTGTTTCATAGGACAATACAAAATAATTTGTAAATGAAATAGGGGATACATTCACGAGGTATTGAAATTTGACCTAGTCACATATGGTGTCCTAAGGGGTCGTAGGACACAATATGACCCCTTAGGACACCATAGGACCCATAGCGACCCAATATGGTGTCATAAGGGGTCATATTGTGTCCTAAGGGGTCATACGATGTCTTAAAAATATGACCCATTAGGACACAATATGACCCATAACAACACAATTTGGTGTCTTAAGGGGTGATATGGTGTCCTAAGAGGTCGTAGGACACAATATGACCCCTTAGGACACCGTAGAACCCATAACGACCCAATATGGTGTCTTAAGGGGTCCTAAGGGGTTGGAGGACACAATATGACCCCTTAGGATACCATAGGACCCATAACGACCCAATATGGTGTCATAAGGGGTCGTATGTTGTCCTTAGGGGTCATATGTTGTCCCATGACCCCTTAGGATGCAATATGACCCATAACGACACAATTTGGTGTCTTAAGGGGTCATAAGGTGTCCCATGGCCCCTTATGACCCCTTAGGAGACCATATGACCCCTAATGACACCATATGGTGTCATAAGGGGTCTTATGGTGTCCATAGGGATCATATGGTGTCCTACAACCCCTTAGGACACCATATGACCCCTTAAGACGCCAAATTGTGGCATTAGGGGTCATATGGTGTCCTAAGGGATTGTAGGACACAATATGACCCCTTATGACACCATATGATCCCTTAAGACACCAAATTGTGTCGTTTGGGGTCATATGGTGTCCTAAGGGGTTGTAGGACATAATATGACCCCTTAGGACACCATAGGACCCATAACGACCCAGTATGGTGTCATAAGGGGTCGTATGTTGTCCTTAGGGGTCATATTGTGTCCTACGACCCCTTAGGACACCATATGACCCCTAACGACATAATTTGGTGTCTTAAGGGGTCATATGGTGTCCTAAGGGGTCGTAGAACATAATATGACCCCTATGGACATCATAGGACCCCTAACGACCCAATATGGTGTCATAAGAGGTTGTATATTATCCTTAGGGGTCATATGGTGTCCTATGACCCCTTAGGACACCATATGACCCCTAACGACATAATTTGGTGTCTTAAGGGATCATATGGTGTCCTAAGGGGTCATAGGACACAATATGACCCCTATGGACACCATAGGACCCATAACGACCCAATATGGTGTCATAAGATATCGTATATTGTCCTTAGGGGTCATATGGTGTCCCATGACTCCTTAGGATACAATATGACTCATAACGACATAATTTGGTGTCTTAAGGGGTCATATGGTGTCCTAAGGGGTCCTAGGACACAATATGACCCCTTAGGACACCATATGATCACTAATGACACCATATGGTGTCATAAGGGGTTGTATGTTGTCCTTAGGGGTCATATGGTGTCCCATGACCCCTTATGACCCCTCAGGACACCATATGACCCCTAACGACACCATATGGTGTCATAAGGGGTCCTATGGTGTCCATAGGAGTCATATGGTGTCCTACGACCCCTTAGGACACCATATGACCCATTAAGACACCAAATTGTGTTGTTAGGGGTCATATGGTGTCCTAAGGGGTTGTAGGACACAATATGACCCCTTAGAACACCATATGACCCCTTAAGACACCAAATTGTGTCGTTAGGGGTCTTATGGTGTCCTAAGGGGTCGTAGGACATAATATGACCCTTTAGGACACCACAGGACCCTTAACAACCCAATATGGTGTCACTAGGGGTCGTATGGTGTCCTAAGGGGTCATAAGGGGTCATGGGACACCATATGACCCCTAAGGACAACATACGACCCCTTTATGAAACCATATGGTGTCGTTAGGGGTCATATGGTGTCCTAAGGGGTCATATTGTCTCTCTCTTTCCCTCTCTCTATGTCGTTAGGGGTCTTATGGTGTCCTAAGGGGTCGTAGGATATAATATGACCCTTTAGGACACCATAGGACCTTTAACGACCCAATACGGTATCACTAGGGGTCATATGGTGTCCTAAGGGGTCATAAGGGGTCATGGGACACCATATGACCCCTAAGGACAACATACGACCCCTTTATGAAACCATATGGTGTTGTTAGGGGTCGTATGGTGTCCTAAGGGGTCATATTGTCTCTCTCTTTCCCTCTCTCCCCCCTAATCTCTCTCCCTCTCTCCCTCTCTCTCTCTCTCTCTCTCTCTCTCTAAAATATGAGTAATAAAATCAGATATCGGATATCTAATTTCTATCATTTCCATTAATGTGGCAACAGTAAAAAAAAAAGGCGGTAATGGGAAAAAACTTGGGGACCACAAATTTATACATTAAAATCGGATATCCGATTTTCTTGGATATCTGATTTTTGTAAATAAAAAAGAGCCTTGTGGGCCATTTTGTGGATTCCAACAGCCCATAGTCTACATATTTTGTCGACAATCACGGGTTTTTAGGCAGGTTGAGACAAATTTGTGCTTTTGAGAGATTCTTATAGTCAAATCTTACATTGTCAATCATTTAGGAGCATCTTTGTGGAGGTAAATGGGGAGTAGTAGTCATCAAAAGTCTAAACGCAAAAGAAAACTTTCAAATGACCAAATTAAAGTGTATAAAGAAAGAGATAGAGAAGATCATAGGAGGAGGAGACAAGGTATGATAAATATTGTTAATGTTACTTCAAGTGAAGAGGAAATTGAATTTGAAAATGTGTCACAAGTTATTGAAAATGAAAATGTAGATTTTGAAAGTGAAAATTTTAAAAATGTTGAAGATGTTGAAAGTGATAATGAAAATGCTCAACATGTGGAAAATTTTGACATAGAAGGTGAACATGTGGAAAATTTTGACATTGGAGGTGAACATGTAGAAAATTTTGACATTGAAGGTGAAAATGTGGAAAATTTGACATTGAAGGTGGAATTGCTCAACCAAGTGAACCATATGTAACACCTAATTACTTTAGAAATGAAGACCCTCTCATGGATGAAAGACAAATTCCAAATCCAAGACCTTCAAGAACCCCAAAATGGTTACTTGAAATCGATGAGAACATTATTGTGAATCTTGAAGGCAAGAGGTCAACAAGAACCGTTCGGTTGTGGGCTACACAACTTTTCGACTAAAATTTTAGCAATCAGACATTGACCGAGCAATGTCAACTCTTTGTTCAATTGCTAAAGATGATAAATATGAGACCATTGCTAAACAAATTGAACATTCGTATGAACAAGAAGATGGAGAGAAATTCTATTATTGCCAAAAATCTATTTGACGCTCTCAATTCTATTGGAAAGAATACCAAAGAAAGAGATAAGAGTGATGAATAATGATGAATAGCAAATACTCAACAGATACTGAGAGGGGGGATGAATTAGTATGGACAAAAACTTCTTAAACAACTCAAACTGCAAAGACTGCACTTAACTGGTAAACAACATCACTGATCTAAAACAAGACACTGCCGATAAAACACAGTATGACTATGATAGACATAAACCGGTTCATCTAGATCATCTCACAACCTAATATTTCATCTCAACTTCACCCATATGCTTAAACAAGTAATGCATCAAAAATGCTGGAACAAAATGAATTACCACTTAACAGAAAACACTAAAACATCACATGAAAAGACATCACACATAACACACTGATTTTTCACATGGAAACCTAACTGGGAAAAACCACAGTGGGGATGAATACCCACAAGTTGTTCTTGACCTCTTTTGAAGTCCACTCTGTTAGGAGCCTAGTCCGGTTAAAGACTTTTACAACAAGTTCTGCTAGGAACCGATCTTGCTAGGGATCACCCAGTTAAGGGATGGCTAAATACCTGGTTAAAGGTTAAAACCCTGTTAAAGGTTACCTTGTTAGAGGATTTCAATAACTCAATGATTTTGAGTCACCCTATTAAAGGATTTACAGAAAGCCTGTTAAAGCTACCCAGTTAAGGGATTTTCCAACTATTGAAATGATTAGAAGTCAACAAGTAATACGCTGAACTGATAACAACACTCAATGCTAAGGCAGATCCACTTCAATTCCTATACTTCTGCAATCACACTCTGTGGGTATCTACTCACTTCTCTGGTCTAGCAAGAATCAAGTATCTCTTCACTTGGATACACACACAATATTTGCCAACAACTTTACAACAACAAACGTCATCGACCTTATAGACAACAATTAGGTCAGTAGCGTAAACCCTAAACCCTAAACATCTAGGTTATCAATACAATCGGTCCAATACTAACTGTTTAATCACATTACATAGGATAAAACAATCTTGAACAAATCTCAAGACATTCTGCATCGTCCATTCTTCACCACTTCTAGAAGTTGATAACCCATCATGCACTCTCCACCATTTATTGTGATTTTGCTCATTCCCGAGGTGGATAGAATCAATCTTCTTCATGCAAGATATTCAAGAAGATTCTTCACGCGCACAAGGTTGACGTGGCAATGCAATCTCATCTTCATTTCATTGCTAACTCATCACAAGATGTCGTTGGTCGAATCACACAAACTTGGAATGTATCAATTGGAAACCCTGAAGCTGAGACTACCAACCGGTAGTCATATCAAATGAAACCCTGATACAGACTTTGCATATACCATTCACATTCCAACATACCGGTTCACCTTTTCGCATATACCGGTTCATGTCAACATATCGGTTCTCTTATCAGTTTGCTTTCTTCAATATACCATTTCATACTTCAGCATATTGACATCAATGACAACATACAATATCGTCATGTCATCAAATTCGGTACATATGCCAACAAAGAGAGCCGCTCAAAGAGTGATTACAACCTCCTTAGTAAGCCATCAATTGAGGAAGACTCATCAAATGAGACAAACTTCGCAAGTGCCACAGATTCTGAGTTAGTGTTGATATTTTGGTATGGTTTTGTCATTGATGTCAACACCTGCTAAATTCACCTACTTTGGAGATCCAACAACATTCATCGGCAATCAGTAAACTGTGCAAACAATTACCGATATATGGTTAACCGACAGGATATAATGTTCACCGGTACCTGCATTGACATGGAAGTCACTTGGTAATGTCGAAGACATCATGTGGACACTTTACTTTGAAGTAATAATCATTGGTATATTCTTATTTGCATATTTGTTTTTACCAGAAAATAGGTCCAGGTTATCTAGGGTTACACCGACAGGTTTATCTTTTCCAGATCAACATGGCACACTATGGAGATGATTTATTATTGTTGTAAATGCATTAAGCCGCCATGTTCAATCGGTTATTGCATTGGATATTGTATTATTTGTAAAATGTTTTTATTGTAATATCTTGTAGAGATGACCTACTAAAATTGGTCTTAGGATATGGTATAAATGTAAGATCTTATTTGTAAGATCAAGTGTGGAATGTGAAAAAGATTTAAGGAAGGATATATGCGAGATCAAGCAGAGAAATACACGAAGACATCATTTGAAGGTGAAGCTAGGTTTTTGTAGAAGCATATCAGCATTACACCGGTACTGAATCCAGCATATGAAGATGCTATTTTGTGCAGTACATTCTCATTGGATTTAACCATCCAACTGTAGTCAGTGTGACTCCCATCTGTGATTGAGCAGTGAGCTCTAGGATGTTGGCCTTTTTGCATGTGAAGACCCCTCCTTGTACACTTACTATCTGCAGTAGTATCATCTGATTGTGGGTAAGGTTTCCCACCATGGTTTTTCCCCTTATAGGGTTTCCACGTACAAATATTTGTGTCATGTGTTGTGGATGACTTTATGTTTATGTTTCATGCATTAATTCTCACCGGTATAAGCAATTTTCTGTTAACACTGTTTACCAGCATACTTAACTGTTTTACCAGTACTAAGCATTAAGTTGGTTAATAAGATTTTGGTTTGAATTTATTGGACAACTGATTCACCCCCCACTCTCAGTTGTCCTTGGGACCTACAGTTAGGTCCCATCAAAGTTTGACAATTGTTAGCACTAAGGGTGCTCAAGGGACGACGTCGATAGGGTATGACACCAAGCGTTCGACCAAGTGGGGGGGGAAAAATAGGAGCATGCATAGGGTAATAATACCTAACTGGACATGTTGGAGCTGATGGTTTGTTATCACGACGAGCAGAATGATAAATTGGCCACACAACAACATTCGATTCAATGAGACTGATGATTGAAAAATTGTTGCCCTAATAAAACTGTAGGGAAAATTGAAAAACCGAGATAGGCTTTTGTAGGGACCCCTCTCATGGCCCCGTAGGTTCAAACGGATCACTCACAGGTGTCACGGATTCTGAGTTAGGTCAAGTCAAAGTTTGACAATTTTTAACACTTAGGGTGCTCAAGGGACGATGTCAGTAGGGTATGACCCCGAGCGTTCGACCGAGTGTGGGGGGGGGGAAAATAGAAGAATGCATAGGGTAATAATGCCTAACTAGACATGTTAGAGCCAACAGTTCATTATCACGATGAACAGAACAAGAAATTGGCCATGCGACAACATTCCATTGAATGAAACTAACAATTTTTTTGCTAACCAAAAAAATGTTGCCCTAATAAAACCGTAGGGAAAATTGAAAAAATGAGATAGTCTTTTGTAGAGACCCCTCTCATGGCCTCGTAGGTTCAAACGGATCATTTGCAGGTACCACAAATTCCAAGTTAGGTCCTGTCAAATTTTGACAATTTTTAGCACTTAGGGTGCTCAAGGGACGACGCTGGTAGGGTATGACCCCGAGCGTTGGACCGAGTGGGGGGGGGGAATAGGAGCATGCATAGCATAATAATGCCTAACTGGACATGTCAGAGCTGACGATTCATTATAACAATGAACAGAATGAGAAAATGGCCACGCAACAACATTCAATTGAATGAGACTGATGATTTTTTTGCCAACCAAAAAAATGTTGCCCTAATAAAACCATAGGGAAAATTAAAAAACCGAGATAGGATTTCATAGGGACCCCTCTCATGGCCTTGTAGGTTCAAACAGATTGTTTGCAGGTGACACAGATTCCGAGTTAGGTCTCGTCAAAGTTTGACAATTTTTAGCACTTAGGGTGCTCAAGGGACGACGTCGGTAGGGTATGACCCCGAGTGTTCGACCAAGTGGGGGGGAAAAATAGGAGCATGCATAGGGTAATAATGCCTAACTAGACATGTCTGATCTGATGGTTCATTATCACGACGAGCAAAATGAGAAATTGGTCATGCAACAACATTCGATTGAATGAGACTGGTGATTTTTTTGCCAGCAGAAAAAATGTTGCCCTAATAAAACCATAGGGAAAATTGAAAAATCGAGATAGGCTTTTGTAGGGACCCCTCTCGTGGCCCCGTAGGTTCAAATGGATCGTTACCAGGTGCCATGGATTTTGAGTTAGGGCCTGTCAAAGATTGACAATTTTTAGCACTTAGGGTGCTCAAGGGACGACACCGGTAGGGTATGACCCCGAGCGTTCGACCGAGTGGGGGGGGGAGGGGGAAAATAGGAGCATGCATAGGGTAATAATGCCTAACTTCACATATCAGAGCCTACGGTTTGTTATCACGATGAGTATAACGATAAATTGGCCACGCGACAACATTCGATTGAATGAGACTAACGATTTTTTTGCCAACTGAAAAAATGTTGCCCTAATAAAACCGTAGGGAAACTTGAAAAACCAAGATAGGCTTTTGTAGGGACCCCTCTCATGGCCCCATAGGTTTAAACAAATTGTTAGCAGGTGGCACGGATTCCAAGTTAGGGCCCGTCAAAATTTGATAATTTTTAGCACTTAAGGTGCTCAAGGGACGACGTCGGTAGGGTATGACCCTGAGCATTCGACCGAGTGGGTGGGAAAAATAGGAGCATGCATAGGGTAATAATGCCTAACTAGACATGTTGGAGCTGACAGTTCATTATCAAGACAAGAAGAACGAGAAATTGGCCACACGACAACATTCAATTGAATGAGACTGATAATTTTTTCGCCAACCGAAAAAATGTTGCCCTAATTGTAAGGAAGTTAAGTAGCGGAAACAACTTCCTACACTAACCTTGAGACGAGGGTAATGCAAAACTTTTTTAGATCATTACAACAGTTACAGAAAATAGAAATAGATATAATAGCATTCATACCACAACACAATGATTTACGTGGGGAAAACCCTTTCGGGAGAAAAACCCCACCCTCCAAAAGCAGCTCAATATTTTATTCAGCAATCAAAAACAGATTACAACATACTCGCAGAGCAAGCTCCTCATAGAAGTACCATTAATCAGAGATTCAGAGGCAACTCAATAGCCATAGGACTCTTACACACAACCTCTATCTCACACACCTTATAAATAGGAGATACAATACAAGAAACCGTCAAACGGTATTACAAAACCATGGGCTAAAACCACCCAATAAGGTGTAGCCGACCTTATCTCCCTTCTAGATGCCCTATGACATGTTAAAGCACACATCAACACGTGTCGCTCCCTTTTACAGCTCATTTATGTATCCGATACAAATTATTTTTCCTATTTTAGGAGTACAAACTTCTGGAGGCCATAACTTGAGAACCGAGTGTCCGATTGACGAACCGTTTGAAGCGCCGGAAAGCTCGTGAAGTGCTCTATCACCTCGTAACCCACTTCGCCGGTTATGGCCACTTTTCAGGGCATTTAGGAGCCTCTAAAGTCCCCAAAATTAAGTTTAAATATTTTATTGCACCCCTCCAAGACGAAAACTTTAATATCTTCAAAACTAGCTGTGATCTTGCGACGCAACTTTACCGGAATGCTTATCTAGCCAACCAGAAGCTTCAGGGAGAGTTTCGCACCATTTCGTGCTCAAATGAAAACTTACTATAAATAGTAACCTCTCATAAATGCAAGGTTGAGACACCATTTTTCTCAACAAATCTCCCACTTGTCGAACACCTTGTAGGAGCGGACGAGAATGTCAACACAATGAATCAATTGCTAGGGGCCATAAGGCCCATAGACTCTGAACACCATCTAAACTTCTCTGTGCTTACAGCCTTAGTTAAAGCATCTGCAACATTCATCAAAGTTTCCACCTTAACCAGCTTCACCCTACCATCCTCGACCATATCTCTAACAAAATGATACTGAACATCAATATGTTTGGTCCGGGCATGAAATGTCGGGTTCTTAGCTAGGCTAATTGCACTCTGACTGTCACAGTAAACTGTCACTGTACCTTGTTTTATTCCAATATCCGAACACAGTCTCTTAAGCCAAATGGCCTCTTTACAAGCATGAGTAGCTGCCATATACTCTGCTTCAGTAGTGGATAAAGCAACCACAGCCTGTCGCTTACTCATCCAACTAATTGCACCACCAAACAAAGTAAACACATAAGCACTGGTGGATCTTCTGCTATCAATATCACCTACCCAATCTGAATCCACATAACCATGGATATCAAGGGAAGTCATGTCTCCAATTGAATTACCATGATAACACAAAGAATACTCTGAAGTACCCTTCAAATATCTGAAGACTCTTTTGACTGCATCCCAATGAACTCTACCAGGATTAGACATATATCTAGAAAGTACTCCCACTACTTGGGCAATGTCTGGTCTAGTACAGACCATAGCATACATCAAGCTTCCAACCGCACTCTGGTGAGGCACTCTGCTCATGTCTTCCATCTCCAATGGGGATGTAGGACAATCTGAAATAGATAGTTTCATTCCAACTATAAAAGGAACACTCAATGGTCTACAATTCTGCATGTTGAACCTCTGTAACACTGAATTCACATACTTACTCTGGCCTAGCCATAGCTTTCTATTCACCCTATCTCTTCTAATTTCCATCCCAAGAATGTGCTTTGCTGCACCAAGATCTTTCATTTCAAATTTAGCAGCGAGCTGAGACTTCAGTTCTGAAATCATACCTTTCCCTTTACCAATGAATAACATATCATCAACATACAATGCAATGAATAAGAAATGATCACCATAAGATTTATAATAAACACAGTGATCTGATTTAGAACGTTCAAATCCCAAACTCAACACATATGTATCAAATTTCTGGTACCACATCCTAGGACTTTGTTTGAGGCCATACAAAGATTTCTTCAATTTACAGACCAAATTATTTTTGCCTTTCACCACATAGTGCTCTGGCTGTGTCATATAAATATCTTCCTCCAAATCACCATGAAGGAAAGCAGTTTTCACATCCATCTGTTCAACCTCTAAATCATAAGCAGTAGCAATAGAAAGCAAAAATCTAATGGACGTCATTTTTGCAACAGGAGAAAAATATCTCACCGTAATCAACACCCTCAACCCGAGAGTAGCCTTTTGCAACCAACCTTGCTTTATACTTCTCAATACTTCCATCTGAACCAATCTTTTTCTTGAACACCCATTTACAACCAACAGGTTTTCGTCCTTTAGGCAATGGTACAAGATCCCATGTATCATTCTTTTTCAAAGCTGCCATTTCTTCCTCCATAGCAATCTTCCAGGATTATGCATCATTCATACCTAATGCCTCTTCTACAGATTTCGGTTCATCCACACTAGTATTCAGAGCAAAAATACATCTCCAATCATCAGGTGAATACCTTTCAGGTGGTTGTCTATGTCTTGTAGACCTTCGAACAAGCTGAGTTGGAGGTTCTTCCTCCTCTTCTAAAGATTCAGAGCTAGACGAGCTCTCCTCAAATTCTTGCCTATCTAGGGGTCTCGATTCAACTCTTTCAGGTGTAGAAGGAAGTTGAATCACATCTTCTTTTTTAGTCTGTTCTGGCTGCAATGTAACAGAAGGAGACTTAATTTCTCTAAAAATAACACTTCTACTGTGAATTACCTTTTGTGCAACAGGGTCCCAAAGCTTGTATCCTTTCACACCATAACTATACCCGATGAAGATACATTTCACAGCCTTGTTCTCCAACTTTGTTCGCTTCTCCTTTGGCACATGTGCATATGCCTCGCAACCAAAAACTCTAAGATGTCTCAATGAAGGCTTGTGACCTGACCATGCTTCCATAGGCGTTTTATCAACAAGAGCTGATGTAGGAGACCAGCACCACTCAACATACTCCTAGCCTTCTCCATCAGTGTCCTGTTCATTCTTTCTGCAACTCCATTCTGCTGTGGAGAATACGGAGTTGTCTTCTGCCTGTTAATTCCACAGTCTTTACAGAATCTATCAAAATCATTAGAGCAAAACTCACCGCCATTATCAGTTCTCAAACATTTTATTTTCTTTCCAGTCTGCAACTCAACCATTGCTTTAAATTCTTTAAAACGACTAAAAACTTCAGATTTACTCTTTAGAAAATATACCCATATCCTTCTACTAAAATCATCGATAAACGAAACATAATATGTGGATTTTCCAATCGAAGAGACATCTACTGGACCAAACACATCAGAATGGATAAGATCCAAAACACCACAAGTTTTATGAGAACTCGAGTAAAACTGAACGCGGTTTTGTTTTCCATAAATGCAATGCTCACAGAAATCAAAGTCAAGATTACAATCATTCAAACCTTCAACAAGATTTTTATTTTTCAAGGTCCTTAGACCCTTTTCTCCAATGTGGTCAAGTCTCTGGTGCCATAACATAGTCTTCTCTGCAGGTAACTTTGCTTCAGATGAAAGAGCACCCTTAGGTACCCAAAAACCATTTCCATCTGCTGAAGGTGAAACCTTCAAATCTTCCAGTGAAGTATCCGCAGATTTACTTTTTACAGAAGTGCTATTACACTCAACAGTGTATGCTTCAAGCTTATACAAAGTGCCAAACCTAACACCTCTAGCAACTACCATAGCACCCTTAATCATCTTACATCTTGTTTCAGAAAAGACTACCTGCACACCTGCATCTATTAGTTTGCTCACAGATAATAGGTTTCGTTTTAATCCAGGGATATGCAGCACACCATTAATCCTTTTTATTCTACCATCAGAAAACCTGATTCTAACTTTACCTCGACCAACAATGTCTAAAGGTGAATCATCACCCAAGTACACCTTACCTCCATTAAATCCTTCATATTCAGAAAACCAATTTCTATTGGAAGTCATATGAAAAGATGCACCTGAGTCAATTAGCCAGGCATCATTACCTGCATGAGTCGCCAAAGCCACAATAAATGCATCGCCATCTTCCTTGTCGGACTCAGAATCAGAATCGAACTTTTTCTTTTTCTTCTTCTTTTCTTCTTTGCAGTCCTTACGGATGTGACCCGGTTTACCGCAATTCCAGCAAATGACTTTGGACTTTCCAGGAGATTTCGATCTCCCTTTGGATTTGGACTTGCCGCGCTTCTCATTCCTCTTTCCTCTCTCCTTAGGTCTTCCACGAACGGTTAGGGCTTCCTTTGAACTGATGGATACCTTCCTTCACATCTCTTCACTGAGTAGGGCACCCACCACGTCTTCAGATTTCAAAACAATAGAAGTACTACTGATAGCCATAACAAGAGAATCCCACGAATCAGGCAAAGAACAAAGCAAGATCTGGCATTTCTCCTCCTCGTCCATCTTAACACCGATGGATACTAATTGAGCCACCAACATATTGAATGCTTCCAGGTGGTCTGCAATTCATCCACCCTCTTCCATCTTCAAGGAATACAATTTCTTTCTTAAGAAAATTTGATTTAATAAAGATTTCACTTGATACATCTCACCAAGCTTAGTCCATAGCTTCTTTGCAGAGTTTTCTTCATGGACATTGATTAGAACAGAGTCTTCCAGGCACAGTCTGATTAGACCCTTGGCTTTCCGGTCCATAACATCATACTGAGCTGCCACAGTAGGATCTGAGGGCCTTTGGACATTCGCATCAACAGCATCCCAAAGATCTCGATCTATTAGCAGATCTTCCATCTTCAGCTTCCACATCTCAAAATTACTTCCATTAAATTTCTCCACCTCTATTCTTCTTGACGAACTCGCCATCTAAATATTCCTGCAACAAGATCAAAAAGTGTCTTCTGCACAAGCTCCCACTCAAATCTGGATTAGTTCAAAAAACCCAACTGCCCACAATTGAAACCAAAGGTGATCAGGCTCTGATACCACTTGTAAGGAAGTTAAGTAGCGGAAACAACTTCCTACACTAACCTTGAGAGGAGGGTAATGCAAAACTTTTTCAAATCATTACAACAGTTACAGAAAATAGAAATAGATATAATAGCATTCATACCACAACACAATGATTTACGTGGGGAAAACCCTTTCGGGAGAAAAACCCCACCCTCCAAAAGCAGCTCAATATTTTATTCAGCAATCAAAAACAGATTACAACATACTCGCAGAGCAAGCTCTTCGCAGGAGTACCATTAATCAGAGATTCAGAGGCAACTCAATAGCCATAGGACTCTTACACACAACCTCTATCTCACACACCTTATAAATAGGAGATACAATACAAGAAACCGTCAAACGGTATTACAAAACTGTAAAGCGGAAAAATCGCGATCGAACCCTAGTTGTTCTCCCCTCTTCCAACTCCGAGGAGAGAGAAGGGAGGTTCGCTAGGATTCGATGGTTTTTCACTTAGGGGAGAGACTTTACATTCAAAAGAGGGGTTGACACTCATAAGATCCAATCCCACACAATGTAAGATTGGATGCTAAATGAATTTCAAGGGTTAGGAAAGCAAGGCTACCCTCTTTTGTAAAGAATGTTGCTTAAGCTAGGAATGCATAGAAAGTCATAAAGATTCGCTTATAAACTGAGTTTAGATTATAGGATGAAGCTGCGGACCTGGAATTAGTAGTAGAATGTCGATACGGCGCTGTCCTGCAAATTTGAGCAAAAGTTGTCGGGACGATGGCGCCCGGCGCCACGGTCCTCCAAAAAATCCGCGAAACGAAGTGGGATCTGTTCGTCTCTGCACAAGGATTCCAGATCTTCAATCTCAGCCACGTACCTGCAACCTACACATAGAAAAGCGAAGACGATTGGGGGGTTAGGGATTAGGGGTTTGCCTTTAGGTCAAACCCCGGTTTTGGAATTAACCAAGAAATGAGCAAGTGCTGTAAATGTAAATGACTGTAATGTAAAACAAGTACTAATACCTTGTTCTAAGGATGTTTGTATCCTTATGTGCGAAGGTTTAGATGTTGTATGTTGTTGTATGTTGTAATAGCATGTAGTAAGTGATCTCCTCTTCAATGGTTGAATCCTTGACTTGAATGCAACACTTAGCCTTGAATGGAGACTTGAAATGATCAATTGCTTGAATGCTTGAATGCTTGAGTATAGTTTCCACGCTTTTTCTGTCATGTATCTTCTCCCAAATGAGAGAGGAAAATGTAGTTTATATACTTGTCAATTAGGGCCGATAGACTGATTTTCCCGACCTTAGGCTGACCAGGAAATATAATTTCCAAATTGCAAACAAAAAGACCCGCAATCTCCTTAGGAGACTGGGCCCAAAATAGGACCCAGGGACCAGGGTGCTGGGCGCCCTGGTCCTGAGGCTCTGGTCCCACCTCCCGGGACAGCAGTGTGCAAGGAGGTTCAGGCCAGGGTGCTTGAAAAATGCAGTTTTTGGTGTCGTGAGCAAGTTTCGGGGTCTCCATTCAGGTTGCGTGTTGCGTCGCCATCGTGAAGACCGAAATGCAGTAGAAATTGCAAGTGTCACAATTTTAGGACGCTACATTTAGCCCCCACTTTAGCGGGAGTATGTATACTCATACTTCCGGTAAAGTACAAGGAAACAACATTGAATAGACTTTCACCACGTCAAGGAGGCAAGATACACCAAGCCCCCAGTGGACTAAGGATCTTACGAATTCGATTGACAAAGTAAAAGGGAAGATCACGAGGGAGAACCATGACTGTTAGTAGTAAGGTTCCCTCACTATGGGTCATGCAAAAGAAATACCAAAAATTTTCAAGGCGAAGCTAAGTTCACCAAGAAATTTTCAAGTATCTTGAAAGGATAGACAGGGTGTATGCCCCCCTACGTTAAAGCGATCGCACACGCCTCAACGGGGGTGATTGTTTTAACGTAGTGATACACATAAGAAATGAGAAGGGAAAGGAGCACGTTATCAAAAAGATTTAGCCCCCAAGTGTGAGATAAACCCAAGGATAATAGACACAAAACACAAAGCACGAGGTGACTTCGCTTTCCTCGGGGTCAGTATGCTATATGATAAGTCATGTATATATATCATATGTATGTATGCATAATTGTTCTTCATTCCCCAATCAAGGAAGGTCACCTAGAAGAAGGGAACACATGTGTCTTTTGAGTCAACATGAGAGAGACCAAAGAGATCTCAATGCTTTGCATCGTCCTCAAGTAGACAACACTAAGGACGACAAATAGAAGAATGAGAATAACATATAGAAGAAGTAACACAAGAGAGAGAGGAGGAGAGAATCTGCTATGCTAATGAACTAGTCTAGCATGTCATCTACCCCCCGATCTTGCTGATCAATGTTTCAGGAAGGCAGGGAACACGCTAGAGGAGGAACATCCAACACAGTAGATGGAGCTATCACAAGATCCAAACAAGGGCTATGTTCATGTTCCAAGCCACGTTGTTTTTGTCTAGGAGCTAGGATAAGTGCTTTAGAAAATTCATTAGATAAATGGTTATCAACATCAACAAGTTCATATTCACTGTCAGAAGCAAGAGGAGTAACATGTTCATCATGAATAACATTTTCATCTATATCATCATCAAGATTTATAAAAATAGGATCTTTAACTCGCACAAGATCAAGACCATCATGCATCTTATGTTTAGGAGATTTAGGCTCAATATCCGGCTGAGGAGGAAATGGAATAATGCTTGTTGAAGGTGTTTTTGGAGATTGTAAAGTTTGAGAAGCAGCTGCTTGAGCCCTAAGACGACGCTTTCATCGGCGTTCACGTGCAGAACGATTTCGTCTAGTCTTAGTAGGAAGTGTAGAAGATAGAGGAGGAGGAATGTTCTCATCCTTATCACTTGGGTGTTTAGGTTGTGGTCTCTTAGGCTGGATAATAGGAGAAGAAGAAGGTCTCTTCTCTCTATAAAAAGAAGGAGGAGGAACTGCTCCATATAAAGGAGGAATTTTTGGTTTAGGAAGAAGACCAAGTCCATCATGACGAGGAGGTATAGGTCTACTTTTAGAAGGTTTATTAGGCATAGACATAGACATAGTCACATCCATAGGAACAAGTTGGGAATCTTCTTGAGGAAAGACATTAGTTTTATCTTTCAAAGGAAGAACTTCCTTCTCAAGAATGATAGGAATGTCAAGTTTAGGTGTTCTAGGTTCACTTAAAGATAGGATCATATCTGTTTTCCACTTTTGATAAGATTTAAAAAGATGATCACTTCGCGGAGGAAGAGACTGGAATTGTTTAGGCCAAAAGTAATCAATAGGAACACTAGAGGTTCTTTTAGCTGGTTTAAAGAGACTATGATTGACAGTAACAACTTCACCATTATGGGGAAATTTTAAACACTTATGAATAGGAGAAGCAATAGCTTTCATGGAAGATAGCCAAGGATAGCCAAGCTTCACACGAAATTGTTCGGAAGATGGAATAATAGAAAAGTTCACATCAAGAGATTTATTATGGACCTCAATAGGCAATGTAATAGAACCAATTGCAGGAGAAGAAAATGCATCAAATAATTTCACAATCACATCTGTTTTGTCATAGATCACTTGATTCAATTGCAAAGTAAAAAGAAATTCCTCAGTGATAATATTAACCATGCACGAAGGATCAATAAGCACTCCACGGCAAGGTGTATTCTTGACTTTTGCAACTATGTATAAAGGACCATCAGGTGCTCTAATGGTTTCACTAGAATCAAATGTGATGGAAGGTTCTTTAGGGATTTCTTGCTGCTCTACAAAGTTAATCACATTCGGAGTCATAGACACAAGACCATCAGATGAGAGAGAGGAATCATTAGCCTCAATCGCATTAGAAGTATGAGAAGGTAAGGGATCAGTAAAAATCTGAAGATTTTGGTTAGGAGGAGCTACAGATGTGTTGCCTTTATCATTCACTCCAGAAACAGAAATAGTATTATTATCAATCAAATCTTGAATTTTACCCTTTAAAGAAAAACATTTTTCAGTATCATGACCAGGCTGACGATGAAAGTGACAAAAAGCTTTATGATCAAAATAAGGTGAAGTAATCTTTGCAGGATCAATTTGCCTTATAGGAGGAAGAGTAAGCACATTTTGTTCCAATAGCTTATTCATAATACCATGCAATGATTCATTCAAAGGAGTATACTTTCTTTCTTTCTTGAAAAATTTAGAAATAGGAGGCACACCTGATGCTGCATTCACATTGTTGTTGATGATGTTTTCATTGAATTTGATGGAATCTCTGTTCGGTTTAATCTTCCCAAATGGTTGTTGACTGCTATCACCCTTATCACTCGGAGCCATAGGATGTGATTGTTCCATTTGACTCACAGTCAGTTGATAATTGTGAAGAGTCGCACACAACTGGTGGAAAGAAGTAAACTCAGAAAATAGAAGTTTGTCTCGAATATCTTTTTGCAAATTAGAAATAAAGATTCTTTGAATATCATTGTCAGGCACTGGAAAAGAAATTTGAGCATACAAATGCTTATATCTACCAATGAAATCAGTCACTTTTTCTTTAACACCTTGTTTACAATGCATTAAATCAATCAAAGTAACTTTAGGACTTATATTGTTTTGAAATTGTTGAATGAAAGCATTTGCAAGTTGTTCGAAAGAAGTAATAGAATAAGAAGGCAACGAGCAATACCATTGCAGGGCTTTGTCTCTTAATGTTCTAGTGAATAGTTTCGCAAGCAACCTTGGGTCATAAGCAAAATCAGTACAAATTGTTTGAAAAGTCTTCACATGTGTTAGAGGATCTCCTTTACCATTATAAAGCTCCAAATGCGGGATTTCAACATGTTTAGGAGGGATAGCTCGAACAATGTCAAGAGAAAGTGGGCTCGCAACATCAAATGTGGGCACACTAAACTTAGATTGATTCATAGAGGCAATTTGTTGCTGTAAAGAAGAGACAGTTTGTGCAAGATTATTAATGGTCACTTCAGTCGAAGAGTTCATATTAGATGTGTTAGATTGTGATGGAGGTGTTATGTTATTGAAAGAAGGTAGAGAGTAAGGTGGTGGGACCCTATGATAGTTTGTCATAGGAGATGATTGGATAGGAGGAACACTACAAGGAGGAATGGAATGGTTAAATAAATTGCCCCCTTGCGTCATGTTCATTTGTGAAGATGTAATAGGAACACTCATTGAAGGAATGAATGAAGAAGTCGGATTGAATGAAGGAATAGGATTACTTGAAGAAGAGGGATTGCCCCCATGACTGGTAATCACAGGAGGAATGTCTTGTATAGAAGTAGCCATGATGTTTGATGTAAAGGTAGGTATGCTAGCAATAGAAGTTGTCAAAGGAATAGAATGATTGACTTGTGTAGGAGGTTGTGTATAACCTAAAGTTTCAGCACAACTCTTCATAGGCATCACATTCGAATCCACAATGTGTGCAATACCGCGCAAGACATCAATTCCATTCTTATCACTTTGGAGCATGCGTTTTAAACCCTCAATTAAAGGAAGAGCTTGACTATCGGGATACTCATGAGACATCCATTGGTGAAAATCGTCAAATTGGTTATCCAATTTCGAAAGTTGTTCAACAGAAACCTCATGGAGAGCTTCTTCATCATTAGGAGGATTAGAGGAATTACCCATGTCCTCGTTAAAAAGGCTATTCAAATTAGGTTTCATCTCCTCGGTAGTTAAACCTCGGAAAGACTTAATTCTACGGCTTCGTCTAATGGGAATAGTGTAAGTAGGGCTTATTGTTGTAAAACTCATGCACTAGAGAGAGAGAAAAGATTTTGATTTTAGAGGTAGCAATTTTCAGTAAAACCAGCCAATCTTCCAAATTTAAGCTGTTAAATGCAATCACGACAGTCTCCCGAAATTTCGGAAAAAATGTTCGGGACCATGGCGCTCGGAGTGCAACACGGTCCTTGCAACTTTTTTCGAAATTTGCAGGGATGAAAGGTATGATGATTTTAGAGCTAATCTGAAAAAATTGAGGGATTTTACGATCTGTAGATAGGCCAAATTAAAGTTGCAATCTCAAAATTGAACCCTATCAAGATTGTCGAAAAATGCAAAATTTTGAATTTTTAAAAAGAGAGGGAAACTGAAATTTTGAATTTTATGATTTTAGAGGGAATGTCAAAAGCAATGCAAATTTTGAAATTTAAAAATTGACTCAATTTCACGCAAAATTCAATTTTGAAAGCGGAAATTAAAGTTGTTGTAATTAAGCACTTAATTTCAAAAGTCACAAAATGCAAGAATTTGAATAAAGCACTGAAATTTTGAATGGATGCAAACACACTTTTCAGATTTATGACAATAAGAAACACAATTTTGACACAAAATTTCAATTTCGATGATTTTTGAATGATTAGGAGCCCTAAACCAAGCAATCACAAGACCAACTTTGACTGTAATTTTGAAGGTGTTATAATTGATAAAGTCAGCCAAAATTCTGGATTTTAGTAGAAAAATACAGTAAGATCTCGCTCCCGAAATTTCGGAAAAAATGTCGGGGACGATGGCGCTCGGAGTGCACACGGTCCTCGCAACTTTTTTCCAAATTTTCAAGGATGAAAGATATTGTGATTTTATTGCAGAATCCAAAGTTACAGCTGATTTGGAGATGTTTTGATTAGTGAAATTGTTGGACAAAGGTTGAATTAGGAGGGTTTCAAAAATTAGGGTTTTCACATTTAACCACTTAATTTTCAAAATTAAAGCACAGATATGAACTGATAATTTGTAATAAAAGAGCAGATCTGAAGCAAGCATTAACAATTAAGTATTTCACAAGTTCAATTACTAAAAAGAAATTTTAGGGTTTTTTTATGCAATCACCTCTAAAATTTTGCAAAAGATCAAACATGGAAATGCAATTAAGGAATCCAATTTTCAGATCTAAGCATGAAAAGTCAGAAAGGATGTTCACGTCGGGTTCACCAAAATGTAAAGCGGAAAAATCGCGATCGAACCCTAGTTGTTCTCCCCTCTTCCAACTCCGAGGAGAGAGAAGGGAGGTTCGCTAGGATTCGATGGTTTTTCACTTAGGGGAGAGACTTTACATTCAAAAGAGGGGTTGAAACTCATAAGATCCAATCCCACACAATGTAAGATTGGATACTAAATGAATTTCAAGGGTTAGGAAAGCAAGGCTACCCTCTTTTGTAAAGAATGTTGTTTAAGCTAGGAATGCATAGAAAGTCATAAAGATTCGCTTATAAACTGAGTTTAGATTATAGGATGAAGCTACGGACCTGGAATTAGCAGTAGAATGTCGATACGGCGCTGTCCTGCAAATTTGAGCAAAAGTTGTCGGGACGATGGCGCCCGGCGCCACGGTCCTCCAAAAAATCCGCGAAACGAAGTGGGATCTGTTCGTCTCTGCACAAGGATTCCAGATCTTCAATCTCAACCGCGTACCTGCAACCTACACACAGAAAAGCGAAGACGATTGGGGGGTTAGGGATTAGGGGTTTGCCTTTAGGTCAAACCCCGGTTTTAGAATTAACCAAGAAATGAGCAAGTGCTGTAAATGTAAATGACTGTAATGTAAAACAAGTACTAATACCTTGTTCTAAGGATGTTTGTATCCTTATGTGCGAAGGTTTAGATGTTGTATGTTGTTGTATGTTGTAATAGCATGTAGTAAGTGATCTCCTCTTCGTTGGTTGAATCCTTGACTTGAATGCAACACTTAGCCTTGAATGGAGACTTGAAATGATCAATTGCTTGAATGCTTGAATGCTTGAGTATAGTTTCCACGCTTTTTCTGTCATGTATCTTCTCCCAAATGAGAGAGGAAAATGTAGTTTATATACTTGTCAATTAGGGCCGATAGACTGATTTTCCCGACCTTAGGCCGACCAGGAAATATAATTTCCAAATTGCAAACAAAAAGACCTGCAATCTCCTTAGGAGACCAGGCCCAAAATAGGACCCAGGGACTAGGGCGTTGGGCGCCATGGTCCTGGGGACCAGGGCACTGGGCGCTCTGGTCCCACCTCCCGGGACAGCAGGGTGCAAGGAGGTTCAGGCCAGGGTGCTTGAAAAATGCAGTTTTTGGTGTCGTGAGCAAGTTTCGGGGTCTCCATTCAGGTTGCGTGTTGCGTCGCCATCGTGAAGACCGAAATGCAGTCGAAATTGCAAGTGTCGCAATTTTAGGACGCTACAAAAACCATGGGCTAAAACCACCCAATAAGGTGTAGCCGACCTTATCTCCCTTCTAGATGCCCTATGACATGTTAAAGCACACATCAACATGTGTCGCTCCCTTTTACAGCTCATTTATGTATCCGATACAAATTATTTTTCCTATTTCAGGAGTACAAACTTCTGGAGGCCATAACTTGAGAACCGGGTGTCCGATTGACGAACCGTTTGAAGCGCCGGAAAGCTCGTGAAGTGCTCTATCACCTCATAACTCGCTTCACCGGTTACAGCCACTTTTCAGGGCGTTTTGGAGCCTCTAAAGTCCCCAAAATTAAGTTTAAATATTTTATTGCACCCCTCCAAGACGAAAACTTTAATATCTTCAAAACTAGCTGTGATCTTGCGATGCAACTTTACCGGAATGCTTATCTAGCCAACCAGAAGCTTCAGGGAGAGTTTCGCACCATTTCATGCTCAAATGAAAACTTACTATAAATAGTAACCTCTCATAAATGCAAGGTTGAGACACCATTTTTCTCAACACTAATAAAACCATAGGGAAAATTGAAAAACCGAGATAAGATTTTGTAGGGACCCCTCTCATGGCCCCGTAGGTTTAAATGGATTGTTAGCAGGTGCCACAAATTTTGAGTTAGGGCCTGTCAAAGTTTGACAATTTTTAGCACGTAGGGTGCTCAAGGGACAACGCCGGTAGGGTATGACCCTAAGCGTTCGACTGAGTGGAGGGGAAAAATAGGAGTATGCATAGGGTAATAATGCCTAACTGGACATGTCAGAGCCAATGGTTCGTTATCACGATTAGTAGAACAAGAAATTGGCCACACGACAACATTCAATTGAATGAGACTAACGATTTTTCACCAACTGAAAAATGTTACCCTAATAAAATCATAGGGAAACTTGAAAAACCGAGATGGGATTTTGTAGGGACCCCTCTCATGACCCTGTAGGTTCAAATGGATCATTCGCAGGTGCCACGGATTTCAAGTTAGGGCCTGTCAAAGTTTGATAATTTTTAGCACTTAGGGTGCTCAAGGGACAATGGTGGTAGGGTATGACCCTGAGCGTTCGACCGATTGGGGGGGAATAGGAGCATGCATAGGGTAATAATGCCTAAATGGACATGTCAGAGGTGATGATTCGTTATCACGATGAGAAGACGGAGAAATTGGCCACGCGACAACATTTGATTGAATGAGACTGACGATTTTTTTGCCAACCGAAAAAATGATGCCCTAATAAAACCATAGGGAAACTTGAAAAACAGAGATAGGATTTTGTAGGGACCCCTCTCATGGCCCCGTAGGTTCAAATGGATCATTAGCAAGTGCCATGGATTCCGAGTAAGGGCCCATCAAAGTTTGACAATTTTTAGCACTTAGGGTGCTCAAGGGATGACGTCAGTAGGGTATGACCCCAAGCGTTCGATCGAGTGGGGGGGAAATATAGGAGCATGCATAGGGTAATATGCCTAACTAGACATGTTGGAGTTGACGGTTCATTATCACGACGAGCAGAATGAGAAATTGGCCACCCGACAACATTCAATTGAATGAGACTGACGATTTTTTCGCCAACCGAAAAAATGCTGCCCTAATAAAATCATAGGGAAACTTGGAAAACTAAGATAGGATTTTGTAGGGACCCTCTTCTGGCCCTGTAGGTTCAAACAAATCATTCGCAGGTTCCACGGATTCCAAGTTAGGGTTCGTCAAAGTTAGACAATTTTTAGCACTTAGGGTGCTCAAGGGACGACGCCGGTAGGGTATGACCCCGAGCGTTCGACCGAGTGGGGGGGGGGAAATGGGAGCATGCATAGGGTAACAATGGATTGTATCAAGTATTGTTCATTAAATCAATTGTATTATATTGTTCATTAAATGAATTATATTGTATTGTTCATTATACAAACAACACTTACGATGAAATGAAATAAATTGTATTGTTCATTAAATAACCATTATTAACCATTGTTAATTATTGGAATGAAGATTAAAGATTTCCATGATAATACTATGCACAGATGAGAAACAATTTATATGATCGAATATCAACTTCTGTATATATAAAAATGTCAAATGATTACAAATGTATGTCCATACACAAATATGGCATAAACACCAACTCAAACAAAATGTATGTCTATATATGTGAATGTATGTCCATATACAAAATATACATGCCAACTAGACATGTAAGCATCCCAAAACTATCTATAACATCCTAAGCTGCTGATGGATCATCAAAATTGATCCTCTTCGTTGCACTGCTCAGCTTTGAAGGATCCTGCACAAGAAAAAACAAACCACGATTAATATTAGTTGTATTATATAATTCACATTCAAAAATTTAAAATAAAAATGAACTATAATTGAACTATTCATGTTTACCTCATCTCCACATTTTCTCTTTGGCTTTACAGGACTCTTGATGTATGTCTTTGGTAGAGGAGGTATGTTTTCAATATTTTCATACACAACCTACATATGTTCACAAACATGACATTGATACAAGTTAGCATATAATTGTCACTGATAATAACAAATTATATCTACTAAACAAAAAATAAAATAAACACACATGTACTCGAGGCATCTCTTCTTCTTCATCATCTTCAGGTATACTGGGTGTAGTCAACAAGGATGTGAAGCCAATAATTCTCTATACATATACACAACAAGTATATGAAACTATCAATCTATGTCTAGATGTGTTTAATCACTATAAGTTATTTAAACTATTCATTCAATCATATTTGCATTCAATTACCTTTCCCTTGTCTCCAATTGCACTACCAAATCCTAAATCACACTGCCCCGCACTCGTGTTGCTTGTGCTCTACAAGAGTAAAATAAGATATACATGCAACTTAATACATAATCTAATTAATACCAATATAAATGATGAGCATGTATGTACAATAAAATACAAACGACTAGGTGCAATAATATATGTACCGTCAAGCTATCAAGGCCAAATGAAATGGCCGACAAGGTGCCCTCCTAAATCTTTGTCAACTCCTCCTTGGTCATCAACTATTAAATAGACCATGTAAATAAAAATTAGTACTTAATATTATCTAGATTATAAATATTCATTTAAAATATAGCATAAACTGTGAAAATACAAATCTTACCACTGCATCATCAATGTATGATGACGGTGCCTCCTCGCCTCTAGCATGCAAGGACTCCACAAGGTATCCTCCAATTTGTGTCATAACATCTGGTGCATTGTGCATTTCATGCACCTCATAATCGGCATTGTCCATAGGAGGATCAACAGGTTGTCCAACTAGACCCAAGCATACGTGCCCACACATGACACAACTATGGGGCACACAAATGTGTGGAGCCGAGGATGACATGTCAGTGCCACCGGATGCACCGGTACCATCAAAAGTAGGCTAGGCTACTGACCCAGCCTGAGAAACCAAAAGGCTACTCAAAGAGTGAATAGTCGATATGGTCTGTGAAGCTGCCTCACAAATGATATCTGGATGTTGCACTAGAGGTGGGGGATCAATAGGAGGAGGGGGGACATATGGGCCCTGGACTACTCTGACTGCCCCAATTCTATTTTGGGGCATACCTAAACCCACACCCTGGAAAGGTTGGATGTCAAAGTAGTTCACATGTTTGCCTAAAACAAACTCAGCATACAATTTTTTTATGAAGTAGAAGGGGACATCAAGATTGTTGTTGGGTGGTTTGTCGAAAACCATCCACCAACGATCCCAAAAAAATTTCACAATACCATCATTTGTGCACAATTTAATAGAAAGTTTTGTTTTTTGGGGGTCTACGGGTTGACCAATGCGGGGATTCACAAACAATGAGGCGATAGCGACTTTGGATATCTCGAGATCCTTGATCTCCTTATACGACAAGCCATCCGCATATTGTTCCCTCATAGAATCTCGCCACAAAAGGGTGGCATTGTGCTCCTCATTCATAGTTTCCATACTCTTTATGATCAACATGAGAGGATCAAACATTGGGTTTAGACAAGGGATCCTACAATATACATCTACAATCCCCCTCAATTCATTCAAATTTTGTGCAATTAAATCCTGAGTTGAGGGGGGGTTTGGCAAAGGAGGGTTTGGTTGTTGGGGTTGTGGTTGATCAATGTTTTCACCATTATCCCCCATTTTTAACCTAATTGAATGTAAACAATTGAATTTAGCTAACAAATTTAAACAATTTTGTATTTGATTTGAAAAAACCTAGTTTTCATTAAAAAAACCATATTTTCAATGAAAAAACAAATAAACATTAAAAATACAAAAATTGAATGAAAATGATTGAAAACAATAAAAATCTTACCTTTCAATGTATTTTTTAACAATTTTTGGGCGAAAAACCGGATATCGGATGCAATCGAATATCGGATTTCCAAAAATCGCACAGCTCGTGGGTTAAAAATAACTCACGGGCTGTCACAGTCCAAATATATTGTCTTAGAAAATCACATATCTGATTTTTATACTTAAATTATTTTAAAATAACATTATATTATATAATATAATAATATATTATATAATATATAATTATATTATATAATATGTATTATATTATATTATAAAATATAATTATATAAAATGTATTATATAATATATAATATTATATTATATTATATATTATATAATATAATAATATATTATATAATACGTATTATAATAAGGACTAAATACTTTTAAAAAAAAAACTTCTAAATGAATTCATTTGACCCCCCAAAAGCTAATGTAAAATAGGGTTTTTATCAGCATTTGATAGATGCAAAGGAGACATCATTAGAAGTATGATTTAGAAGTAGAGAGGTTCTATCCAAGAAATTTTGATCTTAGAGTCTTTGATCTAACTCTCTTCAATTAATTACTTCATATGGGACCTCTTAAAGTTTAAATCATTGTATTTTCTAAAAAATGTATGATTTCAGCAAAAATCAGGATGTACCAAAAAGTGGGAACCAATATTGTGAGTTCACCCATATAATCATATATTATATAATACGTATTATATAATATATAATATTATATTATATTATATATAATATATTATTACATTATATATATTATATAATATAATATATAATATAATATAATAATATATTATATAATATATTATTATATAATATAATATAATATATTATTATATTATATAATATAATATAATATTTAATAATATATTATGTATTATATAATATATAATATAATATAATAATATATTATATATTATATAATATGTAATATATAATATAATATAATAATATATTATATATTATATAATATGTAATATATAATATAATATTTAATAATCTTATATTATATTATATATTATGTATTATATAATATATAATATATAATATAATATTTAATAATCTAATATTATATTATATATTATGTATAATATAATATAATATAATATAATATAATAATATATTATATATTATATAATATGTAATATATAATATTACATTATATTACATTATATATTATATAATATATTTTTTAATTTAAAATTATAAATAAAAATTGGATATCCGATTTTATCCGATATCCAATTTGCTTAGGTAATTACCATGCCAAGGTGTATAGACACCCAGGACTTTTCAGGCCAAGCAAAAAGTCAACACAGATTTTTGAGTTTTTTAGGCGAGTGGAGAAGGCTATTTTTTTCACATCGCCATTTTTTGGCCCCCCATGATCCTACACTAACCCTAGTTGTTGGTTGAATATACGTTGGCATTGATGTCAAAGGAGTGTCAAAGGAGCTCACTATGGAATCAAATCAACATGTAAAATTGTATAGCCACAACTATCATAATGTCTATGTTTGAGAATTTGATCTTTGAAAGTATAGTGACAAGTTGTGAAATTTTTTGTAGTATGATAGCAATATAATATTATATCTATTCCATGCATTGAAGGTGATTTGAAAGTACTCGTTGTATGGTACTGAGGTCTATTCCTCAAATAGTGTGTTACATTAGCAACTTGTTCTATTATGCATTCTACCACACTTGAGGGTTATGACCTGCAATTTAAAAGGAGAGTATGTATACACATGTTATGTAGATTCTAGAGTTTTAGTTGTGATCTAGGTTCTTTCATAGGGTGTACATGATTGCAATATCAAATAATTGTATGATTGATATATACCATGTGGGTGATGCTACGTGAGTTGCATCCCAATCATTGTGCAGTTTCATCAGAAGATCATATGTATTGATAGAGAGTGTTTTGAAGGTTATTTAGATCAAAAGCAAGTTGTGTATTTATTTTAAAGGGATTGGTGTCTCATGTGCACTAAGTTGTTGCTCAAATCTTGGTGTCTCTTGTAAGTTGGTTCTGGCAAATTAATTTGGGGATTGGTGTTTTTGGTATGTTGGTGCCTACTTCATATTGTAACTTGTGATCTATTATTTTTGTGAGGCTAGATTTGGGCAGTAGATCCAAGTAGTGATTCATGGTGAGAGGGTCATTTATGACATGGACAATGAGATAGAACAAATGGAGTGAGTCTTTGAAGATGATAAGATATATGTGATCGACGATGAGTTCAATCTAAAATGGGTAATTTTGAGTATATGACGTGCATACCCAATAGTTGTTGCTAACATCATTGGTGGCATTCTTCTTCTTGACACGAGGCCTCGATTATTTTCTATTGGATGGGGTTGTATCCTGGGGAGGATTGTGTTGGATGTTGTTTAGTTTGCATGGGGTTTGTGCCTACTAACACACTTATCCCAGGATATGCATAAGGTGGTCTACTTGGGTTTTAACACCATGGCCTCATGGATGAATTTTCTCCACATATGGGTGTGGGAGCACAATATAGTTACACAATTAATTTCACATGGGGAAAGGGTAGCCATATAATCCTATGCCTATCTATATAGTAACTGATGCAGGGACTTCGCGAGGTCAAAACTTTTGACTTGGTTGTTCGTTTGAGCTGAAATTTGACATGAAGGTGTATTGTGAGGATTCGTTTGAATTTCCAATCAAGCCTAGTTCAATTGGACTTCAAATTGAGCATTTTTTTAGGGACAAATTCCTTGGTCTGAGGCTTCAAAAATGGCTTTTTTCTACTTTTTTTAGTTTTTAGAAAGTTGGTTTTTTAGTTATTTTGAACTCATAATCTTTATGAGGTTAGAAAGTTGGAAATTAGTGCCGAAATAATATTTTTTACATTTCTAGAAGATTTCATTATTTTTGGGATAACTTTGAAAATCTCCATAAATAGCAAATTTTGGATTTTCTAAAAATTTGCCCAAAAAGGAAATTTTTAGCTGGTTGTTAAAATAAGCCTTTTTTTTCTTCTGTCATAGAATTCCATTCAAAAATTTATCCATCTCATTCAACCAATTGATTAGCTCCTCTGGTTTAAGACTACCCGCATTTTCTGAAACTTCAACTTGAATTCCTTCATTCTTCCCTTCTAATGCACTAAACATCCTCTCTTCCAAATTTGCACGATTTGTTGGCTCTTCTTCAAGTTATTCAGATTGATCTGTATCTCCTTGATCTAAGCCTTCATTAGAGTTACCTCCCCTTTGTCTCAATCTCTTATTTTCCATCATATTCGTGAGGTCTACAACCTGCCTTTGGAGCTTTTGCATGTCTTTATGCATCTGAGCAAGACCTCCTCTTCCTCTTCCTCTCCTAGCCATCTTCCTGCTCTAATACAAGATGATGTAACCAATTAAAACACAATCAATACAATTAATGAAATCATACAAAATGACACAAGTATGGGTCAATTTTCTTCAATATTCTTCTTTTGCAAATTCCAACCATTACAATGAAAAAAAAGGCCTATTTTAATAGCAAACTAAACATTTCCTTTTTGGGCAAATTTTACAAAATCCAAAATTTTCCATTTATGAAAATGTTCAAATCTATCCCAAAAATCATGAAATCTTCTAGAAATGTAAAAAAAAATATTTCAACACTAATTACCAACTTTCTAACCTCATAAAAATTACGAGTTCAAAAATAACATAAAAACCAACTTTGTAAAAACCCGAAAAAATAGAAAAGGCCCTTTTTGAAGCCTCGGACGAAGGAATCCAGCCCTGAAAAGTTGACCGGTCTGAGGTCCATTTGGCAATCCAAACAACTCCTCATGATACATCTTCACATCAAATTTCAGCCCAAACGGACAATCGAGTCAAAAGTTATTACCCCGTAGTCCCTGCATCAACAACTTTATTTACTAGGATAATTTTGGGAACATGTGGCATTGGAGAGACATTTTTGATGATCTAGACACTGTTATCATGACATGGGATGGGATAAGTGACACTAAATACCGATAATCATTAGGCTATACTAGGTGTTGAAAAGTTTTATTATGAATGGGATGGACATTTATTATAGATAGAAATGGACAGTTTATTATGAAAGCAATCTAGAATTATGATAGATGGAAAAGCATGATTCACCATGTACATGACACTTGTTTGCTAGGTTTTCACCATGGTACTTTCTTAAGGTGCTACCAAAGTGATTTTCACCATAAAATGAATTATTTATTTTTACCTTTTTTTGTGTGTCACACAAGATTACTTGCCCAAAGTGCCACCAAAGTGGTTTTCACCATAGAACATGCATTATTTAACTTTACTTTTTTTTGTGTGTCACACAAGATGCTTGTTTGTAAGGTTTTCATCAAGGGCGTGATTTTTTAACTTTTTAGCTTTTTTTTGTATTTTTTGTCTTTTTTGATGAGACAAGATCCATAAGCTATTGTAATTATGTAAGGACCTATCCAATTGGATTCAAAATTTATAGGATTTTCTCTTTCTTACTGATTATTGGGATGTTCCTTTAGGGCTAGGTCTCCAATCTCAAACTTGCGTACATTGAATCTCTTTTTGTAGCTATGATAGATAGATTTTTGATAAGCTTGAAGATAATTTTATTCAATCTATTTTCTCTCATCTAGCAACTCTAACTCATGCAATCTGAAAACTTTGTATTCTTCATCTTTAACGAAGTGTTACAAGGAGACCCTTAGGGATGGTAACTTGACCTCTATAGGTAGGATATATTTGGAACCATAGACTAGGGAATATGGAGTAGCACTTGTAGGTGTGTGAATGCTATTTTGGTAAGCCCACAAGGTACCTAGGATTAAGTTTGAGATGTTAATCATGACCAACTTCATTGATAGTCTTTTTAAGAATATGGGTAAGTGCACAAAGATGGTGGTCAAAAAGGGGGGTATAAGTGGACACTTTTTTTTTTTAAATCAGGTGAACTTGAACTTGGAGGCAAAATTTGAAAGTCATCCACTCAAGATATGAAGATAATAAAAGAACAAATATTGTAGTACTCTGTATCTAGTTTCCAAACTACTAAACATTTTTAAAATTGAATAAGACTAAGGGGGCCAAATCCTTCGCGCATGAAAAATAGACCCTGATTTTTTCTGAAAAACATAACATAGTGTCTAACATGCACACAAAAATATTCATAGTTAGATTTAGTATTTTGACAAATCCTTTGGCAGAAAGATATTTAAGAGTGAGCACTAGAAGATGTGTATTTTTTTGTAATTTTTTGTTGAGTATTTTTTTTTTATGATTTTTCCAATCGAGCGCATCCTGAAAAATTAGGTACTTGTTCGTGCGCAAAGTATAAGTTGCACTAAACAAATCGAAAATACAATTTTATTTTTTTAAAATTGTAAAGAATCAAGTGCACTACAATAATATATAAAGTTTTTTAAATTTGGATAAGAATATCAAAAGTTATTAAAAACATGGTGCACCTATGTCCGTTGGAACTATGGAGACACTGGTAAAAGAAATTCGATAATAATATGTTATTGTTGTTCAAATTTTAAAAATATTATATGGTTAGAAAGCTCAGAAAGTGGGTGAAAACATGGTGGAAATTTTAGAAATACCCACTTGATGAAGTGTAAACCTGATGATGACAAAGTCAATAAACCAAGTTGATAAAATAAAACATGTCAAAAATGAGAGAAATGGAGGGAAATCAAACTTCCAAACCGTAGCTTTGTCATCCAGGCCTATTTCCAAGCCTAAATAGTCAAAAGCGTGTATGGGGTACTTATGGTATAAAAAGCATGTACATGCTATTGTATAATATGATATTGTATATATAATATGTGTATATACATATAATATATAATATATATATATATGTATGTATATATATATATGTGTGTGTGTATGTATATATATATGTGTGTGTGTGTGTGTGTAATATATTAAGCACATATAAGTGTATTGTCTCCCCCTCTCAAACACATACGATATGCCTCTCTCTCTCTCTCTCTCCCTTCCTCCATACCCCATCCCTCTCTCTCTCCCTCCCTCTCTCCCCTTCTCCCTTCCTCCATACCCCATCCCTCCCTCTCTCCCCTTCTCCCTTCCTCCATACCCCATCCCTCTCTCTCTCGCTCTCTCCCCTTCTCCCTTCCTCCACACACCATCCCTCTTTCTCTTCTTCTCTCCCTTCGTCCCTCCATACCCCACTGCAACTATGTCTGCACTTCTATAGAAGTAAGTGAATTTATTTCTTCTCTGCAAATTCCTCTTTGATTTTTATCATGTATGCTCTCCTAAGAAAATTGACTGATGGATTTGTGTGTGTATATTGAATAGGAGGAATAGTGTTTTAAGTTGAACCACGGGTGCATTACCGCAACAAACAAGGAAACCTACAGCAATATTCTTCTCGAATGTGTTTTTAATGAGCAGATCAAATGTGGAAACTAGTGTCAACAAAGCAACATGATGAGTCAGAGTACCTGCAATATGTTTTTCAGAAGGAAACAACCGATAGGAAGAGAAAGAGGGAGAGTAACATAGATGATGTCTTGGAGAATGATAGTGGTGGGTATGCAAGAGTTCTCATGTTGTTACACAATGCCTGTCACCTAAAGAAAGTAAAGTTTGTTGTATGCATGGCAGTGATAGTATATGATGATCATCACTTGTCAAACGGCTTGGAATGGTACATACCCATGAAAAAAATCAAGTGTGTAATTCCTATAGTCACAATCAAGATCAATCCTATACCCTTGCAAATTTAATAGCATCATATGTTTTAGAAATTACGCAGTACGCTTAGGGTTAGGTCAAGCACTTACACTTGCTTTTTAGTGAAGCCTCATTGTTTGTTCACTTGGAGTCTCTCTTATGCTGACAATGGTGTAACTTAGCTATATCAAAACTAAACTACTGATGTTCTATTGTATGATGTTCTATTCATAACTTTAAATTTAATACATCATTTTATTAGCCCACCACATGACCCCTTAGGTGTCATTAGAGGTTGTATTGTTTCCTAAGAGGTCATATCATGTCCTATGACCCCTTAGGACACCATATGACCCCTTAAGACACCATATGACACATAAAAACACCATATGGTGTCCGAAGGGGTCATAGGATGCCATATGACCCCTCGGGACACCAATTGTTAGGATTCTCACAGATACTAAGAGGGGGGCTGAATCAGTATCTAACCGGTATGAGCAATTTCTTAAATTAAAACATGCAGAACATATTAATATTGTATATCGATAAAGAGAAAGTAATGCAATAAACAGAGATAACAACAACCACATGAAAAGAACACCATAACACAATATTTTAATGAGGAAACTCGGTGTGGGAAAAACCTCGGTGGGATTTGTGACCCACAATATTCACTTACTGGCCAATAAGAGAATATTACTGCTACAATAGGGGCCTACACATGCAGGAAGGCCAAGTGCCTAGAGCTCACTACTCAAATACAAAATAGGAAGTCTCACTGACTTACAAAATGGATTATATAAATCTAGTGTCTTGTACTGCTTCAAAATAGCATCTACTATGCTAGATCCAGTACCAATTTCTGCTTTGCTTCTTACATAAACCCTTAACCTATAATTCGCATAATATGTCTGCCTTATTTCACCTAATTACATTCTTCCATTCTTCCATCCATATCTTACAATGTTCTACAATGAACTCTCTTATATAAGAGTCATTTTACAACTTGCCAAGTCGGCTTACAATGATTTTACAATAATAAACAAAATACATTATCAATAAAATTCCTGTCGGCTTATGTGTCGATATGCTTCCTTTCACTACCGGTGTCGGTGGTCTGAGTGCCGATGTAGAGTCTGATCTTTCTAGTGCCAATGGAATGCCTTGCCGATGCCATAGGATTGTAAGGTTGCCATCAATGACAAAACCTTCAATCACCTACAATGTCTCATTGGAGTGTGCATTTTCCAACAATCTCCCCCTTTGGCATTGATGGCAACACTCATGAGAAAAATTCAAAAAGTGTATCCAAAAATTGAAGTCCAAAAATGTTACCAAAAATGTGTGCTCCCCCTGAGCAGATGATCCCTAGATTTTTCTCATACCACTACTACTCCCCCTTTGGCATCAATGACAAAGGTTGTCAAAGTGTCAATAGAGTGTAGTTTTCTACTTTACCCTTGTAACCAGTTGGTTACAATCTGAAAAAGATTCGCCAAAAGTAGATTTAGGTTGTCAAGGAACTTTTTGCTATCTTTTATTGCAACCTCTGTCCTTTGAACTATACTGGTGAGGTGTTGCATTTGCTCTGCCGGTGTTTTCTGTCCTTGAACTAATGCATCAGATATTTATTTCCTTAAACATGCGAGGTAGTCCAACTTTGGACTTAATCTCCATTTCAGATCCTTAGCCTTGCCTTTTATTTTCTCCTTTTCTCTTTCTAGATTTAGTAACTCTTCCTCAAAACTTGTTATCTTTTGCTCAAAAATTGTTAATGAATCAGATGAATTAATAAAATTGTCAGCTAGCTTATTAATTTCCTCCTGTATCTTGCTCATTTTCTTGTCTATGTCAACTATCAAAAAGTTTGTCTTACAAGTGTCTCTGTACAAAGTTTTGAATTCCTTTAATGTGCTACATAGTTCTGGTAGAAGTGTGTCAAACTTCCTTGTACACTTCTTTATTTCTTCCTCAAAGAATTTTTGTTTTTCCTTCTCTAATCTCTCCTTGAATGCTTCCTCTTTTATTTGATCAACTGCCACAGTGTTTTTAGTAATATACTTGGACAAGGTGTCGAGTTGACTCAAAGAATCCTCATTATCTACATTGCATTTTGGAGCTATCATTTTCAAAATTGGGATTGTATCATCTATAGCCTTGTATGCTTGGGAGCTACAATTTGTTATTTTCTTTATGGAGTCCAAAAGAACTTCTATTACATTAGCTGTTTTGAATCCTGCAGTTGAAGGGCCAACACTTTGTATCCCACCGGTGGGAGAAATTTACTTGCTTGTGGTGACCTCTAGTATGTCAGTTTGTGTTTCCATTTCCTTAAGCAATGGTCTTTGTTGCTCTCATGTTGCCGGTGGCAATGATTCTGCATTAACCTGTTGCTATTCTGGAGCCTGTTGCTCTGCTTGTTGCTCTGTTTGTTGATCTATTTGTGTTTCTGTTTGAGTCTCTGCCTATTGCCCTGTGTTATCATTTCCCTTTTTTCCTTCGGTGTTATCAGTGTTATCATTTATCGGTGGCTCACTAGCCATATCTATCTTACCGGTTGTATCCTTGTCTACCACAATGTTGACTTTCTGAGTATCAACATCAACTATGTATAGTACCTCAGAATTAGGATTTGTATCCTCTTGTGATACATCCATACTCTCATCTGCTGGTTGATCTTCAGTTGTTGCTACTGGTGGAGTATCTTGAGGCGGTGGGGGTAGATTATCATTTGTCTTTAAGCTTGGAGGTCCACCAACCTTGCCTTTCCTTTTATCTTTGTCCTTTTGATAAACTTTGATTGGCTTGGGGTTTCTATACTCTTCCTGTTTTTCCTTCTCAACAAGGAATATATCCCATCCATTTGCAGTTTCCTCTGCAACCTCATTTACTATTCCAACCATTAGTGTAATATGTAGGTATGCAGTAGAGAATACTGACCAGTTAGCCTCTGCAATTAGATCATATATTTCTTTCGGAGAGTTAACTGGGTAGACAACAAGTAATTTTTCAACTTTTATTTTCTTCTCAAGCTCTACAACAGCTTGTCTTCTTATTTCTAGTCTCTTGAATAGTTCATCTGGTAGTACATCTACAACTTGCATCAAGAACTTCTTGTAGATATCCAAGTGTAAAATAACACTATTTTCAACCTTTTCTTTATCATCAACTGATAGTGAGTCATATAGTTTGTTGATGTTTTTAAGTTTTCCTTCTTCTATGATTTCATCCAACAGTCTGTCAATTGGAGTAATATTTTGTTGAGTCCTTTTCTTTGGTGTCAACTTCTTCTTCTTAAAAGTTGTCTTCTTGATCGGGGGCCTCACTGCCTGTTGTTTTGCCTGGTTCTTCTAGGTGAAGGTGTGGATATCGGTGAAGGTTCCCTTTTCCTTACATCTCTTTTAAATGTTGCAAGCATATCAATCTCTGAAGAAGTAGCTACCGGTGAAAGGTGAGTTTCAGGCTGTAGTGCTTCCAACTCATCTTCAGTGATACCAGTTTGTTTTAGTACATCTTCTTTGATAGCCTTTGCCTGTCGGGATCCCCTTCTTACTGTTGCTTCAACCTTCTTTACATTTTTCTTTGATTGTATCTATTTTTCAATGGTTTCAGCACTACCAAATACCTCTTCCTTAGGTTCCTTGGGTGCTTCTAGAAGGGCTTTTGCATATGTTTCAACGATGTGGTCATCGGTCTCATAACCCATTTCAGTAACCCAAATTGTTCTTGGGATAACTGCTTCCATCTAGATCTCATCCTTCTTGATGACAAAACATATCTCATCCTTGTATTTATTTACAATTTCCTGTGACAGTCTGACTCTAGTGTTCATCTAGGCCTTCAATGCTAGAAAATACTCATTGATATTCTTCTCTTTGTTTTCACCCATATTGTTCAATAAGTCAGATAACTGTTTCCCTACTGGTATGTCAAATCCAAGGTTCTTGTTACCTATATCAGGCACCTCTTTTGTTATATGTAGCATTAAACATACAAGTAAATTTTCAAACCTAAATGTCCCTTTCTTATCCTTCTTGATCTTTCCCAAATTGTCAATAAGTTCATCCTTTAACCATTCACATACATCAATTTTCACATTATCATTGATCATGTCATAAGCACTCTTTATGCATAAGCTGGAAACTGAATTTAGTCTATTTGCATGTGTTATTTTGTAACCTAGAATCATGCTAATGAATCTCACATTGATGTCAGTTACATCATTCACCCTTAAAGACCTTTTGTCGGATGTTGCACCTGTTAGGTTCATTACTAGGTCATTTGAGACCTTCTTTGTCTTGTTAGCTCTGTTACAGGTGGAAGGTAAACCTGTTACAGCTTTCACAGCTTCTTTGGTAATTTTATGAACCGAATCTAGCCAAAAGAATGCACCATGTACCCTTCTCAATACTATCCTTATAACTTCCTTGGGGAAATCCGGAATACTGAGGATTTCAGTGAATCCTAGGGTTTCAATAATTTTGTGTTCAGGTTTCACATTACCAGAATCATCACATATAACATTTTTGTACATGTTCTTAATTTCTTCATCTCCTAATTCTTCTATATGGCAATGGATATACATTCTAGGGTCTTCTGCAAAAACTACTCCTTTGGGGATTTGAGAAAAAGCACCAACATTATCATCCTTCTTTGCTATTTTGGGAACTAACTGAAATACGGGCCTAGGGCGCTTGATTACTTCCACTACAGTAGGGTTTTCTATGAATTCAGGTACAGAAGAGGATGCCATGATTATAAATACCTTTTTTTGCCTTTGGAAAGATTGATTACTGAAATGCTTTGCTTCTTTGCTTGAAATGCCTTAGCTCTAGAAATTTCACGCTCTTCGAATGTTTGAATGCTCGGTGAAGTAAATGGAGCAAAAAACACAGTTTTATAATGTTGATCTGCCAACTACCACATTTAATGCTTGTCGGTTAAGTAATCAGTTAACTTATTTGCCGGTATAGAAGTATTTTCAACTTCTTACCATCAACCGAGGGAATGATAGCATGATTTTCATTTGATTGCCAAACCCTCAAAAGAATTTTCTTCAGTTAGATGAAGAGTCTCCTGCAGGTGGAGTGCTACTTTGTTCTGTCGGTGGAGTGTTGCTTGGTTCTACCGATGGAGGAGTATTCCCAACACCATTTAGGTCTGACTTTCTAATCCATTATTTTGAGAATTCTTGCTTAACTTCTTCAAATTTTTCTTTTCCTTTCAAACTAGAACCTTTGTTGTCTACCGGTGATGCCTTACTTCTGCAGAATTTTGCAATATGTCCAATCTTATTACAAGCATAACAAGTCCATTATTTTTCTAAATAGCCTTCCCATAACCTATGCTAGTTTGTGATCTACATTGATTAGATAAGTGTCCAAATCTTCCACAAACATAACATCTTACATTCATTCTGCAATTTTTAGAATTATGACCAACTTTGTTGCATTTTGAACATTGACCGGTGGGTGTATTGGTATCCTGATAATTTCTAGATCTACATTGATTTGCTCTATGACCATACTTATTACAGTTATAGAATTTTCCATTAAATTTGTAAGCAATAGGTTGTCTTACCAGTTTGCTATGATCATGTGTGTTTGCAGTACCAGAGCTTTCTCCTACTTCAAAGCCAAGGCCATTAGTGTCACCATTTGGTTTTTGATTCTTCAGCAATTTACCAAGTTCTTCTGAGCTTTTCTTGAATTTTTCTTTGTGCTGATTTGCAGTGTCCAGGTCTCTTTCCAAGATTTCTTTCTATCTCATGAGTTCATTTGAATCATTCTATGCATGCATCAGATTTATCTTCAATAAATCATTTTCATAACTAAGTCTTGTGTTTTCATTTGTAGCATCACTTAGTCTTATAGTCAAATCTTCTTCATTCTTCTTTCTATCTTCAATTTCCTTACAAAATCTCATAGTCATATCCTGCATCTCATTCTTTGTTGTCATGTTCTCTTGCTTCAGCTTGTTTATCATATCATTAAGAGTTTCTTTTTCATCATTCTCAAATTGCATCTTTTCACAAAGTTCTCTTCTCTTGTTTCTTGCAATAGTAAGATTTTCTTGAAGTGCTTGAATAATATCCTGAGCTGCCTTTAGATCATCTTCAAGTTTGATATTTCTCAACTTCTCTCCATCATAGTCTGAGAGAGCTGTTTCAAGTTGCTTCATCAAGTTTTCCATCTCCACTGGTGTCAAGATCTTCCTCAAGCTATTAGGCTTCTAAAAATAGAGGACCAAGCTCTGACACCAATTGTTAGGATTCCCACAGATACTGAGAGGAGGGGGTGAATTAGTATCTAGCCAATATGAGCAATTTCTTAACTTAAAACATATTAATACTGTATACCGGTAAACAGAAAGTAATGCAATAAATAGAGATAACAGCAACCACATGAAAAGCACACCATAACACAATATTTTAACGAGGAAACCCGGTGTGGGAAAAACCTCGGTGGGATTTGTGACCCACAATATTCACTTACTAGCCAATAAGAGAATATTACTGCTACAATAGGGGCCTGCACATGCAGGAAGGCCAAGTGCCTAGAGCTCACTACTCAAATACAAAATAGGAAGTCTCACTGACTTACAAAATGGATTATATAAATCCAGTGTCTTGTACTGCTTCAAAATAGCATCTACTATGCTAGATCCAGTACCAATTTCTACTCTGCTTCTTACATAAACCCTTAACCTATAATTCGCATAATAGGTCTGCCTTATTTCACCTAATTACATTCTTCCATTCTTCCATCCATATCTTACAATGTTCTACAATGAACTCTCTTCTATAAGAGTCATTTTATAACTTGCCAAGTCGACTTACAATGATTCTACAATAATAAACAAAATACATTATCAATAAAATTCCTATCGGCTTCTGTGCTGGTATGCTTCCTTTCACTACCGGTGCCGGTGGTCTGAGTGCCGGTGTAGAGTCTGATCTTGCTAGTGCTGGTGGAATGCCTTGCCGGTGCCATAGGATTGTAAGGTTGCCATCAATGACAAAACCTTCAATCACCTACAATGTCTCATTGGAGTGTGCATTTGCCAACACCAATGACCCATAACAACACCATATGGTGTTCTAAAGGGTCATATGGTGTTTTATGACCCCTTAGGACACTATTTCATGTCGTTATAGGTCCTATGGTGTGCTAAGGGATAATATAGTGTCATATGACCCCTTAGGACACCCTATGACCCCTTAGATGTTGTTAGGGGTCATATTGTGTCCTGGATTCGATCTCTCTTTCTCTCCCTCCCCCCTCCTTCTTCTCTCTCTCTCTCTCTCTCTCTCTCTCTCTCTCTCTCCATACCCCATCCCTCTTTCTCCTCTTCTCTCCCTCCCTCTTTCTCTTCTTCTGTAATTCCTATAGTCACAATTGAGATCAGTCCTATAACCTTGCAAATTTAATAGCATCATATGTTTTAGAACTTAGGCAGTACTCTTAGGGTTAGGTCAAGCTCTGCACTTTCTTTTTAGCGAAGCCTCGTTGTTTGTTCGCTTGGAGTCTCTCTTATGCTGACAATGGCTAACTTAGCTATATCAAAACTAAACTACTGATGTTCTATTGTATGATGTTCTATTCATAACTTTAAATTTAATATATCATATTATTAGCCCACCATATGACCCCTTAGGTGTCATTAGAGGTCATATTGTTTCCTAAGAGGTCATATGGTGTCTTGTGACCCCTTAGGACACCATATGACCCCTTAAGACACCATACAACCCATAACAACACCATATGGTGTCCTAAGGGGTCATAGGATGCCATATGACCCCTCGGGACACCAATGACCCATAACAACACCATATGGTGTTCTAAAGGGTCATATGGTGTTCTATGACCCCTTAGGACACTATTTGGTGTCGTTATAGGTCCTATGGTGTTCTAAGGGATAATATAGTGTCATATGATCCCTTAGGACATCCTATGACCCCTTAGATGTTGTTAAGGGTCATATTGTGTTCTAACGGTCATATTGTGTCCTGGATTTGATCTCTCTTCCTCTCCCTCCCCCCTCCTCTCTATCTCTCTCTCTCTCTCTCTCTCTCTCTCTCTCTCTCTCTCTCTCTCACTCACTCCCCCTATTCTCTCTCTCTCTCTCCCTCTCTCTCTCCCTCTCTCTCTCCCTCCTTCCCTCCTTCTCTCTCCCTCCCCCCACTCTCCCTCTCCCTCCATCCATACCCCTTCTTCTCTCCCTCCCTCCCCCCTCTTCTCTCCCTCTCTCCCTCCCTCTACCTCTCCCTCCATCCATACCCCTTCTTCTCTCCCTCCCTCCCCTCTCTTCTCTCCCTCTCTCCCTCCCTCTACCTCTCTCCCTCTCTACCTTCCCTCTCCCTCCCTCCCCCCTCTCTCTCTCTCTCCATCCCTCCCCCCTCTCTCTCTCTCTCCCTCTCTCCCTCTCCCTCCTTCTGTCCTTCTCTCTCACTCCCCCCTACTCTCCCCCTCTCTCTCTCCCTCTCCCTTCCTCCATACCCCTTCCTCTCTCTCTCTCTCTCTCTCTCTCTCTCTCTCTCTCTCTCTCTCTCTCTCTCCCTCCTCCCATCCTTCTCTCTCCCTCCCCCTACTCTCCCTCTCCCTTCCTCCATACCCCTTATTCTCTCCCTCCCTCCTCCTCTTCTCTCCCTCTCTCCCTCCCTCTACCTCTCTCCCTCTCTCTACCTTCCCTCCCCCCTCTCTCTCTCTCCCTCTCCCTCTCCCTCCTTCCCTCTCTCTCTTCCTCTCCCTCCTCCCCTCCTTTCTCTCTCTCTCCCTTCTTCCCTCTCTCTCTCTTCCTCTCCCTCCCTCCCCCCTCTCCTCTCCCTGCCCCCTCCTTCTCTCTCTCTCTCTCTCTCTCTCTCTCTCTCTCTCTCTCTCTCTCTCTCTCTCTCTCTCTCTCTCTCTCTCTCTCTCTCTCTCTCCACTACCCTGCCATACCTTTTTTAAGGCGTAGGAGCACATATGCGATACTTATTACTTGTAAGCACATACGGGGTACTGAGCCCATTATCCGCTACCCTGCGATAACATTTTTTAGGCTTAGGAGCACGCACATGCTACTTATTAGTACAGAATGGGAAAAAAAATATCATTGGGCTTTCCAACATTTTATGGACTAACAACGTGTACATGGTTATTAATGTAGCACGTACACGGTACATAGACATATTTTTAGTTGCCCAAGAGCCTCAACAGCCTCAAAAGAAGTTTTTGAGGTCGTTGAAGGCCCCACTAGAACTATGTCTACACTTCTATCACTGTTTTATACATAGAAGTAAGTGAATTTTTTGTTTTTGCATGATTTCAAATAATTGAATTGTTGTTCTTATTAGTTTGTCAATAGTATTGTGATTGTTTAATAGTTTGATTCCAAAAAATAGTGATAAGATGCATATTTATGGTTATTTGTTTGTTTATAAACTTTTGTTTACATATATATGTAATATGATTCTATTTAGGACAACCGATATCAACCATGGGAAAGAACAAGCGAGGAATGATGGAACAATGAGAGGTTGAAAAGGAAAGACAAAGGTAGTGTATGAAGAAATTGTGTGACATAAGAACAATGGGAGAAGAAGGTATGTCATCCTCAACATCTCAATTCAATTTACCAAATGAACATAATGCACCTAATGCAATTGAAGAAGAGACATTTGATTTACCGTATGAACCTAATGCAATTGAAGAAGATACCACATTGAATAGCCAATTAAATGATGAACATACACATTCTCTATTTGATGAATTGAATGTACATAATGCACCGATGTTAACACCTCCTAGAATCATTCGTAGGAAACCAAAGTATCTAATTGATATTGATGATAATATATTGAAGCCAATGCCCAATAAAATGAATGAACGAAATTGTAGGAGAATGGTTAAAAGAATATGGCAAAACTATTTTGAAAACTTAAATCAAACCACAAGATGTCAATTAATTGTTCAAATGATTAAAAAATTGAATTTTAGAGAGACAATGAAAATTATAGGCCTAAGATCATTTGAAAGTAATAGTGAAAGAACTATTGTGAGAAATCTATTTGATGCATATCAAGCTATTGGTTCAAAATCACATACTAAAGATTCTAATGCTACTCGACATGTCATTACATCAACCATAATGAGAAAGAAAATAAAAAAAGATCGTTTGATAAGCAAAACAAGTCATTAAATGTTAGTAGAACAACATTAAGTAAAGCATTAAAGAGGTGGGAGAAAATAGAGGAACCTAACAATAATTCTCTTTGGGCATTCTCGGGTAGACTACCACGCAAAGACAAGGTTGTTGTTGATGCACTAAGAACATTAATTGAAAATTTTTTGCATGACAACACAAGAGTTTCTCCCAACCAAAGAGATGTATTATCACAACCTCAAAATGAAGTGCAATCTATGTATTATCACTCTACACAAGTTTCTATTTTTGTACACATAGCATTCATGTATGCAGATGATAGCACAAAGGAGGATAGAAAGGTTGTAAAAGACCATCATTTCTACATAAGTGATGATCATACTCATTCATCGAAGTTTGTACAAGGATGATTTAAAGTTTTCTATGATAGTTTAAGGGAAAGGAACATACGATACAACAAACACTTAATATGGTCAGATAATTGCACCGCATAATTCAAGAATGCAAGTATGTTTTATTGGTTGACAAGGATGCATATGACAAGCGGTGTACAACATTTTTGGAATTTCACTGAGGCTGGACATGGTAAGGGAGAGCACGATGGTGCAGGAGCATGTGTGAAAAGAGCCCTAGCTAGAGAAGAATTGAAGTACGAAGGTGGTGCTGAGTTGATAGATGCATAAACAATTATGCGATGGTGTAAGTCTATGATGGGTCCAGGTAATCCAGGTACGTCAATGGTTCATAGATATTTTTGGTTGATCATTGAATCTAACATTGAAAACTATCTAGATTGTTGTACAGTTGCAGGATCGAGTGACATGCACTCATTTATGAGTTCAAATTCAAGTTTATTGGTAATTTATATGAGACAAATGGTATGTTTTTGCTCTTCATGCATGTATTGTTTGTGGTAAGAATGTGAATCACAAGAGTAGGTTGACAAATGGTCTTGTAGACCGTTGGTTCCCATTGATTCATATCAAATTCCCAAAGCACTACAATTGAGCCTGATGGAGACATCAGTGGATTTTGACCATGTATCCGACCTAGTGGATTCAGGTGATTTTTTGAGTTAATTTTGTTGCAAGTATTCTTTTTAGTTCATTTTGTTGTACATCATACTTTATTTTTGGTATTAATTAACACTTTATAAAATGCAAGTCATGTGTATGCAGTTGTTGTAGAAGAGAACAATGAAGAAGGAACAAATTACTATTTATGTCATTGTGTTGAGCCAAAAAGAAAATTGACAACCACAATCATTGATGGAGAGGGTATTGAGTACCCAATAGGGTCTATTGTCATGACAGGAACATGGCTTCGGAGATACCCTGTCAAGAATTTTGATGTTTGGTTGCTCGAGGACTTTGAAACATGCAGACATATTCTTCATTTCTCTAACCTTGTTGTTGCAACAAATATTCATTTGATGAAGTATTGTGGTAGACCTCCTAACAAGATTTTATTGAAAGTTTGTGAATCTGACCACGAGGCAATACTTGACACAATACGGGTTAGAGCCTATCCTAAAGGCTCACTTGATTGATTCTACGATATAGAGTAGAATGATTTTGAGAATTTTGTATAAATCATCGACGAATTGTTCTATATTCATTTTTTGTATATATAAATGCCCATGAGCTGATTTTTACATGTTTAGGGGCATAATTTTGTATATTTAAATGGAAATGATTTGATTTGTACATATGTGCATGCCAAATTTTGTATATTAAAATGGTAATGAGTTGAATCGCACATATTGTAATGCCAAATTTTGTATAAAAGCCCATGAGATGATTTGTAAGACATTTTTTGTATAATCAAATAGCCAAGAACTGATTTGACCATATTTAGAGGCAAATTTTTTAATAATATGTGACAATGTTTTCTGACTATTTTGTGTGTCAATGTTTTGTGACTATGTTTTGAGTATATGTGATGTGTCCCTAGTCAATCATGAGCATTCTTGATTCTTGTATAACCATGGAGAATTATTTGAGTCATTATCGGGTCATAGGGGTCATAGATTGAGACAAGATACAATTTGAGCAAAAATTGTCATTATTGTCAAAAAAATTAACAAAAAAGTTGTTAAGCAACTTCTACATTGTGTCAGTAGGGTATGACTCTCTATGTTTCGGTGCTTTGGGATGCATGATAGGGGCATTCCTAGCGTAAAAATTCCCACCCGGATGCGCTCGTGATGTTGGTTTGTGCACACGACAAACCGAATCAATTCTAGCCAATCCTGCAACTTTGCATTACATGCAACTGACGATTTTTGCAGCAGGAAAAAAAATACTACCAATTGAAAATGGCTCCGAGTCATCAAAAACTGAGATATGCCATTGTAAAGGATCCTCACGCGACCCCACAGGTTCAAATGGATTGACCATATGTGTTCTGGATTTGAAGAAACAATCCGTCAAATTTTGACAATTTTTTGGACTTAGGGCACTTGAGAGATCGCCCCGGTAATGTATGACTCTCGACGTTCTGACACTTTGGGATGCATGAGAGAAGAATTCATAGCGTAAAATTTCCCACCCGGATGCGCTCATGACATCGTATTGTGCACATGACGAACCGAATCAATTCTAGCCAATCCTCCAACTTTGCATTGCATGTAATTGACGGTTTTTGCGGTAGGCAAAAAAAATGCTACCAATTGAAAATGGCTCCAAGTCATCAAAAAATGAGATAGGCCATTATAGAGGATCCTCACGTGACCCCACAAGTTCAAACAGATTGACCATATGTATCCTGGATTGGAAGAAACAGTTTGTCAAATTTTGACAATTTTTTGGACTCATGGCACTTGAGATATCGCCCCGGTATGGTATGACTCTCAATGTTCTGGCGCTTTGGGATGCACGATAGGGGCATGCCTAGCGTAAAACTTCCCACTCGAACACACTCATGGCATCAGTTTGTGCACACGACGAACCGAATCAATTCTAGCAAATCTTGCAACTTTGCATTGCATGCAACTGACAATTTTTGCAGTAGGTGAAAAATGCTACCAATTGAAAATGGCTCCGAGTCATCAAAAAATGAGATAGGCCATTATAGAGGAGCCTCATGCGACCCCATGGGTTCAAACGGATTGACCATATGTGTCTTGGATTGGAAGAAACAGTCCGTCAAATTTTGACATTTTTTTGGACTCATGGCACTTGAGAAATCACCCCGGTATGGTATGACTCTCGATGTTTTGGCGCTTTGGGATGCATGATAGGGGCATGCCTAGCATAAACCTTCCCACCTAGATGCTCTCATGATGTTTTTTTGTGCACACGACGAACCGAATCAATTCTAGCCAATCTTGCAACTTTGCATTGCATGCAACTAATGGTTTTTGCAGCAGGCAAAAAAATGCTACCAATTGAAAATGGCTCTGAGTCGTCAAAAATTGAGATAGGCCATTGTAGAGGAGCTTCACACAACCCCATGGGTTTAAAAGGATTGACCATATGTATCCTGGATTTGAAGAAACAGTCCGTCAAATTTTAACAATTTTTTGGACTCAGGGCACTTGAAAGATCGCACGGGTACGGTATGACTCTCGACGTTCCGACGCTTTGGGATACACAATAGGGGCATGCCTAGCATAAACTTGCCCACCCAGACGTGCTCACAATGTCAGTTTGTGCACATGACGAGCCAAATTAATTATAGCCAATCCTGCAACTTTGCATTGCATGCAATTGACAATTTTTGCAGCAAGCAAAAAAATGCTACCAATTGAAAATGGCTCCAAGTCATCAAAAACCAAGATAGGCCATTGTAGAGGAGCCTCACGCGACCCCTCGGGTTCAAACAGATCAACCATATGTTTCCTGGATTCGAATAAACAGTTCGTCAAATTTTGACAATTTTTTGGACTCAGGGCACTTGAGACATCACATGAGTATGGTATGACTCTCGACATTCCAGCACTTTGGGATGCATGATAGGGGCATGCATAGCATAAACCTGCCCACTCGAATGTGCTTGCGATGTCATTTTGTGCACACGACGAACAAAATTTGGCCATTGAGAGCGTGAGGGTGCTCTCGTACCAAACACATATTGTTGTTTATATTCATATTGTTGATTACATATGCAAATATTCATTTAAATTTATAAAAGGGAAGCCACCAAGTATAATGAATACACAATAATGAACTGAATACAAGGAGTTTTGTAGGGTTAATTCAACATTTTAGAAATTTTATCAAATCATATTCCATGATTGCAATGTTTTATATCATATATTTTTGTTGTTTATATTCATATTGTTGATTACATAGGCAAATGATCAATTAAATTTATAAAAAGACAACCAAAAAATACAACGAATACAAAATAATGAACTCAGTACACATTTATTGGATCGAATATCGACATTTATATATGTAGTCACATAAATCTGTCCATTTTAATTAAATGAATATTTCGTATTTATTTGATTAAAAATCCACTAGCCATCAATTAATTAAATAAATATTTAATTAATTCATCCCCAAACATTCTTCTATTAATTAAATAAATTACTCAATTTATTTTAATTAATTCATTAAAATCCAATTCCAATCAATTAAATAAATAAAATCTATTTATTTAATTAAATCCCCTTTTCCTCTTTTAAATAAATTAAATAAAACATTTATTTAAAATCATTACCCCCACCCCACTTGCATTTTCTTACAAATGCAACTTGCACACATTTTGAAATAAATGAATTTTTTATTTTAAATAAAATCCTATTTTCCCTCACCCACCAAATCCACTTGCAAAAATCTAATCCCCTTCTAGATTCTTCTAACCCCTTCCTAATTAGCCTAATCCATCCCCTAAATATTGTCACATTCATAAGCAAAATGGAGTCACTTTTCAAATGGCCCAAAGTCTTGGATAACCATTGAAGGTTTTCAACCTTCAACCACCAAAAACCCCAAAGTCTTTGAAAACCATTAAAGGCTTCCAACTTTCAACCACTTAATTCCCCAAAGTCTCCAATAACCATTAATGGTTAATTCAACCCTCCCACATGGTTAAAACATTTGTTTGACTCAACCTCTATCCAACCACAAAGGTCTCATCAAGCCTTCAATGCTTTGACCATGATTATCTCTTAATCATTTGCACAAAGGTTTATCCTTGGATTAACTCCTAATTCAGTGGGTAAACCTAACTTAGACTTGACCCTTAGCCTTTAGATAACCATGAAGTCTTCTCAGGCCTTTAATGCCTCCAACCTCTTCTCTCAACCCAATCCTGTGTTGACACTTGTCACTATTTTATTGGTGCCAAATTGTGCACATGGATCCCCAACTTTCAAGCTTGACCCTTGATTAAATCTTTCAATCCTAGCCATCCATTGCTCCATTTTTCCTATAAATAGAGCCCATTCCTTCATAATCCAGATCCTGAAAACTTGTATGCATTTAGACTATAGCCATTTTAGAGAGCATTTAGCATAGCATAACTAATCTTTTGTCTTTTTGGTTAAAACACATCATTTTAGCATAAAAATAGCTTTTCATTTCATGTTTAGAGCTATTCTATAAATCTCAATCCTCCATAAGCATCCATAGTGCAAAAAGCTGCTGAGAGCTACACTATTTTGGAACTTGGAGAGGAGAGGAACAAGGGAGAAGGAACTAATATCATGCTGAGAGATAGTTGGAGATATCTCATTGTCTTACTTCTTTAGTTAGATTCATTAGCATGTGTTTTTAGTATCTCTCTTGGATGCCTTCATGTGTTTGGTTTTTGATTGATTAACTCTAACGTCTTGTGTTTTTTGTGTTCTTTGATCATAGACTAACATTGTGCCATTTAGGAGGGCATCATTTGGTGAACCCGACGTGAATCGAACACGCAACCTTCTGATTTTCATTTTTGCAATTAACATTTTTTTTCTTGTTGAAATTGCCACACAGGTCGCGCTTTGGCGCTATTGAACGCGTTTTAGCGCTATTGAAAAATTTCTTTTAGCGCTATTGACCCTAAAGTAGCGCTATTGAAAATTTTCCAGCGCTATTGACAACATTCCAGCGCTATTGTCACCTTTTCAGCGCTATTGACACAATTCTAGCGCTTTTGTCTTCTCGGGATTTTCTTTTCTTTAAGCGCTACTATTTAAATTAGCGCTTCTGCTCACGCAGACTAGCGCTTTTATATTAATCAGCGCTTCTGTAAAAACACAAAATAACGCTATTGCGACAGAGTGTCGCCCAAATGGATTTGTAACCGAAAAATCAAAAATTAGGCTTGTGGAAGCCCCCCCCTGTGAGCATTAATTTTCATAACTTGTTTCTTTTCTTTGTGCAGGTTAACAACACAACAAAAATCACAAAAAAAAAAATTTATTTAAGTGCTTAAAAAGAACCTAAAAACACAAAAAAATAGTTTCATTGTTTTCTAGTTAGGGATACATTTTGTTTTGGTGCTTAAAATCAACCAAACAAACTTTATTTCTTGCATCAATTAGGACTTAAAAATCACAATCCACACTTCAAATTTTTGGTGCAGTAAAAAGAACAATCCACTTGTCTTTATTTTTTTGGAAAAAACAAATTTTCCTTCATGCAATCGTGTTTTTCATTAAGTTGACCAGGACTTTCAACTTCTAGATTACAAAACATATTGCTTTGAAGTTAAAATGAACACCATGGCTGTTGGAGCAACATCTCCAAATAGTTAGATCATATTGCCATGATGGATTAAAAAGAACAAGTGAATTTCGTGTTTGGCACGATTGTGCAAAAAAGTCAATCGAGTGGACCTACTTCTAACACACACTATCCTCTCCCTTGGCTCTCGTGGTCCTAGGTGCAAGAGAAAAGTGTTAGTAACACTCAAAATTTTATTTTTTAAGAGAGGCCTGCCAAGGGATCGATACTCTTGGGAACGACCTCGAGCGGTAAATCCTTCGAGCCGCTATAGAAATCAGGTGAGAGCGAAAGCTGTAGCCTTGGGTATAGCTGTTCCTACAGTGTAACTGGCCGAAAGGACAAATGGGCCCCACCACCAGTTACAAGGCTCTTAAGTGAGTCACTGCAGAATGAACTTATGTCCAAAAACATCGAACATGACTAAACACCTTTAAGTAGTAGCCCACCTGTTCTATTGATTGAGGATATTTGAGGTATAATTTAGTGCAAGAGCATAGAAGGTTTTGCTCCCAAGATACTCACCATACATATTTCCTTGAGTAGAAACATAGCTTTTTGAACAGTCACTTATGGCTTGATAAAAGTGGTGACTCCCTCATCATAGGGATCATCTATTTTTTATGCTCGTGCAAGACTTAGTATATCACATCCTTACCTGCCACGGCGGGATTCATAAGGTATGTAGTACCAAAGTCGAAGAAATATCAAGATGTGGGCTAAATTTATCACAACTGGCCATTTGACCATAGGGATAAAAAGTGTTTGAAGTGTGTTCGTTTTACAGACCTAGTGCAAATTGAGCCGACTTCAGGCTTTGGAATTACACCTTAAAATAAATCTAAGGGAAGGGTCAAAAACAAGTCCAAGGATTGGGTTAATCTAGACCCATACTCATTTGTGCCTTTGAGGCTACAATCTTGTGTTTGTGTGCTTGCTTTGTTTTCTTGTCAAAGAAAAATCAGAAAATCAATCCCAAAAACAAAGTGTTCATCCAACATTTCTCAAAAACAAACAAAAATACCAAAAAACAAAGTGCAAACAACACAGGGTCACAACTTTTATGACCATTCTTCACATCTTGCGAAAGAAGAAGCGTCATCAGAATATTACCTTGAAAAGAAGACCATTAAGCTCAAAGGCTTTGATCAAAAGGAGGAACTTCTTCTATCTCAATAGACAAATCTTTGTCTCCCATAGAGTCTTTCTACATCGCATGCGTCTATACCTTCAAGGTAAAACAAACGAGTTTGATTCAGAATCATTGAACCGCAGAGCTTTTATGCAATATAGAGCTCTGAGTTATCACAAAAATCAAGGAGGAAAGATTAATCCCAACTTTTTCCCCAACATCTGCATCACCTACAACACAGCTCGAGAAATACCTCCAACACCTGAAAGAGAAGAGGTAGAGTTCGTTCCATTTGTAACACAAAGTTTTTATTGAAGTTGAAAACAAAACATCCATCATCTCATTCATACATCATCACTTCATCATCAATCCATCCCAAAACTCTCAAAACATTAAGAGGTTCTTGTCCCAAATTCTCTTTTAGATATTGCTTGAAATCAAACACATCGCATCACTTTTTAGATTGTTTCTACATCTAGGATAAGCTCATCCTAAGAGACACATCTACGCAGGGTAAAACTAGTTCATGAGTGAATCCTCTCATTACTAGGTAGTCAAAATCTGTAACACATCTCAGATTTCTCTACACCTTATCACATCCAAACTCCTCAAAACAAACAAGCAATTCAAAGAAGGAATTTCGGTTATATCTACCTTAAAGTGCTAGAGATCCCCATACAACACAAATCACCAACCATCAATCTTTCATTTCATCACCAACTCATCATCATCTTCAATCAACTTCAAACACAAACTTGCAAACAAAAATGGCTCAAACCCGATCACACTCGAGACAACGAGAAATAGAAAGAGAAGAAGAAGAAGAGGAAAATCTCAATAAATTTCAAGAAGCACTTGGAGGAAATATGAATGACGAAAACCCAAGTACTCCCACTCCTTCAACAATCGAAAGGGTTCAGCATAACCCTCACTTTAACAGATTGTTTGATGAAATACTTAGGAGCAATGCGGATGCTCACTTCTTAAGACTTGCTCAAGAAGGAGCCAAACTCCCCTCAGACTTTGATCTTGCCCAATTAAGACAAGCATCAGAAAGACAAAGTCGCCATGAGGAGGAAAGGCGTAGAGATCCCATTAGATATAACATCCCTCGAGGTAACCCACCACCTCCTCCTCCAAATGAAATGGAGATGTTGCAGCAACAAGTCAAGAATCTCGCCCAACAACTTCATAGTGGTGTTAAGACCAATCAATTCTCACTTAACGACATCTATCCCTATCCGTTTGATAGGAATCTTTATATGCCACCCTTTTCACACGGGTTCGAAACACCAAAATTTGAAAAATATAGAGGAAAGGGAGATCCCCGCGATCATGTCCGAGAATTTCATTCCGCTTGTCTCGAGGTCGCATATGAAGACACATACTTAATGCGCCTTTTTCCCCAAAGCTTAGGAGGAACAACCACATCATGGTTTTCCCGACTACCAGGTGGCATAAGAACATTTGAGGAACTCATCCAGAAGTTCCTATCACATTACTCTTATAATATTGAACGCGACATCACCATGGCTGATCTATGCAACACCAAACAAAAACCAGGTGAATTATTCTCAGTATTCCTGCAACGATGGCGCCAAATGTCTAGCAGACGTTCTCTTCAGTTACCTGAACGAGAACTAGTGGAAATTTTCATTTCCAACTTAAACGAAGAAATGGAATTTCACCTGGATGTCAAAGATACAGATTCTTTTAACGATATGATCACCAAAGGTATAAAGTGTGAACGGGCACTCATCAAGAAAGGACTCATCAAAATCTTTAATGAACCAAAAGATGGTCCTCACCCGCGCTTCAATAGCGATAAACCGAACTTCTGGAACAAGAATAAGAATATCGTCAACGATGGGGTTGTGGATGCTCGAACTATCCAAAATGCACAACCTGTGGTTCGATTTGCAGGACAAAATCCTCCACCTCAAAATAACACAAATGTTCCTCCTAATCAAGGTCGCATCACATCTCATGATGAACCAAGACCTCGTCCACAAAAACAAAAACGCACATACACTCCCTTAGGGGAACCCATTGAAACATTGATGCGACAACTCATTTCTCAGAATTTGATCACTCTACCTAAGTTATCGAATTATGAGCCTCAAGTCAAACCAGCATGGTGGAGAGATACTGAACACTGTGAGTTCCATCAAGGAAGAGGACACAAGACAAGTAATTGTCACCGATTGAAAGATCTCATTCAAGATCTTATTGATCGAGGAGAAATTGAGATTGAAGGACATGACCCAAAAACAACAAATAATGATCATCTGATGTTTAAAAATCCACTTCCATCACAAGATCAAAGGGATCCTTCCACTTCCAGGCGAGGCAATGATACCACTGATTATACGCAGGTTGCGTATAACTACACTGTAAATCACCTGTATGATGCCAGTGAACAAATTGCAACTATCACCTTCAAAAATCCCACCTCAAATTGCAATGTTGTTACATGTCGTGGCAAGGTCACCATCAAGGTAGCTCCACAAGGCACCACCTCCGTCCCAAAGCAGTACAATCTTGTGGAACAATTAGACAAAACCCCTGCACTTATATCCATTTTGGAGCTTTTGCGTCTGTCACCATCTCATAAAACTATCTTGGATCAAGCACTCCAAGAGGCGTCAGTCCCTGCAAACTTGAATACGGACCAATTTCAAGCCATGGTTGGAAATCTAAAGTCATCACCTTGTCTCACTTTTTCTGAAAGTGACAACTCTTCGTTCCAACAACCTCATAACGCCTCACTCCACATTGAAGGCTTTGTCAACCAACACAGGATCAAGCGAGTCTTGATCGATAATGGAGCAGGCCTAAACATTTGTACACTACAGTTGGTCACAGCATTGGGATATGAACTAGAATCAGTGGATCCTCGCAAGAAGATCACCATCAAGGCCTATGATGATGCAGAGCGTTCATCCAAAGGAGCGGTGGTGCTACCAATCCGAGTGGGCCCTGTGGTAAAGCATATCATTTGTCAGGTTCTGGACCTTCCTCTGCCATATAATCTATTATTAGGGAGACCTTGGATACATGCCATGCAAGCTGTGCCATCTACCTACCATCAATGTATCAAGTTCCCACATAATGGTGCAGAGATCACAATCCTGGGTGATGCAAATCCTTTTTCTTTTTGCCATAATATCAGCCATCAACCAGAGATTACTGTTCCTAATAATAGGGAAGCCATTTCCTCCACATCATATGTAAATCCCGCCTCTCTTGCCAGTTCAAACACTCCTATACCCAAGCAAGAAAAGCTTAAGATGAAAGTAGCAGAGGAAGGTCCTGGAGAATACAACTTGAGTCAGCTCTTTTGTGTGGGACAAATGCCCACTTCTCCTAGAACACATGGTAAACCACAGCAGTTACTCCAGCAACCACTAATCACGCCTGCATGTGCTTTGACGCCTTTCATCCTTGGGAAGAGTCAAGAGGAAGAAACACAAGATGAGGACCTAGCGGAATGGATCTATAAGGATCCCATCACCACTGATAAACCGCAAGTTACACTTCCTACGGATCAGTATGGCAAAAGCCTCCTCATTATGCAAAGAATGGGGTATGATGGTCAAAGTGCTTTAGGATACTGCAAACAAGGACGACATGAACCTCTACTACCAGAATTAAAGCCCAAAGGTAATACAGGCCTAGGCTTTGAAAAAGAGATCCTTCCTAAACTCAGATTCAAAGGCAAACCCAGCAAACCATTTTGCCCACCTACTGCAAAGAGGACACCTTTCATAATCAAAGCACCATCAAACACTATCCCCACTGCCCCATCGAGGCTCACAACTCCACCATCTACAATACCAATCATCCCACCAATCAAACCAGTAATCCCATTCGCAACAGCCATTACATCCATAGCACCATTCATAGCAGCAACTATATCAGAACCCGCTGCAACATCTATGGCGCCAGTAATTCCAGCAGAAGCCATTGAGTCACCATTACCAATACTTCCAGTAACAAATCCTTTAAACCCCATCACAGTTCCTACAGCACCGATCACTACAAAGATACATAAACCAATCACACCTACCGTGTTAAACTCCAAAGACATCCCAGTATGGTATAGCAATCGGATGCTGGAAAGTGATTCAGAGACCGACTCACATGAGTGGGAATTTGATTCTGTACAGGTTAACACTTCAGATGAGGAAGACACATCACCACCTCCGCCACGCAAAGACATTCCTGTTTACGAAGAAGCACAGATAAAGACCACTTGGGTACCTGAGCTGGAAACATCTTCCACAGACCCTACGTCTCATCCTACGCCTGATTCTGACAGGGAGAGTACCATCAACGACCTTCACCACACTGTCTTAACCCTCACTGATACATCTAACGAACTTAACTTAATCGATGAGGTAATGCCCATTATCCACCCTGAACTCATCGAATGGAACCAATCAAATCCCCCATGTCTTGACCTCTTTCAGAACGATGAGGCTATCATTGAATTTTTGGAATTAAGGGATAATCTACCAAGCGGGGATCACAAAGCTGGATTCGCCATTGAACTTAATAGCGCAGCATACTTTGGGGCGGATGCCAAACCTTTCAGCTGCAAAAACATAACAATAAAACATGGATCTTCTAGTGAAAACCACACTGTGGCACTGTTTGATCCGACAAAAGTAAAAAGAAAGAGCGCATCCAACGGTGAAAACCTCTCTGAGGCGCCTGAGGATGAAGGGTTTGACATTCTCCCTGCTAGTGCACAACAGGAACGATCAACGATTCTTATCAAGGAAACCAAAGAATACAATGTGGGGACTCCTGAAAATCCTCATATCATACATCTGGCATCCCTTCTCACTCCAGAGGAACAGCCTCAATTCGTAGAGTTCTTCCAGAAGCGTCAGATCAACTTTGCATGGTCATATGCAGACATGCCTGGGCTTGATCCTGATTTAGTCATGCATCATCTCACCGTCGCAGAAGGAGCCAAACCTGTCAAGCAGAAGCTTCGTAAGATGCATCCTCAAATTGCAGTGCTAGTCAAAACAGAACTCAAGAAACTCCTAGATGTTGGTTTCATTAGGCCAATTGATTATGCAGAATGGATCTCCACTATTGTGCCAGTCGGCAAACCAAAAGGGGGCATCTGCATTTGTACTGACTTCAGAGATCTGAATAAGGCATGTCCTAAGGATGACTTCCCTCTACCAAATATCGACATCATAGTGGATCTGACAGCAGGACATGCCATGCTTTCACTCATGGATGGCTTTTCAGGATACAACCAGATAAAGATCGCACCCGAAGATCAACATAAGACAGCCTTCACATGTCCATGGGGCACATACTGCTGGAATGTAATGCCTTTTGGTCTAAAGAATGCAGGAGCGACCTATCAAAGAGCAATGACCACCATCTTCCATGACATGATGCATACTATGATGGAAGATTATGTGGATGACTTACTAGCAAAATCACTTACTAGAGAAGGACATCTCCACATCTTAGATCAAATCTTTGATAGACTGGAACAATATCATGTTCGACTCAACCCAAAGAAATGTGTCTTTGGAGTGACCTCCGGGAAGCTTCTAGGATACATTGTCTCAAACAAAGGCATTGAGGTCGATCCAGCAAAGGTTAAGGCAATCATGGACATGCCACCTCCAAAGAATATCAGTCAGCTAAGGACACTACAAGGACGGCTTCAATCCATCCGAAGATTCATTGCACAATTGGCTGATAAGTGTCACCCATTCACACACTTTCTACACAAGAACATCCGCTTTCAGTGGGATGACAAATGCCAGCAAGCATTTCAAGCACTTAAAGACTATCTCATGAATCCACCCTTGTTGATGCCACCAGATCCAAGTAGACCGTTGTTACTTTATATTTCAGCAACAAGTACAGCATTAGGTGTATTATTGGCACAACATAATGCAGAAGGCAAAGAGTGTGCTATATACTACATCTCTCGTACACTGGTTGGCTATGAACTCAATTACACACCTATTAAGCGAGCTTGCCTAGCAGTAATCCTGGCAGCCACTAAATTGCGGCACTATCTATTAACACACAAGGTACAACTCATTGCAAAGATTGATCCACTCAAGTATTTACTCAGCAAAGCAGCATTGACAGGCCGCTTGGCCAAATGGGTGATGATTCTAAGTGAATTTGACATCGAGTACATGGACCGTAAAGCTATCAAAGGTCAAGTTATTGCAGATCAGTTGGTCGATGCACCACTCATAGGTGATCATCCTCTCATTTCCAATTTTCCAGATGAAGAGATATTCATGATCACAACAGCACAACCATGGAAACTATATTTTGATGGTTCATACACTAGGCACGGCTCGGGGGCAGGCATTCTGTTTATCACACCTCAAGGTGATAGCATCCCGAAGTCTTACAGGCTCACATTTCCATGCACAAACAACATAGCAGAGTATGAGGCTTTGATCACAGGACTCAGGCTAGCCATACAATGGAAATTAAAAGAACTACAAGTATATGGCGACTCCCAACTGGTCATTCGACAAGCAACAGATGAGTATCAGACCAAGGATGATAAACTCATTGCATACAAACAAATGGTGGACACTCTAAAGACATCATTTACTATTATCACTTTTGAGCAGATACCAAGAGATCAGAATCGAGCTGCTGACGCTATGGCTACCATCGCATCTCTACTAGATCTTCCACAGAATTCAACACGCTACGAGTTCTTGGTAGAACAGCTTTGGATTCCCGCTTATGATATCCCCGAATCCGAAATGATATGTCGCCTTGTAGGTTCTGAATCCCCATGGTACGGTGATTTCTACACCTATCTTCGCGATCATACCCTTCCTCCCAACCAATCAAATAACCAATGTAAAACCTTCATTCGCCAAACTGCTCGATATACCATTATTGCCGAAACCCTATACCAACGTAGTCTTGATGGTACTCTCCTTCGATGTCTGGAACAAGATGAGATAACAAAGGCTTTGGAAGAAGTACATGAAGGAATTTGCGGGACTCACTCAAGTGTTCCATCACTAGCCAAGAAGATCATGCGAGCTGGATACTATTGGCCATCTATGGAAAAGGATTCCTACTACTTTGTCAGAAAATGCAAGAAATGTCAAGTTCACGGTGACCTGATACATGCACCAGCACAGGAACTGCAACCAATCACAATACCATGGCCTTTTTGTCAATGGGGCCTTGACCTTGTGGGTAAGATTCATCCATCTTCATCCAATGGCCATAAATTCATTATTACCGCTACCGAATATTTCACAAAGTGGATCGAAGCTGTTCCACTTACCCAAGTCACTGGCAAGCAGATTGCCTCATTCATCCTCAACTACATCATCTGCCGGTATGGTGTACCCATGTCCATCATCACAGATAACAGTCTTCCTTTCAAAAATCAGGATGTCCGTGGGCTTTGTGAGAAATTTCATATCCAACACCGCTTTTCCACTCCCTATTACCCACAAGGCAATGGTCAGGCCGAAGCATCCAATAAAAACATATTGAGGATCCTAAAGAAGACAGTCAATGATGCCGGCCGTGATTGGCATGTTCAATTGAATCCAGCGCTATGGGCATATCGAACTAGCATTCGAACCCCTACAGGTGCAACTCCTTACTCATTGGTCTATGGTGCTGAAGCTATCCTACCTATTGAGGTTGAGATACCATCATTATGAGTTTCCTTGCATAATCTCATCGATGATGAAGCATACCGAGTATCCCGTCTTCAGGACTTAGAGTTACTTGATGAGAAACGACAAGCTGCATACAATCACCTCAAAGCCTATCAGCAGCGCATGAGTAGAAGCTACAATCACCGAGTTAGACCTCGTACATTTGAGGTGGGTGATCTTGTTCTTCGAGAAAATCCTCGCAACCAACCAAACAGAGAACATCAAGGCAAGTTTGAATCAAACTGGTTGGGCCCATATGTTGTCATTGCTGTATTCAGGTCCAGGGCATATCAGTTGGCTACATCAGACGGAGAACCACTCGCAGATCCAATCAATAGCATGCACCTAAAACGGTTTTATACCTAAGGTATATAGAGCATCAGGCTCCCCTGCATATCAAAAATACCAAAAACATTCAAAAAAGTAAAGAAAAATCATGCATCCAAATGGTGAACAACCACTCCGGTGGCACCTTGGGTAAGTGCGATGGTGAAAACCTGGCAAACAGGCGCCACTCGTAAAGGCAATGGCTCCAGTATCTTTCAGGCTCGTTGCGATCACATTCATGCACACATACATCCATCCATCCCAACCATGGCTTGTTATTTGATCTACAATTAAGAAAGTACTCCATGCGTCCAGCATCCCACCTTTTCATAGTCAGGTCTACAAACTAGGGGCAATACCCTTACCCTCGTGATGGAAGTGGATTCTACATTGTCTTATGTGTAATTACGCTCTTCATTTAGGAAATCATCAGAAAATATCAAAAACATTCAAAAATGACTCTCAAAAATATCAAAAACATTCAAAAATGTTTCACAAAATCCAAAAAACATCGGAAAACCCATCAAAAATCACACAAAAACATGGCAACACCTTGTACATATTTATCCGATCAGATACAAAACAAACATTGACAAAACTACTCACACACTGACCATTTATCAATCGACCAAAACAATTGACTTCAACAATCCACAACCTGTCTTTAAACAAGGATGCATCCTTCCTTACCAAAACAAAGACAAGATGACATTTTTTTTGACAAGAAAATTCTGTTAGGCTATCACATACCTGGTTGATTTGTGAGTACAATCGTTTGTTTATCTGTATCAGAATCTTTCAGCATTGTTTTGTATCGTTTGCGCATTATTTCCGATGAAGTTCTGGGGCATGTACTAATGGTGTCTACGTGGGAAGTTCACTAAGCTACGTGATCTTATGCAAAATGCAGTCATAGATCACTACGGCTTGCTGACTACAGCATATACCTCGACCATATGAGCATGAACCATTACCAAGGATCCTTATTCTTTATTCTTTATGTATATATTGTTTGTTTGCAGGTACAATGCTCATTCTTTGGTTCCTCTTCCTCCAAATTGGATAAAGGTTTTATTTTCTTAGTACGGTATGAACTTGTCTCAGGATCTGATCAGCCTAAGATCAAGGAGGACGATCCAAGTCATGCACGAAAGGAGATAATCCTTGTCTATTCCGCAAGCAATACTCAGGTCAACTTGATCCATTATATCAAGTTGCTTGTATTAACTTGCTATATAAAATCCATGAAAGGAATACTCAGGTCATCTTGAATCATTATGTCAAGATGCTTGTATTCTCTTCCAACATTTTAAAGCTCAATGATGAAAATAGAGCACTATGGATCGTCATCTCATCTCATCTGTATATATTGCATTTCGTTGGATTCCACCCATCCATACATTCATAATAGCTGCATATCATGCATACATAGTCATAATAATGCATACTCTATTTTCCTCTTCTTCCATAGGAATGAGTAATAGGTCCTCCATTTCTTCTATCTAACATCAAATCCCCCCTCACCCTCCCCATCTCGACAATCAGCATCACATACCCTACATCATTTCTCAATCAACCCAATCAAGCCACGTTCATCACCATCCATCTCTAAATAGGAGGGATTGTGTTTCCTATGCTAAGTCATCCAATAAGCCAAGCAAGTTACTCTGTCTGCACAGGTACATTGACTCACACACACCTATACTATCAACAGATACTCTGATCAAGTATCTTCGGGTCTCAATAGGTAATTGATTATGGTAATCCTAGACTACATCAGGCATTTATCATAATGACCTAGTCTCAACGGGGCTGCCATGATTCCCCACAACCATCCATCACACGCACACACTATCAATTGATCAACCAATCAAACACAATCACATCGAACAATTACATCAATTGTCTACATCTCAACGAGTATTTTGCTTCATATACCTTGACTTCATCGGGCAATCGCATCAATTGTCTAAGTCACATCAGGTCACTTTGATTCACTTACTCAGACTTTATCTTGTCCAAGCAAACAACTGGCATCAACTGTCATGCTTTGACTTGACCGGGGCAATTAAACCGATTGCACCAGATTGTCCACACAATTTTGATCAATTGTATAGCATCAATCCAAACCCCACACTACATCTACTATGTATCTCTTGCATGACCTCAGGGTACTCGCTGGCTTGTTGTTTCTCTGTATTCACTCCATGTTTCCCCCGTTTTCTTCTATTTTTCACCCGTATGCCTAACTTCTTCTCTTCTACCACCCTGCCAATTTTCATTCTTTTTCGAGAGATCGCCCGATTTTTCAAAAAAATTCGACCCATCTCTCGAGGGGGCATACCACCCATTAAATTTACATTTTATGGGGCATTTCTTCACACCAGTTTTTCTTTCTTTGAAACGACGCGATAAACCGCACCGTCTCAAAGAGGGGCAAATGTAGTCACATAAATCTGTCCATTTTAATTAAATGAATATTTCGTATTTATTTGATTAAAAATCCACTAGCCATCAATTAATTAAATAAATATTTAATTAATTCATCCCCAAACATTCTTCTATTAATTAAATAAATTACTCAATTTATTTTAATTAATTCATTAAAATCCAATTCCAATCAATTAAATAAATAAAATCTATTTATTTAATTAAATCCCCTTTTCCTCTTTTAAATAAATTAAATAAAACATTTATTTAAAATCATTACCCCCACCCCACTTGCATTTTCTTACAAATGCAACTTGCACACATTTTGAAATAAATGAATTTTTTATTTTAAATAAAATCCTATTTTCCCTCACCCACCAAATCCACTTGCAAAAATCTAATCCCCTTCTAGATTCTTCTAACCCCTTCCTAATTAGCCTAATCCATCCCCTAAATATTGTCACATTCATAAGCAAAATGGAGTCACTTTTCAAATGGCCCAAAGTCTTGGATAACCATTGAAGGTTTTCAACCTTCAACCACCAAAAACCCCAAAGTCTTTGAAAACCATTAAAGGCTTCCAACTTTCAACCACTTAATTCCCCAAAGTCTCCAATAACCATTAATGGTTAATTCAACCCTCCCACATGGTTAAAACATTTGTTTGACTCAATCTCTATCCAACCACAAAGGTCTCATCAAGCCTTCAATGCTTTGACCATGATTATCTCTTAATCATTTGCACAAAGGTTTATCCTTGGATTAACTCCTAATTCAGTGGGTAAACCTAACTTAGACTTGACCCTTAGCCTTTAGATAACCATGAAGTCTTCTCAGGCCTTTAATGCCTCCAACCTCTTCTCTCAACCCAATCCTGTGTTGACACTTGTCACTATTTTATTGGTGCCAAATTGTGCACATGGATCCCCAACTTTCAAGCTTGACCCTTGATTAAATCTTTCAATCCTAGCCATCCATTGCTCCATTTTTCCTATAAATAGAGCCCATTCCTTCATAATCCAGATCCTAAAAACTTGTATGCATTTAGACTATAGCCATTTTAGAGAGCATTTAGCATAGCATAACTAATCTTTTGTCTTTTTGGTTAAAACACATCATTTTAGCATAAAAATAGCTTTTCATTTCATGTTTAGAGCTATTCTATAAATCTCAATCCTCCATAAGCATCCATAGTGCAAAAAGCTGCTGAGAGCTACACTATTTTGGAACTTGGAGAGGAGAGGAACAAGGGAGAAGGAACTAATATCATGCTGAGAGATAGTTGGAGATATCTCATTGTCTTACTTCTTTAGTTAGATTCATTAGCATGTGTTTTTAGTATCTCTCTTGGATGCCTTCATGTGTTTGGTTTTTGATTGATTAACTCTAACGTCTTGTGTGTTTTGTGTTCTTTGATCATAGACTAACATTGTGCCATTTAGGAGGGCATCAATATATATAAAAAAAGGCATGTCTGCCAAGTCAATACAAGTATTACAAAAATGTGGCATATGCCATGTCCAAATCAATGTACAATAAAAATGTAGAATATATCTACATGTATTGGTCATTCTATGACCAAAACTAACACTATATGATCCTAAAATTGTGGTGGATCATCAAAATCAAGCTTCTTCAATACAGTACATGGCTCTGTAGATGGCTGCAAAACCACAATTCAAAAGCCAAGTTAGAATTCTTTTGTAGAAAATAGTTCACAATTAACAACATAACTATGCATTTAATTATAATTCCTTTGCAATTGAAATGTAGACTACCTCATCGGCTGATCTAGGAGCTAATGTGCTCGCTCTCCTCTCCTTGTCACTCTTAGGATTTTTCTTGAAGACATACTTAAATGGATCCAAGTTATGGTCGTATCGTGAAGGGGTCTATTGTAAATTAAATGTACAATTAATGCAATCTACTAACATAAATATATCAAAACACTTAAAAGCTATAATATAGAGAACAATGACGTACCTGTGCCTGAGATGCTTCTCCAATGGACTGAGGATGGCTCACCATCGATGGAGAAACTGTCGCTATTACCTATACAAAAAATGTTCAAAGATTAAATACAATTAATATAATGATAAGTATTGTAGGTTAAAAACAATTAATTTTACATATCAAACAAAAGTGTATCAGATTTTGAGATGCTTCTCCAGTAAACGGAGGAGGGTTCGCCATTGATGAAATAGGTATAGATATTTCCTTTATGAAAAAATTATAAGATTATAATATATCACAAATTCACATGTACGCATGCATATAATCATGAAATCAAGAAAATAAAGTAGAGATACATACCTCCGCCCTCTCTTGATCCACGAGCGAATCAGGTGCATTCAACAAATCCACATAGCTCAATGGTCGTTGTACAAGTAAAATAGACAAAAATTACTAATCAATCTACAAACCCCAACTAATACTTGATTTCAACATTTTCAAACAATTGTAAAACTAAAAATGTGTTCAATTACCTTCTTCCCACATTTTGGCGTCTTCGAGGAATTCTTTTTCTTAGGACAAGCCCTAGACGCAGAGGGGGTACCCTAAAAAAACAAAATTAACATGAGATATTAGTACAAATAATAAAATAAACATAATTTTAAAAATCTAAAATGAAATGACTTACATATTCCATCAAAACAATACATAAAAAGGGTTGTACAAAATATGATACTGTATAGCCTTGTAGGCCAAAATCTATCGCTAAGAGCATGATGTCATCAATCTGGGACATTTGGTCCCCTATCAACACCTACAAACCAAAAATTGGACCAAGCATTAAAGATAGTTAGTATGTCTTGTATTTTTTTGAATTCAAAGTGTACTATTCCATTTTAACATGTTACAAAATTTATACCTCAGGCATCGAAGTTGCAGCTATAATAACTGGGGGAGGAGTATGGGATACCACTGCTGCATTCTGAAATGCATATTATTTGTCTCAATTTAAATCGATGTATAAATGAAAATTCATTTATGTAATTACAAATTTAAAGTGACTGATAAATAAAATGCTATGAATTCAAATCAACACACCTGTGTCTGTCGCTCATAGGCAAACACCATGTCCATCAACTCATCTATCAACGTGAAATCCTCAGTCATGCGGGCCTGACATCTACTCCCGCAAATTGTGCACAGATGAGATGTGGATCCATCTACACCGGCTACATCATCTATCCCCAAGCAACTGACACACATATGCTGGATGGGCTCTTTGTTGCCACCAAGAGAAACTAATGGCTCATCATCCAATACAATAGGGTGTGGTAACAATGTCCCATGTTGGATGATGGCACCAATCAACGATGTGACCACCTAAAGAGTCTGTAGCTCCATCGACTCTTTTAGCTCTACTGGGACAGCCTGATGCACCTTGGGTTTGGGTGCTAGGGGGCGGTGACTCTCCATGGGTAATTGCCTATGGGCTCCAGGTCTATCTTGGGTAGAGCCACCACCTCTACCATGGAACTCTCACATGTCAAAATAGTTTGGACGCACATTGAGCATAAACTCACAATGTACTTTTCTCAAAAAATATAATGGCACCTCATAATTATTACAAGGTGGATCATCAAAGACCATCCACCTCCTCTACCAAAAAAGATTCTTCATCTGCACATTGGTACACCAATGTATGGGAAACCTCTTTGCATTAAGAGGTAATGACTTACCAGTTTTGGGATCAATGAAAAGGGCACATATTTGTTGTTTACTAATATTTGTGTTTTTTATTCCCTCGTATGATAGCCCATCAGCATAGAATTGATGACACATATCCCTAAAGCTTCCCCATTTGGTAATCTGTGTGGAAACAACTATGGCACCACTAGCTAATGTTTCTAGGCTAGTGGCAAGGGATTGATGATGCTCAAGTTCAGATGTTTTCAATTTAACAATCAGTCTATTGATTTTAGACGTATTTTGTCCTAACTGATTAATTAATTGCTCTTGTGTTTCAGGTGTGCGGTCAAAAGGAGGAGGTGCATTTGGTTGTTCTTGTTGTGGATTAGAAGAATCTGGTTTTTGAAACAAAAAATGAAAAAACCTAATCAAAATTAATGAAATTAAATTCAAAATGTAAAACAAATTGAAAATGGCCTCTACAAACTAGGTCAACAAATCAATTAGATGTTCCTTTTTATTATGGAGAACACTTCCCTATACAAATCATATTAGGATCTTCTTTTGTTCCAATATTGACTTTCTCATATTCAACTGATGTCTTGAGAACCTTCACTTTTTTGTTTGTATCTTTCATGTTTGTTAAAGAGGCTTTCTAGGGAGACCAAACCTTTAGGGATTTTATTCCCGTTGAGCTAAATTATCTCACTTTTCTTATCATCTTGAGAGTAAAGTTCACCTTCCATGATGTCATTTCCTTCTTCAGTACTCTCCTTAAAGAACAGGTTGGTGAATGCCTTGGCTTTCTCAAGGAAGTCAGTGATTTTCTTGTCATTATTAAAAACTTGTCAGTAGTTGGCATTGTCAAGATACTAGGTCTATACACCACTTCAATGTTATATACTTTATCCTTAAAGTCAAGATGTGGTAGAACAAGGGATTCTAATACAACTAATGAATTATCCCTGGTATTTTAGTCTCTAGGTACTGCTTCATTTGCAAAATCCTCAAAATCTTCAATGCAATCCCATACTATATTTCTATAATACCTCTGCCTCCCATTCTTGGTAATGTACATGTTATTTACTTGTTTCACTATAAGTTTTGCATCACTTCTAACCTTCAAAGTGTATTTAATCCCTTTCTCTTTAGAAGATTCCAATCCTAGAAGCAAATCTTTGTATTTTGCAATGTTGTTTGTATTATCAAACTCTAGCTTGAAAGATGAAGGAAAACTATATCCATCCAAGGATGTGAGAACTATACCATCTTAAGACCTAGACGAGGAGAAACTTCCATCAAATTTTAGGGTCCACAACTCATCACAGAACATGGAACTTACCATTTCAACATCTTCTTCAATACTAGAAGTAAACATGTAACTACTAGGGCTTATTTCGACATATAATATTTCAGACATCAGATCACCAGATTTCAACACAGTTAACTTTGCTTTAGGCTTTGGTTCTAGGTAATCATTCCTCCCATCCACAATTATTGTAGCATAAGACTAGTCCATTTGTATTTCCCCGCCTAGATATTTACAAAAACTCCTCAAAAATGTACCATATCTTGTAGGAATATCAACAACTAGGATTGCAAGTTTCAACCTCTTTTGGGGATACAGGGTCAAATTAGCCTAGGGGAATCCTTAATTTGACCTAGAATGGGCACCTAGGTGGAATCTATAGAATAGCATATCCCATAGGAAGAAGTGATTGTTAAGCTGGGGGCTTTGGCTACTTGGGCAGGCATGACATTATTTGAGGCTCCTAAATCTAACACAATTGCTCATCCCATACCCATTTATATACGAGGATACAAACAATGGCTCTAGTTTTTCACAAAACTATCATAATCATGAGATTTTGAATAAAAAGTTAAACATTTTGATCCTCAATGATGATAGGGTCTCATCAAAAACTTGAGCATTGACAAAAGGACTTGTAGGATTTTTTTTAATGAACTTAACCAACCTATCCAATTCTGATGAGTTGACTCTAAGGTCTTTAGCGTAGGATATTTGAATTTTGGTATTTTGCAAGACTCGATGATATCAAAAGAACAAGAGATATCATTAACAGGAGCAATGACCTTGGGGGGCTCTTTTTCTCCTTTCTTATTGCTAGAAATTATGTTCCTTAATAGAATAAATTTTGGACTAGCCTAAGCATTGGTAGTATGTCCCTTTGTTCTTGATCTTTCCTTTGTGCTTGTTACCCTATAATGAACACTAACAAATTTTAACTTTCTATCTGAGTAAATGCATCTTCCCCTCTCTCATAATCAAATTCATATTTAAGACAGTTTACACTAGTATCTCTTGATGGGGACAAATCCTCTTCAACTTGGTATCCCCTCTTGCTTTTTCACTGGTTGAGGTCACCCACGTGAATCTTTGTCATCTTATCAAGATGAACCATCTTGGTTTGTGGTGAAATGGAAATCACATATTGTATGGTTTCCCTTATTAATAGGAGGAGGTCCCTTAATGGCTAACATTTGAGAAGGGCCAGCTATGGATAACTACTTTGAATGAGTTCCTTGTTGGCCATGGTCTTTCCTTGACACATTTTAGTATAGGTATTTATTGAAATTATTAGGTATTTGTCTCTTTAGAGTGATTATATCATTTTCCAATATTTGAATAACAGGGTCGATGGAGCTAGTTGCTTGAGGTTTCCTTGTTTATAATTCCTTCTTCCACTTTCTTGCAATGATTAGGTATTCTTCTATTGATATAGCAAGTCATTGTGTTGTTGCTAAGTTGGATGCCTCTTCTCTTTTATTGATAAAACCAACGTTAAGAGGAAGAGTATTATAGAAAGAATTCTTCAAGAGAGTATCTCATGGCTTGATATTATTTGGAATTCTATTAGCTAGTTTGTTCAAATTAGGCACAAAGTCGTCAATTGGCTTGTGAAATTATTTTTCATTGAAGACAATTGTGCCCCCAAGGTACCTTCAATTTTTGTAGTTTTTAGTCTATCCTTGAACTGCGTTCTCATGGAATCCCAAGAGTCAATTAACATGTTTGGCAAGTTATAGAACCATTTTGTTTCTTCAACAACCAAAGACTCAACAAAGAGCTTGACAATGACATCTTGATGTTCAACACCCAATATTGAACAAACCACAGAAAAAAAACATCGATATGCTCTTTTTGTGTGACCTTCCCATCTCCTCTAAAATTGGGTATTATTTTGTTGGATCCTCTAGGTAGATCATATAATTGTACTCCAAGATTAAGGGGCTCGATAGAAACTCCCCAAGGCATGGGTTGGGCCATGTTAACTAGGATGAGAATAGGATGATGGACTTGTAAAGTTAAGGCAGTGTCAGTAAGAAAAAGGACTTGATAAGATTAACTAAGGCGGTTTTTTGGTGAGGAGGAGAAGATTGCCTGCTTTACTTGAGCTTTCGAGTAGGAGGGAATGTAGGAAAGTTAACAAACTGCAACAAGTTACAGTTTGGATCAACCAAGCCTTTCTTCCTATCACCTGTAGTGTATCTATTAGGAGCCATTGTTATTTTACAAACTATAAAAAAATCATAAAATTATAATTGAACAAAATAAAAACATTCTTCCCCAAAATACTGATTTATAACATGCAAAACATCATTGCTCCATTTGTACAAGGCCAAAACAATCCAACAATGTGCATGTACATTTTTCATAAACCATCAAATAGATACTAAGAAAAGACAATCCAAATAGTAGAGTATTCAACATAGGAAGAATAGACAATCCATAAACCATAACTCAAAGTTTATGATCCATGAAACTACATTTAGATTTCTTTCATTAATATCAATTCAAAATAGTCAAGTATTTTGCAACCTACAAAAAAATCATATTCATTGTCATCCATCTAACATATATAGATGTCCATCACAATAACTATCTTAAAACTAACAGCCTCTAACAAATGACCATTTCTAAACCAACTTAAAGTCATAACATAATCTAAAATAAGATAACGACCATCCATACCCAATAGTTTTTGTTGCCCAATCGGGAAAGAAGTATAAAAATATCAATAAAACAAGATTTAATTAATGATGATGGCTCTTCCATCTCTAGCTCCTTCTTCTCCATGTTGTGCCACATTTACAACATCATTCACAAGTGCTTCTTGCACTGCTCATGCAAGCATCTTTTCTCTATATGCCCTATACTTGGAGACGATCAATGTTATCGATTTAGCACTAGGTTTTCTTAGGATATTAACCCTCAACTTGTATTTATTTAACTTCCAATCTGCTTCTATAATTTTTCAGCACATATCATCAACTTCACTTTTAAAGGCTAGGAGATAAGATGTCAGGTTCTTTAGGGTCTCCATTGTCTTTTCATTCACCCTTTCAGCAGACAATTCCTCATTCATCCTTATCTTGAAACTCTAGTCTACATTAATGCTCTTATGTATCTTATCTCCATCTTCTTCAAATATGTTTATGTAGACGTATAAAAATGACCATATTCCTAAATGAATATTTTAAGTTCATTTCTCTATTTAATTAAATCCAATTTAATTAAATTACCCGCATTCCTCTATTTAATTAAGTAAATTACTCAATTAAATTCACTATACCCATTTAATGAATAAATCATTTTATTCAATTAAATCCCCCCTATCCACTTTTAATTAAATTCAAATTTAATTAAATAGTTATCCTAAATTGAATAAATATAATTTATTTAATTTCCCCAAATTAAAAACCAAATTGAATTAAATTAACTTTATTTCAATAAATCCTATTATCCCTCCATCCACTTGCATTTTCCTACATCTCCCACTTGCATTCTAAAACCTATTTCTAATCTCTTCTAGACTCTTCTAATCGCTTCTAATTAGCCTAACCCATCTTCTAAACTTTGTCACATCCCTAAAGAAAGGGAAGTCACTTCTCAAACCCTTAAAGTCTTTGATAACCATTAAAGGCTTCAAGTCTTCAACCACTTAATATCCCCAAAGTCTCCCAAACCATTAATGGTTAATTCAACCCTCTTACATGGTTAGAGACTTTTTGCCTAACTTAACCTCCATCCAACCCAAGGGTCTCATCAAGCCTTTAATGCTTTGACCATGATTATCTCTTAATCATTTGCACAAGAGTTTATCCTTGGATTAACTCTTAATCCAATAGGTAAGCCTAACTTAAGCTTAACCCTTATCTCTAGATAACCATGAGGTCTTCTCGGGCATTTAATACCTCCAACCCCTTCTCTCAACCCAACCCTATGTTGACACTTGTCACCATTTCATTGGTGCAAATTGCAAACATGGATCCCCAACTTTCAAACTCAACCCTTGATCAATTCTTTCAATCCTGACCATCCATTGCCCCATTTTTGCTATAAATAGAGCTCTCATTCCTCCATTTAAAAAAAAGGAGATCAATCCAAGTTTGTAGTATCACACTTATGCTCAAATACATTCAAGATTTCATACCATTTTTATGCTCATCATTTTAGCCTCTCTTTAACTAGGAATTAGTCTAAATATGCATGTTTAGAATATTTTCTTTATCATTTAGCTCAATCATAGACTAATATATCATGTTAGGATAGTATTGTTACTAATCTTGTCATCTTATAGTTATTTTATTGCATTTATAGCATCATGCATAGCTTAGGATGCATCTCATATTAAATCAACAAAAAACATCCCTCGTTCTTGCATTTGCCATCCCTAAACCATTTTGCTCAGTGATCTGAGAGCAAAAACATTTGTTTGAGGGACATTGTAAGATAGAGAACCATGGGACCAACCTTGGGAAGCTGAGTGATACTTCATTACTCTATAGCCTGCACCAAGAAGTCCTGTGGGTGTGTGAGCAAGGTTCCATAGAGCTCCATTTTTCGCATTTTGAGTTCTATCGACCCGCTTTTCCCGCACACAGTTTATATCAAAAGTAGACAAGCAATGCATTAAATCCTTGACGTCTTACTAAGATTGTGCCATGGTTGACCTTATTTGAGTGTTTATCTCATTGATTATGGAGAGTTTCCACTCCAGCATATCTACCCACATGGAAGATTCATTCTCATTCTAATTGCTAATTATTCCTTCACTAATTAAAAGACCTGAGGGTAACTTTGAAACTTTTTGTAATTTATGAAGGATTATTGGCAGATTATTTTTCTTCCTTTTCACATTTTGTAAATTATTGTTCCAGGTTTTCATATTCTCTTATATTAGAGCGTACACTCATAGATCCCTCGATGCATACTCTTCCATCAAACATAAGTTTATTGAACCAATTATCCACTACCAAGGTGATAGATTGAATTCATTTGATTTGTTTAATTTTGTTGGGTTCCAACCCCTCAATGGGAATACTTACAGTTTGATCCACAAACCAGTCATTCATTTACAAAATGGACTAAATAAAGGAAGTTAAAGTGCTCACCTACTTTTGTAGCACTAAATTCTTTTGCATCCCAAGCTTGACTCTTTTTGACAAACCACCTATAGATAATTTCACATGATATATGTCCCCTTCAATAGTAGTCGGAGCCATATTTACTTTACTTAAGCTAACATCTAGCTCTGTGACTTCATGTTCATTCTAGTCATTGATAGGATCTATGATTTCCATGAATTTGTGACCAAAGATAGGGTCAAAAATAATCTTTTGTATCTAGCATTGAAGTATACCTCTTCTTCTTCTCTACAGAGGTAACAATGGATGAACTGGGAAAATTGGCTACTGCATTAGTGGGTGGTGGAGATGTAGAATTAGTAGGAGCGGAATCAACAAGCATGGAGAAATCAGAGCTATCAAAGAAGGTGTCCCAAATATTTTATCCACCAATTTGGGGGAAGATAAAAGAGTCATTATTTTGGGCAGTGCCCACAATTGTTGACAAATTGTCAAGTGTAGGAGAAACAGGAACAAAAGCTTCCTTGTCTACTTTTCCTTTGGTGGATATCAGTGCATCTTCCTTGCATATGGATTTCAGCTTCACACTATCCCCTTATTGCTCTCCATCTCCTCCAGACTAGGAATTACTTCTTTAGGGAGTGGGAGTTGAGAAGCTTGGAGCCTTAGAGGTAATAGGATTCTAATATTCACTCTTTTTTGGGCTTAGTGACCCCTTTGATGTGTTGGTATTATGGATATGTTGCATTGATTTTGTCATTGATGTCAACACTTATCAACACTTATCCTTCTGAGATCTTTGGCTATGTTCACCGGCAAGACTTAGTGACTTATGCACAGTCACCAGTATCTGGTTCACCGACAGGTTATATTGTTCACCGGCACTGAGGATGACTTGTTATCATATGGAGATCACTTGGTTATGTCGAAAACATGGTTTGGACACTTGGTTTTGGTGATTTGGTTATTGGTCTAATCAGGTTGACATATTTGTTGTTTACCGGCAAATGGGTCTAGGTTATGGACTAGCAAGCGTTATCTACTCCAAATCAGCACGACACGTTATGGAGATGGTTTAATCAATTAATATTATTGTTGATCCAACATGATGCATCACATCTTGACTTACTTGTAATAGATTTTATTATATTATTCTTATTAAGCTGACCTACACATTTGGTCTTCGGTTTTGGTATATATGTAAGATCTCAATTGTGAGATTGATATAGGAGATGCAATAAGATATTAGAAGATTGTGATATTCGGTATATGCGAATATAAGTAGAGCTACTCACGCAGACATCATTTGAAGATACAAGGAAGGTTTGAAGGAGACAATCAGAGCTTAACTGGTACTAAATCCAGCATTGGAGATGCTACTTTGAGTAGTACATTATCATAGGATTTAATCATCCAATTGTAATTAGTGTTACTCTCATTTTGTGATTGAGCAGTGAGCTCTAGGCAACTGAGCTATCTGCATGTGCAAACCCCATTTGTATACACATACTATCTGCAGTAGTATCATTTGATTGTGGGTAAGGTTTCCCATTGTGGTTTTTCCCCTTACAGGGTTTTCACGTACAAATCTCTATGTTATGTGTTGTGGACATTGTTTCTCTTTTTGTTTCATGCATTAAGTTTTATTGGTACTATTAATCTGTTTACCGGTATTAAGTATCAAGTTTGGTTAAAGTATATTTGGGTTGAAATTAATAGACAACTAATTCACCCCCCCTCTCAGTTGCCTCCGGGTCCTAACAATTGGTATCAGAGCCAAGTCCTCTTTTTGCAGAAGTTTAACAACTTGAGGAGATTCTATGGCAACTAACTATTTCAAGAAGGACAGTTTGAAACTTGATGGAACTAACTATGGTATATGGAAGATCAGAATGGAGACTCATCTGAATTGCATTGGAAGAGACATATGGGATGTTAGACATAATAGTTATGTTGGTCCTACACCAAATCAACCTAATCCACCTACATTGGGTAAGGATCAAGAGAATGATTGCAAAGCAAGAGTACTTTTGAGCACCTTGTCAGATCAGAAAATCATGGGATTATCAGACCGATCTACTGCTAAATCTATTTGGGATAAATTGGAGACATTGAATGAAGGAGATACCACTGTCAAAATTGCAAAACTAGAATGCTTTCGGGTCAGGTATGAAAATTTCAAAATGGAAGAAGATGAAGAATTTCCGCTTTTATGGAAAGGGTTAATGAAATTGTTTTGGGAATACAATGTTGTGGAGGTTCCTTAAGTAAAGACGAAATTGTTTCTAGAGTTTTTAAGAGCACTGCCACCAGCATACAAAATGAAAATAACTGCTATTAATGAGTTAAGAACTATGCCTAATACATCAGTGTCTAGAGATACCTTGGTTGGAAAACTTTCAGCATTTGAGTTTGAGGAATTTGGTCCTGTTGCTACAACTAAGACAGATTTAGCTTTCAAAGCATCATCATCTAGAGCATCTTCATCATCAGCTGATAAATCTTATTGGAAAGCACTTTATGCAAGAGAACTTGAAGACATCAGGAGGGAAAATGAAGAACTTGAAGAGCTTGAAGCACTATTTGTAAGGAAAATGCCTAAAGGTCCTATTGGAAGTAAGTATGAAGGTAAAGCACCTTTTAAATGTTTTAACTGTAATAAAATTGGTCATATGGCATCTAGATGTCCGGATAGACATGCAAGATTAAGAGAAGAAGCTAAAAGAACATATAAGCCTAACCCTGAAAATCAGAGATACCAATTCAAGAAAAATAGAGACAAATCTTGTTACTATGTTGATGAAGGAGTTACTGATGATTCTGATGAAGAACCAGGAGACAATGGATGGGCTTTTGTTTCACTAACAAAAGATCAACCAGCACCTACTATTCCACCAGAAGAGCAAGCCCTGGCAGCTAAAATTGAAGAAAAGGATGAATGGATTATAGATTCTGGATGTTCACATCATATGACTGGTGATAAAACTAAATTATTATCTTTTCAAGAATACAATGGAGGTCTAGTAAGATTTGGAGATGACAAATCTTTTTTGATCAGAGGAAAAGGCACTATATCTTTTGATGGTAAGCACAATACTGACAATGTTTATTATGTTGAAGGTTTGAAGCACAATCTTTTGAGTGTTGGTCAATTAGTTGAAAAAGGATTTCAGTTACAATTCAAGAATGGTAAATGCAAAATCGTGAATAGAACTGGTTTGGAAATTGCAACCGGTAATCAGACTATAGGTAATATCTTTCATTTGAATAACATTGAAAAGACATGCTTGATTGCACACATTGATGAAAGTTGGTTATGGCACAAAAGACTTTGTCATTTAAATTTTGATTGCATTGTGAAGATTAGTTCATCTAAGGCAGTAAAGGATTTACCTAAGATTGTAAAACCTCGTAATCCAGTATGTAAGGAATGTCAAATGGGAAAGCAAGTTAGAACAACTTTTAAGAGTATTTCTGAGAAAACCAATGTTCTTGATTTAATTCATACTGTCTTATGTGGTCTGGCAGGAACACGAAGTCTACGGGGAGATAGATACTTTATGCTAATCATTGATGATTATTCTAGAATGTGTTGGGTTACTTTCTCAGAGAGAAATCAGAAGCTTTTGGGAAATTCAAATTATTCAAGGCACTTGTAGAGAATGAAACCGGCAAGAAAATCAAATGTTTAAGATCAGATCAAGGAGGTGAATTTACATCTAAGGAGTTCAATACATTTTGTGAAGTGAATAGAATAAGAAGACAACTATCAGCACCCTGGACACCTCATCAAAATGGAGTTGTGGAAAGGAAGAATAGAACTATTCTGGATGTAGCTAGAAGCATGATATCAGAAGCAAATCTACCTCATGTCTATTGGAGAGAAGCAGTGAATACAACAGTTTACACTTTCAATAGTTCACATCAAAGGTGAAACTGGTAAGACACCCTATGAACTATGGTTTGGTAATATTCTTACTCTTAAGTACTTAAGAATATTTGGAAGAAAATGTTACATTAGGAGAGATGAGTATATTGGTAAATTTGATCCTAGAAGTGATGAAGGAATATTTATTGGGTATTCATCTAAAAGAAAAGCATATAGATGTTTTTAATAAGAGATTGCATAAAATCATTGAAAGTGCAAATGTGAAGATTGATGAACATTTTAGAAGAAATTCAAGGTCTGTGGATTCTGAACCAGTAGTTGAGATAATCACAAATGAACCTATACCAAATGCATTGGTATAGAATGTTGATCCAGTCACACCGGCATCATCAAAGAATTCCACAGTGGCTGAAGAACAGCAACAAGTGAACACACCCAGGTATGTAAGGTTGAATCACTCTGAAAATCAGATAATTGGGAAAAAGTATCAAGGAGTTATGACAAGAGGAAGACTGACAAATGAAGAGGTATGTTTAATTTCTCAAATTGAACCAACATCTATCATTGAGGCATGTGAAGATAAACATTGGATTAAGGCTATGGAAGATGAATTGGAACAAATGGAAAAGAACAATGCATGGACATTGGTTCCCTGACCTAAAAATAAAAATGTAATTGGAACTAAATGGGTATTCAGAAATAAACTTAATGAAGATGGTAAGGTAATCATAAACAAAGAAAGACTAGTGTGTAAGGGATATTCACAGAAAGAGGGAATTGATTACAATCAAACCTTTGCACCGGTAGCTAGAATTGAGGTAGTCAAATTATTTCTTGCATTTGCAGCACACAAAAACTATAAAGTATATCAAATGGATGTTAAATGTGCATTTCTGAATGGTGATCTTGAAGAGGAAGTTTACATTTAACAACCTGATGTATTTTCATTGACAAATGATAAGGATATGGTTTGCAGGTTAAGGAAAGCTTTATATGGATTGAAGCAAGCTCCTAGAGCTTGGTATGATAGATTGGACAAATATCTTATGAAACTTGGTTACAATAAAGGTAATGCTGACAACAACTTATATTTCAAAGTGACTAATGAAGACATTTTGGTTGTTGATTTTTCTGTTGATGACATCAATTTTGGAGGAGAAGATGGATTGTGTAAAGACTTTTGTAACAAGATGCATGAAGAATTTGAAATGTCTATGATTGGGGAGATAAAATTCTTTTTAGGATTGCAGATTTTTCAGACTGATAAAGGTATATTCCTATGTCAATCAAAATATTTGAAGGAATTACTAAAGAAATTTGGTATGGAAAACTCTAAACCGGCAAGTACTCCTATGACTACAACCGATAAACTATCATTGAAAGATGATTCAGCTCCTATTAATCCGATAAGATACAAATCTATGATTGGAGGTTTACTGTATTTGACACAAACAAGGCCTGATATAATGAATGCAGTGTGTATTGTTTCAAGATTTCAGAGTAATCCTAGAGAAAATCATGAATTAGCAATAAAAAGGATTTTCTGGTATTTACAAGGCACAACAAATCTTGGTTTATGGTATCCTAAAGATGAAAATTTTGATTTGTGTGCATACACCGATGCTAGTTGGGCAGGAGATGTAGATGACAGAAAGAGCACCACCGACGGGGCATTATTTCTTGGTAGCAGGTTGATTTCATGGTTGAGCAAGAAAGAGAGTTGTACATCATTATCAACAGTAGAATCATAATATGTTGCAGCAATTGTACTCAAGTATTATGGATTAAACAAATGTTGAAGGACATAAAGTTAAAATACAAAGAACCTATAATAATCTATTGTGATAATTCAGTAGCAATTGATATATCTAAGAATCCTGTATTTCACTCTAAAACTAAACATGTTTCTATCAAATACAATTTTTTGAAAGAGAATGTAGAAGCAAAAGAAGTAAGATTGGTTTATGTGAATACTAAAGAGGAGATTGCAGACATCTTTACTAAGCCTTTGCCTAAGGAAACATTTGAATATCTCAGAGAATAGCTTGGATTCATACCCTCACCAGTAGAGACTTAGACAGTTGATGCTTGGCATCAAACCAGCAGAATTTACAGAGAAACCTTTTTTCGGCTTTGATGGAGGAGAGCTACTTCTCAGGGGGAGTAGTTGGTATTTGTAATTGGCTCTATGAACTGATTTTATTTGGTATTTGTATTGCTTTGGCATTTGATATCAAAGGGGGGGAGATATCTATGGAAAAACTTTGTATTTAGGAATCATTATCCTAAGGGGAGAGATAGTCTGTATTTTGATTTCTGGTATTGGTCTATTCTGGAGATTGTTGGTTTTTGGTTTTTGGCATTTTGCTTTGGCACTTAGATGGTTTTTCCATCTTGTGTTTCCATCAATGCCAAAGGGGGAGATTGTTGGTATTATGGATATGTTGCATTGATTTTTTCATTGATGTCAACACGTATCCTTCTGCGATCTTTGGTTATGTTCACTGGCAAGACTCAGTGACTTATGCACAGTCACCGGTATCTGGTTCACCAGCAGTTTATATTGTTCAACGGCACTAAGGATGACTTGTTATCATCTGGAGATCACTTGGTTATGTCGAAAACATAGTTTGGACACTTGGTTTTGATGATTTGGTTATTGGTCTAATTGGGTTGACATATTTGTTGTTTACCGGCAAATGGGTCTAGGTTATGGACCAACAAGCATTATCTACTCCAGATCAGCATGACATGTTATGGAGATGGTTTAATCAATTAATATTATTGTTGAGCTGACATGATACATCACATCTTGACTTACTTGTAATAGATTTTATTATATTATTCTTATTAAGTCGACCTACACATTTGGTCTTCGGTTTTGGTATATATGTAAGATCTCAATTGTGAGATTAATATAGGAGATGCAATAAGATATTAGAAGGTTGTGATACTTGGTATATGCGAATATAAGCAGAGCTACTCACACAGACATCATTTGAAGATTCAAGGAAGGTTTTAAGGAGACAATAAGAGCTTAACCGGTATTGAATCCAGCACTGGAGATGCTACTTTGAGCAGTACATTATCATTGGATTTAATCATCCAATTGTAGTCAGTGTGACTTTCATTTTGTGATTGAGCAGTGAGCTCTAGGCAACTGGCCTATCTGCATGTGCACACCCCATTTGTATACACATGCTATCTGCAGTAGTATCATTTGATTGTGAGTAAGGTTTCCCACCGTGGTTTTTCCCCTTATAGGGTTTCCACATACAAATCTTTGTGTTATGTGTTGTGGACATTGTTTCTCTTTCTGTTTCATGCATTAAGTTTCACTGGTACTGTTATTAACTGTTAATCTATTTACCGGCATTAAGTTTGGTTTACCGGTATTAAGTATCAAGTTTGGTTAAAGTATATTTGGGTTGAAATTAATAGACAACTGATTCACACCCCCCCCCCTCTCAATTGCCTCCGAGTCCTAACATGATGTTGAGGAACTAGTGCAATTTTTTGTTTACTTCTCAACCCACCTCCTTGTTCTTTCTACCACATGTGAGGTTCTATTTTCTATATCCATAATCTACTTATCTGACAAAGAAAGGCCTGGGAGGGGTCCAAAAGAAATATTCTAATAGATTTCATCGAACATTTCCAAACCATCACCAACTAGATTTTTAGGAATAGAAAGAGATAACTTAAATGCCCTAACTTGATGTAGGGTAAACCTCATGTGATCTCTTTTTGTACCTCCTTGGCATCTAGGAAATCTTCCCAATAGTTTTGTTGTCGTGGATGATGCAGGTATGTCTTCCCTCCATGAAAATGAGCTTGAATAGAGCCCTTACTTTCATAGTATGACCTTTGTGATAAAAACTAAAAAATTGAATTTTGATGAAATTTTCTCTGTCATTTTTGCAGCCTCATTCCTCTTCCAAGCGAAATTCATCAAGAAAATGGGGAATAGGTAACCCCTTTTTCTTCATGTTATCTACATATTTGAGATTTACCCTCATCATCTGGTGGCACACTTCTAGGAACACAAAATAATTAGAAACATATTTAGGAAATTTACATGGGGCATTTTCAAAACCCCCAATTCTCAAGTAGGAGAAACTATCAAATTGAATGAAATAGTTTCCATATTGAGTCACCAAGGTTGGAACTTCTAAAGGAAACGTCTATTATGACAACCCTTCAATCCTCTTAATTATTTTCCACATAAAGGCATAATTGACACAAAGATAATTCTTCACGCCTACCCTCTTCTATAACTACTAGAAGTACTCTTTCGAAAATCCTTCAAAAACATCTGCACCAACATAATATATCTTTTGACAATCTGTCAATCTTCCAGCACCATTGTTGGCAGGGAAGGAAAAAAAAATTCATGAAGGCTCCCCCTAGGCCAAAGGCCTTAAACTAATTCCCGGAGGAATTACCAACACCGGAATCATATGCGAACCCACTTCCTGCATCATTATCGCTTTTCTTTACCCATGTCTTCTTTATCTAATCTCTGATCTCTTCAAATTTTGTTTTCCCTTTCTCATTTGCCTTCACATTTTTGTTCTTGTCTATCAGACCTCTCCTATTTATATTTCTACTTCTATAGTATTTGGCAATGTGACTGGATTTGTTGCATGCATAGCAAACAACATTTCCTTGCGTAGGCTTGAAGTTCATCTGATTCACTCTTGATCTACACTAATTAGCAACATGTCAAAATCTACCACATGCATAGCATCTAACATTCATTCTATTTTGAAAATTGTTCATCACACTTCTACATTCAATTGCCTTATGACCATACTTATTGCATTAAAAACATTGACCAGAGAAAGATGGACCATTATGATTCATCCTACTTCTGCATTGACTAACCATATGACCAAATTTATTGCAAACAAAACAATTACCATTGAACTTTTGAGAATTAGGTTTCCTTACCAGAGGCCTTCTTGAATTATTCTTCTATTGTGTTGATTTGGTATTGTATTGACCAGATTCGGAGCTTTCACCTTTCTGAAATCCAAGACCTTGCTTGTCATATGCATCCTTCTGGTTGTCAAGCATCTCATCAATTTTGGCTGAGTTGATCTTGCACTTCTCCTTGTACTTATTTGTAGTATAAATTTCATCCCTAAGAATAATAATTTGTCTTTCAAGCTCTTGTTCATTGTTCTTGGATTGTAGTAGTAAGCTTCAACTAATCATACTCACAATTAAGTCTACAACATTCATTAGATTTATCATTCAAGGATTATGTAAGGTTCTCTTCATTCTTCTTTCTAGACTCAATCTCCTTGGTTAGATTGATCACTATAGATTCCATCTCATGCCTTAGGACAACATTGTCTTCAACAGGCTTCTCACATTCTTTTTTCTTCTCCTTCAAAGCTTCATCATCTAGGCTTTGACTTTCATTTTACTTTAGCTAATCAAAAAGTTTCTTTCTCTTTTTCCTAGACTTCTTCAAGTGATCCTTCAATTACTGAATGAAATTCTCAGCATCCTTCAAATTCCCCTTCAATTCCCAGACTTGAGCTTTAAACTGATCAAGATCATCACGTGCAACAATAAGTTGATATTTTAGACTACCGAACTCCATTAACTTACCTTCTCGGGCCTCTCTCAAGTTGTTAGACTCCTTCCGAGGAACTAGACTTTGATACCAATTGTTGAAATCAAGGAACACTGAGAGGGGGGGATGAATCAATGTTCTGCAATCTTTAACTTTATTAAACTAATCACTTAACCACATAGCACATATGAAGAATGTAAAGATGCATAAACATAAAGAAAATACTCACAACACTGAGATTTTTACGTGGAAACCCAGTTAAGGGAAAAACCACAGTGGGATTGAGACCCACAATATTAATATACTCTGTTAGAAGTATAGAAATATTACATAGGGGAATGCACATGCATTCGAGGTCACTGCTCAAATTACAATAAGGGCTACAACCTCGGAAGGCTCACTACCTTACAAATCTACTACAATAGATATCTGAAGTGTTTGAGCTAATAAATAGCATCTACAAATACCTAGAAATGGTTTCAATTAAGCTCATATACCAAACTGCACATTATGCAACTCACACTGCTCTAATATGTTGTTCTGCTACAATTCAAAGGACCAATCTTCCACCTGCACACATGAAACTGTGCATAAGACTTTGCACAAAACCTTCAATATTTAAAATGATCATATCAATCACTCTTATATATCTGCAACATAAAATTAGATCTTTTACATATCAACCCAAAAATACATAACACACAAATGAAATGTGTAATACCAAGTTGACTCAATCCAAACTCCAATGCACATGCAGACCAAAGAAATGTCGGCTAAGATATAGTCTAGATCCAAATTAACTCCTTGATCACGAAACACCTCCAAGAATCATGCCTCAAACATTTGCACACACTACAATCATCATGAATCTCGCATAACATGAAGAACACCATCGGATCAAGAAAAACATCATTAACGTGCACAACAATCAACGTAGACCACCAACACGAATAGGACACAATCTATAAACATCCACAAGTATCATGAATGACTGCAACAACAACTGCAACATCACCACTTGCTAGAATATTCATCATCATCATACCGAACCTTAAGAACATAACTCAACTGACTGTCAAATTGAAAGATACGCTTGCGAACATCCAAATCAAGTGCCATCTAAATTGAGGACACACCAAAACGTCCCAATCGCTCTACCAAATCCGCAAATAAAGATATTGCAATCCCAGAGCAATGCAGAACAAAATCTAGAACACTAAACAATGAAAATCCACCCACAATACTGGATCACGTAACTCAATCAAATCATCATGCAAACCACTGAAACTTCTTCTAAATCAAATAGAGATACTTATCTCAAGACTCTTTAATTTGTAACAATTCATTTGAAACACACTGGTCGAACCAACTTATTTAATTTGACTGCAACGTTGAAACACACAAAGGAATATGTTTACATCAATGACAAAACATAAACTTTGGAACAATATCCAATAATCTACATATTTGAGATTTACCCTCGCCATCTGGTGGCACACTTCTAGGAACACAAAATAATTAAAAACATATTTAGGCAATTTACATGGGGCATTTTCAAAAACCCCAATTCTCAAGTAGGATAAACTGTTGAATTGAATGAAATAGTTTCCATAATGAGTCACCAAGGCTAGAACTTCTGAAGGAAACCTCTATTCCAACAACCCTTCAATCCTCTTAATTATTTTCCACATAAAGGCATAATTGATACAAAGATAATTCTTCATACCTACCCTCTTATGTAACTATGGGAAGTACTCATACACAAACGTATCTACCATTAGAGACTCTAGGGTTTGTAAGTCAAGCCAGGCCATTTCTCTACTAGAAAGGGTATATATCAATAAAGAGAACATATGGAAAGATTCACTCTAGCTATAACTAGCTATCTATTCGTGCAAATGCTAGTTTATTAGCCTCCCCTAGTCAAGGTATTTATTATCACTACAAATAACTATTATGAATTGGCACATCCAAAAAGGAAACTCTTTCAATTTGGCATTTCCCACAACACGGTGCAAAAGGGTGATTATATTAGAAATTTCATCTTTAAAATTGTCCCTTTTGAGAAGTGAAGGGAGTCTAGACTTGCCCTTCCTCTTAACTTTCAACCAACCAATTGCAATTTGACTGAGGCACCTATTATTATGAGGATCTGGTTATTACTGAGAAGGGGGTGAATCAGTAATAACATAAATATACAAAACTTCACAAACTCTTCAAAAACTAGTATTGGTAACTAATCAAATAGTCCTTCAAACTGATTTACCAAAACATTCTCTTAAGTGTTCATTAACATGTAAATAAAGTAATGATATCAAATCCACACAAACAATTCATCCACCATATGAACACATATATTTTTCACTTGAAAACCCAAATGGGAAAAACCATAGTGGGAATTAACACCCACAAAATATTTGCACTCTTTTGGAATGCACCCAGTTAAAGGCCTAGCCCGATTAGGAGCTTTACAATATGCCCGGTTAAGAGCAGACCTTGTTAGGAGTCACCCAGTGAAGGGATTTCAACCTTATCTCTGTTAGGAGCTCTACCCTGTTAGGAGTAGCCTTGCTACGGGATTTTCAACTCAAACTAATGAGCCACCCGGTGACAGGATTTACAAATAAGACCTGTTAAAGTCTACCCAGTTAAGGGATTTCAACCACTACAACTGTTAGGAAACAATAGGTAAATGATCTGGTCTCAACACTTCCTTGCTTGCTATTACAGATCCTTTTCAGCTCAATCCTGCTTCTCAAATGCAGACTCTTCAATCTGGTTTGGCACACTCTTCTTCTCAAATCACCGACCAAAAAACCTTCTCAAACTAGACCTAAATACACTTTTCAACTAGGTCGGTTACATAACCCTAGAAGCATTCAAAATAAATTGAATTTACATCAAGCGCAACAAAACAATCCGCCAAAATACATTACAAATCATTACAAAAAATTTCAAGACAATTTACACCATTGAATGATCACCGCACATCGATTTGATAAACAATCAAACCCTTGTCACATTCTATTAAGCACTTTGTTGTTTCCTAAGAACTTTGATCCTTGTATGCACTCAAACAACTTCTTATCACTTCACACAGATTCTGACACATCATCACTAACTTATGAACATGATAAGATTCACTGCCAAACCATAAATCATCATCGGTCAAAGATTTGTCACTGGTATACATTATCCTTCACAGAATTCATGGCAGTCAATCATAACTCACTCAATACATTAGATCTACTGATGTGGTTCCAACCATAGACTCATAAAAATTTCAAAAACATATGTTCCAAAATGCAACACCTAACTCCTCGCGAATCAGCCATAACGGTCTCCTGACCATCGCGTTTTTCTTGCAAACCTGTTAACCCTATTGTCAACTAGTTCCACTACCGGTTAGGCTTTACCAGTAGGTCTAGATGACTTAGATGACTAAACCAACATGGTTTCCATCAATGACAACACAAAGTCATCAAACAACTTAACATCATCATCTAGCCAACAATCTTTGTCATGACAATATATCAAACTAACAACTGGACTGGTTCTTATCATCTCAATTATATTCAATGCCAATAATCTCCCCCTTTGGCATTGATGGAAACACTAAAATGTCAACAGGAAACACCAAGAAAAAATGGCAACATCAAAAGCTTCATCATGCAAAATTGTTCTAGTTATGACTGTTGCACTTGTTCTTCACTATCCTTCTCCTCCTTTGCTTTACTTCTCCTTTCATTATTCTTCTCCCCCTATCACTATTCTGTAAGGAAGTTAAGTAGCGGAAACAACTTCCTACACTAACCTTGAGAGGAGGGTAATGCAAAACTTTTTCAGATCATTACAACAGTTACAGAAAATAGAAATAGATATAATAGCAATCATACCACAACACAGTGATTTACGTGGGGAAAACCCTTTCGGGAGAAAAACCCCACCCTCCAAAAGCAGCTCAATATTTTATTCAGCAATCAAAACAAATTACAACATACTTGCAGAGCAAGCTCTTCGCAGGAGTACCACTAATCAGAGATTCAGAGGCAACTCAATAGCCATAAGACTCTTACACACAACCTCTATCTCACACACCTCATAAATAGGAGATACAATACAAGAAACCGTCAAACGGTATTACAAAACCATGGGCTAAAACCACCCAATAAGGTGTAGCCGACCTTATCTCCCTTCTAGATGCCCTATGACATGTTAAAGCACACATCAACACGTGTCGCTCCCTTTTACAGCTCATTTATGTATCCGATACAAATTATTTTTCCTATTTCAGGAGTACAAACTTCCGGAGGCCATAACTTGAGAACCGGGTGTCCGATTGACGAACCGTTTGAAGCGTCGGAAAGCTCGCGAAGTGCTCTATCACCTCGTAACCCGCTTTTCCAGTTACAGCCACTTTTCAGGGCATTTCGGAGCCTCTAAAGTCCCCAAAATTAATTTTAAATATTTTATTGCACCCCTCCAAGACGAAAACTTTAATATCTTCAAAACTAGCTGTGACCTTGCGATGAAACTTTACCGGAATGCTTATCTAGCCAACCAGAAGCTTCAGGGAGAGTTTCGCACCATTTCGTGCTCAAATGAAAACTTACTATAAATAGTAACCTCGCATAAATGCAAGGTTGAGACACCATTTTTCCCAACATATTCTTCTCCCCCTTTGATAGCAATGCCAAAGGTGCAAGGTGTAATATCTTCTACTGCAAATGATTCCTTCATCTCTATTGCTCTTGATTTCTTCATCTCGGCTGCTCCCCCTGAGGAGGAGCCCATCTCTCATCAATCCATAGTGAAAGATCTTCAATAATTCCACCAAATTGATGCTTCAACAACATCTTAGTTGACCTTAGATAGGGGTATGACCCCTAACTTGCCTCTGAGATATTCAAAGGTATCCTTATGCAATGGCTTAGTGAATATGTCTGCTAACTGCTCCTTACTTGGCACATGTTCCATCCTAACTTTCTTTTCCTGCACCCTTTCTCTCAGAAAATGATACGTTAATTCAATGTGCTTAGTCCTAGAATGCAATGCTGAATTCTTAGAAATGTTTATAGCACTTGTGTTATTACAATATATCACCACCAGTTCTGTCATAGTCTCCTTGAATCCTTCCAATACATGTCTCATTCATATAGCTTGTGTACAATTCATGGATGCAACCACATACTCTACTTTTGTTGTAGACTGAGAAATACAACTCTGTTTCTTACTAGTCCAAGATACCAATCTTCCTCCTAGAAAGAATGCACCACCAGTTGTGCTCTTCCGCTCATCTACATTTCCTGCCCAATCAGTATCAGTGAATACCTGCAAAGAAAGTTTTCCTTTGTATGGATACCATAATCCACAATCAATAGTCCCTTTTAGATATCTGAAGATTATTTTTACTACCACCATGTGAGTCTCTTTAGGACTCTTCTAAAATATTGCCACTATAGCCATTGCATAGCAATATCTGGTTTGCTATGAACAACATAATGAAGTTTTCCAATCATAGATCTATACTCAGTTTCATCCACTAGTTTTGAATCATCTTCCTTTGACAATCTGCAGCCTGCAACCATAAGGGTTCCAGCCAATTTTGAGTTTTCCATACCAAAAATTTTCAATGCCTCCTTCACATACTTGGACTGACTGATAAAGATACCACCTTTCATCTATTGTATCTGCAAACCAATGAAAAATTTAATCTCACCTATCAAAGACATTTCAAACTCTTTCTTCATTTCTTCTACAAAATTTAGACTCATATCATCATCTCCTCCAAATATGATATCATCTACAAATACTTCTGCAATTAATATCTTGTCTCCTTTAGCCTTCAAGTAGATATTGTTTTCCTCACTACTTCTCTGAAATCCAATCTTTATCAGGTGTGAATGGAGTTTTTCAAACCATGCCCTTGGTGCTTTATTTAATCCATACAAATCTTTATGCAGTTTGCATACCATATCCTTGTCTTCCGTCAACGCAAACCCATCTGGTTGTTCAATATATACCTCTTCTTCTAGAATCCCATTCAAAAATGCAAACTTCACATCTATTTGATAAACCTTGAAACCTTTAAACGTTGCAAATGCAAGGAGCATCCTATCTCCTTCAAGTCTAGCAACCGGTGCAAAGGTTTCTCCATAATCTGATAAACTTAAAGGGCACTAAGAGGAGGGGGTGAATCTGTGCAATCAAAAACAATATAAATCTTATCACCACTTTAATCAACTTGAAACTTATCAAACATGCAAGGAAAATAAACACATAAGCTAACACCCAATAACATATGCACCACATAACACAATGTTTTTCACGTGAAAACTCAAATGGGAAAAACCAAGGTGGGAATTAGTACCTACAAGATCAACTATCTGTAGAATAGGGATCTGACCGGTTCAGGTCTTACAACTGCTCTGTTAGGAGCACACCCAGTTAAGAGTGTCTTAGCCCGGTTAAGAGCTATTACAATGAGGCCTATTAGGACCATCCTTGTTAGGAGCTACCCAGCTATGGGATTTACACAACACAAGTTAATGTGTGACCTTGTTAAGGGATTTAACCTTCGGACCTGTAAGGATCCTACCGCACATGGTTAGGAGTGACCCTGTGTGAGGATTGTATCTTGCTGCAACTGTTAGGAAACAACAAGTTTTACTAATCTACATACAATACCTATGTTCCTGATTAGATCTACTTCAGTTCTGTTTCTAACACCGACTAAACAACAATACAGAGCTTCACCATTCACCGCACAATCAAATTCACACTATCGATCTCATGTATGATACCTCATCACACAATATACTCCCTTTTATAAACAGCTTTGCTAAGTCGGCTAAGAACCCTTGGAACAATTTCCTAGGTTCAATGAGTCTAGTCAATCTTTCTCATCACGCTTTCCTTATGTCAGCAAAACATAACACATCACAAAAATATAACATTAAGACTACTAGTTTACCGATCTAAGTAACTTTTCTCTATTGGTTAACTGTTCTTCATGAATATCATTGTTCTTCAGATCACAACTCGCTCCATACTCTAAATTTGTCGATGCAGTTCTAGTCATAGACTCATATCAATTTCATAAACATGTGTTCCAACTGCAACACTTACTTCTTCACCAATCTTTTGTACCGGTCGCTTGATCATAACACTGTCCTTGTTTACCGGTTCACTATTTAACTGACTCTACTATCGGTTAAGCTTTACCGGTTGGACTAAATGACTTAGATGACTGGAAAAACATGGTTTCTATCAATGACAACACAAAACAAGTCATCAATCAACCTATTACATCATATCATCATCATCAAGCCACCATAAGCTTCACCTTCTTCTTGTGCATACCCTTTGCAAACTAGTCTAGCCTTGTTCCTAACCACTTCACCATCTTCATTCAGTTTATTTCTAAACACCCACTTAGTTCCTATCACATTTTTATAAGTTGGTGTAGGGACAAGTGACCAAGTGTTATTCTTCTCAATTTGATCAAGCTCTTCCTCCATATCCTTTATCCATTCATCATCCTTGAGAGCTTCTCTTACAGTCTTCAGTTCAACTGTGCAAATCAGACACGCACTTTCTCTGATTTTTTTTCTTGTTTGAAATCCAGCATTCTTGTCACCAATAATCTGATCTGCTGAGTGATTCAACTTTACATATCTAGGTATAACCGATTTCGGTATAGAATTCTCTTCTTGTTCTTCGTCATCTTCTATCGGTTGAGCAGTATCCTCCGCACTGTTCTGCTCAACATCAATCTGAATCTTCAGTTCAATGACCACAATCTTATGCTCATCAACTGCATCAGACTTGTTGGTATCATCATATTTATCGGAGTATTCATCAACTTTTACATTAATGCTTTCCACAATTTTCTTAGTTCTTTTGTTGAAAGACTTGAATGCTTTGCTCTTGGTTGAGTAACCAAGAAATGTTCCTTCATCACTCTTAGGATCAAATTTACCAGTATAATCATCTCTCTTTATGTAACACTTGCTACCAAAGACTTTGAAATAACTGACATTAGGAGTATGACCATATCATAATTCATAGGGTGTTTTATCATTACCTTTCTTAACCAATACCCGGTTCATTGTGTATACTGCAGTACTAACAGCTTCTCTCCAAAATATCTTAGGTACATCTCCTTGTAACAACATTGTTCTAGCTACCTCAACAATGGTCCGGTTCATCCTTTCTGCAATTCCATTATGTTGTGGTGTCCTTGGTGCAGACAGTTGTCTTTTGGTTCAATGTTCATCACAATATTTCACAAATTCTACTAATGTGAATTCTCCACCCCGGTTAGATTAGGCACTTAAGATTCTTACTAGTTTCTTTCTCCACTAAGGCTTTGAATTCCTTAAACTTGTTGAAAGCTTCTTACTTCTCCTTCAAGAATGTAACCCACATCATTCTTGAGTAATCATCAGTAAATATCATGAAACACCTATCACCTTGAAAACTTCTAGTCCTCATAGGACCGCATAAATCAGTGTGCACAAAATCTAAGATATTCTCAGAAGAAAATGATTTTCTCTTCAAAGAAGAAGTAGTCATCTTACCCAACTGACATTCTTTACAAATCACATTGTCTGGTTTAACTAGTTGTGGCATACCTCTAACCATATTTGACTTGCTGACCTTAACCACATTATCAAAATTCACATGACAAAATATTATATGCCATAACCAAATGTCTTCAACTTTAGCAACCAAACAACTGTTAAAATTAGTATTCAAATGGAATAAGTTACCTTTACTTTGTTTACTAGTAGCAATATGTTTGCCTTTGCATCCTAAAATCCTACACACTGCATTCTTAAACTCAAGATGATAACCTTTATCATTCAACTGACCAACACTCAACAAGTTGTGCTTTAATCCTTCAACCCAATATACATCATCAGCATTACTTTTACCATTTAGAGAAATAGAGCCTTAACCTTTTACCAAGCATGGTGAATTGTTATCAAATCTTACTAGTCCACCATCAAATTCTTCAAGGGAAATGAATTTGTTCTTGTCACCGGTCATGTCGTGTGAGCAACCACTATCAATAACCCACTCATCATTGTTGTCAATATGAGATACTAAAGCCTTTTTATTAGACAGATCTTCTTTAACAGCTACAAAAATAATCTCCTCATTGTCTTCATCCTCATATTCTTCATCGGTAACACCTTCATCAACTACAACATAGCACTATTTCTTCCCTTTTCCTTTATACCTTCTGAAATTTTCCTTTTGGTCATTGTTAGGACAATTTGTAGCAGTATGTCCTATTTTGTTACATGAGAAACATTTAAGAGGAAGTTTGTCTTTGTACTTATTGGTGCCTCTAGGAAGACTTTTAGCTAGTAAAGCTTCAAATTCCATCAGGTTGCTTTCATCATCCATTCCTTCATTACCACCGCCATAGTGACTTCACCTATACACATCCTTTCCTTTTCTCACCGGTGCATTAGATACAGATGCTTTGAAAGCATATTCTTCCTTAAGAACACTATTATCAAAGCTATTTAACTCAAAAGTAGTAAGCTTGCCTATCAAAGAATCAACATTAACTTTGTCTTTTCTAACTAACCTCAATTTTCAAATAGCAGAAACTCTAATAGCATAGGCAGGCAATAAAGTTCTTAGCATTTTACTCACCACTGTATCTTTTGCAATGGTTCCACCAGCACTTTTGATTCCACCAACAACCTCTTTTATCCTCTATCCATATTGTGTGATGTTCTCTCCTTCCATCATCTTCATGTCATCAAACTTACCTCTAAGACTCTCTTCCTTAGCTTTTTGCATATGCTCAACTCCACCACAAATTAACTTCAACTTCTCCTAGACTTCATAGGCAGTTTCTAAACCATGGACATCAATATACTCAAAATCAAAAAGTGTACTTACAATGGCTTTTAGTGCTTGAATATTCTCTTGCTTCTCGTTAAGTTGATCTGGAGTCAGTGTACCAGTAGGAGATGTGTACTTATTTTCAACATGTACCCAAAAATGTGCCCCCATTCCTTTGATGTGAATCTTCATTCTGTCACTCCATATTCTGTAGTTGTCCTTTGTGAATTTAGGAGCCTCCTTCTTCATCATCTTCGGATCTTTGCCTCAAGCAGTTAAGCTTCTGCACAAAGAGGACCTAAGGGTCTGATACCAATTGTTATTATGAGGATCCGGTTATTACTAAGAGGGGGGGGTGAATCAGTAATAACATAAACCTACAAAACTTCACAAACTCTTCAAAAACTAGTACTGGTAACTAATCAAATAGTCCTTCAAACTGATTTACCAAAACATTCTCTTAAGTGTTCATTAACATGTAAATAAAGTAATGATATCAAATCCACACATAAACAATTCATCCACCATATGAACGCAAAGGTTTTTCACATGGAAACCCAAATGGGAAAAACCACAGTGGGAATTAGCACCTACAAAACATTTGTACTCTTTTGGAATACGCCTGGTTAAAGGCCTAGCCTAGTTAGGAGCTTTACAATATGCCCGGTTAAGAGCAGACCCTGTTAGGAGTCACCCAGTGAAGGGATTTCAACCTTAGCTCTATGAGGAGCTCTACCCTGTTAGGAGTAACCTTCCTAGAGGATTTTCAAATCAAACTAATGAGCCACCTGGTGAAGAGATTTACAAATAAGACATGTTAAAGTCTACTCGGTTAAGGGATTTCAACCGTTGTAACTGTTAGGAAACAACAGGTAAATGATCTAGTCTCAGCACTTCCTTGTTTGCTATTACGGATCCTTTTCAGCTCAATTCTACTTCTCACATGAAGACTCTTTAATCTGGTTCAACACGCTCTTCTTCTCAAATCATCAACACAAAAACCTTCTCAAACTAGACCTAAATACATTTTTCAACTAGGTCAGTTACATAACCCTAGCAGCATTCAAAATACTTTGAATTTACATCAAGCGTGGCAAAACAATCTGCCAAAATACATTACAAATCAATACAACAAATTTCAAGACAATTTACACCATTGAATGATCACCGCACATCGATTTGATAAACAATCAAACCCTTGTCACATTCTGCTAAGCACTTTGTTGTTTCCCAAAAAATTTGATCCTTGTACATGCTCAAATAGCTTCTTATCACTTCACATGGATTCTGACAGGTCATCACTAACTTATGAACATGATAAGATTCACCACCAAACCATAAATCATCATCGGTCAAAGATCTGTCACCAGTATACATTCTCCTTCACATAATTTATGACAGCCAATCATAATTCACTCAATACATTAGATATGTTGATGTAGTTCCAATCATAGACTCATACAAATGTCAAAAACATATGTTCCAAACCACAACACCTAACTCCTCGCCAATCGGCCATATCGGTCTCCTGATCATCGCCCTGTTCTTGCAAACCTGTTAACCTTGTTGTCAACCGGTTCCACTACTAGTTAGGCTTTACCGGTAGGTCTAGATGACTTAGATGACTAAACCAACATGGTTGCCATCAATGACAACACAAACAAAGTCATCAAACAACTTTACAACATCATCTAGCCAACAATCTTTGCCATGACAACATATCAAACTAACAACTGGACCAATTCTTATCATCTCAGTTATATTCAATGCCAATAGCACCATTCTCTTTTGTCAGAAAAATAATCCCACCCAATCTCTCTCTCTCTCTCTCTCTCTCTCTCTCTCTCTCTCTCTCTCTCTCTCTATGAATATATATATATATATATATATTGACCACTAAAAGTTTGAATTTATTGGGACTCAGGGTGGCAATGGTTGGCACAAGAAACAATTGATTCGGGACAGGGAATGACATGTGGAAAACCATCGGCTTCAAGAAGGAAAATCTATGAATTTCTTTGCAAAGGGAGTAGTAGATTCTTCCCTCATTCTTCAAACAATATCATGAAGACTCACATCACCTAACTCTATGTCTTACTCATTGTCTAGACCATTCTCTATACTGGGTGACATTGAAGAGGCTAGGGTTCGAAATTGGTGGTATAAAAAGCAATTTATTGAGGACTATGTCATTCTGGTTGGCAAGGGATAGCTATATACTAGAATTCCACCAAGCAAACTTATAAGGAAACTCCCAATTAACCACACTAACTAGCTTTCTAAAAAGTATTCACTTCAATTTAAAGGAGAGAGGAAAAGGAAACAAATCTTTAGCCTAACATGTTCCTATGCATGCCTACAAATTTTCCTTTGCCACAAAAACTTGAAACTTCTCTCTGCTAGCTCCTCAAGATGAAATGAGTTTTTCAAAGTGATATCACCCTATGTTTCGCCAGTTAACCAATCATTTAATGCATTGTACTTGATAGTACCTTGGAATGACCACTCAAAGAATGAGAAATCTCTTAAGTCAGAACATCTGTAACTTTTTAAGCTCTTGAACCATAACTATCAAGGGGTACTAGGGTTCAAAAATGTTTCGACTAACCAATTACAAAGACAACACCAACATGGGTGACCAATGACAAGATACGCCAAAGAGTAGTCGGATGATCGATAAATTTAGGAACTTATGAACAAGGGGGGTGAATCCGTTTTCTCAAAAACTCTACTCAACTCAAACACAATTTCAGATTTGATAAATAACAATGAAAGCATAGATCAACACCACATCAATAACACACATAACACCAATATTTTTTATGTGGAAAATCTAGTTAAGCTAAAAACCACAGTGGGAACCTACCCACAATATGATGATACCCTGGTAGAAGTATATGAAATGTTACAATGGGGAATGCATATGCATTCAAGCACACTGCCTAGAGCTCACTGCTCAAAAACAATAACAAGGGCTACAACCCTGAGGAAGATTCATTGTCTTACAAAAAGATTTGGATTACATCTAGAAGATCATGAGTTGATAGAATAGCATCTCCTCATGCCTAGTAACAGTTCTGATTAAGCACATACAACTTCTTCTCTTTCACACTTCTTTGCGCTACTCCATTGCTTCCGAAAGATTAAAGCTTTATTCACACACAGATACCTCTCTCACAAGAATATTACATTAATTTGTACATATCATCAACCTATCTTTCAAGGTTGGGTCAACACACATCACAAATAACAAAGATATAACCATACACGCTACAATATTACATGTGGACCACAACAATGTCGGCAAAAACATAGTATGGACCTAAATCACCACCTCGAACATGAAACACCTCCAAGAATTATGCTTCGAACATCCTCAACAAAGAAAATCATCATGTCAGCCAAGAACATGAACACCATCGGACTAAAGAAAATCATCAATAACGCGCACAACGATCAATGTGGACCACCAACACAAAAAAGACATGATCTAGAAACATCCACAAGCATCATGAATTACCACAAGAACAACCACAACAACACCACTTACTAGAATCTCCATCATCATTATACTGAACTTCAAGAACACTAACTGAACTGACTGTCAAACTAAAAGATTCATTTGCAGACCTCCAAAACATGAACCATCTGAATTGAGGACACACCAGAACGTCCTAAACACTCTGCCAAATCTACAAACCAAGATATTGCAATGCGGAGCAATGCAGAGGAAAATCCAGAACACTGATAAACACCGAACAACTGAAAAACCAACCATAATAACGGATCTCATAACTCAATCAAATCTCCATGCGAACCACTGAAACTTTAGCTGAATCAACTAGAGATACTTATCTCATAACTCTTTAATCTGCAACAACTCATCTACAACACACTAGCCAAACCAAATCGCTTAATCTAACTAAAACACATAGAGGAAGATGTTGACAACAATGACAACACATCACTCAAACACATATTTGCACATTATCTCAATAGTACAAAGGTTCAAAACTCACCCGACTGACCGAAATAAAGACCTCTTTGGCACACATGACCAACAATAAGGACTTAATTGGTCAGGCAGTCGACGATTCTATGAACTTTTGCAACATAAACACTAGGTTCAAAAACTTAAAAGTTCGCCAACTAGGTATAAAACTTGGACAATGTGGCGACTAGGAAACATGACTTAGTGACAAAATGAAGGCAAGTAAATACTAAGGACGTGGTTTGCACCAGAACTTGGGTTCCAAAGATGGGATCAAAAATTTCAAAAATTTAGGGTATTTGAGTGAAAGGGGATTTGGGTTTAGAAGTTGTTGGCTTAGTAATCACATCCATATTGAGTTTGTTGTTGAAATTTCAATTATGGGATCAAATTCAATGAACCATGATTTTATGCTCAGGAAAGACTTGTCACAAACCCATGGCCCCTTCCATAGCAGTGATTCTTTGTACTCAAGGTATCCACCATATGAGTCTATCTCATTCTTTTTAGAACCAACTAGAGGAATATGGTTTTTGATCCTACATGAACCAGAGGGCAAACTGACTTGTGGAAGTTTAAAAGAGCCTTTGTGTAATGGTGGAAAATCAACGGACAAAAGTGAGGAAGTTGAGGTCTTATTCATAAGGTGCCGAAGAAAGTAACAAGGTGGGTGGAACAGAAGTCTTCAAGAGCAACATTCCTTTAAGTTGAAGAGATTTAATGATTTTATTTTTATATAAATTATGTTTTTTTAATTAAGGAACAAACAATTTTTTAGGGGACTCGAAACCCCTTACAACAAGTTTTGAAGGGTCCTAAAACCCTCAGATTTTTCATGGATCCGGAACCCCCAGAAGAATGTTGCAATAGGATACAACACAGTCATTCAAAAACCCAACCACAATCTAACAAAAAAGATTAAACATTGAAGAACAGGTTGTAAAAGAAAAAGGCCAAAGTCGACCACCAAAGTGCTCAAATAGATATGAGCATAAGGAACAGGGCTCCCTCAACCTTAACCATGGGTTTTATCAAGGCTCCCATAACCATGTCCTTGAGAATGTACAACACTAAGAAAAACTTGCTAGACAAAATCTCTACCTCCTTAGGAGAAAAACAAAAGTTAGCAAGAAGGTCAGCATCAGCTTCCTTACAACCAAAAGATGGGGCTCCATCAACCCCCCAACAACACTTCCAAGCAACACCAGTAGCATCTACCTCCACCTTAATAGGAGAAAGGTCAACTCTAGCCACATCCATCTCCCCCTCAATAGAAGATAGGACCACCTCTATAGGAAAAACCGGAGAAACCCAAAGATGCAGAAAATGAAGCACAAAGGCCAAGGCTTGGAAAACAAGGGGGAGGGGGAAAACAAAACCCCCATCGAAGAGAGATCCAAGAGTCACAAGAGATAAATAGAGAAAGTTAGACCCCGTCATAATAGAAAACACTAACCGAAGAGGTTCTGAAGGAACCCAAAACAAAAAAGCATCTCCTGAAAGATCAAAATAAACAAAGGAGCACCAAGAGAGATGAGAGACAGAGAAACCATCATTGTTCCAAAGCAAGGGCAAAGAATAAGCTGAGATCTTGAAAGAAGCCCTCAAGTATTCAGACATGAAGATCTCCCAAGCAAGGCAAAAACAACTTCTACGCAAACCCACAGAACATGGGGGGAGCCACCCACAAAAAAACCATGGGGCCCAAAAGATACAGGACCTCAGACTAACCCAATTCGCAAGCAAAAAATCCATCTGAGCAAAACCTCCATGTGCAACAAGGGTGTCACACAGAGGGAAACGCTCAAGACCCATGAGGAGGAGATACACCATCCTAACCATAGCCAAACCCAACCAGCAAAACAAGTCCCCTGTAGAGAACAAGCACAAAAGAAAGCCAAAGCCAAGCCTCCAAAGAGGGGCATGAGTCAAGCTAAATTGAAGCCATAAATCCGCCACCACAAGCTACCATAAGACCCCCCAGACCAAGGAAGAAAAGCCATGTAGACCATCAACCTCAACATCCCCGTCCCCAACTCCAAACTCCTCAACATCCTCCACGGAAACCCTAGATCCAAACCACCTCCTGCTCTTCTCTATAACATCAATGTATATATCCTGTGATGCCAGTTTTTCAAGTGCAATGCATACCTGGTAATTATATCATCGAAACAATTGTATTTTTTAATTCTTTATATATTTAATTATAGTAGTTTATTTCTGATTGAAATTAAATAGATTGAAATCAGATTAAATTAAAAAAATATTGTGACTCATGAATCTATGAGCCATCTCATCAAATAAAGTACTGAAAAACAATATTATAAATCTTACCAATTATAAATGGCTGATCTGACATTTAAAAAAATAAAATGAATATGCTAAAGAGAAGAAGTGTACAAAATGGCAAGGGCAATTGTGAGTCCTCTTTTCCTACTAGTCAAGCATATTTCCGTTTACTTGAAGTGTTCCTCAACTTTTATTTTTCCCTTGTTCTCCTCCTCCTCCTCAGCTTTTCATTTCATACATTCTCCACCACCTCCTCCTCCATCTTTCCATTTCATGCATTCTCCATCATCTGCTGCTCCAGCTTTCCATTTCATATATTCTCCTCCAGCTTTCCCTCTCCAGCTTTTTATTTCATACATATACAGATTTTGTGAAAACAATTTGAATGTAATGTCAATGTTATCACAAAACAGATCACAGATACCACAACAGTATATATAAGCAGTGATCTGCATTGCAATCCATACATCTAATTTTACAAGACCAATAGCATGGTCTAGATTGCTAAATACACAAAACAAAAATATTTTTCTTTTCCTAAAAATTGAGGAGAATCTTGTCCTTAAGTTATTACTGCAGGCTCAAATAGGGCACATAACTTTAGTGCAAACCGATTTTTCAGATTGCTTCATTAGAATCACCACAAATCTCCACAAGAGTATTGTCCCTGTTTAAAATGATGGAAATGTTCACATCTCTCACAACAATTTCTCCACCAACAATCTTGGAAATAAATTTCGTTGCAGTGTGGGCATCGGCACACACTTGAAGGTTCTTATCAAGTATAACGGTTGTTCCAAGGGGTGTGTTTAACATACCAAATGCAACTGCCAACTTTTCACATGTGGATTAACAATAATTAAAGAAGCTACTAATGATAAAAATAATTATTTTTCCTTCTCTTCCATGGCATCAAGTAACTGTCTTGAATCTGGAAAATAATCTGTTGGCTTCGTCTCCCAAGCCATTTTCTCCATCTTTTCATAGATATCCTGTGTCTGTGGATGCGATAAGTCTCCTACGCTAAAAGCATGTACCACTTTATGGCCATCAATCCAACTACGTCCAGGGATCTTTTTAATTCCTCTATCTTTCATTAATCTCCTTACATTTTGAACTTCATCCCCCATGCCCAATTCTGCGTAGATGTTCGAGAGAAGAACATAAGTTGCAGCATTATTAGGATCCAAATCAAAAAGTGACGTTGCGGTAAATACTCCTAAACCTATATTCATATGTGATCTACAGGCACCAAGAAAACACATCCACACAACCACCACGGGTTTAACTGGCATCTTAATGATAAAGTTTAGGGTGTCCTCAAGATAGCCAGCCCGGGCAAGAAGGTCAACTATGCACACATAATGACCAATTGTAGGCATAATGCAATAAGGATTACTCATATGATTGAAGTATGTACAGCCCTCATCCACTAAACCTGCATGGCTGCATGCACATGGAACACAAGCAAAGCTAACAATGTCAGGATATGTTCCAGAGTGCTTCATTAGTTCAAAGACATTGAGAGCATCCCTGCATAATCCATTTTGTGCATATCCTGCAATCATTGTATTCCATGAGATGACATCTCTTGAGGCATTCTGTCAAACAGTTCATGTCCATGTCTATGCTTCCACATTTTGCATACATGTCTACTAGAGCAGTTGCAACTACAATATCTGACAAAATTCGTCTATCCTTTATACTTTCATGTATGTCCATACCCTGTTCGAAGGCTCCCATTTTGGCACAGGCAGGGAAGATGCTGGTATATGTTGTGAAGTCTGGTTTTACACCTGCCAATTGCATTTGCTTGAAAGTTTCTAAAGCCTTCTCCAGAAATCCATTTTGTGCATATCCTCTAATCATAGCAGTCCACGAGCACACATTTCTTCGAGGCATTCTGTCAAACAGTTCACGTGCCTTGTTTATGCTTCCACATTTTGCATACATGTCTATCAGGGCAGTTGCAACCACAGCATCTGACAAAATTCCTCTATTCTTTATACTTTGATGGATGTCCATACCCTGCTCTAAAACGCCTATTTTGGCATAGGCAGGGAAAATGCTTGCAAAGGTTGTGGAATTTGGCTTTACACCTGTCAATTGCATTTGCTTGAAAGTTTCAAAAGCTTTTTCAATAAATCCATTGTGTGTATATCCTGAAATCATTGCATTACATGAGAATACATTTCTTTGAGGCATTACAGTACACTTGCCTTGTCTATGCTTCCACATTTTGTATACATGTCTACTAGGGCTGTTGCAACTACAACATCTGACAAAGTTTCGCTATCTTTAATGATTTGATGGATTTCCATACCCACTTCCAAAACTCCTAGTTTGGCGCAGGCAGTGAAGATGCTTGCAAAGGCTGCAGAGTCCGGCTTTACACCTGCTAATTGCATTTTCTTAAATGTTTCTAAAGCCTTTCCAGCAGATCCATTTTGTGTATATCCTGCAATCATTGCAGTCCATGAAACTACATCTCGTTCAGGCATAGTGTCAAACAATTCACGTGCCTTGTCCATGCTTCCACATTTTGCATACATGTCTACCAGGGCTGTAGCAACAACAACATCAGACAAAATTCCTCTATCCTTTATACTTTCATGGATAACCATTCCATGTTTCAAAGCTCCCATTTTGGCACAAGCACGGAGGATGCTGGCAAAGGTTGTGGGCGTTGGCTTTACTCCTGCCAATTGCATTTGCTTGAGAGTTTCTAAAGCTTTTTCAACAAATCCATTTTTAGCATATCCTGCAATAATTGCATTCCATGAGATGACATCTCTTTGAGTCATTCTGTCAAACAATTCACTTGCCTTGTCCATCGTTCCACATTTTGCATACATGTCAACCAGGGCATTTCCTACTATATCTGACAAGAATCCCCCTTCCATTATGCTTTGATGTATATCTATACCCTGTTCCAAAGCTCACATTTTAGCACAAGCAGGGAGGACGCTCGCAAAGGTTGTGAAATTTGGCTTTACACCTGACAACAGCATTTGCTTGAAAGTTTCTAAAGCCTTTCCAACAAATCCATTTTGTGAATATCCGGCAATCATTGCAGTCCATGAGACGACATCTCTTTGAGGCATTCTGTTAAACAGTTCACGTGCCTTATCTATCATTCCACATTTTGCACACATGTCTAACACAGCATTTCCAACTACAATATCAGATAAAAATCCCCCTACCGTTATGCTTTGATGGATGTCCATACCTTGTTCCAAAGCTCCAGTTTTTGCACAGGCGGGAAGGATGCTGGCAAAGGTTGTGGAGTCGGGCTTTACACCTGCCAATTGCATTTGCTTGAAGGTTTCTAAAGCCTTTTCCATAAATCCATTTCGTGCATATCCTGTGATCATGCCATTACACGAGACCACATTTTTCTTTGAGGGATTTTTTCAAACAGTTCACGTGCCTCGTTTAGGCGTCCACATTCTGCATACATGTCTACCAGTGCGGTTGCAACTACAATATTTGCCAAAAATCCTCCATCCTTTATGCTTTGATGGATGTGCATACCCAGTTCCAAATATCCCATATCGGCACAGGCTGGGAGTACACTTGCAAATGTAAACTGATCGGGTTGGAAACCTGTTTGCTGCATATGGTGAAACAGTATGACTGCTTCGTGAGGATACGCATGTCTTCTGCAGGCTGCTATAATCGTATTCCATGAGACGCTGTCTCGTTCTTTCATGTGATCAAAGACTTTTCGAGCATCATCCGAACTTCCACACTTGACATACATGTAAATAAGCTTATTACGCAAAGTTGTGCGTGTAGCCAAGGCAAATCGCATGCGAGCTATGAAAGAGTTTACATTCTTCACTCGTGAAAGCGCACCCTTGAGTTCCCAGCTCCAAGCTCCAAACACCAAGCTCCAAGCCAGAAACATTGAAACTATATCTGCATTCACTCTATAGTAGTGCTCGGTCTACATAAACTCTTCTCCTAGCATGATGTCAACAATCTGAAGAATACAGAATACAGAATCATGGATTTTGAATACCCCTTTCAACCACTTCTCTGAGAAGCAACCTAGAAAGGCAAGCTATTGTTTCATAGTGATCAACGTAAAACCAGCCTCCATATTGCTAATTACACTTGAAACACCCTTTTTTAAAACTCTTTTGTGTGTTTTCCACTGGTATTATTCCCCTTAAATCTTGACATGTCTCAAGAAAGGGTTGTCGTATTAAATGTTATTTGCTTTCATTCATTCCATCGCCTGTCCATTCTTATCAATTAATCATGCCTTTCTCTCGATGATGTTGCACAAAAAATCTTGTCGCCCAACTCTAAAGCTCTGATCTCCTCCCAATATTTTGTCATTATTTCATCATTAAATGATACTGCCCATTTTAATAGTTTATCTGCCACTTGGTTACTAGTATGAAGGATATGGGATACTTTATATGCTTGAAAATAATTTAAAATTTTACATATGGGTTTTATAAATTTATTCAAATTTCATGCTAAAGCCTCTCCTTCAATTAGAGCAATAACTATTGTATATGGTGAAAATGGATAACAATAATAACAAGATTGAAAGGCTAAATGAATCCAAGCACTAAACCCTAGCCTAACAATCAACAAAGATCCACCATAACATATGAAGATTACCTAAGACAATGCAAATAAAACAAAATCACAAAGATTATACCATCACATGTCCAATAGGGTTTTGATCTCCATTCTTCCTATTTCCATTGATCTTGCTTGATATATTTGCTCTCAGATTTTATATGCACAAGAGCTCAACAAAGAACAGAATGTGGTTGCAAGTAGGATCGTAGTGTAGTCAATTGATCAAGTTGTTAGGGTTTGATAATGAAGAAGGCATCTCCTTAAATAGAAGACACAATATGAAATAGAGGGATAAGATTGATAGGTGTAAAAAGAGAGGTCGGCTAAGATTAGAGGGTAGGTAGAAGAAATAGTAAAATAATGAAAGAGGTAGGTAGTGTATGAATTAAGAGATGAATGACATGTGTCATGTGTAGAAAAAGATAATGAATTAATTAAATAAATAAAGATTTATTTAATTAATAGAAGAAGTAAGATAATTAAATAAATAAAAATATTTATTTAATTTAGGAAAGGGATAATTTAAATAAATAAATGTATTTATTTAAATGAGAAATAAGGCTAGAAGAGGATAAATGAATTAATTAAATAAATAAAGATTTATTTAATTAATAGAAGAATTGGGCTTAGATAATTAAATAAATAAAATATTTATTTAATTAGACATGACAATTTTGGGTGTCTACATTTTGCCCCGCGTTGTTTCAAAGAAGATAATATGAACTGATACAGAGTTGCCCCAGTATGGGAATGATATGCCCCCTCGAGAGATTGGATGAAAATGTCTGAAAAGATTGCAGACAATCTCTCGATAAAAAAGACAAGATAGAATGGACTGACTGGATAAAGTGACAGAGTCACTGGATAATGAAGACTGACTCGGGAAAATGAAGACTAAGGCTAGGATAGGCTATAAGATAGACCACGGGCAAAAGACATCCTCATTGTCATCTACACCTTCACGAGATCACAGTGCAGAGCGAGAAAAGAGCAGTAGCAGTCAGCAGCGATGGCTTTCGTACACAGATTCGACCGCGTTCGCCGATTTCAGAGACCAGCAGAGGCAGGAGAGTCGGTAAGTACCACCAAACCTCCTCGTACTTTGACGCATTCAATTTTGTCATTAATGCATGGTAGATAGGGCAATAAATGCACTTAGAAGTAGGGTGCAAAAAATGCAAAAATCGGGAAACCGCATCTGCGTCGGTTTCAGGCGCGTCTATGTCCGACAGGCGCGTCTGTGTCGGTGCCAAGCACGTCTGTGTCTGGAACCGCGTTTGTGCCGTATGCGGACGCGTCTACGTCCTGCAGGGGCGTTTGTGTGCCAAAGTCGCGTTTATGAATAATTTAGGCACGTTTATGTCAAACAGGCGTGTCTGCGTTGTTTAGGCGCGCTTGTGCAGTCTATAGGCACGTTTGTGAGGTAGAAACGCGTTTGTGTCCAAAAAATGTGAATTTGTGTCTTCTAGGTCAAATCGGCAGTTCTGTGATGAACATACGTTGTCGATTGGATAAGCTACTGAGAGGATACACTCAAACAGGTCCTCTAGGAAGACTAAAATAGATCAAGGCACTTTGTGATGAACAGGGAGCACCAAGATAGAGTACTTTGTGATGAACAAGGAGTACCCAAAGTATGAGCAGGACTTTGTGATGAACAGGGAGTGCAAGATGTGAGTAACACTTTGTGATGAACAGGGAATGTCACACACGTAGTACTTTGTGACGAACAAGGAGCACTACTAGGATAAATAGCAACACTTTGTGATGAACAGTGAGTGTCACTAAGAGAGATAACCATATGCATTTAGATAGAAAGTAGCATTTTGTGATGAACAGTGAATGCCACTATGACTGACATGATTGATTTTCTTGACTGCAGGAGTATCTGCCTATGTTAGAGTCACGAGAGAGATTCCCGTCGACACAGAGGTTGCGACTGGAGTTGTCATTTCAGGATAGAGCTGCCATCGAGGAGATGGGTTTGAGACACGTGTTGTATGTGCCTGAGTTTCGGGCAAACATGGGTTTGCTGACTGCGCTAGCCGAGAGATGGCATTCAGAGACTTGCACTTTCCATTTGCCGATGGGGGAGATGACAGTGACCCTTGAGGATGTTTACAGGATTCTACATATACCGATCGATGGAGATCTGATTCCCTACGATCGCGACGGAGACAGAGAGGCTTTGAGACGGGTGTTTCAGGATCCCAGCCTAGAGATGAGAGTAGGACATGTGGCATGGGACACCATGACCGCGACAGGGTTAGCCTTGCCAGCTGTGATCGGAGGAGCTATCAGTGGGTTCCTATGTCCGGACAGGGTGACACGGGGGTTGGCAATGGGCTGGGGAGGAGCACTAGAAACACTGGTGACGCAGCACACTAGATATGCGTGGGGTCCATGTGTGTTGGCCCACCTATATTATGAGCTTCACCAGTTCGTATACCATGGATCAGTGGGACTGGGCTGTGGAGTGACACTACTGCAGGTGTGGACATACGAGCATCTGCCTATTATGCGGCCGATACACTTCAGAGGGAGAGGTCATGGACGGAGTTTTGTGCATCTGTATGACATGATCACTTCGCAGCCTCGGATTGGCAGGTTAGAGCATTGGAGGCGTGTGATAGATGACATTGATGTAGTCATCTGGAGGCCGTATCTGGGATGTGAGGAGTGGGAGGATGACGCAGTGGAGCTGTCTTACACCTTCCGGAGCAGATATTTGATTGGGCGGATGCCCTATATACTGGAGAGACAGCTGGTGGACCAAGTATGCAGACAGTATGGCAGGATCTAGAGGATGCCACGAGGCTCGGGTATGTATGCCCGCACAGTGAGGGATCAAGCGCAGTTCAGGCCGTTATTGTCATATGATCAGGTGCTGACACAGCTGGTAGAGATGGTGCCCCTACCCTGGGATATGTGGCCAGAGATCGAGGACGCCGGGATGGATGCGGAGTATTCAGCATATTGGGTCGAGCATCCATTCCCGCGATTAACAGATCCAGGCAAGTTACTGGAGGGAGATGTAGGAGGAGATGATGATGATGATGGTGGGGGTGATGGGGGCCGAGGTCGACGGAGGCGGAGAGGAGTAGTTGGGGAGAGGAGGGTGGACAGGAGGGACAGGCCTAGGTGGTGAGGGGTCGTGGTGGATTGCCCCTGCAGGTACCGGCAGCACAGGGTCCTAGAGCATAGGGACAGAGACAGGGACAGGGACAGGTGCCAGTACAGGCACAGGGACGAGGACAGGTGCAGGGACCTAGACATGTACCGAGACAGGTACCCATACAGGCACAGGTACAGGGGCAGGCACAGGTACAGGCACCCACAGAGGGAGAGCCACAGGCAGGGGCAGAGGGTGGGGATCCCGAGGAGGATGAGTTGATTGAGCTCAAGGAGATCTGTCAGGGCCAGGCAGATGAGATCCAAGATCTGGAGAGAGAGAGAGGGACCGACTCAGAATCAAGCTCAGGGATACTGAGCGGGAGAGGGATCAGGCTATTCAGCGCTACACGGAGGCTGAGACAGCGCTGAGGGCAGGGAGGCAGGTGACGGAGGACACAGGAGAAGGCTACGCATATGTCCTGCGAGCCGGAGAGGAGATTGCCTACTGGAGGGACCTGTATTATAGTGTCGTGCCAGCAGATCAGCGGGCGAGGAGCTTCCATAGACCATCGCGGATAGCGACAGCTACGGGAGGGAGCCGGAGGAGACAGGCATCGAGTGGTGGGGTCATGGGTCCTCCACCACCACCAGATGGGGGGATAGGCAGGGTGATCCAGGAGCAGGTCCTTCTAGAGCTCAGATTCTGTCGAGGTCAGGCGGCTCCGAGGGAGGGAGTTCATCATAGCCATAGAGGGCTCCCTTGTATCAGTATTTGTACCATTTTTGTATTGTAGACACCTGTGGGTGATTGTAGCCATATGATTTTGACATCATTGTATCATGACACTGTTGATTATATATATGAGATGATTCTTTTTTTTTTTTTTTGTATTTTTGAATTTTTTGATTTTTTTGTATTTTTGAATTAGGATATTCCGAAGAGCTATGTGTAGAATCTGCGAAGGTGCATGTTGTTGATAGGATCCTCCAAAGGTTCACCTTCTGTAGTTGAGAGCTGATATGCCCCAGATCCATAGGTTGTTGTAACAATGTAAGGACTAAGCCAATTTGGTTCGAACTTGCCCTTCTTCTCTCTGTCTTGTTGATTTTTGGGGTTTTCTCTAAGAACCAAGTCACCTACCTCAAATGTGCGAGGCTTGACTTTGTGATTGTAGCTACGACTCATTCGTTGTTGGTAAGCCTTGAGGTGATTAAAAGCAGTGTGTCTTCGTTCATCCAGCAGTTCTAGTTCTTGTAAGCGAGAGACCATGTAATCTTCATCGCTGATGATGTTTTGCAAAGAGACCCGTAAAGAAGGTAACTCGACCTCAATAGGCAAGATGGCCTCAGCGCCGTAGACAAGTGAGTAGGGCGTAGCTCCTGTAGGTGTGTGGACACTTGTGCGGTAGGCCCAGAGTGCAGGATTGAGTTGGATATGCCAGTTACGGCCAGCGTCGTCGACTGTCTTTTTGAGGATTTTAAGAATTGTTTTATTAGACGCCTCAGCTTGGCCATTACCTTGGGGGTAATATGGTGTGGAGAAACGATGGGAAATATGGAAGCGGTTACAGAGTTCAGGAACATCCTGATTTTTTAAGGGACGTCCGTTATCAGTAATAATGGAATTAGGAATACCATATCGGCAAATGATATAGTTAAGGATGAAGGTAGCAATTTGTTTCCCAATGACTTGTGTGAGAGGCACGGCTTCAATCCATTTTGTGAAATACTCTGTGGCTGTGATAATGAATTTATGACCATTAGAGGAAGGAGGGTGAATCTTGCCTATGAGATCAAGTCCCTACTGACAAAAGGGCCAAGGAGACGCAAGTGGTTGTAGTTCTTGTGTTGGTGCATGTATGAGGTCTCCATGAATTTGACATTGCTTACATTTCTTGACAAACTGATATGAGTCTTTTTCCATATTGGGCCAGTAATATCCAGTCCTGATGAGTTTCTTGGCCAAAGTAGGACCACTAGCATGCGGACCACATATCCCTTCATGCACTTCACGTAACGTAATCTGAGCTTCGTCGCTTTCTTAACATCTAAGAAGAGTGCCATCTAGACCTCGTCGGTATAGGATATCAGCGAGAATGACATATCGAGAGGATTGGCGAATAAAAGTGCGGCGTTGATTATTTGATAGATCAGGAGGTAAGGTATTGTTGCGCAGGTATGTGAATATGGAACCATATAACTGGGATTCGGGACCAACAACGCATATCATTTCAGTAGGAGTGATCTCATATGAACGAACCAATAGGTTGTCTACCAGGAACTCATAGCAGGTTTCATTTTGAGGTAGATCAATCAGTGAAGCAATTGTAGCCATGGCATCTGCAGCACGGTTCTACTCTCTTGGTATCTGCTCAAAATCTATCTTTGTGAAGTGTTGTTTCAAATCATCCACCATTTGCTTGTAAGGCAGTAATTTTTCATCTTTTGTTTGGTAATCATCAGTTGCTTGACGGATGACAAGTTGAGAATCCCCAAAAACACGAAGTTATTGGATCTTCCACTGAACTGCAATTCGTAATCCAGTTGTTAATGCCTCATATTCCGCTATATTGTTAGTGCAAGGAAATGATAAGCGATATGATTTTGGTATAAAATCGCCTTGAGGAGTTATAAAGAGAATACCAGCTCCTGCCCCATGTTGTGTGTATGAGCCGTCAAAGTACAGTTGCCATGGCTTTGCATGTGATATTGTTAAAATGGATTCATCTGGAAATTCTGAATTTAGAGGAACATCATCAATCATGGGGGCATCTGCTAATTGATCTGCGATTGCTTGTCTTTTTATTGCTTTTCTGTCCACATACTCGATGTCGAATTCACTCAGGATCATTACCCACTTGGTCAGTCGCCCAGTAAGTGTAGCTTTATTGAGAAGATATTTTAATGGATCAATTCTTGCAATCAACTTAGTCTTATGAGTGAGCATATAATGGCGTAATTTATGTGAAGCAAAGACCACAGCGAGACATGCACGCTCGATTGGTGTGTAGTTTAGCTCATATCCCACCAATGTGCGACTGATATAGTATACTGCTTTTTCCTTGCTGTCAGCAATTTGTTGCGCTAGGAGTGCCCCCAGTGTTGTTGGAGTAGCTGATATGTATAGTAGCAAAGGCTGATCTGGAATTGGTGGCATCAGAACTGGCGGATTCAAAAGATAATCTTTGAGCGTCTGAAAAGCTTGTTGACAGTTATCATCCCATTTGAACTTGATGTTTTTATGTAGCAGGTGTTGAAAAGGATTACACTTATCTGCAAGTTGTGCTATGAATCTTCGTATAGACTGGAGTCTCCCTTGTAAGGATCGAAGTTGACTGATATTTCTGGGTGGCGGCATGTCCAAGATAGCCTTGACTTTTGCTGGATCGGCTTCGATTCCCCTTTTGGACACAATGAATCCAAGGAGTTTCCCGGAGGTTACTCCAAAGACACATTTCTTGGGGTTTAATCTCACTTTGTATTTTTCCAACTGATCAAAGACGACTGAAAGTATGTCCAAATGTGTATCTCTATCTATTGATTTACCCAAGAGATCATCAACATAATCTTCTACGGTTATGTGCATGAGATCATGAAAGATAGTGGTCATTGCTCTTTGATATGTAGCACCTGCATTTTTCAGCCCAAAGGGCATGACATTCCAACAGAAAGTTCCCCACGGACAAGTGAATGATGTTTTGTGTTGATCCTCGGGTGCAATCCTGATTTGATTATAACCAGAAAATCCATCCATTAAAGATAACATTTCGTGACCTGCTGTGAGATCAACGATCAAGTCAATATTTGGTAATGGGAAGTCATCTTTCGGACAAGCTTTGTTGATGTCTCTGAAATTTGTACATATTCTGATGCTGCGATCTGGTTTACTAACAGGTACTAAATTGGAGATCCATTCGGGATAATCAATTGGGCGTATGAATCCGACATCCAATAACTTCTCCAGCTCTGCTTTGACTAGTAATGCCACTTGTGGATGCATTTTCCTTAATTTATGTTTCACTGGCTTTGCCCCCGGTTTGACTGTCAAATGATGCATCACCAAATCCGGATCTAGTCCAGGCATATCAGCGTATGACCATGCAAAGTTGATTTGTCGTTCTTTAAAGAAGCTTATGAATTTTGCCCTTTCGGACTCTGTCAATGATTGAGCCAGGATTATGTTGTGTGGAACCTCTTCTGTACCAATGTTTGTTTTGATAGTCTCCTCTACCAGCATGGATGACTTTTCTTCATATGATGCTGGGAGAATGTCGAGCCTTCCATCTTCGGGTGCCTCAGAGAGGTTTTCGCCCTCAGATACGTCCTTTCTTTTTACTTTTTTGGGATCAGATAGCGCCACAGTGTGGTTTTCGCCATAAGATCCTTGATTTGTTCTTATTTTCACATTTTTGCGACTGGAAGGTCCGACACCCTCACCAAAATATGCCATGTTGTTGAGTTCTATGGTGTATCCTACTTTGTGGTCCCCAAGGGGAAGATCATCTCGTATGCCAAGATAGTCAATAATAGCTTCGTCATTTTGAAATGTGTCAAATTGTGTTGGTCCTTCATAATTCCAGTCAATGAGTTGGTGGTGAACAAGGGGAAGGCCTTTAATGTTTCCGGAGTTTACGGGGTTTGCAGGGCTAAGAGTGAAGATGTGGTTATATTCGGGTATATCGAGGCAATCGTCGAGGTCATCAATGGCACTTTCCTCATCAGTTTCGATCGCAAGCGAATCCAAATTGTCGTCACTAGTAGCACCTTCCGGGACAGGTGTCCTCATCCTATGTGATTTCGACCTAGAACCTTGAAATGAAGACTGTGTGCAATCCTTATGGGTTGTTTCTTGACCAACTCTGAACTTTTTATAAAATTCATCTTCTTCTGTGAGTTCATCTGGCTCTCTGAATGTCTCGGTGAGCTCATAGTCACTAGAGGATTTGTCTGAACCCCATTCCCATTCATTGGAATCTGTGGAATAGCAATCCTCTTGTTGAACTTTGGCAACTTTGATTTGTGATGCCTCTTCTGTCCTTTTAGTGTAGATCTTGGAAGTCAGAAAACCAAGTCCCTTTGAGCGTTCCCTTTTTACAGTCAATTCAGGTTGTAAGGGCTTCATAATGCCTTCTTTGCGTAACCCAAGAGGGTTTTTTCCGTCATACCCGAATTTTTGTAGGATCTTGAAGCCTTTGCCATATTTCTCACAAGGTATATTGATCTGATCTTGTGTGTTCTCTTCAATGTCTTTGTAAAGCATTTTGTATAAATCTTCCTCTTCCAGTTCGCCCCATCTTTGAAAGGTAGTAGGATCCCATTTAAGTACCATGATGGATATTTGCTTGTTAGGATGTGGGCTTCCATATTCTTTTGGAGAGCTCATGACTTGTCGTAAATACATTGTCTGATTTAAAGTGTATTCTCCCATGCCTTTGTCCTGAAATTTGCCTTTAAGTTCACCTTGTTTTGATGTCGAAGGTTTCAATGACTCAGGGTCAATGTATGCCGAAGAAGGAGCAGCCTCACGATTACTGGGAATGATGGTTTTAGTATGTGATCTCAGGTTATTGCAATATATGAACGGATTAGGATCACCGTTAACTGTTACCTCGACTCCATTATGAGGAAACTTAATGCATTGATGATATGTCGATGGGACTGCCCTCATTTCGTGAATCCAAGGACGTCCTAACAATATGTTGTATGTGAGATCCAGATCTAGGACTTGACAAACCACATCCTTTGTGACTGGCCCAATTCTTAGAGGTAAGGTGACTGTGCCCTTGGATGAGTGCTCTTCATCGTCATATGCCTTGATGGTAATTTGATTTGTTGAATTCACAACTTTATCAGAATATCCCAATTGTTTAATGGTGCTCAATGTACAAATGTTTAGACCAGCTCCTCCATCTATCAGGACTCGCTTTATTCGATGTTTGTGTATGAAGGCTTCAACATGTAAAGGTGCATTATGTGGCTGACTTACGGAGGCATCATCGGCTTCTGTGAATGTAAGGGAATGTAGAATGGAAAGGTATCCCACCATGGCTTGAAACTGGTCCACGTTCAGATCAGTAGGAATGGCAGTGTCTCTCAAGATTTTGTCAAGAATAGCTTTATGAGCAGGGGATATGCGTAAGAGCTCAAGGATGGAGATGAGCGCAAGTGTCTTCCCTAACTGTTCTACAAGGTCATACTCAGGCTTGGTTGATGAAGAAGCGGTATTTTTAGTGGAGGCACCTAGCAGAGTAATTTTACCTCGACGAGTTGTAACATGACATTCAGAGGTATGTTCAGAAGAAGATCCAACACCTCTTAGGACAATCTTGGGTCTCTGAGGAGGATTCTCAGGATTTTTGTTCTTGATGGTAATAGTAGAGATATGATTGTCCATCGAGATGTGATTGATAGTTGAATCATAGTTATAGGGTGCTCTAGAATAGTTGGCTTGATCATCTGTGACTTTGGCTTTTCCTTTGTCATGCTTTGGGAATGGTTCCTTAAACATGTCATGTTGGGTGAACTCACAATAATGGTTCCCACTTTTTTGCCACTTTTGACACTGAGATGTACATTTTTAAAATAATCTTCAACTTCCGAGAACTATAACTTTTAAACTATTAAAAATTTGAAGATGATGTAAATTAGTGATTTCTAGCATTTTGTTTGTAGATTCTATATACATTTTTTTCAAATTTTTTTGAAGGATTTTTAAAAAAAATTTCCATCTCCCTCGAAAAGTAGTTTTTTACAACAAACTACATTTTTTAAGACTGATGTGCCTCCCGAAATGCATAACTTTTTTTCTATAAATGATAAAAACTCAATTCTTTCGAATTTTGGTTTGTAACATCAATATCCAGGGCTTGCATTTGGTTTTATAGTGATATGTTCAATATTTTTCATTTTATAAAGTTTTGAAGTCCGACTAGTCATAATTCAAACATAGGTTTACGTTTGAACACATAACTTGTTCTATATAAATCGAAATTCAATTTTATTTTTTTTGTTAGAAAGAAGACATCAATACCAAGGGCATAGATATTTTTCAGAATTTTTTTGAATTAGTTTCTTATTTTTCCCAATGCGTTGAACAGAGAAGTTCATGTTCAGTGAAAAACCAATTTTTAATAAAATTAAAAAATCAAGAACATAATAAATTCAAAATATAACAAAATTATATTCGTTGGAAAGCTTGTTTCGAGTACTACCATCTAATAATTTTGGGTTATCAAGATTATTTCATTCGTGCATTGAACCAGAGCTCTGAAGTCATTAATTCTTGAGAACTCTGAAATATTTTGGGAGAAACTTCTAATTTTTGGGGTTCGAACGAACACGAGTTCGATCGGATTGGGTTCGCTCGAACCAAAAGGGGTTCGAGCGAACCCCCATTCGCTCAAACAAGTGAGCTTGATTTTGGCATGCCCAATGTTCGAGCGAACCCGCCCGATGTTCGAGCGAACCCAACTGAACAGTTTGGTTCGCTCGGACTCCCAGGGGTAGTCCGAGCGAACATTTGTATTTCGCTCGAACACTGGCAAATCCGAAATTCCCACTTTCGCCAAATTCCTTCGTTGGCAAAAGTGGGAACCAGCTTTGTGAATTCACCCTGTTCTTGATTGGATGAATGTCCCTCAATCTCAATATCACCTCTATCAATGAGATCTTGCACAATATTCTTCAGTCGATGACAATTTCCTGTCTTATGACCCTTGCTCTTATGAAATTCACAATACTCATCATCGTTCCACCAATTTGGTTTGACCTTTGGTTCATATGGAGGAAAATCTGGAACTGTGATCACCTTGTTTGCCACAAGCTTTTTGAAGACTGATTCAAGTGGTTCTCCCAATGGGGTGTACTTCCTTCGTGATCTAGAAGTTGCTTGAGTATTCACTTGATTGTTGGTAGAACTTGATCCCGAAAAGATGAATTTGGGTCTCACTGTATTGGCATCAACAACACCATCATTGACTGTGTTCTTGTTTTTATTCCAAAATCTTGGCTTGTCTTTTCCTTTAAAGTCATCTTTGTTTTCCTTGAATATCTTAATGACTCCTTGTTCAATTAGAACCTTTTCTGTTGCTAAGCCTTTTTCAATAACATCCTTGAAGGTAGACAAACAAGCTTTCCTTAGATCATAGCCAATGTCCTTGCTAACGTTTTGAGTGAACATTTCTACCATTTGTTTCTGTGGAATTTCACAAGAACATCTGTTAGCTAGATTTCTCCATCTTTGTAAAAATGATGCGAAAGATTCTCCTTCCTTTTGCTTAGTATTGCACAAAGTAGTGACTGAGATATCTGTTTCTATATTGTAGGAGAAATGCTGAATAAATGCCTCTGCTAAGTCACCCCATGACTTAATACGAGGAGGTAATTGAGAAAACCATTCCATAGCTTGATCGCCTAAGCTCTATGGGAACAACCTCATCAAATATGTTTCTTCTACCGTTACCTCAATGCAGGCTGTGAAAAATTGTCTTATGTGTGCCTTGGGGTCCCCTTTTCCTCTATACTTGTCAAATTTTGGCGTCACAAAGTGTGCAGGAAATGGAGGCATTGGAATGCTCTTATCAAATGGATCAGGACATATGTCTCTCATAATGTATGTTGGTTTTGGTGTACTCATGTCCTCCATTTTCTTTTGTAAATCTCTGATTTGTTGCTCCAAATTGCTCTTAGGTGGAGATCGATTTCTTGTAGCATACCCCATGTTTGAGACACCAATTTGAGGAGGAGCTTGTTGCATGTATGGATGATATTGATCATAGACGTGTTCATATGGAGGAGGTCTATATTGATGCGGCATATAGGGAGCACTTGGTATAGCTTCATGTTGAGGAACCCCATATCTATTTTGTGCATGTATACCATATTCTACAGGCATGTCATGTTCCATTGTGTTGCCCCCAAATTTGACATGAGGTTTCCTTGTGTCCAAATTTTGAGCATGCCTTTGAGTATCCACTTGTTTTGGTGGATCCATAGCTTGAGCATGTGATTGAGCATATCTATCTGCATAAGACTTCCATAATGGTCTACGAAGGTGAGTATCATATGTTTGACCATGTGTATGTGGGACTTCTGGTTTTTGAAGCAAAGTCGATGGTGATTCAGGTACCATATGCGGTCCTCTATTTCCTCCACTATTAGGTCTCCTTTGATCCATGTTGGAGTGAGTTTGTTGTGAGGGTCGATTTTCCATAAGTTGAGACATGTCAAAGTCATGAGGTATTTTAGCTCCACTTTGTGCCATCATGTGTAAGAAGTATTGTCTATCCCTTCTCATTATTTCTTCAACCAATCTATTGAAATGAGGATTCATAATAGATTCTTCTACATCTGCTGATTGTATTGAAAAGTTGTCCACATTGTCATTGTGTGTAGCATTGTTGTTTGTAGTGTCTGCGTTTTCCACATTGGGAATGTTTCTATAAACATCCATGTCCGGCAATGTAGTGTGCTCAGGATTGAAAAATAAATCATTGTCATACTCATAAGAACTCATGTTTGCGGACTCTTGAGCTTCTTTAGCTTTTCTCCTAGATTTTTGAAGATGGGTTTCAACCATGAACTAGGTGTTTGACCAAGATGTGAGAGACTAGATGAAAAATGGAAAGAGTATGGAAGACCAAGAGTTGTATGGAGTCTAAATGAGTTTGAGGTGTACTTGCAATGTCCAAAATGTAAGACCAAGTATGTATGTAGTAGAGTAGGTGTGACTTCCAAAGAGATGATAGTTTCTCTTGATGAGGTAAGCGGACCTTGACTCTAAGTAAGACCAAATGAGACCCAAAGGTAAGAAACCTTGATGAGGGACCACTTAGCAAAGTGTAGTTGTATGTAGTGTGTTGAAAAAGTATGATGAGGACAAGCAAGTGACCTTTTGACTCAAGTTTAGACAATTGTGATTGTAAAATGAGATGTGAAGCAATGATAGACTGTATGAGACCCAAGGACAGGTTGAATGCTAGATGAAACCTGAAAAAAACGACCTAGGAAGCTCAAGTATTCCGAAACTGATTTCCTTTGTTTGCTGGACTGTAAAAATTTTCAATTCTGGACACAGACGCTTCTGTATACTTCACAGACGCGATTACCAGACACAGACGTGTCTCTGTTCGACACAGACGCTTCTAGACACACAGACGCTATTATGCCCTTCACAGACGCGCTTATATTACCCAGACGCGGTTAAAACAGACACAGACGCGTTTCTGTAAACTTCGTGCAATTTTTCCAATCTGTGAAGTTGTTTTTTTGTGACCAAATCCAACTGTTTGACTGTTTTTCATGACAAGAGGACACAATGTTGATGAGGACTCAATGTTTGCAAGTGTTTAGACTTCAAAATAACTCCAAGAAAGTGTGTTGTTTGATTTAAAATGTTTTGCATACACTTGAAGACACAAAAGACACAATGTTTTGTTGTTTGGTCTTGAATGTTTGAATGTTTAACATAAGTCAAGCACAATTCTTATGGCTGGCCAAGACAATAGTTGTTGATCCCACATAGGGTTTTACCCCCGAGGCTACGCTATTCAGAGCGGATACTTAGATGCTTGACCTCACTGGCTCCACCCTCGGCACTCACTTCTCGGGTCAGCCAAGCATCAGTCCCCATGAAAACTCCCCATGGCGAACTTTGTATCTCTACTAAGAACCGTATGTGTGTGGGCCGCTACCAAAGGTCCGACCTCCTGCTTCAACAACTAGAAGGATTTGGGCTTCTCAAACAAAAAGGTGCTAGTAAGGGCATCCGCTCGTGTGGCCATACATGCGGCACTTTCAGCTCTGTAAATACAGAAGGCTCCCAGTCAGTAGAGGTTACGCCCTACAAATGATCAAATAAATTTGATCAAACAGGTTTATGGGGAGACATAGTGTCGGTATGAACTAATCAGCACACGTTATTCATAGTTTTCACCATGAATACATTTGTTTATAGTGGCTTGGAAGAAGATGGCTTTTCTTTTGCTACCACTTGAGTCGTTCTCTTCTCACTAGTAGTCCTAATGACCACACGGGAAGACAGGCCCTCTAAAGATTAAACAAAAAGAGCCTATTGCTCAAGACACAAAAGACAATGATTCAATTTTAGTGCACCAATGGAAGTGTTTGCTAGTCTATGAAAACAAGGCACACAATAAAAATCCAAAAACCCTAGCCAAGGACCTGCAACAAAATTTGTTAGTAGTTTGGGTTGTTTCAAATGATCACCCCTTCCTGCAAGCACACAAGTTAGGTAAATTTTAGAAACCTAAAAGACTTTGTGAAAGAGGGGCCTTCAACAAAAACGTTTTTGCTTCCAAGACAAGCTGCACAAACTTAGTTAGCTAGATCTGAAAGGGTTAGTCCAAAGATAAACCAGATCTGAAACCCTAAGTGCGAAATCCGAAAATTGAATCAAAGAAAATTTGAAAATTTTGAAACAATAAAACACAGACATTGTTACCCTCGACACAGATGCGTCTGTATGACACAGACGCGATTCTGTGATGCACAGACACGGCCAAAAATCACAGACGCCCTTCTCGGACATAGACGCGATCAGAAACAACACAGACGCGCTTATGAAACACAGACGCTCCTGTCTGAGATCTGCAAAATAAAACTTGTCAGAAACACAGACGCGACTCTCGACTCTGCAAACGCTCCTGAAACTCAGAGACGCGATCCGAACGCTCGCAGATGCGGAAATACCTAAAATGTCGTCGAAAAATGTCTGATCTGCAACTTCAAAAACGCAAAATCTACAACAAAAAGGTTAAATGCAAAGGGACAAGAGTCCCACCGGGCGTGCCAAAATGTTTATGGTGAAAATGGATAACAATAATAACAAGATTGAAAGGCTAAATGAATCCAAGCACTAAACCCTAGCCTAACAATCAACAAAGATCCACCATAACATATGAAGATTACCTAAGACAATGCAAATAAAACAAAATCACAAAGATTATACCATCACATGTCCAATAGGGTTTTGATCTCCATTTTTCCTATCTCCATTTATCTTGCTTGATATATTTGCTCTCAGATTTTATATGCACAAGAGCTCAACAAAGAACGAAATGTGGTTGCAAGTAGGATCGTAGTGTAGTCAATTGATCAAGTTGTTAGGGTTTGATAATGAAGAAGGCATCTCCTTAAATAGAAGACACAATATGAAATGGAGGGATAAGATTGATAGGTGTAAAAAGAGAGGTCGGCTAAGATTAGAGGGTAGGTAGAAGAAATAGTAAAATAATGAAAGAGGTAGGTAGTGTATGAATTAAGAGATGAATGACATGTGTCATGTGTAGAAAAAGATAATGAATTAATTAAATAAATAAATATTTATTTAATTAATAGAAGAAGTAGGATAATTAAATAAATAAAAATATTTATTTAATTTAGGAAAGGGATAATTTAAATAAATAAATGTATTTATTTAAATGAGAAATAAGGCTAGAAGAGGATAAATGAATTAATTAAATAAATAAAGATTTATTTAATTAATAGAAGAATTAGGCTTAGATAATTAAAAAAATAAAATATTTATTTAATTAGACATGACAATTTTGGGTGTCTACAACTATAGTTAATGAAACTCCTTTTACACGAATCTTTTCTATGGATAATTTATTTGTCATTAACACAGCTTCAAACATCTCTTGCGACTGTGCTTCGTCATTTGTACCATCCTTGAGTTTTGGATGAGACTAGATGCCAACATTGGAATAAAGCTTTGATTATCTGAGGCAATGGTATACTCTAATTAAGTTTTGATGTCACAAAATGCTAACATTCATAGGAGAAATCACAATTCAACAATAGATGATCAACAAAATCTTCATGGTTATCACAAAGTGCACATCTAAATGGTCACATCCCAACTTAGTTAATTTTTCTCCTATGAGGATCTTGTTAGGGTTTTGGTAGATCTGGAGCAAATACAAATTAACAATTATATGTAGATTTGAACACACAAAGATGAAGAAAAATGCACAACACAAATAACACAGAGATTTAACGTGGTTCACCCAAGATGAGGTACATCCACAAAACACAGTCATCCAATCTTTTCTTATTATCCAGTAAATCAATACAACACGATTACAATGCCTTTTTGCATTCCAACCGCTTATAACATGCAATGTTAGGGCAACATACAAAGTTAGCTAAAATTAGCCCTAACCCTAAAAGAATATTCTTGTAATCTTTTGCCTCATACACGTACAAGAGAAATTTTAGAAGATTTGGTTCCTTTTTCTAGTCAATTTGGAAAAGAGGATAGAAATAAAGCAATATTGAATTCACATGCAATATAGGTGGATTCCACTCTGTTAAATTTAGTTCAAGCATAAACAATTGGAGTCATTAACACAACAAATAATATGCATGATCTAGTAGTTAAGGATGATAGGGAAAAGAAAGCTTCCCTCTTGATAGGTTTGATAAGGGCCCAAACCAAGAAGGAAAAAGGATTAAGAAAAGCTTAAGTTGATAGGGGAGTCACTAGTATAATTAGGTGTGATTAAGATAAATAACATCCATTTTATAATACCCTAAAATGATTGTGCTTTCTTGGAATGCTAAGGCTCTAAGTATCATCCCTCGACAGAAAGGTTGCTTGTGACCTTATCTATGAACATAAGCTAGATATTATTTTATTCAAGAAACAAAATTGTCTTTAGATAATATGACAATGATCTCTTTTATAATTTTTAAGGGAGCTCAATGTGTATATATGTGGGCTCTTGATAATGCTATAAGAATAGATTGTTTATGGGATGCTTATAACATTGCTCTTTCTTGGACCATGTGGAGCATGAACTCAATTTCTTTAGTGGCTTCTAATTTTGACATTGGAGAGATTATATTATTCACTAATATGTATGATCCCTTAGATTTCTCAAGTAAAGTTTTGCTATAGCCCATATCAGATTTAGATGTTCTTAACCTCCTTTCCCTTGAATTTTAGTAGGAGATTTTAATACAGTAGAATATCTAAACAAGAAAAAATGAGGCATTTATCAAATTGAGCCATATTTTAACTTGCTAAGAAAGAATATTTATTTTCTTAATATTGTGGATGTGGTTCTAAGAAATGGAACTTTCACCTAGGTTAATGGGAGAAGTGCAAATGATCCAATTTGAGAAGGCTTGATAGATTTCTAGTTTTTTATTATTAATCGATAATAGTTGAGATTCATTCTCAAAAAACAATGAGTTGGAAGGGGTCCAATCACTAGTTCATGAAATTCTCCTCATTTTGTTCTATCCCACAACACCCTCATTTCAAGTTCCAAGTCATGTGGCTTTAAGACTCAAATTTAATCAAGCACATGGAGAGATAGTGGTTTGAAGGAAAGCCAAGTTTTGGAATTTATTAATTTTGGCTTTCAAGATATTTCAATTTGTTAAATATAATCTCAAGAAATGGAATAAATCTTCTTTTGGTAACATCTTTCAAGATAAATATTTCCTTCAAAAGTAGATGGAGGATCGTTATACTTTCTAGATTAAGGAAGTAGGCTTGTCAAAGGATATTTAATAAGAGGAATTTGTTTTTTCCAAGAAACTTGTACAATGGTTGCTCTAGGAGGAAATTTTTTTTGAAACAAATCCAAGATTGATGGCTTCTATAAGGTGACAAAAAGATATCTTTTTTCATAATTATGTGAAATAAAGGAGAGTGAAAATGTTCTTACTTCCCTTATCTCAAAAAATAGTTAACAAGTATCCTCTTTCCAGGCTATCTCCAAGAAATTTGTTTAGAATTTTTCTTCGTTATTTGCTAAACAAGGTACCCAAGATATAGAAATAGAAAGACTTGTCCTGAATTGCATCCCTTTTTTAGTGATTGAAATCATGAACAAAATTCTTCTAGATAGAATCTCTAGAGATGAATTGAAAGAGTTTTTTTCTAGATGAAGAAAGGTAAGGCTCCCAGGTCTGATGGTTTCCCTATAGATTTCTTTCAATTCTTACATGATATTTTCAAGGATGACTTATTGGAGATGATTAGAAAATCACAAGAAACTAGGAAAATGATAAATGTAATGAATTCTACCTTTATTTCTCTAATCCTCAAGAAAGAGGGAGCATCTTCTTTATATTTATTTTGTCTTATTTCTTTGCACAATGTTACTTACAAGATAATCAACAAGACAATCTTAGAAAGGTTAAAGAAATGCCTGATTTCCCTCATTGTTCTAGATCAAGGGGGGTTTGTGAAAGGTTAGTAGATTCTAGATAGTATTGTTATGGTTGTTGGAGCTATTTATTTTATGTCATCTTCTAAGGAAAAGGTTACATTCATTGAGCTTGACATGTCCAAGACATGATAAGGTTATTTGATCTTTCCTATATAAAATACTATTTTATTTTGGTTTTTTTTAGACTAAATTTAAAATGGGTTATGAGTTGTGTTACTTTAACTTCCTTTTAAGTCATCATTAATAGAATAACTTCTCTTTTTTCTACTTCTAGAGGCCTATGAAAAGGATATTCTTTATCTTCGTGTTCAATTTAATGGAAGAAGGTTTAGGTACATCATTGAGGCTTCATAATAAGGAAACATCTATCTAAGTTTGGTCTTGGGCTCAAAATATTGACTCACATACTCATTTACAATTTGTGGATGAAATTTCCTATCGATGATAGCTAAAATTGATGAAGTAGTTACTTTCATAAGAGTCTTGTACATCTACTTGTCTAATTTAGGTCAAAAAATTAATGAAGATAAATCAAGCATTTCCTTCTTCAACACTTCAGAGGCTATTCAATGTGGGATTATGAATATTCTATATTTTTAGATAGGGAGCCTACTTGTCAATCACCTAGGAATTCCCCTTTGAACTATAATCTTGGCAAGAGCATTGGAAGATGATCTTTGATAAAATTTATATGGAAGTAAGCTATTAGAACTGTAGGCTTTGTAGGATTTGCCTATCTATAGATTTTTTTCTTTAATTTCTCTCAAAAGTTTTCTTAAAGATTTTGATGCTCTATCTAGAAAATTTATTTGGAGAAGAAATATAAACTCTCATAAATGGAGTCTTGTGAGTTATGACTAGGTTTGCATATCTCTGAGAGTAGGAGGTCATGACATCCATCAATATGAGATTGATTGTCAACCCTTGGCAACCAAATATGGTGGTGATATGGTGTAAATGACACACACAATCATGGGATAGGGTTCTTAATTTCAAATAATTGGGAGGGCACCTAATTGAGGAAAATTTCCCTTGAATGGAATCAAGTGGCAAAGATTTTATGATATGGAACACTATTAAGAAAGAAGCTTCACTTATAAAGCAATTTTTCTTTTGGATCATTAATAAAGGTCATAATGCTTTTTTTTTTGGATGATTCTTGGGACAATCATTCTACCATTTTATACTCCCATCCTTACCTACAATCTCTTCATGACATCTTTCTGGAAGAGAGATTGTTAAAAAGTGGTTATTTAATGGTTAATTCTCCTTTGAGGAAGTATTTTTGTAGGTTTGAAGGGAGATAAAGAGATTGCCTAGAGAGGGACCTTCAGAGAAAAGAGATGCTTTAACTTCAAATTTGTCTAATAGATTTTATGTTCTCGATTGGTGTTATAATCCTAAAGGTGAAAACTTAATTGTTCTTGGTTATTTTTCTTTGGATGTGCAAAAGAATGGTTATGTGAAGTTTCCTAAGTGGAAACAAATTTGGAACTATGGTTGACCTAAGTGTAACTTTTTTTATGTGGTTTTTGAGTTAGAATAATTGTCTGACCTCACAGTATATCTATAAAAATATGGAGATGGAGATGGGGGAGAGAGGAAGAAGGGAGAGAGAGGAGAGAAAGTAGGAGGAGAGAGGTTGGAGAGAGAGAGAGAGAGGATGGGAAGAGAGGGTGGGGAAGGGAGAGGAGGGAAAGCTCTAGGTGGGGGATGGGAGAAGAGGGGGAGAGTAGTAGTAGTAGTAGTAGAGAGAGAGAGAGGGGGGGGAGGGGAGAGATGTTGAGAGAGATACATAAAGAGGTGAGAGGAGAGATGTTGAGAGAGAGAGATAAAGAGGTGAGAGGGAGAGGGAGAGAGATTGGGGAAGGGAGAGGAAGGAAAGATCTAGCTAGAGGATGGGAGAGGAGGGGGAGAGTAGGAGAGAGAGGGGGGGAGGAAGAGGGAGAAAGAGAGAGATGGAGAGATATCCTGGGGGATCTAAAGGGTTAGGATGCCAAGAAAATTTGACCTTTATAGAATTTTTTTTGAATAACTCTTTCAATCAAAGGTCATCAGGAATAAACATTTCATTAGGCACACATAATTGGATATGTCCACTACTTGTTTGAGAGAGAGAGAGAGATAGGACTGAGAAAACCCACTTATAATTGGACTTGGTTGAGATTAAGTTATGACATAGATAGAACCTGTGATGAAGGTGGTGCCTAATGCTGCTACAACAACCAGAGACTATGATACAAAATTAACTTCATTAAGAACCCATACTACAAACAAAAAATTAAGTTGAAATGTGATGATTTAGATGTGTGCAAGTTCATGTGAGAGGTCAGGAGGAGAGAGAGAGAGAGAGAGAGAGAGAGAGAGAGAGATTGCTTGGACTAAGAAGACCCACTTACCAGTGGCCTTGGTTACTTAATTTATGACATAGATAGAATCTGTGATGAATTTGGCACCTAATGCTTGAAGCCTATGCAAATAGTTGTCACTTGAAAAAGACACCTCTATTTTATTTACTTCTTCTGATAGTTTTCAAGCTCCAAGAGAATCATACTTTGAGAAGAACAAGTATAATGGTATTGTATGATCCATGGGTTACGATGCTAAGCACAATTGACCTAAGTTATGGAAACTTTTCTAAATAACTCTTGAATTCATACACGTTCTTCCTGTAGAAACTACAACTTGATCTTCTCCAATGGGATAGGAAATTGTAGTCAATGGGGCATCGAGATGTTTTAGTTTGGGAATGTCTATCACTCCAAGTCCACTAACATTTGGTTCCATGTAAGTAGGTGACAGTGCAACAATCCCTTCTACAACCCATAGATTGTATTAGCTTGTGCCACTTGCCCATAGAAGCAAACACAATTTTGGCTTTGCAACTACTTATTATGGATCCAAAAATATACTAACTATAGACTTTGTTAATAGATGTGGAGTAAAAATACCATCAAACACATAGTCCACTCCTAAGAAATATATAAAACTTGATTTGTCAAGGCATGAGTGTATTATGAATACTCTAGTAGACCACAAGGCACTAGGCTTTTCTAGGCCTTCTTCACTTGCTTCTGCTAATATTTTTATAAAGATTGGAAGTATTATGCAAGTTTCAATTGGCATGCACATGACTTCTCCTATCCCTAGCCTACTTGAATTTATATCCTAATTCATCTCAATTGTACAGAAAAGAGGGAATATTAACAAGAAGGTACCTAAACAAATATGATCTCATGTCTCAGGAGAATCCCACATAGTACTCTTCACAAGAGAGGGAAAATCTTCACCTAATGTTGAGGGAATCTAATCAAGTATCCCTTGATTCAACTTGTTGTCCCATAAAATACTTTCCCTTAATGATGCCAATAGATGGAGACCAAATGATTCACTTCCCTCATTCTTCATGTTCTGAAAAGCTATTTCTTGGGACACAAAGACTTCATTCAGTTGGGTATTTTGATTATGGACATCTTCATGAACGAAGAGTCTTTTAATTTTGGACATAAAGAAAATTATTTATGGTTAAATGTGAGCAAGTTGGTCCTTCACCCATTCCACCTTCTTGGGGAGTAAAGAAAGAATTATAACAATCTTGGGAAGCTATGATTTGTATCAAGGTACCATATACTATTTTGAGGACTTCAAAATTTGTCTTGTCAATCCACTTTAGAAACATAAACCCAATTTTGACACTAGTGGCTCCAATGGAGAGAGAGAGAGAGAGAGAGAGAGAGAGAGAGAGAGAGAGAGAGAGAGAGAGAGAGAGAGAGAGAGAGAGAGAGAGAGAGAGAGAGAGAGAGAGAGAGAGAGATGTGGGAGAGAGGAGGGGATATATATATATATAGATTATGCATACATATAAATGAAACATATATACATATATATTCACATATACATACATGTATAACATTAAGTCAAGGTAATGTGTATGGGTTCCTTACACATAAAAACTTGATGGGGTTTTTAATAAATAAAAGTTTGATCGATTTTTTAACAAATAAGAGCCTGATCAAGTTTTTAAAATTAAAACCATAAATATGTTTTTACACATATATGTGAAGGCTTTTAGTTAGATTTGGATGACAAGGTTGAGGCTTGAGAGCCTTATTTCCCTCCTTTTATTTGTTTTCTTCTTTAAATCTGGTTTCTCAACTTCCTTATCATCGGTTTTACGCATTATCAAGTGGGTATTTGTAAAATTACCACCATAATTTCACACATCTTCTAAGATTTCTAACCATATAATTCTTTTTCGATTTGAACAACATTAACATATTAATTTTTAATTTATTTTTCTAGTGTCTCTAGAACTCTCAAAGACATATCTGTACCATCTTTTTAATAAATTTTTAACTACTTGTCCAAATTTGAAACAAATCATATATTAGTGTTCTACACTTCAAAAAAAAAATTATTATTTTGGTGCAAGTTATGTGATGCACACGAACAAGTATCTAATTTTTAGGATGCGTCCACTTCGAAAAAACATTAAATAAATAAATACTCAACAAAAAATACAAAAAAATACACATCTTCTAGTACTCACTCGTAACTATCTTTCTACCAAAGGGATTTTCAAAAAATTAAATGTAACTATAACTTTTTTGGCGCACACACCAGACATTATGTTATGTTTTTCTGAAAAACACAAGAACATTTTTGTGTGTGTGAAATATTTGACCACCTTATCCATTTTTGAAAAACTTTAGTAGTGTGGAAACTAGATTCAAAGTACTACAATTCTTGTTCTTTTGGTATCTTGAAATTTTGAGTGGAAGAGTCTCAAATTGCTCCTCCAAGTTCAGGTTTAGCTAATCTTAAAAAAAATGTGGCAACTTATACCCCCCTTTTTATTCACTATCTTGATGCACTTTCCCACATCTAGGATTTCTATTGGTTCTCCACAATCACCCCATGCTCCTATAGAGAAGAAGAAACCAAGGAAGAAACAAGAAGACAAAAGAGAGAAAATAAAAGTGATCAACATTGATGAAGATGAAGAAGAATAAATGAAGGGCTTTGAGTTGAAAATAAGAGAGAAGAAAACCAAACAAGATGAAGCATAAGGAAGTTCCAAGATGAAAGATGAGGGTCAAGAGAAATTGAAAAGAGAGCCAAAGAAATCAAAGAAGACTCCTTCATACCCTCCAAAGGAAGAGACTTACAAAATAGATGCAATTCTAAATGAAATTGAATGTCATGGAGCTTTGGAAAGAACAATTAAATTGTATTGAGATGTGCCATTATAAAATCAAGAGATTATTGAGAAAGTTATCATAATGTACATGATGAAGTGAAATTTAACTTTAAGTAATATTTCTAATCAACTTTTGGAGTGCCTTACAGATGTTTTGATAGATACAAGAAATGAAGTTGAAAATCTTGATGCAAAGCTAAGAGAACTAGCATTGTTATAGGTTGGATTGACATTATCTAAGGAAGAGAAAAGAAAGTAGTTCAAAGACAAGCACAAGATTTAAGATAAAAACATGGGGTAAATACCCTTATGAGCTTAAGAGAATATAGAGAAGAAATATAGAAGGTAACAAGAGAGATAACAACAAAAAAATTGAAGGAGATGTAGGAGGCAAAAGTAGTAACAAAAGAGTGTACTCCTTTGGGTGACAATGGTCTAGAGGATCTCTCTAATATACAAGATATTGACATATCTATTTTTTATCCTCCATTGATAGAGACTGGTGAGAAAAATGGTTGTGTTGAATTGAGCAAGGTGACTCATCCTTCGAAGAATTCTGACACAGATGGACCAGATGCAAAGAAAATAAATGAGGAGAGTGTCCCTTCTCTAGAAAATGTTGATCAAAATATTATGGAGAACACAAAAAATGTAGAAGAAATTGGTGTAGAAGAGAACGTTGGAGGTGAAGAAGAAAAGGAGAAGACTAATGTAGTGGATGTTGGAAGAGGAGAGAAGAAAGAAGAGAACCAACTTGAGAAGACTCAAGATTCTATAGAGAAAGTGGTTGTGAAATGCGATGGTGAAGGATATTCTAATTCCTTCAAAGACCTATTAGGTCTTCAAATGCAGTTCAAGCCCATGGTTAGTCCACAACTACTACAAATACCAACACAAGGGGGATGCACAGACCTATAACACATCTCCCCTCTTCATAAGTTTCAGTTGGGAGACATCTTGTATGCATCAAGAAGAAAGGATTTATTGCAAGAGCATGTAAAGAAATCAAGCTTGATTGACGATGAGGTGAAGGATAGTCATGAGGGCTTGCTAGAGGTATAAATTGACTCATCCTTAGCCATGGAACATAAGCTAAAGTTACTTATGAATTCATTTAAGGATAATTCAACTCATGTGGAGAAGAAAGTGGAGGATGACGTCCTAAGAAAATTCAATGGCAAGAGAAAGGACAAAGTTTTTGATAGGTGTACTAATGCACATATCTCACTGCAAAAGTGTATATTAAAGAAATTTAAGGATAGTATTGATTGAAGTTGCAATTTTGAACCAATTTTGTTTAAGGTGGATAGAATGAATAAAAACCATAAAAGGCTAGATTGACTCAATAGAGACATATCTTTCAATTGGCTAGTGCATATGACCTTGGGAAGGATAAGGATGGCTCCCTCAGAATGCAAGTAGAAAAAATTCATGTATAACTATCTTTGCTGAAAGAGCAGAGAGACAAAATCAAGAGGTAATTTTGTATGTTGAGAGAAGTGGTGGATCTAAGGTTGGCTTCCTTGTCCAACAGTTTGAGTGAACCAAAATAGACTGAATAGGAAATGAAGGTCTTGGACATTATTGATACAACTGAAGATTTATAATTAGAATTTGAATGTCAACACTAGATTCTCACCTCAGCAAAGGCTTCTTAGGATGCAACTCTGGTTGAGCTCAAGATAAACTATAAGGGCCTCCTACCTTCCAAGAGTGCAACTAAGGCATAGATGAGCTAATTCCATTTTGTTGTACAATCTTGTAGTTTGGATATGCAGTTGAATTTTTTTGTACATAGTATTGGTTTGTTAAGGAATCTCCATTCAAGGGGAAAATTTTGAATTCATGCACATTGTTAGGGGGAGCATGTATAGTGTTGTTTTGGTTGGTGTAAATACTATGCCCTTTGTCTTTGATGTCAAAGGGGAAGAGATTCTATGCAGAGAGATATTAGATTGTATTATATTGGAGAGATATTGGTTAAAGGGGGGAGATTGTAGATATACATATATGGTGTTGCCATCAATGACAAAGGAGAGATTGTTGGCAATATGTGTTGCCAATGAATTCAACCTAATCTTTGACAATATGTGTTGTCATTAAGTTGAATGGAGTATGAATTGTGGTATTTGGTGAATTAAATGATGCATATTCAAGAGCAATTGTGTCAATTCAGATGATGTGTGTTGGTGAGGCATATTTGAGAGCAGTTGTGCCATGATAGATTGGTCAGAGACATAGAAGGCAATTTGAAGATTCATCAAATGGTAGTATATCAATTTGGAGTTATGGTATGTATTGATACATATGATTTGTGATTTGCTTATATGATGTGGTCACTATAGTTGATGTCTGCAAGCTCAAGAAGTCGACTGATGAGGTTTTGGATCAATCTTGTGATTGGTGTTTGAAGAAATATGCTTAAGTGTTGAAACAGTGCATTCTTCCTATGTCTATGGATTGGTATTTTACTTTGCATTTTATCCACATTGCATGCTTTGGGTGTGCAGTTCTGGATTTAACCTAAGGAGTATGTAAGATGTCTCTCTATCATTTTTCATGACAAAACCAATTGTATAGAGAATTTATGTGTGAGTGTTCTCTAGTTAGTAGTTTGTCAATGAAGTTGTTCTAGTTGGTTCACTAAAATGTTCTACATTCTACTATATTGATTGGTTTGGCTATGTATTTTTGGGATGATGATGAGAATGGTACATTGGACCAATGGCATGAATTTCAAGTGTGTTGGTGTATGATATTCATCATGATGTTGATACACAGTCTTTTTGCTTTGCGATGTGTTTGCCAGTTCAATGAATTCCTTTCTCTGCACCAACATTTGATGATTAGTTACTTCTAGGGGATGTTTGTAGAATGATTATAGATGGTCTTCAGTGCCTTCATCTTGGTTGACACTATGTTTTGTGTCTATTCGCTAATAAGAAGACAAATAGATAGCAATTTTGACAATGATGTTGATATTTGAGTCGACTAAGTATGTTCCTTCAATTGTGGTTGATCATAAGCTATTTCATTTGCCTTGAAGGATTTGGTATGACGCATTTGGAGTTTAGAATAAGTTTTTCTTGATCTGCTATCTATTTTTATAGCAATGAATGCCTTTGAGGCTGACCTATGTAGTGTCACACGTTTTATTTATTTGGTCCAGTTGGACTGACCTAGCTAAATTTTGGGGGCATTATAGAGGATATACATAGAAGGACGATTCCTTTTTGAAAATCAAAAAATATTGAAATTTTATTAAGTGCAAAATCAATTAGTGATTCATCAAATATTTATGAAGTGTGTGAAATCTATGTGACATAGTATTTGGGCTACAAAGAGGACTATACTATCAACTTTTTGTCAGATGCTTCTACAACAATTCACATTATGTTTTTCATTGTAGTCTCATTGTATCTTTCCCTAGAGAAGTGATATTTAGTCTACAAGTCAATTGTATCTTGTCCTAAAGTAGTGTGCCTTAGCCTACAAGTTCGTTCAAGGAGCAATGTGCTTCCTTAGTAGTGAGCCAAAAACAAACTATGTAAAAACTTGTTTCATATATTGTGAGTTGATCCTCATCATAGTCTTTCCCTCCTTGGGTTTTCCACATAAAAATCTTGGTGTTCTTGTATGGTGCATGTCGTGTCTCATTCTTTAGCAAATCTAGTTTAGTGGTTTAAATTATAAATGAATGGTTAAGTTTTAGTTTATGTTGATTCACCACCCCCAACCCCCTCCTTCTCGCCTCCCTCCCCCCTCTCCTTAGCATCTAAGTGTGTTCAACATAGACATCAATGACAACAATCTCCATCACCATTTATATTTTCTAGATGTACCTTGGGATCTCAAGTGTGATATATTAGTGATGTTTACAAAATTTAGCTTTTATAAGAATCAAAGGTACTTCACGACAATCAATTTTCTATTGTAAATATTGAATACACTCATCATAAAGATTTGTAATGTCTTACAAATTTATGTTTCCTTACTATTATAAGGTAGTCAATTGCATTTACATAAAATAAAGAATTAGATCTTTGCACAATTGATGTGAATTGAATATCCTATTATAGAAGTTTGACATGAAACAAAAACAAAAAATCAAGATTCTCAATGCAATTGTAATTAGGGATCATTAAACAAGCATTAGATGTGGCATATAGAATTTAGTCTTCCATAGTATTTTCTATTTATTTCTTAGGTATGCAACTAAAGCAAAATTATTCAATTTATATTTAATCAAATGGATTTTAATCTTTGTAGTCATTTGTTAGGTTTTTTGCATGTGAATATGGTAGTCAATTTAACCAAATTAAGAATATGATTGTAACATTCTTTTTAATCCAGTAGATATCTCCCATTGTCTTCCTTTAAAATTTTCATAGCCATGGTCCTTTTGAATTCCTCTTGTTTTAAATCTATCGTTACTCCAAACACTTATGAAATGCTCTGATTAGTTTCCCTAAAATTATAATGCAATATAAATTGTGATTTTTTTTTCACATATACATATACTATAATCTTAAATCTAATATCAATGTATAAACCTCTTATGCGATTTTTTCAAGTGTCATGCATATCACGTCATTACAATATGAGCTCAATTGTAAATTTATTTTATTTCATCATATATAAATTATAATAATTTGTTTCTTATTACTAGTACTTGCCATTAGGCTAGTACTATTGTAATCGATTGTCATTGTTTCTTGTTAATTCATTATTATTCAATTATTTCTCCACCAATTAGAACTATGAATTTTTTGTTTTGATGTATGTTTTTAATTTTTATAAAGTTAAGATGTATAATTTTTTTCTAAAGTATAAAAATTATTTTTCTCCAATCTAATTGGCTTGGAAAATTTACATCTTATTAGTGGATTTTTGGGATCCGCTATCCGAATGAAATTTTTTAAGCAATTTTTTAGATACGATAAAATAATATTTAACATGTTTAAATTTTCTTATCAAATTTATTTTACACAGCCACCAAACAAATATTTAATAAATTCTAAAACTTTTAAAACTTTATATAAATAAATAAACATATGTATAATATAAAAAACATAAATGAATAATATAGTACTAAGATTTATAATAATTAATTAATAAATAACAACATAATAATAAACATATAAAATTTTATACAATAATATTATAATATAATTATAATAATTAAAATGCAATATTATAAGAATCCCAATGTTTATCTATATGACTCTATCCCTAATTTAATCTTAAACCTAATAAATAAAATTATTCATGAAGTTAGGTTTGTAATTTAATATCATATCACTTATAAGTGAAATAGAATTAGACAATATTATAATATATCTTATTATTTCTAATGCAATCTCATTTTCTAAAATCAAAATTAAAATCAAATTAAAATACATATAATTTTAACCAACAATACATATATTTCTAAGTTGCAATTATAATTCAAATGAGATTGATTATTTTTATTTTTAAATTATATAAATCAAATCAATTAATTCAAACAACCAAATACAATTACATAAAACTAAAATCTTATATACTTATCTTATTACATTTATTACTTTATATATTGAAACTTTTGTTAGACATCTCACCAAACAAAAGGATATGAAACAACATTAGAAATATGTATTCAAAATGAAACAAAATCTACAAGCAATATATAAAATTACATCAAGAATATAGAATTTAATCTGAATTGTTTGAGTTTACATCAAGAATATAGAATTTTTTTTCTGAAATGGTTGAATTGACATAGACAAAAGATAATACAATTAATTCAAACAAAATAACTATACAAAATACAAAATGAAAAATGATAAGAATAATTGTGAGCCTTCCTCTCCAATTTTCTACTGGTCTAGCATCTTTCATTTTCTTGGAGTATTCCTCCCCGTTTGTTTTATCCATCTTCTAATTTTTCATTCACATATATATATACAGGTCTTGTGAAAACAAATCAATGAAAAGTCCATGTTATCATAAAACATTTCTTTGACAGATACCTCAACAATGTTTATAAGCAGTGATCTGGCATCTAATTTTACAAAGCCAACAGCATGGTCCAGATGCAAGCCTATTTTTCAGATTGCTTCATTGAGTATCACCAATAATCTCCACAAGAACATTGTCCCTGTTTAAAATAATGGAAACGGCTCGCATCTCTCACAATAATTTCTCTTGCAACAATCTTGGAGATAAATTTTGTTGCAGTGTGACAATCAACACATACTCGAAGGTTTTTAACAATTCTAATAGTTGTTCCAAAAGATGTAATCAACAAACCAAATGCAATTGCCAATTTTTCACTATGATGACAGAGAAATAACTCTTTTTCCTCCTCTTCCACAGCATTAAGTAAACGTTTTGAATCTGGAAAATAACCTGCTGCCTTCATCTCCCCAGCCAATTTCTCCAACTTTGCATAAATCTCCTTTGTCTGTGGATGTGATCTATCTCCCACACAAAAAGCATGTACCATATTATGACTTTCAATCCAACTACATCCAGGGATCTTTTTAATTCCTCTATCTTTCATCAATCTCCTTACCATTTGAGCTTCATCCCACCTGCCCACTTCTGCGTAGATGTTTGAAAGAATAACATAAGTTGCAGCACTTCTAGGATCCAAATCAAAAAGCAGCATTGCTGTAAATACTCCTAAACCTATATTCATATGTGATCTACAGGCACCAAGAAAACACATCCACACAACCACCACAGATTTAACAGGCATCTTAATGATAAAATTTAGGGTGTCCTCAAGATAGCCAGCACGGGCAAGAAGGTCAACCATGCATACATAATGATCAACTGTAGGTGTAATGCAGTAAAGGTTACTCATGTGATTGAAGTATGCACAGCCCTCATCCACTAAACCTGCATGACTGCATGCACATAGAACACAAGCAAAGCTTACAATGTTAGGATTTATTCCAGAGTGCTGCATTGATTCAAACATTTTAAAAGCATCCTTGTAAAATCCATTTTGTGCATATCCTGCAATCATTGCATTCCACGAGATGACGTCTCTTTCTGGCATTCTATCAAACAGTGCATGTGCCTTGTCTATGCTTCCACATTTTGCATACATGTCTACCAAAGCAGTTGCAACTATAACATCTGACAGAATTCTTCTATCCTTTATGTTTTGATGAATATACATACCCTGTTCCAGTGCTCCTATTTTGGCACAGGCGGGGAGGATGCTGGCAAAAGTTGTGGAGTCTGGCTCTACACCTGCCAATTGCATTTGCTTGAAAGTTTCTAAAGCCTTTTCAACAAATCCATTTTGTGCATACCCTGCAATCATTGCAGTCCATGAGATCACATCTCTTTGTGGCATCGTATCAAACAATTCACGTGCCTTGTCCATGTTTCCACATTTTGCATACATGTCAAGCAGGGCATTTGCTAGTACAATACCTAACAAAATTCCTCTATCCGTTATGCTTTGATGGATGTCCATACCCAGTTCCAAAGCTCCCATTTTTGCACAGGCAGGGAGGATGCTGGCAAAGGTTGTGGAATTTGGCTTTATGCCTGCCAATTTCATTTGCTTGAAAGTGTCTAAAGCCTTTTCGACAAATCCATTTTGTGCATATCCAGCAATCATTGCAGTCCACGAGACAACATTTCTTTCAGGCATTCTATCAAACAGTTCACGTGCCTTGTTTATGCTTCCACATTTAGCATACATGTCTACCAGGGCAGTTGCAACTACAACATCTGACAAAATTCCTCTATCCTTTATGCTTCGATGAATGTCCATACCCTGTTCCAAATCTCCCATTTTAGCACAGGCAGGGAGGATAGTAGCAATGGTCATGAAATTTGGCTTTACACCTGCCGATTGCATTTGCTTGAAAGTTTCTAAAGCCTTCTCAACAAATCCATTTTGTGCATATCCGGCAATCATTGCAGTCCAGGAAACCACATTTCTTTGAGGCAATCCGTCAAATAGTTCCCGTGCCTTGTCTATGCTTCCACATTTTGCATACATGTCTAACAGAGCAGTTGCAACTACATCTGACAAAATTCCTCTATCTTTTATGCTTTGATGGATGTCCATACCCTGTTCCAAAGCTCCCATTTTGGCACAGGCTGGGAGTACGCTGGCAAACGTAACCTGATCGGGTTGGAAACCGGTTTGTTGCATATGATGAAACAATGTAATTGCCTCTTGCGGATACCCATGTCTTCTGTATGCTGCAATAATCGTATTCCATGAGACACTATCTCGTTCTCTCATGCGGTCAAAGATTTTTCTAGCATCCACCAAACTTCCGCACTTGCCATACAAGTAAATAAGCTTATTACGAAAAGTTAAGCGTGTAGCGAAGGCAAATCGCCTATGAGCGATGAAAGAGTGGACTTTTTTTTCTTGTGAAAGCGCGTTCTTGACAATAGAGGTCTGCAAAAATGTAGAATTGCCTACAGGCGGTTTGTGTATAGTCAGCAGAATGTGCAGCGCCTCCCTCAACATAATGCTGTAAGATTTAGATGGGTAGTGAATGACAAGGGCATTTTATGACTGTAAGTGGTGTAGGGTTTTTCAGTCTACGCCTACCATAATGGCATTGCCAGTGGTAAGCCTGGAGCGTCCCTTGATGCAGATATGATAGCTGACAATCAAACTTTTCAACTTCATTTTATTTTTGAAGGTGGTCATACACAATTTTGTGCTATATCTTCTTTCATAGAACGAAGCTGAATCGCAAATGAAGAAAAATAATAGCAGTTCAAAAAATCTATGAAGAAAAAGGAACTTAAGAAATGCAATGGTCAGTGCCAAAGACATCAAACCACTACTAACAAAACGGGGAGTCATATTGGGAATAGTGTCAGCTGTTCTGAAATAAAATATTTTATTTTCAATTTCAACTAAAACATAATTATTCAGTCATTTAATGTTATTAATAAATGTTGAATTTATGAAAGAGATAAATGTTTGGCCACAAATACATGAGTTACTAAATGCACACAAATAAGTGAATTTGATATTCAAAACTATGTACAATGAATTTAACTCTTGTCCATTAGTCATTTATGTTTGCAATAAGCATCTTTCTTTGTTTTTCTTAATCTTCATTCATAGTTATGTGGATATTTCACATTCTATAATTAGGATACCAATTGCTATAGCTAAACACTACCATGATGTTTGTGTTGTGGTAGAGATGCGTGGAAATGTAATTATGGGATCATTATATTGTAGAGATCATAAATCTAGATATCACATATTAGTTCTAGCACTTCTTGGTTATGGTATCAAAGTCAACATACAGTCATAAAGTCATTATTAGAAAATCTATCCATTTCTAGTAAAAAGAATTGAAAAAGTTATTTTGATATTAAGAGTTTCTTATCTGTTTACCTATTGATCATTATTAAGCCATAATATTTAGGTTTATTAATCTCTCTTGCAAAACCCTTGTAAGTGTCCTAGATTGTCCCTACTACTCACTCTTCAATGAAATAGCTGAGTTCTAAAGATTTGTTGCACAAGATGGTGTTGAACATATCAACAAGGCTACCATGGAAGACATGTTCAAGCTACCACTTGTACGACCTACAACAAATGATTTGTTGATAGAAGAACTTCTTGAAATAGGGATACAATTGAAAGACAAGTAAGTACATACAAACCTCCTCAGTTGAAAGTAAAATCTGTGTATAAAAAGAGTACATTGAATCCCAATCCATTAAAGAACTTTATTACCAGGTCTACATTAAGCACTTTGTTGTTCCTAGAATGAAAGCAATTGAGTTAACTTTAGAATATGACCCCCAACAAACTTTCCAGACCAAAATGTTATCCGCATTCCCTCCTGAAGAGATTGAATATATTAGGAGACACAAGGATGTTAATTTTGTGCATTTTGGTGCTATTCAAGTCACAAAAGGGTCATGTATTCCTGAAAATTTAGACTTGTATCATATCTTGCACTCTATGACTATCATCAAGTTGACTATAATAATGCTTGTCAATTTTCTAGTCTATCTAGATTGACCAAAAACTCTATGTGTTTTACCCTTTCCCAAAATCTTATTGTTCATGCAAGAGACAACACTCATGCAAAAGTCAAGTATGGTTCTTTAAATTGTCCAAATACAATGATGAATACCAATAATCCTTACATCCTAGATAACAGGCCTTATGTTAGAACTCTTAACGGAGAATTTTAACTCCAAAAAGGTTACATAAATACAAGAGAGATACTAATGGAGGCTTAATTGGATGTAGCATGTTGCACCATAGTTGTTAGAGTATACTAAGCTAGTACATAATGTTTCTTAAAGCCACATTAGTATTTTACCTAATCTACCAAAACTAACTATAGTAATCCTTTTGAGGATTCATTTCATAGTGTTAGATCTTCATTTAGTTCCACTTCTTGTTGGAGAAAAGAATAGTTATTTCTTCAGGTAGATGAATATCCCATCAACAAAGGACAAGACCCTTTCTAGAATATAACAAATTCTACTCCAACAAAAGATCATGGGGGCTTCACTTAGTGAACCTGGGTTATATCACATGTGTTCATAGCATACTATAGAATCCCCCTATTTTCAAAAAATATTGCCCTTGACTCTATTTTTGTCACCCCCTCCCAATACATAGCTTGAATTAAAAGCCCCCCTAAATTCACCAGCTATTGTATTTTTTCATATCTCGAATTAAACCCCCCAATATGAATGCACGTGATATAATATTGCCTAGTTAACTTGAAGCCCCCATGAAAAATATAAGGGAAAGAAGATCGTTAAAGATCATCTATTCTATATCATGGTTTATACTTTACCAAGAGAAGAAACTCTTGAATGGTATAAGGAACAAAAAGTATCCTATTTCAATAATGGAAGATGGCCTCCTATAAGAGGAAGTTTTAAGTTAGAACATGAGATAGTTTCCCTATTCCAAGACACTTTCCATCCCAACACAGCTGGAGAGAAAAAGCCATCTAATGAATTCAAACAAATAAATTATATTTCAAGGTTCTATGAGCATCTACAACATGATATAGATGATTTTTGTACAAAAAAATTATCTTTGAAAGATTCAGTTGTTGTTATCCATAACAATGTATAGAAGATTGGCAATATTGTTGTAGCAAAACATAATAGTTTGAAGTACACCAAGTTGTCTTTAGGACAACTCAAAACTTAGTTTGAACAAATATTAAATAATTTACAAAAATCTAGAGATGATATTCAAACCGTACCCAACTATGTCTAGCCATCTAAACTGCAACATACCTTTGTCATCAGTACATTTGATAGAATAGATAAATCTTTGAATGAGTTATCAACATCATTTAACGATTGTCTTGTTAATCGGGATTAAAAGCCCAAATGCATAGCTCTTGTCATCCTTAAATTTCCACAATCATGTGAAAAGAGGGCCAATAAATCTATTGATTTCCTTATGATGATGAGAACTACCTATTCCATATAGCCCTAGTATCTTGCCATTGATAATGTTGAAGACCCCTATCAACTACTACAATCTTGGATCAAGACTTTTGTCATTATAGGTGCCTTAACAAGCACCAATCCTAAAAATACTTGTGAATATTATATGTTGGGAATTGTTCAAGTTTGGTGAACAAATAAAACTAATGCCCAGAAGGACACCAAAGATTATAAAAAAATCATCATACAAACAACAACATATCCACCAACATGTCAACAACACCAACAACGGATACAACTTACTCCTATTAATTATATATTAGTGTAATGGGTGAAAATTAGGGTTTCACCATAAAATGTAATAAAACCACTGTTTTTTTTAATTAACTATTACATTGAAAGAGGGATGGACCTAATAGATCTAGGCTTGATCCCTCTAGGTAAAAAGCTCTAAAATATTGATTAGGTTCCACTTCTACTAAGGTTTTGATTCCCTCTTTCTAAGTTGAATTGTGAAAATCTTGAAATTAGAGAAAATGGTGAATATTGAAGAGATTGTGTATAAACAGTGAGCTATAGTGGTCGTACGGAGACACCAACCTAGATTTGGACAAAAGATGAAGATTCAAATCTACTCCTCGAAATTCAGTTGAAATGGTCAAGACCGTGGTGGTGGCCACCCTAGTCCTAATTTTTTGTCGCCAAAAGGGGAACCTATTCGTCTCTATGAATCCTATCGTTCCTTCAAAATGCAACTTTGTACCTGTTCGTGCACACAGTGAAAAAGGGGGAAATTGTTGGGAATAGGGGTTTGCCTAAGTCAAACCCCGGCTTAGGAATTAACCTTGAATGAAATGATGCAAATACTGAAATAAATACTAGAAAGATATATCTCATATTTGCAATTGTTGACAATGATGCTTTGTTCTTTGAGTGTAATCACATATGTTGTATGAAATGGTATGGACATGACAAAACCCTAATCACAAACACATGCTTGCATATGAATGATGTAATTTTTATCCGTAATGGTTGAATGATGAATATGCAGCCTTCAAGATCTCTAAAAATGCTTGATAATAAATTCTTTGTGGATGCAAGAGTGCTAGGAATTGATTTCTTGATGTCCTAGATGAAATTAGGTTGATCAAATGTTTTTATATATGAGTGTCTAGGTAAATTACTGATTAGACCAACCTCCAATGGTCATGTGGAGCCATGGGGATCAATTCTTGCGCTCGAATATATGACTCCTACCCCAAGACTCCTACCCCAATTCAAATTTGGGCCCCATTGAGAGTTGGGTGCCAAGGTCCTTCTACAAAGAGGACCAAGATAAGGCTCAAGAGGGGGATACCTCACCAAGGGACCCACCAATGGGTGTTCGTGGCATCAAAATTAGAGAATAGGCACAAAACATGCCTAGACAAGTGATGAGGATAAGACATGCTAAAGTAGGGGCACAAACATGAGGTGTAAATTGGTCTAGTGACAATTTATGACACTACATTTAGCCCCCATTTTAATGGGAGTGTGAGCCTATACCAATACTCACGGTAAAGGAGATGAAGATATGAAAGAGAGGAGCAATTAGGAGCACAATCACAAGGAGTATAAGACATCACTAATTTTGAGAAACCAATCTCCCAATCTTAGGATCTTAACTCACTCAAACGCATGCAAGGGCACACAAAATGAGACAAAAAGGAAAACAAAGACAAAATGATAGAAATACACACAACACAAAAGCTAAAACCCAAAAACATGACCTCAAGTCAACTAGCCAAAGATACCTCGATATTAAAATGTCTCAACCATTAATATCATTCTTCAAAAATGTCATCTCAAGAACACAAGTGATCACATAAAAAGAGAAAGAGCATGCATCATCCATGAACTACAAATATCAAAGCTATGAGCTTGTGAGAAGAAAGGGAGAAGCATGGATACACATTCTCAATGTGTTTTTCTAGGTGATCCATGAGAAGAAGAAAGAGAGAGAGAGAAGGCACGAATACACTTTCTAGTTGTGTTTTTCTAAGTGATCCATGTTGAGGAGGAAAGTAGGAATATTCTAGTTGTGTTTTGCTAGTTCCACTCATCTTGTCAAGTGTGTACAAGTGGTATCTAGTTTCAGGTGTTAAGCATCCCATATAAGAGTTTGTTTTCTCTAGTTTCAAACATGAAACAACTTGTGTAAGACATGAAATGAAAATGCAAATGTGTGTCTTGTATCAAGAACATCTCATGTAAGAGTTTGTTTTCTCTGGTTTCAGGAATGTGTAACCCCATGTAAGACAGATATATGCTTGATTTTGAGGACATCTCGTGTAAGATTTTTTTTTCTCTGGTTTCAAGAATGTGCACCCATATACAACATATATAAATGTTGTGTCTGATTTCAGGCATGAAGCATATCATGTAAGAGTTTTTTTTCTCTAGTTTCGAGAATGAACACCCTATTTAAGACATTGGAAAAATATAATAAAAATATAGTACAAAGAGGGTGATATGTATGCCCCCCATTAATATGTCAACATAGGTATATGTTGATGTCTTAAGGAAGCTAGAAACAAGGATACCCACCTTCAACACCAAGGAGATATCCTTTTTGGCAACAATGTTCATAAATCCAAGCTAAAGAGGCAATACTCTTATAAGCAAGAATAAGATAATTGAAAAAGAGACATCTTGCAACAAGTGTAAAGGAAATCCTTGGAGGAGAAGAGATGTTTTCTAAAAATAAATCTACCTCCAAGAGGAGAACAATAATGCCTACCTTCCTCCTATTGCTAGGTGAAAGGGATTCTTGATGAAGGATGACACACCTTTGACCAAAAGTGAAGGGTTTGTTTATAATAGATATGCATTTCCAAGTGTAAAAGAGGTTGTAGTCAAGGATACACACCTCTTGCATGAGAGAGAATCCTTGAGAAAACAAAAACTTCACACAAGGAATGACATTAAATCATAAGCAAACACCGCTCAACAAAGGAAATGTGGATCCTTATAAAGCATAGAAAAGATCAATGCCCCCAAGTGAAAGGACAATGATAAGAATTACACAACCTCTAAGGAGGGATTATACATAAGAAAATGCACAATGTACTTACATGAATGAATATTAAATGCAAGAAAGACATCAAGGTATATAAAATGATACTCTAAAGAAGAGGTAATATTCAAAGAGAGAAGGAAAGAATTAGATGAAGGATCACAAACTCCCCCAAGGAGAGATTAATCATAAGACATACCATTCCATGCAAGAAAGGACATGAAAGTATGATAGACGCATCCCCTAAAGGGAATAGTGAAACTTTGGGATAGAGAGTTCAAGAAATAGGATAACATCCTTGCCGCCCAAGTATAGCAACAAGAATGAATTATGTTGCAGCCCCAAGATGTTTGTAATAAAAAAAGCATCACTTCTTATGACAAAGAGCCCCCAATAGACTCAACTAATAGTGTCATAGGGTGATAAGCAACATGAAGGGTGAATGGAGTGCTAAGGCACTACCTCTTCACCAAGGAAGAGTGCAAGATCAATTGTAAGAGCTATGCGATCTCTATTATATTATTCCTGAACAAATGTTTTAAATGCTTTACAATTTCCAAGAAAATGAGAATAACTATGATAAAAAAGACAATGTGGATCACCTCCTTATGCTTATAATTGTAATTAAGTCTAATGAAAGGAAAAACAACATTCTTATCACACTTCAATCCCAAAAAGATTATGGTAGCTATTTTTTCTTGATCATCAATGGGATTAGATCTTGTCTCTTGAGATGTAGGACATCTATTATTTTAATAGTTCCATTATCAACTAGTTATTGCATGCTTTTTTTAAAATCTAAACAATCATTGCCATGATGGTCATGAGTTTTATGATATGAACAAAAAGGAGTGTTTGAAGAATAAGCACCCTTAGATGGACGATAAGTTCTACATATTGCAAGATACTCCTTCAATTTTTGAATTATAAGGAGATCATCCATGGGTGAATGATGAGGATGTCCTAGACCTTCAGTACTAGTTTGTGTAGGAGGGTTTATAGGGACTTTGATTCCTTGTTCAAATTTTCCAAGTTCTTGTCCTCTAAAACCTTGTTTTGTTATTATGTTATAGCCAATCCTATAAGAATGTTTTAATTGAGAAGAAGGGGTATTATAATGATTTTTTTTTTAAATGTGTAGTGTACGTGTATCTAGAAGAGACAAAGGGAAAAGTAGATGAAGAAGGAATGTCCTTTTTAGGGAGATTCTCCTTTCTATCATCATGCATATCCTCTTTGATAGGTTGGGAAGGAAGATCTTTATAATCTAAGGCCTCATATTTACTTAATGTTATGTGGGGAGATAGATCATGAATGAAATGCATAGCATCATCTTCTCTACAAATGTTTTGATGGTTACGATATGCTCTACAAGAATAAGGGGCATCTAGAGATATTGAAACACCAATATTTTGACCGTGTCCTCCTTATGGTAGGGTATGTGTATGAGAAGAAGATGGTGCCATGTTGCTCTTCATTGCTTGCTCTCAAACAGAGAGATCATTGATAGGAGTATTAGATCTTTTTTCATTCACATTAGATACCCTAGGAGAGGTACAAGTATTGGATTTTTCGTTAGCATCTCTAGGATTGTGATCTACAAAAGTTTTTATGTGATCTACATATGTAATGCACTCTCCTAAAAATATCACCATAAAACAACATGCATCATGGATAAAGCTTTGAGATTGAATTGATTAATAGGAAGTGATGCTCTACAAAAAGGGATGTTAGAAAAACCTATGGTGAGGCAACACACATGCGAAAAACACAAGAAACAAAGAGAGTTAGTGTTAATCAACCAAAGACTATTCTAAGCAGGCATACCAAGAAAGACACTACACAATAAAGAGAAAGCTTAATGAATCTAAGAAATGCAATTACACATCTCCATATTCTTTCTACCATGTTGGTAGATTCTCCTTCCTTGTTCCTCTCCTCTCCAAGTTCCAAATAAGTGTAGCTGTCAGTAGCCTTTTGCACTATGGATGCCTTATGGAGGTTCAAGATGAAAAATGATTAATCTATGCTATGCAAATGTTAATTTTAGACCAAAAGAGTGAATGTAAATAGTTATACTAAAATGCTCTCTATCTAAAAATGACTATAATCGAAATGCATACAAGTTTTCAGGATCTAGATATTGAAGAAATGAGCTCTATTTATAGGTAAAATGGAGCAATGGATAGTTGAGATTGAGTAATCTCAACAAGGGTCAAGATTGAATGGTTTATGATCCATGTGAGGACTTTCAACCCAATCCCAGGATGACAAGTTTCAACATGAGAGGGGTTGAGGGGAGAGGGAAGAAGCATTAAATGCTTGATATGACCTAAGGGTTAACTTAGGGGGTAAGGTTAAGGTTGGGTTAGAGTCATCCATTGGATAAAGCTTTTATCCAAAGGGTAAACTCTTGTGCAAGGTTTAATTAACAACCAAGGGTAAAGATGAAGGTTGAGTTAGGCAAAAAGTCTCTAACCATGTGGGTGAGTTGAGTTAACCATTAATGGCCATGTAAGAGCCATAAGTGGTTTGGAAGACTTTAGAGGTTAAATTGTTGAACACATAAAGCATTGAATGTTTTTCAAAGACTTTGGAGTCTTTGAGAAGTGACTCCAAGTTGCTTAGGAATGTGACAATAATTAGGGGATGGATTAGGATAATTAGGAAGGGGTTAGAAGAATATAGAAGGGGTTTAAGATTACAAGTGGGTTTGGTGGATGAGGGAAAATAGGATTTTTATTAAAATAAAATTCATTTATTTCAACAAATGGGTGCAAGTTGCATTTTTAGGAGAATGCAAGTTGGGGTTTTTTAATGATTTAAATAAATGTTTTATTTAGTTTATTTAAAAGAGGAAAGGAGGGTTAAATGAAATAAATAGGATTTTATTCATTTAATTGATTGTGGATTTAGTTTAATGAATTAATTAAATGTTAATTTAATTAACTGATGGCTAGTGGGTTTTTTAATCAAACAAATATCAAATATTCATTTAATTAAACTGGACAGATTTATGTGACTACAGGAAGTAACTTGGAAATTCTAAAAATGCAATATGCCAAAATGCTATGAATGAAAAGAAGCAATGTGAAGTGAAATAAACCATTATCCAACACATGATTATGATAAATATAAGTGAAAATCAATGTAATCATATGAAAAATAGCAAATAAATCAAATGTATTAAGTGTCATTATGAATGTCTAATATCAAATCTATAAATAAAAGTTACAAATTATGCAATCCACAAATCAAATTATCCAAAATATATTAGGGTTTATATGAATTTAGCCTCTAAATTTATGTAATTTGATTAAAAATATAATCTATGAGTGAAAATATGAAAATTAAAATACTCACAAATCATATCTAAGAACACAAATCAGAAATAAGGGTGTAAGGAGTCAGGTTCACCAAAATGTAATGGGTGAAAATTAGGGTTTCACCATAAAATATAATACAACCACTAATCTTTCTTAATTAACCATTACATTGAAAGAGAGATGGACCCAATAGATCTAGGCTTGATCCCTCTAAGGAAAAAGCTCAGAAATACTTATGAGTTCCACTTCTATTAGGGTTTTGATTCCCTCTTTCTAAGTTGAATTGTGAAAATGTTGAAATTAGGGTAAATGGGCGAATATTGAAGAGATCGGGCATAAATAGTAAGCTACAGTCATCGTAGAGAGACATCGACGTGGATCTAGACAAAAGATGAAGATGAAGATCTGCTTCCCAAAATTTGGCCTAAATTGTCAGGACCGTGGTGATGGTCACCCTGATCCTCCTAGTTTTTTGTCATCAAAAGGGGAACTTGTTCGTCTCTATGAATCTTGTCGTTCCTCCAAAACATGACTTTGTACCTATTCCTACACATTGTGAAAAAGGGCAAAATTATTGGGAATAAGGGTTTGCCTAAGTCAAGGGTTTGCCTAAGTCAAACCCTGGTTTAGGAATTAACCTTGAATGAAATAATACAAATGTTGAAATAAATACTAGAAAGATATACCTCATATTTGCAATTGTTGATGATGATTCTTTGTTCTTTGAATGTAATCACATATGTTGTATGAAATGGCATGGACATGACAAAACCCTAATCACACACACATGCTTGCATATGAATGATGTAATTTTGATCCACAATGGTTAAATGATGAATAAGAAGCCTTGAAGATCTTTGAAAAATGCTTGATAACGAATGCTTCATGGATGCAAGAATGCTAGGAATTGATTGCCTGGATTCTTAGATGAAATTAGGTTAAATATCTTTATATATGGGTGTCTAGGTAAATTGTTGATTATGTCGACCTCCAATGATCATGCGAAGCCATGAGGATTAATTCTCACTGGGGAAATATGACTCTTGCCCCAATTCAAATTTGGGCCCCATTGAGAGGGACCATGGTACTAAAGATAATGATCAAGGGGGGATACCTCACTAGGGGACCTACTTATGGGTGTTCATATGTGGCATCAAAACTGGAGAATAGGCACAAAACAGACCTAGACAAGTGATGAGGATATGGCATGCTAATGTAGGGGCATGAACATGAGGTGTAAATTAGATCGGTGATAATTTAAGACGCTACAATTAGAATTATTGATAGATGAGTTTTGCCCAGAGACTATTTGCAAAAAATAAAGACTAATAAAAGATATTCTACAAATGAAATGTTGCAACTTAAATTTAAATATTCTAAATCTTTTAAGAAACCTTTATATCAACTAAAGAATCAAAACAATATTGAGATGGAAAAAACTAAGTATCTTGAAGGACTTCCATATAATATTGTTGATAGGGTTCTCCAATAATTGGATCTCAGAAACATCACTTTGAAGGAATGCCCCATCTCTAATTTAATCTATTTTTCTAGAGAACAAATTCTTAGATTTATTGATGATTGTAAATATTGGCAAAAGTTCACCAAGCATGAAGCACAGTGTATTGCCCGAACTTTTATTGATACAAATGGTTGTAATCCATTTACTAAAATATAGCACAAAAAATACAAGAAGCGTAAGAGAAGTAAGGTCAAATTCCAACATCACAGTTTTCTATAGAAACAATCTTATGCATCAAAAAGTAAATACCTTTGCAATCAATTTCATTTGCAACTTCAAAGAAATCAAATCATATGTTACATTTGCAACAAGCCTAGTCACAAAGCTCTTAATTGTTCCTGCAAGAACGAGGTTTTTAATGAAACCTATGCCAATCCCTCTATAATAGTATGGTAGAATTTTATTGAAGAAGAAGAAGAAGATATTTATCTTCACGATATCATTTATGAACTTGTTATAGAAGAATTTGAAGAACCCAATTATGAAGATGAAGCAACACTTGAAAATCTTGCAAAAATACTACACGAAATAGAGTGACAGTTGGAAGAAGAAGATTCTAATGAATATCCTACTGTCATGATGTACCAAACAAGAAGAGGTAGAGGACATAGACAACACAATTTCTAGTTTAAACAACCAAGGCCACCATTTCAATCACATCAGCCACAACTCCAACACTACCAAAGACAATTTTGAGAATTGAATCAATTTGAATCTATTCTTCCTCCTCAAGTAAATGAACAAACCTTATCATTTTCTCCCATTTTTATAGAAAGAAAGGAAATAAAATTTCATAAAAGAAAGTCTACTCTAGAAGATCCTGTTGTCAAGGCTATCGCTCAATTCTCCATAGAGCAACCACATTTTGAGGAGGATGATTATTACCCCTAGTGCTGTCCAACACAAGCTATCATCCAAGAAAAAATCTAATCATTCTAACACTTCCTACTTTTATTTGAACCATTCTAAATTTATTACACAAATTCAAGAAGAAAATAAAAATGAAGAAGTGAAGTTACCTTCTTATATTGAAAATCCAAGAAATGTAAAGGTAGTTATGTCCATCCTTCCAGATCCCAAGCCTCAGCTTGAACCTCATTACCTAGTACATCTATTGACAAAAAAAAATTCACAATACATCAGCATAATGAAAAAAGGAAAACAATATGTTGTCCAAGTTGATATTGGAGCCTCCCTATCTTTTTTAAAAGAACAAGTTTTAGACAATTGGGAACAACTAACCCAAAAAATTGCCTATACAACTTGTGGTGTCCAAGGCAAAAAGTTTACCTATGATAAATAAAGCCATCAACAACCTATAAAAGTATAAGGAAAAAGGTTCAAATGTGATTTATTTGCCATGAGTCATATGCTTGTTGATGTACTCCTAGGCGGTAACTCCATTGATAGATACACACCTTAAGGTACTAAAATGAGTATAATATTTACACTCAATGGAGATAATGGAGATAATGTAAGTACACCAAGGCTAGAGAAATATCCAACACTAAGTAGAATCCAAATAATAGATCCGCTTCCAAAACTTAAAGCCACAATCATCCAAGATATGTGTTCTACAGATTCTAAAAAAATCTAGAAAGAGATGACATAAATGGGGATGAGATTACAACCAGATGTGAAGATAAAAAGTGGTAAAAAGATCCCAATCCCTACACATGATTATCCAGATGTGGCAAAGGTAATTGAAGAACTTAAAAAGGGAAAGTATATTGTGCATTCATAATTTGATTTTAACTGTTGTGCATTTACGGTAGGTAAAGAATCTAAGAAAAGGAGAAAAAAGAAAACAATGGTAATAAATTATAGACCTCTAAATGCAATTACAGTTCATTTCCCTTATCCTATACCATTTTAATCTTATCTGCTAGAAAAATTTGTTAATGCTAAAATCTTTTCTCAATTTGATTAAATTAAGATTCTACCAAAATCGTGTGAAGAAGGAAGACCACTACAAAACAAAATTTAGTTGTTCATTTGGCCATTTCAATGGACAGGCATGCCCTTCAGGTTGATGAACACTCCCTCCTATTTCCAAGAAAGGATGGATAAGATTTTCCATAGTTGTGAAGACTTCTTGTGTGTTTATATCAATGATATTCTTGTTTTTAGTAAAGAGTTTGATGAGCATAAATATCATCTAGAAACAGTTCAGAGATTAGCTTTAAGTTTTAGGATTGTTATGTATCTCTCAAAAATTCAATAGTGTTTAGACTCTTATGAATTTTTAGGTATGATAACTTTATTTATGGAAAATTTGAGGATCAATCTCACATAAAAGAGAAAATCATTGGTTTTTAGCCTCCTCTTAATGCAAAGGATCTACAAGGATTCTTAGGAATATTAAATTGTGTAAATAATTTATCTCCAGGTGTGGGTTTTGACTAAGAACCTTTAGAACAACTTTTATCCAAGAAGAAACCACAATGGAGTCCTATCCATGATTAATTCTTGTAAAAAATCTAGCAAAAGATACAAAATCTCCTTCTCTTACATGTTCCAATTGATGAATTTATCTTATATGTAGATGCTTCAAATTATGCCTAGGGAGGACACCTTTATTTTGTTTGAGATGGTAAGGAATTCATTTCTAAGTATGTCAGTGGCATGTTCCCTCTAGTAGTTAGGAAATGGATTTATTTTGATAAATAAATCTATAGTGATAAAAAATCTAAAGAAATTTTCTCTCAAGCTAATGCATTTGAATAAATTCAGCATAAGAATTGATTGTACCAGATTCCTAACTTTTAAAGAAAAGGATGGTGAAAGGAAAGATGGTCGAGGCATGTATCTTAGGTGGCAAGAATACTTGAATCAATTAATTATGAAGTCCAACACATTATAGGAAAATAAAATGTTATTGCAAACAATCTCAATTGAATTACACTGTGAGTATTTATGCAAAATCCTTCTTCTTCATCCATTAATCTAGGATTCATAATCAACAAATAATTTGACTTCTATTTCAAAACAAATCATCTTACTAAGGGGTGTAAACAAGAAATGTCAAGATTATGCTACTCTACAGTTGAAAAAATCTCACATTTAGGATGCATCTCTAATATAGTGATAACCAGTGAAAAATTTGGTAAATTTTCTATCCAAGGATAAATACTGATCACCAATACTTACTCCTACTGGACATCATTCGAAGACCATTTTTACTTGGTTACTCAATTGTTTTGCTTCAATCTCTTGTTAGATATTGGATTTATTCAAATATGTTGGACCAAATCAACTTAATCCTGATCATTCTCTCAATAAATGAATTGTCACAAGAATTATTATCAAGCTTAAATTAAAACAAGAATCTTTCTTTTCTCCTCAACTATATTATATAATAACCTTCAAGACTAGAATATCCATCATAAACTCCAAATACATGCCAGATGGAGACCACTAAACTGAGAAGAACTCTTTGATCATGGCAAATTGATGTCTCCTATCCTATCACCATCATCTAGCTCATCAAGGAGTAATGATGAACATCATGTCTATAGTGGCTAAAATGTCTTTTGCTAAAGGGAATAATTATACAAGGACTACCAATGTCAGTGATTTATGACCAATATACCTCCTTTATGGGCAACCTCATTACTAGGTAATCCAATTCATATTCCCTTTTCACCTCTTTCCCCAGTCATAAGTCTACTATAAATAAGTCTTTGTAGAAGCATAATGGGCATTGAGCCTTAGAGTTATCAAGTCTTTAGTGTGTGTCTAGTTTAGGGAGTCTACTAGTTTATGAAGTATGATCTATCTCAGAGTGTGATTATGACCTAAGAAATTGAAAACATTAATTGGCATATGGAAGAAATATCATATTGTAATATTATTGTTATAAATTAATAGTCAAAAGATGAATCCATTCAACCAACAACCTCTGCCACATTTTTGTGTTAATAGCCCAAACCCTTTGTGGTTCTATCTCTTCTTGGCATATGGTTCTAGCTCTTCTTGGAATATTAGTTATAGCTCTTGATAAAAGGAAAAATATTTTAAAGGTATTGTTTACAAATTTCTCAAAATTTATGATTATAATTTTCTTTAAAGATGCAATAATTCATGTCATTTCATTTTACTTTTTCAATTGATTACTATAGTTTGAAGCACAAAATATATCTTATATACATTCCATGAAGAACCCATTTCAATTTTATATTTATTTGTTTAAATAATTATTTTTATTTTGAACATAAAATATATCTATGTATATACATACCATGAAGAACTTGTTTTAACTACTAGATAAACAATTAATTTTTGAACACACAATAAATATTGTAAAGCTAACATTACATAGAATATACTAATGAGTTTTTTTTTGGTGGGGGTTTCTTCCTTTTAATTGAATGCTTTTTTATAGATTTTATATCCAATTATTTCAAAATTCCATAATAAAGAGTATTATTTTAGGTCTATAACCAAGCTCAAAACAAAAAGCTATTCATATTACTAATCCTCTTTTAGTTTAATCAATTATGTATGAACTTATCATTTTATGTATTGGTTTTTTAGCTATAGTTTTTTTACGTGGGAGATACAGGCATTTGGCATAGTCATATGGATCTTAATGATGTCCTGACCTACCAGTTCAAAACTATGAATTTGTGTATGAAGAATAAGTTTGTTGATCATACCCTGATCTTTCTTGTCCATTATTGGTTATACAAAAAAATCCCTTCCATTAATGAACAGTCCTTGTAAAGTATTATCTCTCGAGGAAGCTTTGTCCACAGTTTGGAAGTCTACAAGTCCAACAACCCAGTTAAGAGCCTGTCATATGATCAAACATAAAGATACCAAGATACAAACTTCATGGGCACTCAAACTATGGAGTTAAGATGCACAACAAGAAAAACCTCCACAGTTACAAGGGGTTAGTATTCATAAAATTGATGATAAGGTTGTCTTAAATTTTTCTATACCAAATGCTACCCAAAGCTAGTCCATGTGGATTGAAAGAATATTCAATTATAACCAGGATAGAGCTCTATCTACAAGAATGTCTTTCGATATTACTTCAACATTTATTCAGCCTACACTTGGTTGGGAACACATATTTCAATTTCCAAAGGGTTTAATGCATAAAGGGGTGCCTGATGGCCACAACTCTTGTGATTGTAACTTCTTACCAAAAGGCAAAGGCCCTATGTTAGGAGCTAATACATTCTCCTATACTCGTTCATTTTTCTGAACTAGAAAATGGACTAATGAAAATATGATAATTGTAACTTTATTTTCCATTCTGGAAAAGTCCGGATGATGTTTGGAAAAGTTCTCTCTTAAATTCTTGTTCCTCATAATTCCAATCAAGAAGAAATGTTTATTGATACTCTAACAAGAAGATTTGTCATTCCAGGAATTATACCTTCCTTCAAGGATTTCATGCAGTATGATACAATTAGCAAATATCAAATAGAATTTTGGCCTCAACATGTCTCCATTGTTGGTGAACAACTTGTTCCAAGTCAAAGAAAATTGCTCAATTGGTCTAATCTATCTACGTAAACAAATGATACTTGCACAAGATCTTCACTACCAACAACAAGCTCATCTTCTTGACCAACAATGGACATTTGTTACCACACAAGCCAATATGTATTCTATTTTTGCCTAATTACAAACCCTTGAAGCTCGTCTTAATGATGAATGGAAAACCTTTGTCCAAGCTGAAATTACCCGCGTATGAACTGATTATACTCTTTTCAAGAGTCAATTGGAAGCCTGGTGGGCAAAAGCAATCGTAGATAACGCCGCAGGTGGGTATTCAAATGGAGGGGAGCACCTCGCTATCATGGAAACACCTCGCTATTATGCTTCTAACCTTGATGACATTGTCCTGGTTGATGTGGGAGAAATGGATTAGTCAGATGAAAGTGAAGAATTTTTTGAGCCAAAAAATAAATCTGAAGATACAAACTCAGAAATGTCTGAAGTATCATTCTTTGTCAGAATGATATGTGGAAGGAGATATTCTACATATATAAATCAAACATTGGAAGAAATCATTGTTGAAATGTGTAGAAAATAACATATTCAACAAGGGATGAATATAAGACCAAAAATCTAGAGAAAACATAAAGAAAAATTGACAAGATTAGAGGAACAAAAAAGGTATTTACTTCGCTAATTAGAAGTACCCTCATCCTCTACTAGATCATCTAGATATTCTCATCTAGAAAAGAATATACCTCTAAGTCTAAGAAATGTCTTTGAAGCACATGTTAGTGGTAGTATGGCATGAAGAATCTAGCATAGTTAAAGAATTGAATTTCTTCATAAAGTTATTCAACAAGCTAGAGAAGAAATCCAAAAACTCAAGGATGAAGAAAATGCAAATCTTACAGAGGAGTTAACCAAAGGAAAAGAAATGGAAGCATTTATTTCTATATTCAATGAGCTCTCTCCAGTTCCTATAGCCCCAACAATCTCTACAACGGAAGAAGAACTTTATAATCAAGAAAAAGTTTACATTCCTCTCATACAAGAAGCTATCCAAGCTAAAGGACTTGATCAATACAAAGTCTTTAAACAACCTATTACAACCTCATGCCCTGGTTTAGAATTTCAAATCCTTTTCCAAGGAATAAAATTATAGCCATTATCCTTTTTATGGGATACTGGTGTTGATTTGAATATTGCCAGATATAATTGTTTTCTTGAAAATCAATGGATAGAAGCTACCACTGAAATTACCTTTGGTAATAGAAAACATGTATCCCATTTGATATGTAAAGCTTTGATTGAATTTTCTGATGGAAATATTGATGAACTTGTCTTTGTACATTATGAAATAGATGGGTATGATGGAGTCATTAGTAGTCAAGCAATGTAGAATTGGAAACCAATTCTAATTACTCAAAAGTATATCATATTGAATAAGAATCAAGTCCCAAGGTTGCAAACAGAATATGCTTATACTAGTAAAACCAATGCCTCAAAAGAAAAGAAAAAGAATACCATATAAATCACCAAGAAAGCAACAAATATCCAACCCTAATTGGATCAAATAAAAGATGAATTTGCAGCAACATTCATGACTAAGGATCTGAAAAAGCATTCCAAAAGTTTAGAGTGTAGACTGCCACTCAAAAAAGATGTTGAAGGAAAGGAAATGTTGCCTAAAACAAAATCAAATTATTTCTTGAAGAGTCTAGTTGAGATAGAAGTATGTAAAAAATAAATTGATTATTTTTTAGCTGAAGGTTTGATTTCCCCACCTTCTTCACCATTTTCTTTCTATGCAATGTATGTTCTAAAATATAATAAAAATGGAAATAAGCTTTTGTTAATTATAAGCCTCTCAACACTTTCCTACATGATAATCAACATCCTCTTCCAGGAAAAGATCACATATGGCAAACAATTTAGGGAAGTAACATATATTTTGAGTTTGATCTAACAAAAGGTTTTTGGTAGATCTCAATTCATCTTGATGATCTCTACAAGACAACTTTATCAGTTCCACAGGGATTGTATGAATGGAATGTCCTTCCATTTGGTATCAAAATTGCTCCTTCTATTTTTCAGCATCATATGGATATTATTTTTCTCAAATGTTCTAAATTCATCCTTCCTTATATTGATGATATCTTGGTCTTCAATCAAAGCCCCAGTGCACATCTTGAGCATCTTCAACAATTTCTACACCTTTGTCAATAGAATGGTCTTGTTGTTAATCCCACCAAGAGTCATTTTGCTATAGAGTCTCTCATTTTTATTGGCATTCGTCTTCTTCTTAGAGGGAGAATGGAGGCACACCAACATAACTTAACACAATTTGCCAATCTATAGGTGACTAATCTAAAAGAGCTTCAACGTTTTCTTGGGTTGGTTAACTATGTTGCAAGATTCTACTCAAATATTTCCTAGGACATAATAGAACTCAATAAGTTGCTAAAGAAGAATCCTCCAGTTTGGTCATCAAAACATGATGAATCTATTGACAAAATCAAGAAAAAATGTGCTTCGTTACCACCTCTGCATCTGCCAGGTAATGGTGATAAAATTATATAAATAGATGCAAGTGAATTTATTTGGGTAGACATCTTGAAAGATAAAACTCCACGAGGTAAAGAAGAAATTGTCAAGAATGTTTCTGGCAGTTTTAAAGGCAATGAGTATAATTATCATAGTTCTCATAAAGAAATTATTGTTGTGATAAATTCCTTGAAATACTTTTATATGTTTGTTGCTGATAAAATATTTCTAATCAGGAGTGTGTAATACCCTAAAATTGGTCATCTAAACCATGGTCCCGTAATCTCGACAACATCACCAAGGTCCTAACCAAAGGCAATTAAATTAATCTTGAGCACATAATTAATTCTTTAATTATCAAATATCACATGGCAAAATCAATTACCCAATATTAATTAAATATTTATTTAATTAATCAAATCATTTCCAAGAATATCATTTTGATCAATTATCCTATTTTAATTTATTAAATATCTTTGCATATTTAATTAATAATTTGTCATTCAATCATGCAAAAAGATTTAATTTACTGTAAAAAGAAGAATTTATTACAAAATAAAGAGTTGAATTGAAAAAAAAATAATAATAATTGAATTGAGAGAGAAATCAAACTTGAGATATTATTTCTTTTTCTAAATTTAGAACTTGAAATCAGAAAAGCAATTTAATTGAATTATTGAATTATTCTCTTAAATTGGAACTCAAAGCTTTTCAGAAAAAAGAAGTTCAGTTGCATTAAAAAGATCTTTTTCTTGAATAAAACAAAAAATTATCTATTTTTATCACAAATGCATGGAATTAATTTAATATTATTTTCCAATGCAACTTGAACTTCTAATTTGAATGCATTTCAATTAAACTATAATTGGAATCTATCTCAAGGTTAACTCAACCCAATTTCTCAATTATTTTCAATTAATCCTAAATTGAGCTTTTTGTGATTCTCTATAAATTCAGTCTTTAGCTCTCGTTCCAATTCACCCCAGAGATTTTTGAGAAGACGTCATTATTATACTGATTTTGCTCTGGAGTCATTGATATATTGTGCTTTTTTAGATTATTTGCATCCATTTTTCCATTCATTATTGCTTGCATCCATCATTGCTTGAATTGATTTTCGCTTGAATTATTCATTATTGCTTGCATCCATATAGCATAATATCATATAGATTAAATCCTTCGTCTTGGTGTAGTCTAGTCACTGGTATTGCTTATAACAATTTGAGAGCAATCTTATACTCGCATCATTTAGAAGGCAATTGGTCGATTTGTCATGGTTTTCTTATTAATGCTTATATCTGACTAACCATGCATATAATGACTAAATTGAAGTGTTGTGTATTGCAGATACAGCTTCTTATCCCACTTTTCACACACACATTTCTGGCACCCACCGTGGGGCCCGAGACTACATTTTTCGGCCTCCAAGATTGATTTTTTTATTTTTTTATTATTCTTCAGATTTTTCAACTTTTCGGATTTTCGGCCGTACAACCTCTGCGTCATCTCGTACGACAATTTGTACAGGTTGAAATGATAAATTGCAGGTGTCGTATGAATGACAATATTATATCGTACAAGTAGATATTTTGTCATACGAGCAGAGATCCTCTGTCGTACGAGCAAACATCATCAACAATCCTATTTCGTGCAGTACTGAATCCTGTCTCGTACTAGTCAAGACTCTGTTGTACGATTCTGTATTCTCTAATAAAGAGGCAAATTTCATGATTTTATCATTTTTTTAAAATTATTCTGACGACTGACCTTGATTGTTTATCTGTCTGTCTCAAAAAATTTCGCAGCCTAACTAGTTTTTGCAGAACACTTATTGAAGAATATTCTTGTCGCACAAAGACAATATGACTACTGATTCGTTGTCTTTGCAGGTTGCCTAAGGAGAATTGACTAAACATCGTGTACTCTTTAAATTCATTTTTAGGCACCTAACTTGCTATCTGGTTAATGAACAAATTTTGTCTTTCGTGTTTTAGAAAAATCTGAGAGGTAGGAGAGTATGCTCTTGTCTTCTTTTAGACAATCAGAAATCCAGACCCTTGAAGTGCTTTCTTAAGATTGATTGCAACATCTTTAGCAGGCCTGCCCTCCCGAGGAGCTAATAACTCTATAGCCTTTAGGGCTGGTGAGAGGGGAACGACCTAAGTGGGAACGGCTAGACGCCAAGTACTCCAACCCACTATAAAATAAACATGATTTGATGAAAATCAAGTCAACGGCAGTGCTCGGGAATAGCTCTCCTTTGTACCTTCAGGTATATTAAACCTTGTTTTTCAAGGCTGGGAGACCTCTTAATTGAGTTTATACCTTGACGCGTCGAATAGACCCCTTACTAAATCCAATTAAAATTAGAAGCTACCTGGTTCACCTCCGAAAGGGAGATAATCTTTGTGCAAGAGAGATAGTAACTCTCCCAAGATACTTTTCATTTCGTGCCCCCATTAGCATTTGGAGTTGGATAATACGACGTTGAGAATCCATTGCGTGAGACTCAACAACCATATTTTGATTAGCTATTGGGTGTGTACCTGAGTCTACAAGCAAAGGTTTTCTTGCCTCACCAAATTCCTTAGGGTTTGCATGTTGTGATTGGAGTTACTATACATACTACCTGTTTTCTGTGTTTTCATCCCTGAAACAAAAATTGGAATACCAAAATTGGAGAAGACAAGAAACAACTCAGTGATTTGAAACTTTGTCCATGTCAGAAACTAGTCCATCCTAAGTTGAAACTCTGTCTGTGTTAGAAACTAGTCCCTCCTAATTTGAAACCCTGCCTGTGTCAGAAACTAGTCTATCCTAAGTCAAAACTCTGTCTGTGTCAGAACTAGTCTATACCAAGTTGAAATTCTGTCCAAAATTAGTCGATCCCAGTCAAAAATCAGGCCACCTTAGAATTTTTCATACTCAGTTGTCATACTCAGTAGTCAGAAAACTCAGAATTTTTAGTCTCTGCCCTATGAACAGTTGTATGAGTCTGCTAATTTATCGTGCTGCACCAGTCCTATGTCGTACGAGTTTACTAATTTGTCGTCCTATAGCAGATTCTCTGTCGGACAAGTCTACATCATTTATCGTCCTGCACTGTATACTGTCTCGTACGAAATAGAATTGACCTCAGTCTTTTGTCGTCCTACACATGCCCATCAGTCGCACAGTACAAGGCAGCAACTCGTACGAAATAGAACTTCTGTAGTCCTATAACTGCTAAATTGTCGTCCGGCTCAGAAAACCCAGTCATACAAGTCTCTAGTTTTGTCAGACAGAATAGTCAAACTTGCCAAAAACACAGTCTACCGCGAACATAATACTAGTTATCAAATTTTCCTGAGCATAAAACAGATCTAGATAGTGTACCTCTGCCATTTTTTGTTGCACGATTTGGTCGATCACCCTTCAGCTAGTTCAATAAAACTACCTATCAAACTCAAGTCACTTCGATAACGTCTTACATAGGATATATCGTTCCTGAATCAGACTGAATCTTAGTTACTATTTTAGAATCAACCCAAGTAAACATCTTATACAGGATAGATCTTTCCTGAAACCAGACTAAATCTCAATTGTTTCTCTCAAACAATACTTAAACCGAACAAACTAGCACTGAAATTGATCTTGACCTCTGCATCAAAAACAAGCTTTGGATCACACTAATCTATAAAGATGCCTATACAAACTAGGAGTTCTCGTAAGAAAGAAGCCAAACACAAGGAACCGGTCTTCACATACCAGCATAATCCATTTTATCGGGAAGACCCACTCACTGACATGCCTTCGTCCTCAGGAATACCGATTTTTGATGAACCTCGACCCCCTCCTATATATGAGACAGTATATGACATCAAAAATGAGGACAATGATAATATTCATGAGAGTGATGATTCCTCCTCCAGTGACGCTAATCAAGATGTTGAACCTTCCGAAAAAGAAATTCTTGACTTGCAAAAGGACAAAGACTTTAGAAAAGTGATGAATGATATCCTAGCTAGAGAGAAGGAAGACTATATCTTAAGATTAGCAAGACAAGGTGCCAAACTTCCTGTTGGATATGATGTCCAGACACTTGTCACCAAAAAGGAAGATTCACCTATCCTCGCAGTACACAAACTACTAGCTTTGAAAACTGAGATCACGGAATTGAAGAATAAGGATAAATCCCCGAAGCAATATTCCCTGGAGACAATATTCCCATTTCCATTTGACAAGAATCTATACATGCCTCCATTTCCTTCACGAATTGAAATCCCAAAATTTGACAAATATGACAGTATCTCAGATCCCCAAGATCATGTCAGAGAGTTTTGTGCTGGCTATATGGAATTCATGCACAATCACACCTATCTCATGCGTCTTTTCCCGAGGAGTCTGGGAGGACAAGCCATGGAATGGCTCTCAAGTCTACCTCAAGGAATAAAATCATTTGAAGAACTAGTCCAACTATTCTTGCAGCAATACTCATACAACATTCGACATCCTGTGACTATGACTGATCTTTGCAATACTAAACAGAAGATGGGAGAACCTTTTCTCACTTTTCTCCAGCATTGGAGAAGGATGTTCTCTAGGTATCCATGACCTATCCCAGACTCTAAGAAAATGGATATATTTGTCAATAACTTGGTCCCAGAACTGAAATATAGTATTCAAATGCAAGTACACCCATCATTTAACAAAATGGTAGATAATGCCATTCGAATGGAAGATGTGCTCATCAAAAAAGGGGATATTTCACCTTGGAAGGAAACACAACCAGGATCTAGCTCTAAAGAGAAGAACAAGTATTGGAAATTTGGCAAGGACAACAACAAGAATGTTGTTAATGATGGAGTAGTAGATACTATTAAAACCACCTCACAACCCACCATATTCAACTTGGCTAGTGGTACACAAGCACTCAAAGTTGTTGAAACTGCAGCAGAGAATGCTCCTAAGAAAAAAGAATGGTTCAAAGAGAAACCTTGGCTCTCTAAACCTAAGCGTGATTTCACTCCTCTTGAAGAATCATATGAATCCGCTTTCAAGACTCTATTGGCAAACAACCTGATAACACTACCAGATAACTCCAGACCATACGATCCAGAAGTCAAACCAAGATGGTGGAGAGAAAATGAATACTGTGAATTTCATCGAAACAAGGGTCATAACATAAACAATTGCCTGAAACTAAAACATGAGATTCAAGATCTCATAGACGCTGGTAAAATCATTGTCGGAAATCACCCGACCAATGTTGATCACAAAGCATTCAAAGATCCTTTACCTATTTATGAACAAGGTGATTCATCAAAGAGCAAAGGAGGTGCCAAAGTAAATTATACTTATGCCAGCCAGGACAACGTTATCAACATGATTGAACCTTCACACTCAGAATATTGCAATGTGATTATAGTTCAAGATAAACCAAATGAATCACGATGTGCAAGAGCTCTGACCCGATCTCAAAAGAAAGTCACTCTCCAAGGAGCTAGTTCTTCCACTCTAGCTCAAGAAAACTCAACAGCCTTACCAAATAAACAAAAGGAATCAACCTTCGACAAATTTAAAAGGTTAACTTCGTCATCATCTTCTGGATATAGCGTAGTTGAACAGTTAAAAAGGACAAATGCTCAAATTTCAATTTTTGAATTGCTACAACTCTCATCTGCTCACAAGGAAATCCTAGACAAAGCATTGCTCACTACCAACGTTCCAAAAGATTTAGACATTGATCGGTTTCAGTCTATGGTGGGTCATCTGACTTCACCTCACTATTTGACCTTCTATGAAGAAGATGACAATTCATTAAATCATCCACATAACCAGCCATTGCATATTGAGGCCATGATCCACAAACATAGAGTCAAACGTGTTTTGATAGATGGAGGCGCGGGGTTGAATATCTGTACTTACCATCTGCTTACACAACTAGGATTCACTGAAAATGTCATTGATCCAGGCAAGAAAATAACAATTAAAGCCTATGATGAGGAAGAAAGGACCTCCAAAGGTCTGGTATCATTACCAATCAGAGTGGGGCTAGTAGAGAGAGATGTCCTTTTCCAAGTTCTTGATATTTCATTGTCATACAATATTTTACTGGGCAAGCCGTGGATTCATGAAATGAAGGCAGTATCATCAACATATCACCAATGCTTAAATTTTCCTTATAATGAAGCTGAAGTTAGTATTCCTGCTGATACAAATGTCATTTGTAATGCATTGACAAAATGTGCAGATACTTTTGTGCCTCATAATAGGGCAGCCTCTCCAAATGAAGATCCAAAAACATTGATGGGAGACTTGGAAAAGAGATTGAAGATTACAGATACCGGCATGGATGGCTACAAGATAGAACTGGTACTATCATTAGTTTCTCTTCCCCCATCACCAAAACAGTTGGGCAAGTCATCAGAGAACATGAGAACATAGAATTCAACTCCTAATGTCATACATGATGGTCTCTTTGTACAATCTTCCACTTCCCTGGTAGATGAAATAGAAGGGGATGTAGTTCTTAACTGGCTTTTTAAGGAAGACAACCAACATGAAGAGGTACGACACTATGAGATTTCTCCTACTCAGTATGGTCTTTGTTACAAAATGATTCAACGTATGGGATACTCAGGTACTGTTCCTCTGGGCAAACAAAAGGAAGGTATTACTAAACCAATTTAGCTACAAACCAAATCCACAAATGATAAGGCTGGACTGGGATATAATACGAAAAAGACATCAGACCAAAAACATGTTTCTAAGTCTAAGTGCTTGAAAAAGATATCACCTTTAACATTACATGAAGCAGACACTAAACAAACAAAAGTAGAGTGTAGAGAAGAGAAAGAGGAATCAACAGTCAAGAAAGAAGAAATAGTCAGCACCCAGGCTTCGATGGTATCAGCTACGACAATACAAGAAGTTGAGGTTCCTGAGGATATAAGAAATGAAGTGGTGAGAATTAGAGAATTGTTCGCACCATTAAAAGTTCCAGTCACATATACTGGCAGGCAACAAGTAGATGATTCAGAGACTAATTCAAACGAGTATGAATGGGGTCCTTACTACCTTTTAGACACATCCACTAAAGAAACTCTAGAAGTATCTAGTGGTGTCATAAATGATACTCAAGAGCTGATGCGCATAAAACTAGAGAAGGAAATACAAGAAATTAGACAAAAAAGGCAAGCAAATTATGAACAAGGATTGAAAGAAGGAAGAATACCAGAAAGCTTCTCATCTATGTGCCCGTATCCTAAAATAGAACAAATCAAGTACAACACTACACAAGAAGAGTTAGAAGCTACACAAAATGAACCAGTCGTCAGTCCAGAAGAAGCTAAATGGAGTAGATGACAACAAATTACAGAAACAATGAGATCATGTCAACAGGTGTGTCAGATCCAAATGATAGATGAACCACAACATGAAGGGACTTGTAGCATTAAAGATGTTGGCATTGATACCATACATACGCTTACTAAATCACCTAAAAGAGGCTTGGAAACTTTATCTGATGACTCTAATGACTCTGACGACAATCCTATTCATGATTATATCCACTTAGCCTCAAAATCAAAATCATCAGATGCAAATAATGAAAAGTTGCCTACTAGTCTTATTGCTGTTAAGCCATCATATGAAGTCCAGTCTGGCGTAGTAAACGACGTTACAAGTATGTCTATTGGATTAGATCGATTTAATATTAACATGAACTCTAATAATCACGATCTGACTTTTCCCGGTCTCGAGACACTTACGCAAGGTATACTGCTAGAACTTGATTTTTCAATCCCCAGCTGTGATAACAATACCGTGAACACTCTTGAACCTATCCAAAATTTATCCTTAGTACATCCCGAATTGATTGCTTGTACTTTACAAAACCAACCCATGAATGTACCTACTTTTGCCAATGACTATACATTATCCTATTATCTCAATGCATTCGAACCTATAGACTCTTCCACCAGTGAACGAAGTGAAAATATGACTGAAGCAGATATCAAGTATCTTAGTCGCAAAAACAAGAAAAATAAAAATAAAAGATCTGATGGCGAAAACCACATTGTGGCAGTGTCAGAATCTAAAAAAGAGAAAATAAAGGACGTACCTGAAGGTGAAAACCTCTTTGAGGAGCCTAAAGGTGAGATGCTTGATATACTGCCAAGTCATTTTCAGGAAAGATCCTCCATATTGATCGAGCCAACTTAGCCAGTGAACATCAGGAGTCAAGAGACACCACAAATCATTCACTTAGCTCAATCACTATCAGAAGAGGAATTGAAGGATTTCACTTAGCTATTCTCAGAAAAGAAAATAAATTTTGCATGGATGTATTCTGATATGCCGGGCTTGGATCCTAATCTCATTATGCACTATCTCTCAATCACACTAGGAGTAAAACCAGTTAAGCAAAAACTCCATAAGATGCACCCACATGTGGCACTATTAGTCAAAGCTAAATTAGAGAAGCTTCTCAAAGCTGGATTTATTAGAGCAATAGATTATGCTAAATGGATTTCCAACATAGTACCTGTGTCGAAGGCAGATACATCTATCAGAGTTTGTATAGACTTTAGAGATCTCAACAAAGCATGTCCAAAAGACGACTTTCCATTGCCAAATATTGATATGATAGTCAACATGACAGCTGGATATGAGATGTACTCACGAATGGACGGATTTTCTAGCTACAATCAGATTAAAATTGCTTCTGGAGATCAAGAAAAGACGGCTTTCACTTGTGCATGGGGAACCTTTTGCTGGAACATCATGCCATTTGGGCTAAAGAACGCAGGAGAAACCTATCAAAGAGCAGTCACTACTATTTTTCATGATATGATGCACAAGAATATGGAAGACTACGTTGATGATACTTTAGTGAAAACTATGAAAAGATCAACACATATTCAAGTTAGGTCCTATCCTCGATAGAATGGAAAAGTTCAAACTCCAGTTAAATCCAAAGAAGTGTGCATTCGGAGTGACGTCTGGTAAACTACTTGGATACATCATTTCAAAAAAAGGAATCGAAGTTGATCCTGAGAAAGTCCAAGCCATAATGGAAATGTCGCCTCCCAAGAATATCAGTCAAATGAGAAGTCTACAGGGACGTCTCCAATCCATTAGAAGGTTCATTTCTCAGCTAGCAGACAAGGCTCAACCTTTCACGAAGGTACTAAGGAAAGGCGTATTATATAATTGGGATCAAGAATGTGAGCAACATCTTCAGCAAATCAAAGAGTACCTATCTAATCCACCGATATTGATGCCACCTATTCAGGGTAAACCACTAATCTTATATATTTCAGTAACTGATTCATCACTGGGGGCACTTCTGGCGCAACAAGATGACAACAAAAAGGAAAGAGCTATCTATTACATTAGTAGGACATTAGTGTCTTATGAAATGAACTACAGTATAATAGAAAAAGCATGCTTAGCATTGGTCTTTGCATCACAAAAACTAAGACACTACATGCTAGCACACTCTGTCAAGTTGGTGGCTAAAATTGATCCACTCAAGTATCTTCTTAGCAAGGCAACACTCACAGGAAGATTGGCAAAATGGGTCATGATCCTTACAGAATTTGACATTGAATATGTGGAACGTAAAGCCATAAAGGGACAGGTAATTGCCGATCAACTTGCTGAAGCTCCACTAGAAGATACTCAACCACTACACATTGAGTTCCCAGATGAATCAATAATGCATCTTACTCAACAACCCTGGAAGATGTTCTTCGATGGGTCCTTTACTCAAACTGGTTCAGGTGCTGGCATATTATTCATTACTCCTCAAAAGTATTCCATCCCAAAATCTTACAAGATTTTATTTCCCTGCACAAACAATATTGCATAATATGAAGCCTTGGTAAATGGGATAAAGCTAGCCATTGAATGGAAGGTTGTTGAATTGTATATTTATGGAGATTCTCAGCTGGTAGTCAATCAAATCAATGATACATACTAGACTCGAGATGAGAAGTTGATGCCTTACAAGAGAATGGTGGACGATCTAAAGAAGTACTTTGCTTTTGTGTCTTTCCAACAGATTCCAAGGTCCGCTAACAAAGCAGCAGATGTTATGGCCACACTCGCATCCATACCTGAGTTACAAGAGTTTAATGCTCACTTTGAATTCCTGGTGGAAGAGTTACGTTACCCAACTTATGATTCCCCTGAGACCCAAATAGTCTGTTCCATTATTGGACATGACTCATCCCGATACAACCACATCTACTCCTATTTACGTGACCAAGTTATCCCTGAAAACCTTACTCATAACGAGAAAAAGAAACCTAACTCAAAATGCTTCACGGTATGTTATCATAGCTAACGATTTATTTAGACAAGGTTTGGACGGTACATTGCTTAGATGTCTAGAAACTGAAGAGTCTAAACGTGCATTATCAGAAGTCCATGGAGGTATTTGTGGATCTCATTCGAATGGCCTAACTTTAGCGCGTAAACTATTACGGGCTGGCTACTACTGGCCACATATGGAAAAAGACGCCATAAAATTTGCTAAGACTTGTGAAAAATGTCAGCTACATGGGAACCTCATACATGCTCCAACTCGGGATCTCATACCATTTACTACACACTAGCCTTTTCAGCAATGGGCCTTTGATCTTATTGGCCAGATTTACCCTGCTTCATCCAACGGACATAAATTTATCATAACTGTAACTGAATATTTCACCAAATGGGTAGAGGCGGTTCCGCTCATCAAAGCAACTGGCAAACAAGTTGCCTTGTTCATCTTAAACTATATCATTTGTAGGTATGTAATACCTTCCTCCATTGTGACTGATAATGGAGGACAGTTTAAGAATAAAGATCTGGATGAACTCTGCGAGAAATTTAAAATCAAACAACACTGGTCATCAGTATATTATCCTCAAGGCAATGGACAGGCCAAGGCATCTAATAAGAACCTGTTAACTATCTTGCATAGAACAATGAACAAATCAGGGAAGGATTGGCATCTGTAGATCAATCCTACATTATGGGCTTACAGAACAAGTATCAGAACACCTATTGGGGCTACACCTTTTTCTTTGGTGTATGGGTCCGAAGCAGTATTGCCTATTGAAGTAGAAATACCATCTCTAAGAGTTTCATTGCAAGGTCTTGTTACTGATGAAGATCATAGGATATCTAGATTGCAAGAAATCAAATTGCTGGATGAACGTCGGCAAGTGGCGTTTGATCATCTCAGAGTGTACCAAAAGAGAATGTCTAGAGGATATAACAAGAAGGTTAGACAAAGAGAATTTCAGGTTGGAGAGCTAGTACTAAGAGAAAATCCAAAAAATCAATAGTTTCGAGACAACAAAGGGAAGTTTGAATCCAATTGGCTGGGTCCCTATATCGTTACTGCAGTCTTCGGCTCCAGTGCCTATCAGCTCTCAACATCGGAAGGAGAACAGCTCCGAGAACTGATTAACACCATCCACTTGAAAAGATTCTTTACTTAGCATTCTCTGCTCCAGTAAATTGTATAGTTGAAAAAGTCCTGAAAAAAATACTAAAAAAAAAAATCATAAAAGGTCCTTAAAAAATTCAAAACAAAAAGAGAAAAAAAAGAAAAGAAAAAAAATATATATAAAGAGAGAAAATGCCCTGGTGAAAACCTGGTAAACAGGCACCTTGGTAAAAAAAATTTGATTCTCTGCCAAGCAGGTGAAAACCTGGTAAACAGGCGCCTCTTGTACTCAAGCGCTCCATCTATCAACGCAACATTGGCATTTCCCGCTTTCATGCATCTTTGCTTTCGCTTGTACATATTTTTCAGTCACTTTTATGATACCCTGGTTCGTTGGAACCCACATGACTTGAAGTTGATCAATGCCCTAGTCTTAGGAAAATTGATAGAGCACATCCCATGTCCTAAGCAGTATCAAACAAGTCATTTTCCCGTCAGTGAAAACGAGTCGTCCACTCCGAGTCAGTCATCTGTCTCCTGACTACTACAGAGTTTTTATCACTGAGTTAACAAGCAAAACAACATAACAGAAAATAATCACTAAACAGTTTGAGCTATGCATGAAAATTTTCTTTGTATGTTGTCTTTTATATTGGTTTTCGATTATTATCCCCCTGAGTAACTCGAGCAAGTCTGTATTGACTAAGAGGTGCAAGGATTGGGGGCATAATATTTTCTTTGTTTTCTGCTTGTAGGAATGATCCCGATGATCTGGAAACATATAAATTAGCTGGGTGTCTATGATAAGAGCCTTCACATCAAGGTGAAATCGCCTCACATACCTCGACTCTACTTATTTGTATGCTATAGGGAGGTCCATATCATTTCTTTGTCTATTCTGAGGGAATTTCTTTATGATGCAATTCGGGTCCCTGCGAAATCTGTCCAAGGATATGAATGAAAAAAGGGTCATTGCGGACAAGATAATACATATTGTACATTGAAAAAGAAAGGAACTCTAACCTGCCTGTTGTGTTCGTTATGCTCAGTGATGAATCTTAAGCATTTTAAATCCAGTGACTAGGTTTAGGTTGCATTTCACATCTCATTTTGCATTTCATTTTGCATTTTGTGACTTTAGAGTGATTTTGGTGTGATAATAATGATCTCTTTATTTGCTGAATAAGAGTTGGAAGCTTCATCATTTCTCTGCTAAGTGGTCTCCTCTTCACCATTTCTTCGATCGAGTACTTGTGTTTTGAGATGTTAGCTGCATACATAAACATCTTATATAGATTCATTCATTTCATTATTAATCATTTGCATTCATCTTATTGCATAAAAATAATAATAATAAAAATGGCACTATTCATTTTCATTCATTTATTTGCATATGAAAAGAAAGAAAAATAGACACCAATATTCCATTTGCATACATTTATGCTGAAATAAATGCATACATGTAGAATAAAGCATATAGAAACATCTCATAATCGATTGACACAAGTACAATGAAGTCCAATCCGATCTCGTATATATATCATATCAAGTCTAAGGGTACAAAATGATGTCCAATGACATGTACAAACTCCCATCAGAGCAAGAATCGTATCAGCTACAAAAAAAATGGGTGTGTCTACAAAAAAATATCCCAGCTACAAAAAGAATCATCTAGCTGGCACCCTCTCCCTCATCGCTTGGTGGAGGAGGAGGAGCCTGATGCCCAGGATCCTATTGAGGTGCTCGTGCTCCCTCTGATGTGGCCATATACTGTGAATAGGGTTGCACCTGCTGTGCAATAGGAACTACAACATTATACGCTGCTACGTAATATGATGCCCTACTACTCTGGAGAAGGACCTCTTGTCGTAGAGACTCAATCTCAGCTCTCGCCTCTGCTCTCAAAGCCGCAATCTAACGATCTCGCTTGGCCCTCACCTCTGCAAGCTGGTGATCCCGCTCAGTCCTCATCTCGGCCAGCTGTCGGTCTCACTCCGCCAGCTGAGTCTACGCCACTGTCAACTGTGACTGCAGCTCTGCAAGGTGTGCTCTCATCGACCAACCCGTGTCAGCCCCCTGCTCTCTCGCAGGCTCTCCGCCGCCATCTCCACCACCATCTTCACCTGTGGCTCCACCTTGCTCATCCCACCGTTGTCAGACCTTCCTCGGAGCTGCTCGCTCCTCCTCTTCGCCACCCAACCTCACGTCCACTCACCCTAGGGATCCACCCTCGCCCCTTTGTTGCCTACCCTGAGCTAGCACCTTGCTGCTGCTAGCACTCGGATCATCACTACCTCATCACAGAGCCTTAGCTCTCTGTGTCTGACCCTCCCTCTGGCCCTGTCTCTGGCCCTGTCCCTATGCTGGTGCGGGGGCATCCTCCTCAACATCCTCAATCTGAGGAGCTTGCTCACCTGGGTCTATAAACCATGGGAAAGGATGTTGCTGAAAATAATCTCTATACTGGGGCAATACCCCCGCATCTGCTATATCATCCAAGTAATCCCACCTCAGGCGATGTAAACCTGTCAGCTCTTGCATCGCTAAAGTATAAGATAGCCTAGGTGACCATCCCTGTCTCTCCTCATCGGCATATCGAGCATACACTGTATACTCCTGAGAGATCGCCTGAGACCGGCCGTACTACCTCATCACCCGTGAAACGACGAATCGCTCCACAATAGTCTGCGATCTCCTAATGAGTGGGCGTGTAACAAACAGGTCCCTGCGAACCACCCGCCAGTCATCCCACGACTCCAATCCTCTGTATGGTCTCCATACGACCGCTATCAGATCATCGAGCTGCCGTCTCCAGAAGTCTGTCTTGCCCAGATGGGGCTGTGTGATATATCTGGCATACCTATAAATGATCGGCTACCTTGGCTCTCTGTTGTCTGTCACTATCGGCCGACAAACGGGAAGGTGATCCCAAGCCCACACCTGTAAAATGTACACCCCTATAGCCATGCTCCGCCTATCCCTATAAACAATCTCATGCATCTCTCGATACATGTGAGCCAATAAACAAGAGCCCCAACCTAGTCTCTGAGGGGTCTCTATCAACCTCTCTAGCATACGACCCCATCCACTCTGAAAACCCTGTTGCCCTCTGTCCGGCATCAGGAAGCAACTGATGAAACCTGCTAGGACACATGCCAGGGGATACTCCTCATTGTACCTGCCCATCAATATATCCCAACTCATAGAACGAGTCAAGATATCAGGATCCCTGAATACATTCCTAAGAGCCTGTAGCCCAGGTAACAATGCAATATCATAATCCACCTTATCCCCGGCAAAAGGGATACGAAGGATCCTGTACACATCCTCGGGAGTGATAGTCAACTCCCCAACTGGCAAATGAAAGGTGTTATGCTCTAAATGAAATCGCTCTACCAACGCCGTGAGCATCCCGTGATTCACACGGATATCAGGTAACCTCATCAGATGATTAAAACCACACATGTCAATATGAGTCTGCTCAACCTCAGACAAATCACGAACTAAAGCCATAGTGGGAGGATATATGCATCTGAAGAGCACAGGAGGTAAGCACACCTGCAACAATCCAACAATGAAGCATCAGAAAACATTCTGAATGAGCCTACAAGAGAAGTTAAACATCACGCAAATCCAACTAAGTCAAATGAAAAACCAAAATTTCATGTTTACACTTTCAAAAATGGTCACTGTTTTTCAAATGACAAAACACAATTAAGCAGCATCTCGTACGAATCAATGGCTCTCGTACGAGAAAACAGCCTCAAACGATACTTTATTGGACTTAGCACGACAAAATGATCTTCTAACTAAGCTGTCATACGACACAAGGGTGGATCCCGTACGACAAATCTAATGGCTTCAAATGATAAAATAAAATTTGCCAGTTTCTCGTACGAGACAGGATCCTGTCTCGCTCGATAAACCGCGACACCCGACCAAAAACCCGTGAAAAATGTGAAAAATGCATTAAAAAAATTCAAAATTGGAAACATAAACAGGCTTAAGATCGATCACTTACCGCTGGCTCGTAGTTTCAGGGTCGATTATGTCTTCTCCGGTGCTTGAATCGATGCTGACGAGTAGGGACCACCATTTTCTTCGCAGAAGGGTTTTTCAAAATTTCAAACTTGGAGGGTTAAAATGAATTGAAAATGACACTTTTGTCCTATATATAGCCAAAAACCTAATTTTTCAACTTGCTCTGATGGACACGAAAATTGTACCCTTGGCTAATGTGCCTACTCTGATTCCATTTTCGGGATCGAAATTGAAAATCGAGATCATCTTGCTAGTCAATTTCACAATTTGGACCACTTAGTGCTCTTTCAAATGCTTATTCTGTCTTCAAGTTGCTCTCAATTTCTCAACAATCAACGTTGAATATCAATTTCAATTCTATCAGTCAACTTTGCAATCAATTCAATCATTGCCAAATCTTCAATATTCTTCAAAATCAATTTGCGCTCAAATGACTACTCATGGCACAATTGCCTAAAATCAACTACCCTCGCTATCTTTCGATTTCGCTCCCGAGGGGGCATACTTGTGACCTTATGACTTCACATTCTTCAAAATGTCGAGAAATTTTTCAAATTTTCATCAAAAGTCGAGCAAAATCTTTTCAATTAAAATGAAATCAATTCTTATTGTTAAGGGGCATCTCAGCTTCATCGCTTCACATCAAGTTGAGATCTCTTGATCATCTGAATTGAATCAATCGCTAGGGGCATATCAGTTTCATCGCTTCAAATCAAGTTGATATTTGTCTTCATTTGAATTAATCTCTTAACGTTAATCAGTTTCATCGCTTCAAATCAAGCTGATTATTTGTTTAAACTCAATCAAAAGTTTAAAGAGTATCTTTGATCACACTCAATCTAAGCAAGTGTTCAGTATTCGTTTCTTGATCAAGCTGAACAGTTTATCTTCATCGTGTCTTGATCAATCAAGTTCAAGATCGATATTTTTTATCATCACTCACTGTATCTAAGTTCAATCAAGTTCTAGATCAGTAAGATCCGCTTCTTGATCAATCAAGTTCAAGTTCGGTATCTTTGTTTTCTATCGTTCCTCAGTTCAATCAAGTTTGGGATCGGTATCGCTTTAATCAGACTTCATTCAGCTTTGTCGCTTCAAATCAAGCTAAACACCTTGCTTTTTATCTAGTTTGTGATCAATCAAGTTCAGAACTGGCATCTCCTAGACATCACACATTCTTTGAATCAAAGCGCTGCTCACACATTAATTCAAATAGGGGCAAAAGTAATACCCTAGAATTGGTCATCTAAACCATGGGCCCCTAATCTCGACAACATCACCAAGGTCCTAACCAAAGGCAATTAAATTAATCTTGAGCACATAATTAATTCTTTAATTATCAAATATCACATGGCAAAATCAATTACCCAATATTAAATAAATTTATTTAATTAATCAAATCATTTCCAAGAATATCATTTTGATAATTTATCCTATTTTAATTTATTAAATATCTTTGCATATTTAATTAATAATTTACCATTCGATCATGCAAAAAGAATTTATTTACTATAAAAAGAAGAATTTATTACAAAACAAAGAGTTGAATTGAAAATAAAACAAAAATAATTGAATTGAGAGAGAAATCAAACTTGAGATATTATTTCTTTTTCTAAATTTAGAACTTGAAATCAGAAAAACAATTTAACTGAATTATTGAATTATTCTCTTAAATTGGAACTCAAAGCTTTTCAGAAAAAAGAAGTTCAGTTGCATTAAAAAGATCTTTTTCTTGAATAAAACAAAGAATTATCTATTTTTATCACAAATGCATGGAATTAATTTAATATTATTTTCCAATGCAACTTGAACTTCTAATTTGAATGCATTTCAATTAAACTATAATTGGAATCTATCTCAAGGTTAACTCAACCCAATTTCTCAATTATTTTCAATTAATCCTAAATTGAGCTTTTTGTGATTCTCTATAAATTCAATCTTCAGCTCTCATTCCAATTCACCCTAGAGATTTTTTAGAAGACGTCATTATTATACTGATTTTGCTCTGGAGTCATTGATATATTGTGCTTTTTTAGATTATTTGCATCCATTTTTCCATTCATTATTGCTTGCATCCATATAGCTTAATATCATATAGATTAAATCCTTCATCTTGGTGTAGTCTAATCACTGGTATTGCTTATAACAATCTGAGAGCAATCTTATACTCACATCATTTAGAAGGCAATTGGTCGATTTGTCATGGTTTTCTTATTAATGCTTATATCTGACTAACCATGCATATAATGACTAAATTGAAGTGTTGTGTATTGCAGATACAACTTCTTATCCCACTTTTCACACACACAGAGTGATCTTCAAAATTTAAAAGGATTTTTTAAGAAGGAATCCAAGGACAAAGTGATCTGAGGTCATATGTTAAGATGGGCTCAATTTATTAACACTTTTGACTTTGAAATTGAACATTTACAAGTAAACAAGAATGTGTTTGCAAATTTTCTCTCTAGAGAGGACATCAAAAAAATGGAAATGTTTGGGTAATGCAAATCAAAGAGGAGCGATGGTTTGAAGAAATTTGTCCTAAGTTCAGTAGCAACCCCTTTAATTGAAGAAATGGGTATAATTTTGATTTAGCAAATGATTATCTCTTTGACAGATACAAAATGATTCAAGCTAAACAAATGTTAACAACACCAGGAATCAAGAACCAAAGTGCCTTCTTCAAAATATCAACAACCATGGAACCCGTTGATGAACAGGTTAAGCAATATCTACTCCTTCTAAAATCCAATTCCATATCTACCTATTCAGTTTTTGAATCCTCATATTCAAAGACCAGAATGATGACTACAACAAGAGAAAGGATTAAAATTCATTTGTGACATGTTTCAAGGACCATATCCTTATGAAAACCTTCATTTTATGATGGATATCCAGGAGTATTATGGAAACTAACATTTGGATCCTTTCAAGATAAACTGGTCAATAGCTATGTTTGTCAACACTATGGTCCATATGGCTAAAATTCAATATTTCAACATTGGACTTATGAAGCATGAATCAGACACCTATATAATAATCAATACCCTATTTGGCTACATACCAGAACTTATCGGTTACAACACGGTGATCCGGGAGCTACAACAAGAGGAATACACGAACCATGTAAAACAAAAACATTGTGAATCATGTGGAATGAACCGGATCCATCTGTACATCCATGTTCACTAAATGATCCTCATGATGACATGAACTGTCCACAATATGTTCATGGTATGGCCGATAGCGACTAATGAGTGGGTTTGTCACTCATCAAAGTTATCAGTCTCTTTGCATGAACACATTGACATGGACCACACCATGGTAAAAGGGGTAAAGTTACCACCATAATGTAATCCCAAGTTATGCTTCTCGTGATAAAAAAGATTCATGTTGTATCTACTTCCGGTTGTAAAGAAATGTTCCATATGTAGCGGTCCCACATGTTTGTCCATTTAACTTTCTTTGTTTATGAGATATTGGGGTCCACCGAGAGGAATCCTCATAGTGGGCATCTCGTCCAAGAAAACTTGTTTGTGCTTTCTACTTGTCAATCATTGGTTGGCAGCTTTCAAACTTCATTATCTCCTTTTTTATAAAAAGGCAGTGGGATTGGTTTATAAAAGGTGTCCACTTGCTCATAAAAATCATAATGGAAGTAGCAAGAGAAAATGGTAGGGTCTTAGAGTCATAGGATTGCATATTGTATAAGAGTGAGTAGAGAAGTATGCCCTTCCCTTACAAGGAATTAGAAACTCGGACCTTGCTTAAGTTATAAAGTATAGTTTGAGTAGTCCGTATGTATGGTATGTTTGTATAAAACACACAATTCATGTCATAGAAGATGGTCTTGCTTCTGTCTTTCAACTTGTGTCAAAACATGGAGATTCTTGCTTAAGAAAGGTAATTTATTTTGTTGAAACTATTTTTTGTGTTTTTTTAATAATATACTCATTAAAATGAATAAATTAAGTAATTTAATTTTAAAATGTATTTTTAAATATTTTAGAAAATATTTATATGTAAATTTTTTAATTCTATATATATATATATATGTATTTGATCTTATTTATTTTGAAGGGTAGTTATGGATGTTTGGTGTTAGCATGGTTGATCAAAAAACACAAATTTTAATTATGTAAGAAAATTGAGGTTGTCTTTGAACCTCGGTAAGGCAATGATCCAAATAATTTTTAATTTATATTGTTTATTCATCTATTATTTATTGTTATATATAGCATTATAGCACATGTTCAAGTGCTAACAAGTGTTGACTTAATTTGTATCAAAAAATATTTTTCTTTCCATAGACAAGTAAATTTGAAGTTTTAGATTTATATTCTCTAGTATTCTTGTACTTTGAGATATTTTTTATGTTTTTTTTTTTTAGAAGCTTAATAGTTTTGAAGTAAATTGACTAAGACTAAGCATGATGAATAGTAACATAAGCTCCAACTTGAACATATCCTATCTTGCTAAGTTGTATGCTATTAATATCAAAAACATTATTGTAAACTGTGTTGATTGAGTGAACAAAATGGCATACATGTATACCAATATATTATCCATAATATATTTTCCTATTTTATATAGAAAATAATATGCATACCCCTAAAATATGACCAACACGTGCTTTTATATTTTATTAACACTTGAATCTTTAATCATAGAAATATAAGGTGAATCTTATATGAAATTATTCTAATTCACTAAGGCTATTGGGGAAAGGAGAACTCAAATGACAACATAGAGTTTGAGTTTGAGTTTGATTTGTTTCTTGTTGTAGGTTTCCTACTCATATACTCTCTCCTGGTTGATGTAGGAGAAGTTCAATAGCGATTGCTATTAGAATTAGGCTGAGAGAAGTTATTAGGTTGAGTAACACTTGTAAAAGTTAATGTGATAGAATATTAAGGATGGTGAAAATTATAATCATCTTCGTGAACATAGAATTTTGGTTGGGCAAATGATTTAATTGATTTTCAATTATCTTTGTTTCTTCATTTTCTTCTTTTCCCTTTCAATCTCTTTTTTATTTAATAAAAAAAGTTGTACAATTATAAGCATTCAATGCAAAGTTGTACCCTTTTAAGTATAATCTATGCTCACTTATCAAATACTATCATTATTAATATGTTTATAGTTAGCAAGAAGGAATGCTTTGATATAAAACAACTAGATCTCACAATATGACCCTAAATTCAATGAAAATATTAAGAAAATAAACATTAAATCTTTAGCCAAACATAAAAAATATTAGAGTTATATCAAATCCAAAACCTTAATATAATCATTAGGAACAATCTATAAGAAGGCTTGGGTAGGATCAATCGAGTTCACCAAAAATGAAAAAGAAAATGTTGCTTCCTTATATGTGTTGGTCTATGCTAGTTGAATACCATGCATACACAAGGACACAATCAACCTAGAAAAATATTAATTGTGATTAACTAGAGATGGATTAAAATGTAAGAAATTGCTATTTTTGGAAAGGAAAATGAGAAGGATAAGATGATTGGATCAATGATCAAAGAATGAGTGCTAAATTAATGAAGATAGTGAGATAAGTGCACTTGAAAAATATAATATTCTCTTAGTTGAATGTTTATATCAAAATATGATCTCTTTATTTCTTTACTCTTGGTAGACTCCCCCAGTTTGGATATTATTCATAACTATGAACTTTCTTTGTATTTGCAAACTTGAGCTCTATAAATATTTTAATCTTGTCATATAAAATGTAAAGTTTGAATTATCTAATCTCTTACTAGAAATAGAAATCGATAGTTTTTAAGGATTCATTCATAGTAGACTCCCATTAGACTACGATTCAAGCCCTTGTTTGATGATAAGATTGAATACAATAAGTAACCACCAAGAAATGTCCATGTACTCCTTTTTAGTACCAAATTGAAGTGTGTTTTTATTCATACCATTCTACATGCTATTGAGTGGCTATTGTTTTGAATCCAAGAGTGTGTGAAAGAAGTGATTTATTGTAATTCAATCATACTTTTCGATGTCATCATTCAATACAAATGAATGTCTTTTATAAAAGCACCTACATGAATTCACAAAAGCATGTACAAAGTTGACTTAGGGCCAAAGTAGAAAAGAGGGTAGTTGGCTAATTTTGAATTTGGGTGGGTCAAGTTTGCGGTTGCAAAATTGACCTCACAAGTGCAAATTCTTCTAGAATTAAAGAAATAATTAGAATTATGGTAGACAACATTTTCTTGGGGTTTTTGCATAATAATCAAGATAATAAATACAAATAAATTGATTGTTTGCAATAATAAATACAAATAAAGTCAAGTAAGTGACCCTAACTTTACACAAGAATGTGCTACTAATCATCATATACAAGTGCAAAGATATCTTATCAAAATAAGTACAAAATAAAATAAAATATTGAGATGCAATTTTTAATCATTACAACTATAAATATTATACTACTAACTAATATCTATTATTGTGAATACTAATAAGTATTATCTATTATTTGTTATGATTGATAGGTAGCTAAAATATTTATTATTAATTTTACTTTATTGGTATAAAACTTTATGATATATTATATGAACACTCTTTATTAATCATATACTGTATAGATGTTTGATTCTTGTGAGGAAAAACAATTTTACAATTCTCTAAAACTAAAATTTCTCAAAATTCCAAAAGGCCCAACTTATCCAAAGAAGAAAAAACCTTGACAACAATCCACTAGATACTTCTCTACAACATGGTGTTGCACAACTGAAAATTAACTTCATAAAATGGCTAATTACAAGGGAAAAGGATCTCAAGAGAGCCCATTTGAAATGGTTGAAAGAGGGATAATACCACCAAGTTCTTCTTCCACTTCCTTCAATATAAGTATAATAAGGAACAAATTTTAGTTATTAAATCCATTGTTGACACACTGCAGACTAACCAAGACATGATTATGAAAACCTTCTATGGTCATTATAGACAAATCTTTATTGACGAATCAACCAATGAACCCTTAATTCCTATTTTCGAGGATAGCTTAGCTAATTGGATCCCATGTGAAGTTCAGCAAGATTACAACCAATTTCTTGACCAATATCTCTCCTTGGATGAGATTGAGGATGAACATACAATTTGGCTTTAGAGAAGGGTCTTGGGTTGGACGGCTTCCCTATTGAGTTCTATCATAAGCTTTGGCCCCATATCAAGGATGACATAATGTTTACCTTGAGGGCATTGAGACGAGGTCACTAGGAGCTATTATTAATAAAGGCCTTATCAAACTTATCCCCAAAGGAAAACATGAAGACACTATGAATGGATGACACCCTATAACCTTATTGAACACTTTATACAAGATTATAGCAAAAGCATTAGCTAATATAATCAAATCCAAAGCACGGTAGATTGTTTAGCCAAAGAAAACTGATTTCCTTGGGGGTAGATTTGTTTAAGACAACTTGGTGCTAGCTTAGGAATCTTCGAAATGAGCACAACAAATAGTTCATAATGCTTTGGTTCTCAAACTTGACTTTGATAAGGCTTATGATCGAATAAGGTGGTAATTCATCCCTAAAATGCTTCAGTGGTTGGGATTTGGACCCAATTTATGCCCATGTTCAAATCTTGTTCATGGGTGCTAATACAGGAGTGACCATTGATGGATTTTTCTTTCCACAATTCCCTCTTCAAAAGTCCATTTGTCAAGGTTGCCCTTTAGCACCATTCCTTTATGTTCTCAAAACTAATGCTCTTAGATACCTCTTGCATTTTGCCCAATCAAATAATATCATCCATGATATTCCTCTTCCAGGTAATACAATTGCCCTTAACTCGGGCACTTTGTAGATGGCAACATGAACTTCATTAAAAATACTATTGGTGATGTTAACAATTTATTGGATGTCCTTGATCTCTTTCATGTTGTTTTAGGCTCCCAACTTGCTATGCACAAAATTGAAATTTGGATGACTTCTCCTAGTCCTCACCCACCTTGGATCTAAAAGAATGGCAAGAAATCAAACATGGAACCATAACTAGATACCTTGGCATGGCTTTTGGAATTGGAGTCTCATTGAAAGATATGCGAAGATGGTTTTTTAGCAAGTTTAAATCCAAATTGCTATCTTGGACAACCCATTTTCTTCTATGACTAGGCAAATACAAGTGGCCAATAGAATTCTCTCAGCTAGTCATGTTTATATTTCTTCCTGTTGGTTTTTTTCCAAAACTTGTTACAATTAGCTTAAACAACTCATTTGAGGCATTATTTGGTCTAAATAGAGAAATAAAAAAATCATGCCAACCACCTTGTGAGCTCATTGTATGCTCCCAAAGGAGAAGGGTGGACCGAGCATCATTGGTCCTTGCAAACAAGGAATTTGTCTTTCTACCAAATAGATTTAAAGAGCTTTCGAAGGAAACACACCTTGGAAACTCTTAGTTTGGTTTTGTATTCAAACAACTACAACTGGTAAATCTTAGAATTCTATTCAATGGAGTCATAATACCCTTTTGCCCCATGCTTTTAACTCCATGGATCAACCCCTCTCAATTACATATGGAAATCTTGGCAAGTGGTTTCCCACAAGCTATGTAGGTTTGATCAATCATTAAGCCATGGTCTCTGCTTTGCAACCTCTTCAATTTGGAGGAATCATCTTATCCAAGAAAATAATAGCCTGCTTGCTTTAATTCTAATATTTAAAGTTAAAATTTTATTTTTTATGAAAGGCATTCAAACATTCAGAGATCTAAGGAACCACAATTACTTTTTGTGGAAATCATGGCACTAGCTCAAACTGTGCTTCAACTTAAATTATAGATAGAAGGCTGTAGTGATGGAAGTTTAGAAGATTGTGCCTCCCAATCTATCTATTTGTGTCTCTTCTAATAGTCACTCTTGCATTCTCAAAGGCTGCAAGCGAGAGCCTCCTTCCCTCTTAGAATTCTCTATAAGCAACTTGTCCCTGGCAATGCCTATATCTCATAGACTTAACTCTATTTGGAGATGCAAATTCAAATGAACCAACTAGAACAAACTCAACCTCCTAATCTAGAAATCCAAAGTTGACTCACAATCCCAACTGACTGCTTAGAAGCTTTTGCATGCAAAACTCCCTATTGGACATCATCTTAAATCCCTCAACGCATCCCCTTCTTGTCCTTTTTGTGGTAAGTATGAATCATTTAAGCATTGCTTTTGGTTCTTCCATCATGCTAAATTGCTTTGGAATGAGCTTTTCATTTCCCTACCCACCCTTTTCCACTTCCCTTGGTCTTGGAATTTTTCTCTTCTCATATCTTCATGTGCTTACAATGTGATACCCAAATCTTGTCGTCTTACTATAATAAAACATATTTGAAAATTTAGATGCTTGACAACCTTATCCCACTCCTTTTTTCCATTGGAGATCAAAATTCAAACCATTTATTGTAGCCTCTTAACCCAAATGATGCTTATAGCTACCTCTTTAAAAGATCAAATCAATAATGATGCTATCAAGGTGCACATAGAAGATCTTCTAATTCAGCTCAAGCACAAGGTTTCACTCAAGCAAAAATTTGAAGACTATGTGCAGCCAGATCTATCCAATACTTGATATTTCAGAGAGGAAGGATGTTTTGCTTGTCCTGCTAACTTTATTGACTAAGCACGATCTATTACCAGCTTCAATATTTTCAGCTTGGTACAATTTCATAATGTGGAGAATATGCTATGGCTCGTTTGTGGGCTGCTACAACAATTTCTATCATTGCAATTGCTATTGTTGGTTGCGACGAATGTCTCTATGTTTTGCTAGAGCTGTCTTTATGTTTTTGCCTCAGTTGTCTTTATGTATTGGCTACAGCTGAGTTTTTTCATCTGATATTGTATTTGGATCTAATTCTGTAATTTTTATCTTCTCCCTCCCAATAAAAAATAAAAAAATCTCAAAATTCCAACAACTATATCATATAATTTTTTATTATAAAATCATTATTCCTTATTCATCGGACGAACTATACTTTGAACAGTTTTAGGATTGTGAAGGGGGGTTGTTGCCACCATGGATTAGGCTAAACCCGAGCAAAAGTCTGGGAGAGAAATAGCATTCACAGTCCAATATGTTTTGTTTTCTCTCAATTCCATTACGAGATCATTCCTTGGAGTTGCTGTGGAGTTTCCATACAGAGCCTAAATGGGGACACTAAGTCTGTATTGTGTTCTAGCTACTGTGTTAGTGCCTTATTTTCTAAAATATCTCTGGATAGGATTTAGATTGTGCTGAAATGTCTGGTTTCATGGGTTGATAATTGTCGTGGGTGCTTGGTCTCACTGGGTGTAAGGTTTTTAACAAAATAATTTTCTTTGGCAGTGATCGTCTCTTCTCAAATTTATGTCCTTTGTTCATTCAAATGTTGTGAAAATATTTTTGGTTGTAGAATGGGAACAAGAAGTCTCCAGGTTTTGATTTATTTCATCTAGGGTTTGTAACTTGATTCTATGTTATGATCTTGGTATAATTGAAAATGCTTCCAGCCTTACCGGTGGCGATGTCATTGTGCTAACACGTAGACTGAATAATACTGCACATTTTCCTCACACCAATTACAGTTGTAAAATGCATTGTCATCCACTACTCATCTCAATCTAACAGCATTATGTTGAAAGAGGCGCTGAACACACACAAACTCCCTGAAGACTGCTCTACATATCTTCGATTGTTGCATACCTGTATTCCCAACAACTTGCTTTCAGGAGTGAAAAATGTCCACTCTTTCATCGCTCACAGGCGATTTGCCTTTGCTACACGAACAACTTTTCATAATAAGCTTATTCACATGTATGTCAAGTGCGGAAGTTTGGTGGATGCTAGAAAAGTCTTCGATCACATGAAAGAACGAGACATCTTCTCATGGAATACGGTTATTACAGCGTACAGAAGACATGGGTGTCCTCAAGAGGCAGTCACACTGTTTCACCATATGCAACAAACAGGTTTACAACCCGATCAAGTTACATTTGCTAGTGTACTCCCGGCCTGTGCTAAAATGGGAGCTTTGGAACAGGGTATGCATATCCATCAAAGCATAACGGAAGGAGGGTTTTTGTCAGATATTATAGTTGGAAATGCACTGGTAGACATGTATGCAAAATGTGGAATAATAGAGAAGGCACGTGAACTGTTTGTCGCAATGCCTCAAAGAGATGTCTTCTCATGGACTGCAATGATTGCAGGATATGCACAAAATGGATTTGTCGAGAAGGCGTTAGAAACTTTCAAGCAAATCAATTCGGCAGGTATCAAGCCAAATTCCACAACCTTTGCCAGTATCCTTCCTGCGTGTGCCAAAATGGGGAATTTGGGACTGGGTATGGACATTCATCAAAACATAATAGAAGGGGGGATTTTTTCAGATGTTATAGTTGGAAATGCTCTGGTAGACATGTATGCAAAATGTGGAAACATAGACAAGGCACAGAAACTGTTCGATAGAATGCCTCAAAGAGATGTCATCTCATGGAATGCAATGATTTCAGGGTATGCACAAAATGGATTTGTTGAAAAGGCTTTAGAAATTTTAAAGCAAATGCGAATGGGTAGTGTAAAGCCGAATTCCACCACCTTTGCCAGTATCCTTTCTACCTGTGCCAAAATGGGAGCTTTGGAACAGGGAATGGATATCCATCAAAGCATAAAGGATGAAAGAATTTTGTCGGATGTTATTGTTGCAACGGCCATGGTAGACATGTATGCAAAATGTGGAAGCATAGACAAGGCATGTGAACTGTTTGACAGAATGCCTCAAAGAAATGTGGTCTCATGGACCGCAATGATTGCAGGATATGCACAAAATGGATTTGTTGAAAAGGCTTTAGAAACTTTCAAGCAAATGCAATTGGCAGGTGTAAAACCAGACTCGACAACCTTTGCCTGTATCCTCCGTGCCTGTGCCAAAATGGGAGCTTTCGAACAGGGTATACACATCCATCAAAGCATAAAGGATAGAAGAATTTTTTCAGATATTGTAGTTGTAACTGCCTTAGTAGACATGTATGCAAAAAGTGGAAGCGTAGAGAAGGCACTTGAATTGTTTGACAGAATGTCTCAAAGAGATGTTGTCTCATGGACTGCAATGATTGCAGGATATGCACAAAATGGATTTGTTGAAAAGGCTGTAGAAACTTTCAAAAAAATGCAATTGGCAGGTGTAAAGCCAGACTCTACAACATTTGCCAGCATCCTCCCTGCCTGTGCCAAAATGGGAGCTTTGGAACATGGTATGGACATACATCAAAGCATAAAGGATACAAGAATTTTATCAGATGTTGCAGTTGCAACGGCCCTAGTAGACATGTATGCAAAATGTGGAAACATAGACAAGGCACGCGAATTGTTTGACAGAATGCCTCAAAGAGATATCATCTCGTGGAATGCAATGATTGCAGGCTATGCACAAAATGGATTTTGCAAGGATGCTCTCAAAGTATTTGAAATAATGAAGCACTCTGGAACACATCCTAATATTGTAAGCTTTGCTTGTGTTCTATGTGCATGCAGCCATGCAGGGTTAGTGGATGAGGGCTGTACATACTTCAATCATATGAGTAACCCTTATTCCCTCACCCCTACGGTTGATCATTATGTGTGCATGGTTGATATTCTTGCTCGTGCTGGCTATCTTGAGAGCACCCTAAACTTTATCATTAAGATGCCAATCAAACCTGTAGTGGTTGTGTGGACGTCTTTCCTTGGAGCTTGTAGATCACATATGAATTTAGGCTTAGGAGTATTAACAGCAATGCTGCTATTTGATTTGGATCCTAAAAACGCTGCAACTTATGTTCTTCTCTCAAACATCTATGCAGAAGCGGGCAGGTGGGGTGAAGCTCAAATGGTAAGAAGATTGATGAAAGATAGAGGAATTAAAAAGATCCCTGGATGTAGTTGGATTGAAGACCACAAAATAGTACATGTTTTTTGTGTAGGCGACAGATCACATCCACAGACACGGGAGATTTATGCAAAGTTGGAGGAATTGGTTTGGGAGATGAAGGCAGCAGGGTATTTTCCAGATTCAAAACATTTATTAAATGCCGTGGAGGACGAGGAAAAAGAATTATTTCTCTGTTATCATAGTGAAAAGTTGGCAATCGCATTCGGTTTGTTAAACACACCCCCTAGAACAACTATTAGAGTTGTTAAGAACCTTAGAATCTGTGCTGATTGCCATATTGCAGCAAAATTTATCTCCAAGATTGTTGGAAGAGAAATTGTTGTGAGAGATGCAAACCGTTTCCATCATTTTAAACATGGACAATGTTCTTGTAGAGATTATTGGTGATGCTAAATGAAGTTTAGTATGTTCTTGTAAAGATTATTGTGATTTTAAATGAAACAATCTGAAAAAAAGATTTTATATCAGACCTCCAATGGTAAGGACAAGGTTATATTTTCCCTTTCATTATTTTTTATTATTTATCAATTCATGTTGTGTTGTTGGCTTCATAAAATTAGATGCATCTCACCCGATGCGCTTGGTTTGCGGGCGGCTTGGTACATCTGTGATGGAACCCGTTGCAACGAACGAAACGACATTTCTCGTTGTCGACACTCGTTTCGAAGCACTCTTAAACGTTTTATGTCGTTGCTGGTAATCTGAAGCGATGAGCAGTACGCTAACTAAACTTCCATTTTACCTAACTGAAAACTACCGCACAGCCAGTTTGAATAATTGTTGTTTTTTAATTATTACAGTGCAGATGCTATTTTTCAGGCATGTAACTTATGCATGAATCAATTACATCAGTCGATTCAGTCCTATCTCTGACTCGTCATTGTTTTGCACTTCAGTCAGACTCGTAACATTTAAATTTTTTATTCATCAATCTTTATGATATTCAAGTTTATCATTGATTTTAAACAGACTAACTATTACTTTTTTTTAGTGATACTTTTAAATAATTAATTTTTTTTTTATTAACTAGCCCTTATATGATGGAGGTTTACTACGATACAAGTTTATTCTGAGATGAGGTATGTGTATACTATGTCACGGTGTTTATTATTTATCAAATTATATATATACACGTTTTTTATATGCAACTTTTAAATATTCCGTTTTTCGTCATGTTGTCATTGTCGTTGTGTTTCTCATTTTTCGTTTTTAGTTGCATAGATCTCCAATTGATTAGTTTCGCGTCAGCTCGTTCCCTCCTGAACCCCAACTTGACAATAAGTAAGACCAAGATAAGACGGGTTGTGCACTGGGCTGGGTTGCGAGGATACCACTGACGCAAAAAATAAAATAAAAAAATTAGATGCATAGAGTGTAATGTGGATCACTATTTATATAGCTTTTTGCTTTTTGTGGTACTTGTCAAAGATGAGGAGGTGGAGGGGGATGACCCTTTGGTGAAATGGTGGGGCTTCTTGTCTGTAGTGCCTACAACCTAGGTTCAAACCCCCACGGGTTCGTCTCTACCGTGTTAAAAATGGAGTACCCTTACCTTGGGGAGAACCTTGGAGAAATAGTGGGGCTTCTTGCCTGTAGTGCTTACATCCTTGGTTCAAACCATTATTTTAAAGGGGAGATGACCCTTTGGTGAAATGGTGGGGCTTCTTACCTGTAGTGCCTACAACCTAGGTTCAAACCCCCACGGGTTCGTCTCTACCATGTTAAAAATGGAGTACCCTTACCTTGGGGAGAACTTTGGAGAAATAGTGGGGCTTCTTGCCTGTAGTGCTTACATCCTTGGTTCAAACCATTATTAAAAAGGGCCTCCACAGCTATTGCCGACGTGCTAAAAAAAAAAATTGTGGGAAGGCTCTAAATCAGAGAGGAAGCTCCCCTTGATCAGCTGGGATACAACCTATATGATCAAAGAAGAAGGGGGGGCTGGTTTAAGAAAAATGAGTTTGCAAAATCTAGCCTTAGGGGCAAAGCTTGCATGGAAGATGTACAAGTATCCTCAAAAGCCCTGGTGTAGAATCATGGCAGCCAAATATCTTGATTCTCAATCCCCGGAGAGGATATTGACGATAGCTAACTCGATTAGGGGCTCACTTATGTGCAGATTCTTATGGGAAAGTCGTAGGCTCCTCTTAGATCATTTGACTTGGAAGATAGGGAATGGCAAAAAAGCCAAGTTTTGGCGTGATTCCTGGAACGGAGATGAGCCTTTGGCAGAGGTTTTCGAGGATCAAGACTGGGTTAACCAAATTGAAGCTTCAGTGGGCCCCTGGGTTGCAAATTATTTCCATCATTGGTCGGCATCAGCGTTGGTATGGAAGAAAGTAGGAGAATGGCATCCTCTTAATCATAGTCGACTTAATAGCATTCTCCTCAATAAAAAAGTCTTCCCTTCAAATGAGGAGGATAGTCTTATGTGGAGTGCATCTAAATCAGGTGAATACAGGGTCAGTTTGGGTTATGAATTATAGAGGAAGAGGGATCAAAGTAGTGATTGGCCTTTTATCCTTTGTTGGGGTAAGTTGCCTCTGCCAAAAGCAGGTTCGTTTCTTTGGATTGCACTCCATGGTAGGATCCTTACGGGTAACAAACTCAAAATGTTTGGCTTCATTGGCCCCAGCATGTGTATAATGTGTAGACAAGCGGAGGAATCAACAAATCATCTCCTATATTGGTGTCCGGTGGCGAGTTGTTGTTGGGAATGGCTGCTAGAGATGATGCAATTCTACGTAGCCAGAAACCAAACGTTCAAAGACTTTCTATTGTCATGGCCAACTCAAGGCAGATTTTCGAAGTAGGGTCCTATCTGGATTATCGGCCCCTCCTTAGTAGCTTGGCACGTGTGGAAGGATCAGAACAGGAGGGTATTTCAAGGAAGAGAATTGAATGTTCATAAGCTAATATCTATGATAAAGCTCGCCATTGAGGAAATGATCAACGAAAAAATTCAGGGAGTTAAATATAAATATATCTCGAAATGGGATTTGGAAATTGAAAAGGTTTGGTTCCTCAAACAGAACGACGACCATAGTTTAAAAGATGAGAGAAGGAAGCGAAAGGATGTGGTTTGGCAGGGACCTCCTCCAGGGTGGTTGAAATTAAATTTCGACGGGGCTAGTAAAGGCAACCCAGGTCGGGGTGGTCTAGGAGCAATTGTAAGGGACGAATTTGGAAATATTTTGAAAGCTTTCTCGGGCTCAGGTGGCTTTGTGACAAATAACGTGGCAGAAATCTCAGCGTTGGAGGTAGGCTTAAAATGGTGTGCGACCAAGAGTATGGACAAACTTGTTATAGAGGGAGACTCCCAAATAATACTAAATGGGATCAGCTTGTCTAAATTCCAAAACTGGCGGCTCAATAATTGGCTATCGAGGATCAAAATGCTCTTGGATTCGCTTGGAGACTATCACATCCAACACATGTTTCGAGAAGGAAACAAGGCTACAGATGCATTGGCGAATCTAGGGATTGAGGAACCAGAGTCCACCTTAGAGAATTTGACAGTGTTGATGGTTAGCCCGTGACAGTGCGGAAAATCATTTCATAGGATAGAGATTTAATCCCTAGACAAGGAATAGGATGAGAGCAAGTGTTCGGCAGCATTGTTAGTTGAGACTGGGGAACCTGGACAATGTTGTTATTTTCAAATGAGGTCGTTCGATTTTTGAGATGGGAAGGAATTCTAGGTTTCATTTGCATCCCGTGACCTAGTGAATCAGAGGAAGGGCGGTGGTTAGTACAGTGATATGACTAAGTTCTAAGGAAGAGGCCATTTGCAGGATCCTCTTTTGGTAGATTCGATTTGGCCTCAATTTGGGCACCTGATGGGGTAGGTACGTGGAGCATCTATAATAACCAGTTAGCTCTTAGTTGTTTTGTGGCAATTTTAATTTCCATATTCAGATCCAATGGTTCACCATTTCGGGCTCAGCTGCTTATGTCGGGAGGAAATACTGGAAGAATAGTGTGATAGGCTCTTTGACATTGATGTGGATGGTCAAGCTGCGATTGTGGAGTTAGTCCAAAATGGCTTAAGCGAAGATAGGCACTGGTGTGACGACTTCATTTACGAGATGGTGTTGTGCCTTCTAGTGGATGTGATGCCAACCAAGGAAGCTATGATGGAAAAAATACCCCAGTTGGTTATGGAATGTGACACGAAGGCGGTAGGGAGTGCGGTCATTGAAGTAGAGGAAGAGTGGGCAAGCATTCTGGGACCCTATTTCAACCCGAGGTGTTTTCTATCAGAGATAGAGATTTCAGACTTTGAGGATGAAGATCGGGTGGCAACCGTGGTATTGCAGAAGAGGAAGGAAAACTTTATGGCAGAGGCTTGGGAAGTTTTCAGGGTAGGAGTTAATAACAGGTCCTTCACCCCTTTCTGCAGGATGATGGAGGATGAGCTGGGTTGGCTATCTGACAGTAGTATAGACAAGGTGGTGGACATTGGGATGAGGGTCTCCACTATAATCAACCCGATTTAGCTTGGAGGTCCTTTATTTTGGATTGGTTGGTCAGGTTAGGGGTATGTTAGAGTTAGTATCCCTTTGTATAGCGAGATACCTTTTGTGTTAAGGTTTGGACTTGCCGGTTATGTAATGAAATTATGTAAAAATTCTGATATTAATATAGGGCGCTATCCCCACTAATAGATAGCACTTGCCTAAAAAGAAAAGGAAAAAAAAAGATGAGGAGGTGGAGAATGGCAAAAAAAACAAAAAGGTGAGGAAAACTCCAAGTAAGCAAAAAGATGCTTGACCAACATGAAATGAGAGAGGACTCGAAGTTGTCGTTTTGTAGAGTTCTTGTGTTTGGATTATTTGTATTATCTTTTGTCGATGTCAAGTGGACAATTTGATATTAATATTCACATTAGAGATTCAATTTTGTAATTTTATGCAAATGCATAAAGATTTTGTCTCATTTACAGCTAGAAATTAATGTTGCTTCATATCCCTTTGCTTGGTGATATAGTTAATAGATTTGTGAATTCATGAATATTTTTTAATTAAATTTGATTTTCAATATGATTGATTTTAATTAGAAATGAACTATTACTACTATAAATATCTTAAATACATTTATCTAAAAAATATTGGGAGATACCAAATTGGAGCTGTTTTAATTTAGTTTGGAATTGTTTTATTTACTATGTGCTTAGAGACATAAATTTTATGTGCTGCTTATTTTGGAAATATTATGTTTATTATTAAATATTAATATTTTAATGTATAAATGGTTGTTAAATTTAAGATGAGTGATAAAAGTTTTTGTTAAAATGCTCATGTTATTACACTCCATCTTTTACTACCATTGTAGAATGTTTGTCAACATTAATAATTTACATTTGAAGGTAAAAAGCTTACAATAGTTTATGTTATTATTAGTAGATATGTATGGCACTCAAAAGCATTATATAATAAGGTTTATAGATTAATGTATATGTAAAAATAAAATCACATTTTTTCTTGCATTTTAATTGCACAATCATCTTATGGGAAAATATGGATGATGAGATTTATAAATTGATGCTAATGAGATGAATGTTTGAAGGTGGTTGGGAGAGAGCTAATTATGACATTTTGTCAGTGTTAGGAGTGACAGTAGTTTTAAAACAAGGACCGAAAAGGTTTAATCAAGGCTATGGGAATTTTGAAGAAACATAATGGAAACATAGATAAGATTAAAAATACTATTACAATTATATCCATAATATGATTAATTTGACTACTTTATTCAAGTGTAACAAATCTAATAACTAGAAATTAGGGTTAAATTTCATTCAATAAGATATGAATTGAATATTTTTGCATTAGTTGCATGCTTAGTAAATTCTAACAAGACTTAAATCATTGATTCAATATAAGTGAGAAAAAGACAACAAACAACGGCGGACAAGAATAGCATAGATTGGGGGATCATGGAGAGTTTCACCCAAAGATAAAGGCAACAAACAATGACAAACAATTGTTTAGAACCAAGGAGGCAGATCACTAGGATGTTTGTCAACAGGCTAGGCCAGAGAAGAACTGGTGGTTCAATTGGTTGGCACAAGGTAGGCAATGGGTGAATCAACAAAGGACACAAGAACATGGGTGGAGGAATTACTTTGGAGATACCAAAGCCTCGACACAAAACCAAGACATAATGGATGATGAGGGTGAATGGTATGGACAACATCAGCAAATTGCTCCCTATTGAGAAAGGAGATGTAAGATCACCATGGAAGACCAAAAAGACCGGAAAGGGGTGGATGGTTCACAAATTTTGCAAGGTGGAGAGGTAGAAACCCTAACTGGAAGCATTACAGGAGAAACTCACTATTTGGACAAGGGTGAGAACAACATATGCCACTCCAAATCAAAATCCATGTGCGGATAAAAATTTCTTACCCATGCCTCTAAGGTGTTGCACTTCATTTTATCTAGATAATAAAAGACATAACAAACAATTAAGTAGATACAAAATGTAGCTTTGTATGTAAAATGGGAGGAAAGTGACCAACAATCCCCAAAATAAGTCGATGATGTGAAAAGAATTGGGGTAGAGTAAGCATCAAATCATTGACAAATGGTTTCTTTTTGATCTAGTGCCCTAATGGACGAACGAAAGAACAAATATTGAAGGCCCCACCTAATGGATGGAATCAATTTCTTAACAAAGATTGGGACCAAACTTTGACCTCTTGAAGCAGTCCATTGAAGAGACTACTATTTGGATTAGACTATACAATTTACCAATAAAATATTATAAGGAAGTTAAGTAGTGGAACAACTTCCTACACTAATCTTGAAAGGGGGGTAATGCAAAACTTTTATAGATCGCTACAATAGCTACAAATTTAAAAAAAAAACAACATAATATCATGCATACCACAACACAACAACACAATGATTTACGTGGGGAAAACCCTTTTAGGAGAAAACCCCACACTCCAAAAGTAGCTCAATATATTATTCAACAACCAATAACAGATTACAATATACTTGTAGAGAAAGCTCTTCACAGGAGTAGCACTAATAAGAGACTCAGGGGTAACTCAATAGCCATAACTCTTACACACAACCTCTATCTCACGCACCTCATATATAGGATATACAATACAAGAAACCGTCAAATGATATTACAAAACCATGGGCTAATACCACCCAATAAAGTAGAGTCGACTTTATCTCCATTCTAGATGCCCTATGATGTGTCAAAACACACATCACCACGTGTTCCTCCATTTTACAACTCATTTATGTATTTGATGCAATTTTATATTTCCTTTTACAGGAGTCCAAACTTCGAGAGGCCATAACTTGTGAACCGGCTGTCTGATTGATGAACCGTTTGATGCGTCGAAAAACTCACGAAGTTCTTTATCACCTCATAACTGCTATGTTGGTTACACCCACTTTTTAGGGAATTCCAAAGGGTGTAAATTCCTCAAAATTAAATTTAAACCTTTCATCGTACCCTTCAAAAATGAAACCTTTTATATCTTCAAAACTAGTTGTGATCTTGCGACGAAAATTTACTGGCATGCTTATCTAGCCAATTTGAAGCTTTGGGGAGAATTTCATACCATTTCGTGCTCAAACAAAAAGTTGTACTATAAATAGTAACCTCATGTAATTGCAAGGTTGAGACACCATTTTCCCAACATTCTCCCACTTGTCGAACACCTTGCAAGAGAAAAAGGAGTATAAACACAATAAATTAATTGCTAGGGGCCATGAGGCCCATAGACTCTGAACACCATCAAAACTTCTCTGTGCTCACAACCTTAGTTTAAGAATCTATAGCATTCATTAAAGTCTCCACCTTAACCAACTTCACCCTACCATCTTCGACCATATCTCTGACAAAATGATGTTGAACATCAATATGTTTGGTTTAGGCATGAAATGTAAGGTTCTTAGCTAGGCAGATCGCACTCTGACTATCACAATAAACTATCACTGCACCTTGTTTTATTCCAATATTTGAACACGGTCTCTTAAGCCAAATGGCTTCTTTACAAGCATGAGTAGCTACAATGTACTCTTCTTCTGTAGTGGACAAAGCAACCACAACCTACCGCTTACTCATCCAACTAATTGCACCACCAAATAAAGTAAACACATAAGCACTTGTGGATCTTCTGCTATCAATATCGTCTGCCTAGTCTGAATCCACATAACCATGAATATCAAGGGAAATCGCATCTCCAACCAAATTACCATGATAACACAAAGAATACCCTGAGGTACCCTTCAAATATCTGAAGACTCTTTTGATTGCATCCTAATGAACTCTTATTTTATCTTAAAACAATTATTGATTATGTTTATTTAATTACTTTCCCAAAGCATATGTAAAAAATTAGAATCTCTTATTTTCTTCAATAAATTTATAACATTATTAATTAATAGTTTCTCTACAATAAGCACATGCTATTAAATATACTTATACTAATATTCCATAAAAATAGAGCTCTTGCATTAGATATGGGTATTTCAACAATCACCTCAAAAGGGTAGAATTCTTTTGACAAGAAAATTGCTTTACCTTCAAGAAAACTCTCGAGAGGTTATTTAAGGAGGATACAATCCCTTCACATGACCTCCATAGTCACGAGTTAACTAATTTAATTCAAGGTACACTTGGAGAGTGCAAAAGAGAAAAGAAATAAATCACTTAACAAATAGTTTTTTGCTTAATGCTTGGTGATGCAGGAGCAACCAATGGTGTATGGGCAATCCTGCATCACCCAAAAATATTTCTTTTTGTTTAGTTTTCTTTTAATGTTTTTGAAGTTCTGGATACCCATTTGGGTGAATAAGAGATTTCAACTTTCATAATTGATAAGCTGCTTTTTCTAGCCGACTGCCCAAAATAGTAGGTTTTTATTTAAAGGCGGATGGAGCCCAAAATTTGCAGGAATCTTAAGGAAGAAAAAATAAGCACTTTGAAAAAAGAATCAAGTTAAAATCATTTATGGTTCGAAAGTTATTCAAGTATTAGTTTCTCAAAAAATTGAAAAAGATTATTCCAAGTCAAATTTGTGGCATTAAACGATGTCAAACGGCCTCGAAAACGGTGAGAATAAATAGAGAAAATTCTTAGCATATTCTTCTCTCAAAGATGTTTCTGACACTTCAAATGGTTCCTCAATCCGATTCCCGAATCAAAAGTTATGGTTGCCTGAAGTTGGACAATTTTTTCAGAAAGCTTCAAGTTTTCGAATCTGGCTGTATTTTCATAATTCCAATTTCATGTTTTGGCATTTGTCCACCAATTGGTAATTTCCAAATTGTAATTTCAGATCCAAAATGTTGGAAGGCTATTTTACGACTCATGGGAGGAAACTTGTTAGAGTTGTGGTATGCGAGTTTATGGAGTTGAGTTTTTGGGAGTGTAGTTCTGGGTTGGGAAATTGCATTGTAAGGGTTTTCCATAAAACTCTATAAGTTGTGTATTGCAACCTATGAGGATTTATTCCTCTAGATTGTACTTGCACGTGTTTTAATTGCATGTTTTGTAGATAATAATAATAAAATCTTTTGTGTCTTTTATTGCAATTTGTTGTGTTTTTCTGTCTCTCGGGTTGTGCCCTCATCACTTGGTTTGATGAGAAATATAAAATTGCTAAGAGAACATTGAAAGTGTCAATCAAGAATATTAAGTTGTATAAGTAGATTTTGAGAAAAAAAAGCTAATTTCATCAACACAAGATGTGAAAAACTAATTTACCTTTGAAAGAATAACACCAAGCTAGTTTGGAAGGAACTTCATTCTAGAAAGAAGCAAATTAAAAAATAATATTATAAATACTCAATTGTTTGATAATGGAAGACAATTTTATGAGCAAAAAATAGAGGTTGCCCTACTCCTTTGGTCAACACTATAGCAAAGCTTTTCATTGTTCAAGAAGTGGAGATGGGTATTCAATTTTCGTGATAGGAAAAATTAAGGACTTGGTTGTGTATACTTGATAGCTACAGGTTGAACTTCAAGTAGAGTATCTAATGTGGGGAGTGAGATTTCTCACAACACACATTAGGAAAACATTTAGCAATGTCATTCAGCAAGGGTTCCCCAAAGAGTGGATAACTAGTCTAGCTATACCTCTTTGGTGACATCATTAATCCTTCCAACTATAAAACCATAATCATAATCTTGTTGTTTGCAAGGCTATTTGGTAGTATGATAGAAAATAGAATCAACATGTGAGTAGCAAAAAAAGATAAGCATGCAAAATGGCAAGCCGGTTCTAGGCCTAAACACTCTATAGTTGATCATGACATCACTTTGAGGCACTTAATTGAAAAAGTTTGGGAGAAAGAGGAAGGATTCTTTTTTTATCTTTTGTTTTGTTGATTTCAAAAAGGCGTTCGACATGGTCCTTAAGGATAAGCTATGACATAGAATAGAGGAACTAGGGATTCCTTCACATCTTAGAGCGACTATCCATAGGCTTTATGAAGAGTTTAAAGTCGAAATCAAAACTTTGATAGGCATTCTAGAAAGTTTTAGGAGTGACACTACGGTCATGGAAGGGTGCCCCTTACCTCCTACTCTTTTTTGTCTTTATATGGACAAGCTTGAGGAATGATTAAATTCACAAGGTGGAGACGGGCTTTGTTTGGGGAGTTTGTGATAATGCTTCTTCTTTACGTTGATAACCTCATTTAGTTTGTGTATACTTGATAGCTACAGGTTGAACTTCAAGTAGAGTATCTAATGTGGGGAGTGAGATTTCTCACAACACACATTAGGAAAACATTTAGCAATGTCATTCAGCAAGGGTTCCCCAAAGAGTGGATAACTAGTCTAGCTATACCTCTTTGGTGACATCATTAATCCTTCCAACTATAAAACCATAATCATAATCTTGTTGTTTGCAAGGCTATTTGGTAGTATGATAGAAAATAGAATCAACGTGTGAGTAGCAGAAAAAGATAAGCATGCAAAAGGGCAAGCCGGTTCTAGGCCTAAACACTCTATAGTTGATCATGACATCACTTTGAGGCACTTAATTGAAAAAGTTTGGGAGAAAGAGGAAGGATTCTTTTTTTATCTTTTGTTTTGTTGATTTCAAAAAGGCGTTCGACATGGTCCTTAAGGATAAGCTATGACATAGAATAGAGGAACTAGGGATTCCTTCACATCTTAGAGCGACTATCCATAGGCTTTATGAAGAGTTTAAAGTCGAAATCAAAACTTTGATAGGCATTCTAGAAAGTTTTAGGAGTGACACTACGGTCATGGAAGGGTGCCCCTTACCCCCTACTCTTTTTTGTCTTTATATGGACAAGCTTGAGGAATGATTAAATTCACAAGGTGGAGACGGGCTTTGTTTGGGGAGTTTGTGATAATGCTTCTTCTTTACGTTGATAACCTCATTTAGTTTGTGTATACTTGATAGCTACAGGTTGAACTTCAAGTAGAGTATCTAATGTGGGGAGTGAGATTTCTCACAACACACATTAGGAAAACATTTAGCAATGTCATTCAGCAAGGGTTCCCCAAAGAGTGGATAACTAGTCTAGCTATACCTCTTTGGTGACATCATTAATCCTTCCAACTATAAAACCATAATCATAATCTTGTTGTTTGCAAGGCTATTTGGTAGTATGATAGAAAATAGAATCAATGTGTGAGTAGTAGAAAAAGATAAGCATGCAAAAGGGCAAGCCGGTTCTAGGCCTAAACACTCTATAGTTGATCATGACATCACTTTGAGGCACTTAATTGAAAAAGTTTGGGAGAAAGAGGAAGGATTCTTTTTTTATCTTTTGTTTTGTTGATTTCAAAAAGGCGTTCGACATGGTCCTTAAGGATAAGCTATGACATAGAATAGAGGAACTAGGGATTCCTTCACATCTTAGAGCGACTATCCATAGGCTTTATGAAGAGTTTAAAGTTGAAATCAAAACTTTGATAGGCATTCTAGAAAGTTTTAGGAGTGACACTATGGTCATGGAAGGGTGCCCCTTACCTCCTACTCTTTTTTGTCTTTATATGGACAAGCTTGAGGAATGATTAAATTCACAAGGTGGAGACGGGCTTTGTTTGGGGAGTTTGTGATAATGCTTCTTCTTTACGTTGATAACCTCATTTAGTTTGTGTATACTTGATAGCTACAGGTTGAACTTCAAGTAGAGTATCTAATGTGGGGAGTGAGATTTCTCACAACACACATTAGGAAAACATTTAGCAATGTCATTCAGCAAGGGTTCCCCAAAGAGTGGATAACTAGTCTAGCTATACCTCTTTGGTGACATCATTAATCCTTCCAACTATAAAACCATATTCATAATCTTGTTGTTTGCAAGGCTATTTGGTAGTATGATAGAAAATAGAATCAACGTGTGAGTAGCAGAAAAAGATAAGCATGCAAAAGGGCAAGCCGGTTCTAGGCCTAAACACTCTATAGTTGATCATGACATCACTTTGAGGCACTTAATTGAAAAATTTTGGGAGAAAGAGGAAGGATTCTTTTTTTATCTTTTGTTTTGTTGATTTCAAAAAGGCGTTCGACATGGTCCTTAAGGATAAGCTATGACATAGAATAGAGGAACTAGGGATTCCTTCACATCTTAGAGCGACTATCCATAGGCTTTATGAAGAGTTTAAAGTCGAAATCAAAACTTTGATAGGCATTCTAGAAAGTTTTAGGAGTGACACTACGGTCATGGAAGGGTGCCCCTTACTCCCTACTCTTTTTTGTCTTTATATGGACAAGCTTGAGGAATGATTAAATTCACAAGGTGGAGACGGGCTTTGTTTGGGGAGTTTGTGATAATGCTTCTTCTTTACGTTGATAACCTCATTTAGTTTGTGTATACTTGATAGCTACAGGTTGAACTTCAAGTAGAGTATCTAATGTGGGGAGTGAGATTTCTCACAACACACATTAGGAAAACATTTAGCAATGTCATTCAGCAAGGGTTCCCCAAAGAGTGGATAACTAGTCTAGCTATACCTCTTTGGTGACATCATTAATCCTTCCAACTATAAAACCATAATCATAATCTTGTTGTTTGCAAGGCTATTTGGTAGTATGATAGAAAATAGAATCAACGTGTGAGTAGCAGAAAAAGATAAGCATGCAAAAGGGCAAGCCGGTTCTAGGCCTAAACACTCTATAGTTGATCATGACATCACTTTGAGGCACTTAATTGAAAAAGTTTGGGAGAAAGAGGAAGGATTCTTTTTTTATCTTTTGTTTTGTTGATTTCAAAAAGGCGTTCGACATGGTCCTTAAAGATAAGCTATGACATAGAATAGAGGAACTAGGGATTCCTTCACATCTTAGAGCGACTATCCATAGGCTTTATGAAGAGTTTAAAGTCGAAATCAAAACTTTGATAGGCATTCTAGAAAGTTTTAGGAGTGACACTACGGTCATGGAAGGGTGCCCCTTACCTCCTACTCTTTTTTGTCTTTATATGGACAAGCTTGAGGAATGATTAAATTCACAAGGTGGAGACGGGCTTTGTTTGGGGAGTTTGTGATAATGCTTCTTCTTTACGTTGATAACCTCATTTAGATTGCTAATTCGACTTAGAGCTTGCAATAACACTTATATGCCCTTAAGCTTTGTTGAATTATAGTGGGGATGCAAGTTAATATCAACAAGACTAAAGTCATGATTTTCTCTTAATAGAAGAAAGTAAAGCCAACATAAGTTCCACTTTGAAGGCAATTCTTGAAGAAGTTATGGAGTACACATATCTTGGGATTGACTTCAACAACAAGTTAAGGTGGGAGGGTTGTAGAAAGAATATGATTTCGGAAGATGAAAAATGTTATATGCTCTTCAAATTATATGTAGAGAGGTCGAACTTTGGGATTGAAAAACTACCTAGATTCTTTTTGGACTTCTAGTGCTCCTAGTTGTGCTCCATAGTTGTGAATTGTGGGCTAGTAGCAAATCTAAATCAAAGTGGAAACAAATTGAGAAAATATATAAGTGCTTGATCACAAGCAAGTTCAAAATGTAAAGTTCGGTTACTTATGATATTATGTTGAGTTAAATGCGGGCAGTTTTTATTCCTTATGATGCATCTCGTAAGATATTTGAAAAGAATTGAACAAATGGAAGTAGGTAGATGGCCTAAGGTTGTTTTCTATGACAACTCGAGCAAAAGCAAGAAGACTTGAATGAGGAAAACAACAAATGGATGAGTAAATGGAATACTACTTGAATGCGTGCCCATAGACAACAAAGATATAAATACTTTTATTACGAATACTTTTAGTAAGCATACTTGGGATAAAGTGCTAGGAAAACAAAAAAGAAATATTATATTGAAGAGTTCAATCACACATGTGATATTCATCAAAAAGGATACTAAAATAATATTCTTTAGAAAACCAAAAATTTTATTACTCAATTAAGAACTAACTCTCATCAACTTCCATGTTTTGAAATGAGGTGGTAAAAAATACCGAAAGAAGTTTGAAAAAAAAAGATAGATTGTTTGCATTTCCAAGAGAGTCAAATTTGAAAAACACTTCATTTTAGAGTTTGATCCCCAAAAAACATTAGAAATAATTATATTATATTAATATCTTGATAATTAATTCTTGATATTTCCTTTTCATTGAAAAAAAAAAAAAAAAAAAATTTGAAAAATTGAAGGAGCTCATCATCTTGTAAGAAAAAGAATTCCATTGAAAAAATAAAAAATGACTAGTGAACGGTAAAAAGCTTTTCTTTCTTTTCCTTCATACAAACCTACATGTATGACAAACAATATTTCAAAACTAAAACCAGGAAGAAAATTCTTAAACCCTAAACCTGGAAGATTTTGAAATTCTCATGAAATATCTGAGAGCTTGAAATAATAGCTTATGTAAGCCGTGCAATCCTGTCAAGCACATTGAAACATGGCGGTCCTCAAAGAACGGGCATTGAATTTTGCCAAGCACGACGAATTAGCAGCAGCAGTGGAAGACGAAGATGATTACAGCGAAGAGGAAGAAGAAGATTCAGAATATTCAGAAGAAGAAGAAGATACCCCGCTAAACGAGCCTCGTAAAGATGCGGTGTACAACATCGTTGGTCTCCATGAAAAACTTGAGGAGATCGGATGGCCGGACAACGTCAACTGGATCGAAAAGCTCTGCATAGATTACAAAAGAGAAGGTGAAATCGACGCCAATGATGACCTGGCGCGGGAGATGGCCTTTTACACGCAGGCTTTGGAGGGTACCCGCCAAGCCTACGAAAAATTACAGGCCATGGGAATCCCCTTCTTAAGACCTGAAGACTATTACGCAGAAATGGTGAAAACAGATCAACATATGCTGAAGGTGAAGGATAAGTTACTTTTCCAGAAGCAGAAAATAGAGGAGGCGGAGGAGAGGAGAAAGTCGAGGGAGGCGAAGAAGTTGTCCAAGGCTATCCAGGCGGTGAAATTGAAGGAGAGGGCGAAGAAGAAGAAGGAAGATTTCGAGTCAGTTAAAAAATGGAGGAAAATGAGGCAGAATAGCGGTTTTAAGGACGGCGACGATGAAATGCCTCTGGATTTTGAGGAAAGGAAGAGTTCGTTTCAGAAGGGGAAGAAGATCAGGCCTGGGGTTTCACCTGGCGATCGCTCGGGCGGGAAGGGGAGAAATAATATGGCGTTTGGTGGAGGCAAAAAGGGGAGAAATATCGAGTTTGGCGGAGGGAAAAAAGTGGTGAAGAATAGACAATATAAAGATTCTAAATTTGGACATGGAGGGCCAAAGCGGATGAGGAAGCAGAACACTGCGGATTCTGCTGCAGATGTTGCAGGGTTTCCGGGGAACCGGAAAAATAACAAGAAGAAGAGAAGGATGAATTAAGGGTCTTTTGGGCTTTCTGTGTGCGACGCATTTGTAAATTTGGTATTAAGGTTTACACAAATTTTTATCTTTATAAAGCATTGAGGGCAGCAATTGCATTTACCATTGTATCTGTAAGTACATGATTGCCATTTTTATGTTTTAAAGTTCCTTCAACTTAAAAAAACCTTGTTTCTTTACGCACATTGTTAAGTGCAACTTTTTTTTCCATCGTGGCCGGTAACTTTGAGACCAGAATCAATTTGAGGGTAACTTTGAGGACTTAACTAGTTTTAGAGTGCGTGTAGTTTGTTTACTTTTGATTTAATTTAATGCTGAATCATCCAAAAACTGATGGAAGATAATTTCCTAGGGTTTTTATACGTTTCATTAAACGGTTTCAGGGAATAGCATGCCTATTTTCTCATTTTAGTGTTTGAAGTGCTTATTTTCAAACATTAAAGGTTGGCGTTTTGATAGTGGGCTTTATTAGTCTACTATTTGCCTCTTGAAAATGGATTGTAGAATTTTAGATGAATCGAGGGCTATCTTTTTTTGGTTATTTTCAGCTGGGTATCTGTAAAATTTGGTATTACTTTATTTCCCACGTCTAGAAAAATTAACACAGGAGGGTAGAAAAATTGGTTGATGCAAATCAAGGTATTTGTAAAATTTGTGTTAGGGTTCTCAGTTTAGTTTTTTTGCTCCTTTTGTTTATGTTTTGAGAAAATCTGTAAGATAATTTCTTGGGTTATACATCTTTTACATGCAATTGTTTAGGAGTTTAATGAGGTAATTTTCTTGGCTTATACCTATCTGAGTGCTTAGTTATCATCAGGGAGCACTTAGAAGGGGGAATGCACTTGCCGATGTCCATCTGCCATTAGTTTTATATGATTGAAATAAAAGATCCAATATTTGTTTAAACTTTAAAATGATTGCAGCTGGATGGGTGAGGCTGCAGAACAAGATCCGTGACCCTCCCCTCCCTGATACCACTCACATTTAGATAAGTGATAATTGATCCCATGAATATAGACAGTAGTAGTAACATGTAATTTTCACTTTATCAATTTTGGTTATGTACTTTGTATTTTGTGCTCCACAGAGTGCAAGTTTAACGCTTTCACATGGCAAATATATTTGAAATAAGAAGACATTTCAAATGAATATTGTTTGCCAGAAGTTTTTTACTGTTATTGGAGCCTTTTGCCACTTATGTCAAAAATGAAATTGGGTGATAAATCATGAAGTACTCATTTGTTCAAGCGAAGGAAATGAATTGTGATAATTTGTGCCATTAACATTTATCTCCAACTTTTAATTAATCTATAGGCTGTAATGTCCCCTTCCTCATTTGCCCTAGAATTTACTCTAAAATCACAACTGCAACAAATTAGGGTTAGGGTTACATCTTACCGAATAAATCTTTCCTCAATAGTACGATCCTTGATTTGGATCTTCAATCACAACATGGGAGACATATGCAATATGTTAGGGTTAGTCAAGCCACATTATATTTATAAACACATTGGGGGAAGAGACATGGTGGGTTCGCCTGAAGCAATTTCTACACAAAGCCTAAGAGAGGATGTCTACCACAACCCTTTCGCTTGGCAGCTTGTACCTGCTTTCTCCAACCATGTCTCGTCTCCCTACTGATAGTTGCCATCTTGTGGAGTTGGGCGGAGGTCGTAAGGGGTTTCTTGACTCTGTAAGTGCCCTCTTTGTCTTAGGCCGCAATGGTCCTTCTAGGATGGCCTACTTATTAGCCCACTCGCCACCCTTCTCTTGCACCTCAAGCCCTCTCTCTCACAAGTGGATTTCAGACAACATGCATATCCATTCTATAACATAGAGCCATACACTTAATAATAGTCTCAATATAAAGATGCTTACATGTACCTCTAAAGAATTGACAAATATGATCTGAGTATTAATTATACCAAGATGTTGAATGTATAGTTAGATCGCAATCCCTCAACTGCTATTGATTGATGGACCGATCTGATATCAACTGCAGGTGTACAATGCTATGCTGGAAGTGCGACCTGCCGTTCGACTTTGGAAGGCTTATTGCTTGCTGATCTTGTTAATCTGATTCTTATATTGCTGCAGAAGCATTTGGGAATGATTGATGATGAATGATGGTGTTTGATACTGATATTTTCTGAAGGCGTATCTCGCTGATCGCTGATGATACCGGAATCTGAAGATGTGTTTTCTGAATGCTGATGATGGCAGGTCTGATACAATATCAGCCTGCAGTACTAAGTCTGAAGAGAAGTCCTTTGATGTATACCTGTTCAACTCCTGGAGTTGATCCAAGGCTGATGTGCTTCTTTGTGGAATGCTTTGATCTTCTTTGGTAATCAAAGTCCGCTGTCTCTTCTTTGTTTTTCTTTGGATCTGCTCATCAATGATGTATATCCCTCTTGACTCTTCAAAAATAATCCCTTATATATATTGTCTATTTTTAAAGATCATTCCTCTTAAAATGAAGAGACACACATTTGTATTTATTAATTCTTTTATTTTCAAACTTTACATTGGTCATATTATTTTGATTGCATCCTTTGCCTTTTTTCCTAATTGCTGTAAACTATCTTCTAACATGTCCAAGCAGTGCCTGCTTTTAATTAAATCTCTCCTTAACACATTCTCTTAATATGAACCTATACTTTTAGTGCGAATTGCAGTCACCATTATATCAAGTTTTCTGCTCACGATTATGGCTAGATCAAAGTCGGCTTGAATTGGTTGTCTCGGACTTTTAATATACTGCTCCATACACATGCCTTGGTAGTCGGCTGCTTTTGGTTGATACTATAGACATTGCTTGGCTGCGTAGTAGCCAGAAACTTCTTTGTCCCTCCCTTGGCACGCGTATCCCTGTATCCGTTCCCGTTTCCGAAATGGATACGTATCCGATACAGCCTGGATACATGTTGAATATTGTATCCACACACATGCCCTAAAATCCTTGATTTCCAACCATGCTAGATACTATGTGATTTGATTTTTTTTAAAAATTTGACATAAATCTTCCTAAATTTAATTTTAAAAAACTTCATTCATGCCTTTTTAAAAAAAAAAATTGGTATTAACAAAACCTACGCCAAATGAGAAAGACAAATGAAATGTTTTTCTATTTCAGTGACCCATTTTTTGGGTTATCTTCCAATGCAGCTATACTATTTTTGCATATTGTAAAATGTTATATCAACTTATCATTATTTATGTAGCAATTATGTGTCTATATTGCTTTTGAAGTAATGAAAATCTCCTCGAATAACTTAGAAAATTGTGTTAAAAATATGTGTATGTGTTTTTTATGAATGACGCATTCAGCTGTATCCATATTGGGGGTCTTAAAAAATGGCCGTATCCATATCCGATACCGTATCCATGTCCATGCAACTTTGCTTGGCTGTCTTATGAATTGATACTACGGTTGATCTCATGTTCATTGCTTTGATCAGATTTGTGGATGACAGATGTTGACTTCTTTATATGAGTCTTCCATTATATCCTTTACTTTGACTGGTTCTTTCCTATGTTTTTTTATCATTGACTGTCTGTCTTTTTGATTCGATTTATTGCTGAGTGCTGATCCCTTTTGCTCAATGAAGATCTGCCTTATATAGTCTGAAGAGCCACGTCTCTTTCCATGGTAATGCCTTGTTTCCAAAAGAGGCATCTCCTCTAAACTACCCACTGACTCTTCATGAAACCGTGGCTGTTTGAAATGCTATTAATAGGAGTTGTTTGCTTAGAATTAATTTAATGCACTTAATTCTGGATATGTATATATAGCTCTTTCCTTGTTCACAATCTTCCTTTGTGGTGATTTGTAGATAGTATTTGATAAAAAATGAAGATTTTTATCTTTGTTGGGGCTTAGTTTGTAGATTTATCAATTTGTGACACTTTCTTCTTGAATTGCACAATTGGGTTTTGGAATTGTAGAGACCTCTTATTGATGGCAAGATCAAGCTTTCTTTTGACTCTTCAGAGGATAGGGGTTTTGTGATAAACCGACCCCAATATGTTATATTTAAACAATGACAAATGACCATTTGTAATAAAAAAACCGTATCTAATGTTAGTATTTTTATTCTTATTATTATCGCGCGAATGAGATGCATACGATATGAATATCAAAGCGCAATTTCTTTAGTCCAAATGTGGCAAGCAAGGTAATCGGTTTCAAACTAATCGATTTCTATTTTCGACGCCAAAAGAAGGATCTAAACCAAACGACGGGACTCTTCTATGGCGCCGAACCATTACAAACGTAACCCTAAACGTGACTGTTTAGGTGCATATTTTATATACCGATGACAATGAATAAGGGAAATATAATAAGCACACGGAAGTTACAGAGGAAAATTGCGGGAAATCTGAGGGTATGCAGCGATAGTAAAGAAGGTCATCAACAACCTAGGTAAGTACCGATCCGCCCTTCCCTGCAACTCACACGAATGAGATTATAATGCAAAATCATTACTATACAATACGTTCATAGGACTTAAGACTATAATGCATTCTTAATATATTCCAATACATTTATGCGATTTAAATTATAAGGCACTAATTAATACTTTGTGATACATTTATATGAGTAAAATATATAACGCACCTTTAATACATTACAATTCATCCATACAAATTAAATACAATTCATACTATCTAAATTATAATACACTCCAATACAAAGAGCATCTATAATTAATGAAATTTGAGTTGCCTAAATTAAGTTCATTTACCTTCAATGGCTATATGAATATAAATTGAATTAGGGAATAAATGACTATGGGTCAATATACCCATGATTAAGGAAACTGAATAAATTCATAGGAAATTAATCTAATATATTAATTCAAATATACCAAATAATGGAAATAATGTTCAATATGAGCAAATGTAGAATGAATGAATAATCACACAAACGTTAATGTACAATGGTTAGACGATTAATTTTAATATACAATGAAGTTAATTATTCACCAAGTGCATGTTAAGTTTAATATCCAAATATTATAGCAAACTCTAAATTCAATCCAATCAACAACCGAATCCGTATTCTTCCAAATCCCCAAGGGAGATGGGCTGCTAGGGAGAGGCAGAGTAAATCCAGTCAAGGGGTGCCCTAAGGGTGAAGACTCCTCCTAAGTCTGGGCTGCGAGCCCTAAGGACGAGAGGATTGAGTCAAGTAATCTGGGACCTAAGAGAGAACTGGTGTCGAGCTCCCTAGGTAAGCAAGAACCTCTTCTGGGAAAAGGGACGGAATAGTTGACGATCGGGATTGAGCTCCAAGAGTTGTTATTAAATTAAGATTGAATTTACTTAAAACAAAATTATAACTTGGTTATTAATTGGTTATGCACAGGTCTTAATTAGGGGACATTACAGGTTTGGTGCATGACGACAAATTATGGTTGTGGGGAGTGCACTCTCTCTCGGTCAAGCTTTGGTCTATCTTTTTCAATCCCCTCATTGAACCTCCCTCAATATCAGACCAGTTTGCATTAGACCATTGAATATTCTTCTCTAGTTTTGAATATAATTCTTCTATTAAGCTGTTGGCAATGCAATTAGTCACTTCTTGAAGGTTGTATCTGCTACTTCCTTCATGGGTTACATTACGTATGCCTGTATTTTGGTGGACATAGATACCTCCAAGACTTTTCATAGGAATATTGTTTTAATGGTGGGGCCTAGGTCTTGGACTCAACCGCTTGACGATGTCTCGGACTCAACTCACGACGATGTAAGAAGTGCTTCTAATGACCAATGATGATTGTGCCTCATCATTATACCAACTTCCATTGATAAAGAGATGATCCATGTCTCTCCAAAACACCCAAACAGCTGCTGCCTTCGAAGTGCCTACAAGAAAATCCATGTTCAATGTAGAACACTCATTACTAGCAATGTGTGTAGTAGTAACCCATGAATTAAGGTTTGGAAAACTTTTGCCCTTATGCTCATGTGTATATCATAGATCATAACCCAGCTGAAACACAAACATTTGCAACACAACACCAAGTATCTTCATGACAACTTCTCCATACCTTGTTTCATAGATCAGCTGTGTCTCCACTTCTCCAAGTGCATACCTACCAAGAGCAAGTATCTCCATGACACGTGTCACAAGTCTTGGAATTACAGCAGTCGTAGACTTCATCAAAGAATCACCAATGCCACCATCCATGTACACTCCTTCATAGGCTGGCCCCAAAATAGTAAGTTCTACCATGCGAGATTCTAAAAGAGATAACTCCTCATCAAACTCTCCACAAATGACCACAAGCCCAACCAAATTAATTATGCCTCCCTTTACATGTGTAGATATAACACTAGTGGCTGATCCACGAAGTGTGTGTTCAACTATCCCATCTTCCTCTATGATTTGATTCTTCAATGGATTTTTTAAAAGAGGAAACTCAAGAACCTCACGATGCAAAGTAGTTATCAACTTATCACCATAAAATTTTCCGAATCATACCTCTTCTCTAGTTCACATCAATCTGAATGTTCTTCTTGTAAGTGCTGTCTTGTTGGGGCTGTCAACCACTTGGCCTTCCTATCTCTTTGTAGCCATCCATCACATGTACCTTGTGACTTCTTTACTTCTCCCCAGGTATGATGTATAAAATCAGAACCTTTGTGGCTGAACCTTCATTACATTCCTCACACAAAATTTGACTGCACATATTGGGAGACTCCTCAATATCGTCATCTTTATGTGAAGTGATGTAATGTCCCCACTTTGAAATAGAATTTAATAATAAATAATAATAATAAAATTAAAATATAAAAGAATATAATTAAACATAATTAACATTTAATTAAGTTTATGAATGGTCAAAGGACATAAAATGAAAAGTTGTGACTCCCTCAAACATGAGATATAAAAGAGAGAAGAGAACATTTGAGGGGGAGATAATTTGAGAATCAGAAGTACAGATCGGATTTAAATAAGAAGTGCAGATCTGATTGTGAAAGGTTGTGTCCATTTCAAAGGGCAGAAATAATGAAGAGTTGCACTCTTTCAAAGGGTGCTAATGGTGAAAGAGTATGTCTCTTGCCAAAGGGCATACATAATGAAGAGGCGTAACCTCTCCCTCACATTGAGAGATATATAGAAAGGAATCAAAAGCCTCCAATGACAACACCATTGATCAGATCAGATCAGAACTGTTATTAAGTTACAGGCAGTAACATTCTTGTTCTTGGTGGTATGCATGGGGATTATGGAAAAAAAAGGAAGAAGCATTCACAACAGAGATTATCAATCAGAGGATAAATATAAATAACAACCTTAAGATAAAGGAGAAGCATCTTCAATAATCAGTGAACTGAAGGGATCAAGGACAGCGGAACACCAAGACATAAATATACAACAGACTGCCACATTAGGCAAACTGTGAGAAATTAGAAATATAAAGGACCAGCCAGCATTACAACCGTATTATCAGATAATGCAGATCTGGTATGATCTTCCCTATTCATGAGTTTATAGCATAATAGACTATAATTGCAGATCAATTGTCTATTAAGATTATACAATACCTTGTGGCCAATTATATTGGGCATATCATTCTTGGCAATAAACAATGCAATAAGAATTTATTTATTATTACTTAATTATGAATGATATACTTAATTCTTATTATATCTGGCATAAGGAACAATCAATGATGGACAATTATATATATTGAGAAAACTACCATGATAGTAATATAAGGAAGTACAAGGAGGGAGAGCGGTGATGAGGTCCTCCTCTAGGTACCTCATGGTAGCTGACTGATGGTCCCATGAGGTCAAGGGGGTGTAGACAAAGTCCACCGGACCACCGCTCTTGGCAAGGACATTCAGGTCACCCTATTGTATCTTTCCAAACACTATCATGGTTGATCATTGGATTAAGGGAATTCTAACCACAAGAGAAGGATATGGATGGAAGTGATAAAGGGGAATGGTGATAGGATACCTTCCTAGGTAGACCACCTCATGGTAGTTGACCGGTGGTCCCATGAGGCCAAGAGGGCTTTGGTTTTCACTCTGCTCTTGGGCCTAGTGTAGAGGGTCTCTTGGACACCTTATTGTTCCTCCTTACTCCCACTTTCTTATGGTTGAGTTTCGATAAGGAATTGGACAAAAACTATGGTTAAGTTAATGTTCCTAACCCTAAGTACAGAGAATTTATGCTTAATTGTCTTTCTTAGAAGATTCATATTATTAATTATATACATTTCAATGGTTTCCTAACCTATTGCAGGATCTCAATCAGGTATGCATCCTGTTCCATTTATTGTTTTACATGGAAATGGTGATTTAGGGCAAAAATTAGGGTTTTTACTAAAAAGGGACTTTACAGGTGACTGCTATCTCATGATTATGCAAAGGTGAGGGACAGTTGTTGCCAAGCCAAAAATCGGAATGGCAGTCATACCTTTCCATAGTGTCCTCAAGAGCCTCAAACACTCTTTCCTTCTTTGTTGAAGGTTCTTCATCAAGTGCTGCTCCAAGAGATGTCGCTAACTGAAGATCACATGCTTCAAGCTCGATTCGAGCCTCCATCCTCTTGGCTGCCATGTTCATAGGTGTGCCATTGATTTTGGTTGTCACAAAGTGTTTACCCCACCAAAAACCATCCTCCTCAAGGTTGCTAACTGTCCTAACTGGAGTGCTGCTGTTAACAACCAGAAAATTAGAATTTTCTGAGTTTAGGGCAGCATCATGTCCACCAATCAAGAAATCACCCTCTTTAGGATTCTGAATCAAGGATAAGTTGTTCCCCAATTGCACCACTATCATGTCATGATGGCTTACAAGGAGTATAAACAATCTTTTCTCCTTTGATCATAGTTGGAACCTTCATTGCAAATTCTTTATTGGGAGGTTGCCCCTCAACAAAGGCTGGTCCAAAAGAAGCATGCAACTGAAAATTACATGCATCTTCTTCATGGTTGCAAACTAAATCCTCTTCTCTATGAAGATCCTCCATTACTTGTTTAATTTCTACCAAACTTGCATGATTTCCTTCTACCTTAGGTGGGGCTGCAAAAGATGTTTGAATTGTCTAATTTGGATGATGAAGAATGTGTCAAGCCCAAAATTAAACAAAACTCATCATCTGGAATTTCTGATTCTTGAAGGGCCATTTGAGTACTCTTCAAGGAATCCATAGTAACCTTAAGCTCATAGGTAAGCTTACCAGCTTCATCTTCTTTTCTTCTTGATGCATCAAAATATATCTCATTAAGCTGGAGGAGATGATCTCTATCCGAAAGTAGGTGTAAGTTGTTTGATTTCATCACAACCAAAGCTTCTCTGAGTACCTGTAAGTCTGCAAGACATAGTTTTCCTTTATGCACCCTTGAGCTGCCCCCAAATAATCTGCCATTATGTTATGAATATCATCAGTGTGAGTTATAGGTACAATAATCATGTCTTCATTTAAACTCAATTGATTGTCCAAGTGCTGTGACTCTTGAGCTCTAACATCTTCAAACAAATGTTCTGATTTGTCTTCATAATCGTACCATTCCAACACGGCCCCCTTCACAACATCTCTTCCACAAAACTCATGTTTTGAAGTTAGGCCATCATTATGCTCAATCAAATGATCACCAACATAACTGTGAGTAGAATCGGTTACCTCATGCTCTTCTTCAACTGCTGATACGGAATCAAACTGTGATCAATCTGAATTTCTATCTTTTACCTCATATTTATCAATCCACTCTTGAGTGTCTTCCATGCAAGGCTCATGTGATAACAACGGACTGCTGGTCAAACTCAAAAAATCAGAATCATGTTCTTGCCTCTTCAAAGTGTCTTCATCAGGTAAGTTGCTTCTTCATAAGGGATGGTCTATTGGTGTGTCCAATTGAAAATCACATATTCTCCTAGCTGCCTTAGTTGTCATTAAACTGATCAATACCTGCATCTCCCTAGCTGTTATGTTTTCCGCCTTCAACCACCTCCATGGTGAAGTGTCTATGACAAACCAAACATTATCAAATTGTAGGACCTTCTTATTAGGCAATCTCCTAGACACCACAATTAGCTCTCTAAGACAACATACCTCATATGATCTTGACACATATTTCTCCAATGTAACCATGGGTATGAAGCAAGGAAATCAATCTCACTACATGACCAAATTTCTCCACATAGCTGATCAGTCAATGCTGGTTTGGCCAATTCTGGGAAAGCATTTTGTTCAACCTTGTAGTCGCCATGAAGACTTATGTATTCTCCACTTGTAGGTGCAATAATTGATTCTTGCTTGATCACATCCTCATATGGCTGATTGTTGTCTTTCCCATGATCATTTGTAAGCTGCAGATCATAAGCAATTGAGTCCTTTCTTTTCTGTCCTTTCTTCAATGGTAACTTCTGGGTTTTCTTTTGGCATTAGCTCTTTACTTTTCTCATTCATTTCAGTTTCTCCACAAGCATCAACTCCCTCTTGACTAGTCACAATTTGATCTTCTTTTGACTATGATTCATTTCCTGATTTAGAATCCAATTCCTCTCTTCTTGTTCTTATGTAGTACATATCAAAAGATTCGGTAGCCTTGACCTCCTCAGGTTCACTTAAGTATTCATCAAAATTTTTGATAACCTTCTCATTCACAGCTATAGTAATCCTTGTTAGACTTCACTATTTCTGAAATGTTAGTAGATCCTTCATCCTTTGATATCTGTTATGCCATCTGGCAATTCTAGAGATTGCAATTTCATTATCCCATTCTTCCATCTTTGTAATCATCCTTAACATCCCACAGGCTGGCATAATTTTGACTTTGATACCACTGTAAGAAGCCTTACTGTTATCTACCAGAGACTTTGCAATATATTCCCAAGAAATTTCACAAATAATTAACAGGGAACAAAATGACTGAGTTCTAACGGTTTTGGCATGATGAATACCAAAAACTCTTTAAGCAACAATAGGAATCTATTTAGCAAACTTGGCTTTCATTAATCTATTCACTGTTTAGCTCATTCAGAAATCACATAAGTCAGAATTACATGTAGAACAGTAAAGGTCTATCTAACCTCTTATTTGCAGCTGCCTGAGAATGGAGTTTACAATTGATAAGACTATAAGTCTACATTGGAAGGCACTAGACTTACGGGCAGAAATTCCCGCACTTGTTACTCCAACTGAATCACACCAGTGAGAGAGAGCTTGTATCAGACCAAGGAAATATACGCTGGAGCTTCTAGCTTACTCACACTTGCACTCGCTAAGGAATATCCCAACAATATCACACTTTCTCTGTAGTCAAATGCTACAAGCTGAGGGCCGCTATAGTTGGAATTGCGTCCAAGAACTAAGGCCCCCACAATCCTCAATAATGATGGCTTTGGTCCCAGTTATAGGCTCAGCCGCGCTAATATACTCAGACACAATAACCTTTGAATAGAAATGTGTGCCATTCTTATCCTGTAGCCCCTCTGCACTTCAAAATATTATTCACATCAACCTCAATAAATTGCCCATATCGACATCAAATCTCCCCTTATAAAAGTCCTTTGCTAAGTCGGCCTCCCTAAAATAAGCAATATCAATCACCATGGCTTCGTTACAAAATATATCTTTGGCCCCAAATGCATCAAGCCGTGGTTTTATCATAACTGCCGAACATTGGAAATAATCAAGTTTTCGATGAAGCACTAAGATTACACCCGACTTCCAATCATTGGAATATTCCTTATTTAGACAGGCCCTTATATGATATTTGCAATACTTCCACAAAGCCACGGTTAGAATGGCAAACTCCACCCAGCGGCAATAATAATTTTTAGAATAAAATACCTTTATTTCCCAGAATGTATACAGATGTAAAATACTTCATCACATGAAATATCTTTATTACTGGTACTGATCTGCAAATTTGTCTCCACATGAGACTTCACAAATTTGCCTCAGCTGTGAATTCCGTCGCAAATCCACTCCCAGGAAGAGTCAGGTTTTCGTCCAACCCTTCTGCTGTCTCTTGAAGGTTTTCATCTCTAGAAATTATAAATCTTTTATCAATTCCAAGCATAAGCAATCCATCACTAGTAACCCCCTTATAGAAGTTTTGCCCCTTGTAAGAAATCACTAACCACTGAAATTAAATCAGCCATTATAGCAGTTTTGCCCCCATTTATCCAAATTTGTTGATCGATTCCCTGAAGACTAGATAGAAAAATGCATGGGAGGGCAATGGAATTATGGATGACTGCCTCCACTGGACCAAGAGACATGAGAAACCAGTCATGCTTATCAACAAAGTAGAAGAGCTTGAAGAATGGAAGACTGAGCTTGGATTTTTTCTTCTTCGTCTCATCTTGAACAAGACCACCATAGACATCTTTGTCAGGTGAGGCAACATCAACAGAACGCAGCTGAAGATGCCAAACCTCTCCCAAGTTGTTCAAACACACAGAATGGCTATAAAACTTTCTCAACGTTCACTTTTAGCTTTGAATCCTTTTACGCTACTAGCTGAGCTTTGCATTAAGTATAGACAAAGAGGAAGAAGCAATGGATAAAGCAAAAAAAGGCTAATATTTGCTTTCTATATAACTGAATGTGGGGTTACAGGGAGACATAGTAACCAGACACTATTCAACAATGTATTGTCAAGATTTGTGGAAAATTCATAAATAATCAATTATCTGTTTTACTTGTGTCTTGATGCACTTCAGTTTAAAAGGCTTTGGCAATATAAAATGATTCTGTGATAATATTACAGATATATTTAGTATATTGATGAAAGAACTGTCAATAATGTTTCGTTGTTTGCACTGATTATGAATATAGGTTGATCAAATGTCTTGGTTCCATTTATTTGTTTGTATTTTGAAAGATTAATTTGTTTTGATGTTATTTAATGCTGCCTCTTTTAGTTGGTTGGCAAAGGTTTTGGTTCACAACGAACTGGTGAAGAGGAGGCTCTCAACACAATTTCTTATCATGTGACATTAGAGGGGTGATCGCTACAAAGTTGGCTTAAAATAATGTTGCTCGCTACCTAAACAAGTGATTTCATTGTTAAAATTGATCTCACGAGTACCACGATTGATACTAAATATTCAGTCAAAATGAATTTATCAGAGTTCTTCCTTTGGAAAGAGCTATATGACAACTATAGCCATCAACAATCTATAATCCCGTATTAACATCTCCATGCTTAAGTTTCTTGATAAGATCAATAGTTGCATTCTTAGGTTCGAGCATTTTGGTTCATCTTTCAGACCTTTTATACTTAATATCCTCTCTATCCCAAGTTTTCTGTGATTTTTTCTCCCAAACTACTTTCAAATGGACAAGAACAATCAATTTCTAGCCTCTTATCATCATCAGGACATTCACTTATTTGATCAAGAGATGAGGGCATAAGACAAAGCATCCTTAAAGCATGGTCCCTTGCAGCCAAATTTTCAAGGTGCAGGTGGCTCCAGGAATTTTTTTAATTAGTGTGGATAATTTAAAATATTCTTTTACAAGTGTAGCAGTTTTAGTTTGGAATTTGAAACTGTAGCTGTAAATAGAATCGGGGACTGAAATCATGCAACTGCTCAACAATATATCTGCCACATTTATGCTAAAACAAATAAATAAAAAAGACCTAAGCAACAAAAAGGGGTTGTCGCAGAATAAATCAAAACCCATTGAAAAAACCCTACGAATGGAAGGAATCAGTATAGTTCATACTGAAAAATAAAAGCCTAAAATGAGATTAGAAGTAGCTACACAAGAACTCACTACTGGTCCTTAAAAGAAATCGGAGTTATATATGCCTAAATCTACTAACCCTACTAGGTTTGTTCGCAAAGTGAAAACAGCTAACCATCTTTTATCTGGTGCTGATACTAAGGGGCCAGGAATCAAACCTAAAAGGATCCAATTAGCCAAAATAAATCAAAGATGTCCATTCCAAAGCAAAAAGGTTAAGAAACCTTGAAAGCAATTGTTCAACATACTTAAGATACCAGTGCTATCACCATTGATCTCTCTATTCCATTGTTCCCAAATAAATCCCATGTGATATGGCTCAAATTATCAGCCAACTAAAAGATCAAGTATCGATTATTGAATTAATGAGGATTTTTGAACATAGAAACAAAGCCATTAACCTTCCAATTATTGAGCAGTCAAATAACAGTCATAATATTAATAATAGTGTTGTGGACCCTAAAATATAATTGAAAACCACCCTAGCCAAAAGACTATCCAATGTTACCTGTATTTTGTATTGTTAGCCATTATTTATTAATGGGTAGTGTTGTGAGGTTTTCACACATTGCCCCATTGCAAATGGGGACCCCCACATTTTTCTATTTTCCAGGGTAGTGTTAGAATCCTTAGCTATTAGCCTTTGCATTGAAGAGGTATAGATGGTCAAGAAGCCAGGAGTTAGGTGGATAGCCTTGTGTGAGGTGTGAAATGAAGAGTTATGAGATGAGTAAGTGGTTCCCAGCTCAATTGGTCAAGGTCTGCCTAGAAAGGAGAGGTCAAGTGATGTCAATTTGAGCATAGCAGGTAAGGAAGGTCAGTTGCAGGTTGAAAGGGCAAAATTTGACTAAGTACATGAATATTTCCTTTGCTCCCTCTCAGGAGCAAATACATCTTCGAGTGCTCATTCATGTCTTCCTTTGCTCTCTCATAAGAACGAATTTGCTTCCAAAGCCTCCCTTAATGATAATTGGGACATCTACACACTAGGAGAGCAAAACTACACAATTTAAGTTGACGAAAAGAGGAGAATTGATGAAACCAAGCTAGAGGGTGAATTTGAGGTTACTTCAATTGCTTCAGTCTCGGAGTGAATACTTATTCCTTTGCTCCCTCTCTAGGAGCGAAAACCACTTCATGTGCTCCTTATTGAGAGCGAAATTCACTCCAATTGCTCTTGATTGAGAGCAAAATTGATCCTAAAATACACCATGAGCCTAATTTGAAAGACTCAAGTGAATGGAATGAAAGAGAATGAGCAAGAAAACAATAATTGTCAAGTTTCAATCCACCTCCAGTGCACAACTCTTAGAGTGAAATTCACTTCAAGTGCACCCCTTGTGGAGTGAACTTCATGTGCTCAAGACTCATAGCAAAATTCCTCTTAAGACCTCATGTTGAGCATACTATGACATATTGGAGTTGAGAAAGTGAGTGTAAGTGAGCGAAGGAGAGTAAGAGTGTTGATTTGAAATTCACTTCCAAGTGCATCCACTCTAGAGCGAACTTCAAGTGCATCATTCCTAGAGCGAACTTCAAGTGTTCCACTTTAGGAGCGAAATTGCTTGTAGAGCCTTCTTCCAAGTTAATTTGATGCCTTCACTTGCATGAATGACAAAGTATTCAAACCTGAAGTGATGAAGGGCAGAATTGGACTAGGTTTGAGAGAGCTTCTATTGCCCCTTATTGGGAGCAAAATCCTCTTCTCTTGCCTCTATCTTGGAGCGAAGTCATCCTCAATGCATTCAATGAGGGTAATATGAGCAATTCTGCACATGAAAATTAAATCTTAAGTGATCAATTGGTAGAGAAGTGAGGAAATGATGCTAAGCCTCATTTGCTTCTCATCATGAGCAAATTTGCTCCAACTTCCATCGCCCACCCTTATGAGCGACCTCCTCATATCATTCTTGCAAAACACATAAAAATCAAAGAATATATCAAGTTAGAAGAACTATCAAGGTTATATATTATGTGTATTTGATATCATGTTGGTTTTGTTTTGCAGATAGGAGAAAATGGTGATTGCAAAGCAAAAGATGGAGAATAAGATCTACACCACCATGCAAAGGAGAAAACTTCATTTACAAGCACAAAATGCCCAAGAGGAATCTCAACTCTCACCGCATCATGGAGACATGAAGAGATCAAAGGAGTGCAAAGGAGAAGTTATAAAATCACCCCAAGACAAGCAAGCGAGGATGGAGGAATGACTTGACTACATCAATGCTTCCCATCATCATCATATTGAGCAAGTGACTAATGTTGAGTATCAAGAGATATCTCTCAATATCCCTTCATGATAATCTACCAAGTATGAGAGCAAGTTGAGGTGGCATCCTAGTCACTGTCTCCACCAATCAAAGAAGTTCCACATCAACACATCTAGTTGGGTTCACGATTCCACGCGAGATATTGGGGCACCAACTAGTGTTATGCTATTAAAAATAATGAATGAGCTGGCCCTTAAGATCTTAATGTCGTTTAAAAAATGTTCTATGGATTTGGTGGAGATACCCATTATTGGAGTAGATGGCGTGGAGTTTTAGCTGGTTACTTTCTGTGAGGTCTTGGACTATAAATATTTTAGTTTTTGACTTCCCTCCAAAGTTAAGTTTGTTTGTACAAAAATGAAATTTCATCCACATATATAAAATCTTGTGCAAATATAAATACAAAGAAGAGGCAAAGAGATAATTAAGTTTTGGTTTGAATAGTTGCTAAAGTGAAGGCCAAATTTTTATTGATGGATTATCAATTCAACTCTATTTTGAAATTATAGAATTTGAAATGAAAGGAGAAGAATGTAAAGGACTACATGGAGGAATCTTACATGTTGAAGACAAGGGATAGCTACATAGAGGATGATGATGGAAAGATCTCAAGGTATATAGGTGGGTTGGAAGTGTCAATTCAATATGAATCTAGTATATTAATGCGAGGCCAATAGAAGAGGCCTATTTGTGTTTTAAATACATAGGATGATAAGAAAACAACAAAACAACTCTAGAGGAAGAAGTCAATTTAGTGTTTGTAGAGAACACCAAAAATAAAGAGAATTTAGTATAATATAGAACAATAATTATAGGCAAAACTCAAGAAAAATATGTTTATTTGAAGGAAGATTATTGTGGAAGAGGTATAAGAGGAGGATTTGTCTCCATGTTACACTTATGGAGAAATTGCAGTAATAGGGTATTTAAATGCACATAGGTACAACAAATTAATAGGAGTAAATGATGCAAAGAATCATGTTGCACAAGTAGATGAATAAATTGTAGTTTTATCCAAATGTACAAAAAAACTAGAGCAAGGATAGTCATTGATTACAAGAGTATTGTTCAAACTTGATGAAGACCATGAGGTCATATAAAGAGGGAGTTTATTCAAGATTATGTAAGTTTGGAGGAAAATATTGTAAGGAATGTGGATAGCGAGTCTATCAATAACTTGGTGTTTCAATAAATGGTGGACAAGTGTAAGTTGAAGAATACTAAGCACTCAAACTCATACAAGCTTTTGTGGCTAGAAAAGGGGCTTCAACTCTTGGTACATCAATAATGCATAGTAAAACTTCCTAATTGGTACATACAAGGATGAATTATTGTGTAATATATTGTCTTGTTAGAAAGATCATATTGATTTGACAAGAAGACTACATATGGCAATAGAATACCCACTTATACCATTTTGAAAGATGAAAAAAATCTACATTGAGTCCATTGAAGGACAAAAAGAAAATAATCCAAATTTGTTTGATTTTTGGAAACAATTTTAAAAGAAGATGAGAAGAGAGAAGGGGTGCTATACTTTTATTCTTAAGTTTGTTGAAGTTAGGACAACAAATAAGATTGAAGAAGTTGCCTTAGAAGTGAAGGAATTGTTAGAAAGTATGTTGAAATACTTTCAGAGGGATTATTAGATGGGTTGGTGTTTATGATAAGCATTTGTCACCATCTGGATTTAATTCTAGGGGTTTATTGAATAAGGCACTGTGTAGGATAACAGTTATGGAGAATGATGTGAAAAAACAAGTTCAAGGACAACGAAGAGTTTGAGCTGACATGCTAGTTTGTAGCATTAGCACTGAAAAAAGGATGGAAAGTGAGCCATGTGTAAGAATTGAAGAGCCATCAATAAGATAATAATAGAGTACAAGTTTTCATTATCCCAAATGGATGATCAACAACAAATTTAAGTTGAGCTAAGTATTAGACAAAAAAAATATTTAAAGGGTGGGCACCATCAAATTTGAATCAGAGAAAGGGAAAAATAGAAGTCTGTGATTAATACAAATGGTGGGTTGTATGAGTGGTTCTATAATGCCATATGGGTTGACCAATGCACCGAGCACATTCACGAGGCTGATGAATGGAGTGCTGAAATGGCTACTTGATAAGTCCACAATTGTCTATTTAGATGATATTATGTTTCTAAATATAAGAAAAGGAGTGCAATTAATGCATTTGAGGCTAGTTTTTCAAAGATTAAGGGAAGATAAATGATTGGTTAGTTTGATAAAGTGAAATAAAGAAGATTTAATGTCTTTGGGTTTCATCATTTCATAAAAAGGTTCGTGGATGGATCTAGAAAAGGTAAGGCTATTGTGGAGTGGCCATTATTGAGGAGTATGTAAGAAGTTTTCATGATTGAGTATTTTTCTTCAAGAAATTTATTAGAAGATTTAGTGGCATTTTTACACGTATCATGGAAACAATGAAGGGTAGTAGGAAAGAATTTCAATGGACAATTACAATAGAGAAAGTTGTACTATTGAAAGATAAAGTGACAAAAGCATTGCTTCTAACATTGTTGGATTCTAGTAAAATGTTCCAAGTGGACTATGATGTGAATATGACAACAATAGGAGTTTTGAGGCAAGAAGGTAAGCCTATTGCTTATTTTAGTGGAAAGTTAAATAAAGCCAAAGCTATGACCAATTATTTTACACTATTAATCAAGCGCTCAAGAAATGGAGACATTATTTGCTATCCAATGAGTTTGTTTTATACATGGGTAATCATGTATTCCAGTTTATAAGAAATCAAGGTAAGTCAAAAAGCATATGGAATGGCTTGAGTTTCTTCAAAGTTCTCATTTATTTTAAAAGATAGGAATGATAGATTAAATTGGATAGCTAATGCATTAAACAGATGATGTCCTCTTATTGAAAGAAGTGAGAGGAAAGGTTGATGTATTGACTTTATTAGAGAGCTATATGAGGAAGATTTAGAGAGAGATGAATAGTGTGTACAAATCATATCGAGAAGGATAAAACTCTACGGTTAGAATTTTTCTTTCAAAAAGGTTTATTGTTTAAGGGACAATAATTGTAGAGAAATAAAGTGGAGGTCTTGCTAGACATTTGGCGAGGATGAAACATTGGCACAATAATGTTAAGGCTATTATTGGCTAAGAATGAGTGTAAAATTTGAAGAATATTATTGGCTAAGAATAAGTGTAAGTGTGAAGAGCATAGTGTAGATTTATAAAGATTGTTAACTTGCTAAAGGAAAAAGTGAAAACATAGGTTTACATTAGTCATTTCCTATATTGGGGAGACTATGAGAGGATGTACATATGGATTTATCCTACCTAGCATTTTGATGTAGGAGCATTCAGGTTAACATGCAATCTTGTCACCAAACAAATTTTTGAACTTTGTTTTCAGTTTTTCATTCATTTTTGTGTGTTAGTTGTAGTTCACTGTTATTTCTTTTAGGTTCTTAGTTTGTTTAGACCATTTACGGTAGATATTTATATCAATATCATGTTACTATAGACTCATACCAAGTTGCTACATGCTTTCTTCTGGAAAATGGGTTGTTATAGAATTGTGGCAAAGTTATATATGCTAAACTACTAGATGTATATAAGTGATGAGAGCTATGTCCATACTTGGGATGAAAGTATATTTTAAATTGAATGAATTTTAAGCTACGTATGAATGGAGACTTGAAGGTTACTTTGTACTTTAAGCTTGAGTTCAATAGCAATGGAGCAATGATGTGGATTAATGGTGATGTAACTTATGTAATCAAATCTAAAGACATGAATGAGCTATTAAAATGACTTTTTGATTATGTTTTGAGATGTTTTACATACTTTTCTATTTAAGGCAAGACAATGTGTTCTATTGCTTTGATCAAATGCAACAAATGTGGTAATGAAAATGTATGTTTGATTTAATGCAAATGTGATTAATTAAGATGACTAGTATCGCCTTTGGTAATGTGTAGCTTTTAATAAAATATTTTTATTTATCTTTACTCATTTTGGCACCATAGAATGAGCTATCAAGATGACTAGTATTCAATTCCATAAATTCATTCCCTTGTTTTGTAACAAATTCGTTATATTATTAGTAGTAGATTTAAGTCTTAATGCAACTCATATCTACTAGTTGCAACCTTTTATATTTATTTTGAGTTCATGGCTTTTGTTTTCTATTTCTATTGATTTATTAATGCTATCGAAGCATCTTGCTAATGATCTTTCTAGGTTACATGGGTTTTAACACCACTTCTTCATCGTTTCAAGTCTTCATGGTTCCTTTACTTCTACAAAGACCACGTGCAAAAAAAGTGAAAGGTTTCGAGACAAAGTTATCTTTAAAAAGAAAAAGATGCACTCTCAATAGGAGAAAAAGAGAAGTATTGAACAAAAAATGATGGACAATGAAAATAAAATATACATAAGACATAGGGAGTCACATAATAAGATGTAGAAGCTCAAATGACTATATATAGAACTTGTGTAGAGAAAGTGAAAGGTTTCAAGTCCAAGTTATCTTATTAAAAAGGTGCACTCTCAATAGAAGAAAAAGACAAGTTCCATGTATAGAAGCTTGAATGGCTAGAGATAGAGCTTGTGTAGAGAAAGTGAACGGTTTCAAGACAAAGTTAGCTTAAAAAAAAAAAGATGCACTCTTAATAGGAGAAAAAGAACAAAAATGTTGGAAAGTGAAAATACAATATAGGAAACACATAATAAGTAATGCAGATGAGTTCTCCTCCCGGGCGATGCTACTACAAATGCAACTACAATGACTTCTTCCATCCTCGAGGATTCAACTCCTATTGCTCCTGTTTTACAACTTCATTATTCTCCTGTGGAGTGTACTCCTGATGCCATTCCTTTGCAGCAACCTGTTGATGTCTTGCAACAACACTCTGGTAGTACTACTGATTGTAACCCTATGGGGCCCTTCTCGCATGATATTTCTCTTGATAGTCTTAATGATAGTATTGCTTGGACTGTGGTTTGTCACAAGTGGAAGGGGAAGTCCTCCCCCCTCCCCTAAACCCCTCCTTGTCAAGGATCGGGTGTCTCTCCCCCTCCTTGAGTTGGGTTTGGGTTGTTGTTGGTTTGACAAGTTTTTCCTTTTCGCCCGTCTGATTATTCTTTCGGGGCGTGCTTCCTTGGTTTGTTGTTCTCTTACTGCCAGAGGGTTGTTTTATTAAGGGTCCACACCCTAGTTCTTGCCGCTTTCTTAATAAAAAACATAATAGAAGATGTAGAAAATAGGGTTTGTGTGATAATAGGGTTAGTCAAGAAAAGATATAGAAAGCTCAAATTAATGAAAGACAAATGATTTGTTCTAAAATCAAGTTATTCATAAGAGATGTAAGCTAAAAAAAATATCTTGTAGTCATTGAAGTACTTTGTTTTTCTAATGCTTATTGTAATGAGCTACAAAAAGGGAAAATAAAATTTGTTAATTGTTGATGACAACCATTTTTCTATTGTTTGCATTAATATGTGTTTCGTTGATAATTTAGGTAGTATTTAATTAAACCCCTAAACTAGTCTATGTTAGCAATATAATGGTGGGGTTAACTTTGTTCTAGAGATCAATAATGATTCTTTGCATTATTTTGAAAAAAATGTATCTATAGGGTTGTTCTCCTTGAGTTATATTACAATCTTCAATTATGAAATCCATGTTATCATGAAATTCACTTAAATAGCATTGTTCCATATTAGAAAACCTAATCATATTCATGATGAGCGTAGTGAAACCCAAAATATATTTCACATGAGCGCATCGCTCATCATTAATGATCATTTACTTTTTGAGCTCATATTATATTTGATTATTTCTATACACTCGAAAGTGTTGATGTCAATGATGTTCAATGACTTGCAATTTCCTATATTAACAATTCATTTATTTAGGGACCCTAGATATAAGTTTGGTTCAACCATTGTCCATTTCTCAAGTTGATTATGCGTATGTCTAGATCTCATCAAATAGGGTTAGATTTGTCTTGGATGGATTAGATAAAACTTGTGCCTTTCTTGTTAGAATCATGAACGAAACCTAAACTTGAACTCAAATGAGCAACTTAAGACAATTTCACAAAGTATCTCAAGATGATTTTGTATGACATGAATAGTCTTAGTACTTTAACATGGTGTTAAAAAAAACAATTTAAAATATTGAAGAGAAGATATATTAACTTTGAATTATCATAATGAAAATTTATTATAATAAAATCAAATATTGAAATTTATAAACTTAGTTTAACAACTTTATTTTGGAGGACTTGAAGGTGACTTGTGACATATGGTATTTTATCACAAATATTTGAATCTCTCTATCTATGGTGTGATTTTTTTAACCACTTCAAACTTTGTGCCAATCTTTTGTACACCATGTTGGAATGGACGATACATGGTGTTCAATAGTTATGTCCATATGTAGCCCCCAATAATAAATTAATTGCTCTACAATTTTTAATGCTTTTTTAATTTGAATTGGACTATCTTTGGGGCCTAAAATTTAACTAGATTCTATAAGGATCTTGGCAATGAAGTTTGCACCCATACGATGCCCCCTCTAATCAATGACCTTAAAAACATTGCACTTTTAGTAATAGGACATATTACAATAATATTAATTAATGGCCTATTTTTACAATTCTTCTTGTATATAGTGAAAAATGATGGTGATAAATTATTGCAAAACCACAAAAATCCAACCACGATAAACCTTAGTCTTACAATAAAACAATCACCATACACCAATGAAGATACCTAAGAGCATGCAAACCAACAAATTGAACAATAATACCATTCACATGCCAAATAGGGTTTCAATCTCCATTGATCTTGTTTGATATATTTGCTTTGAGATTTTGTAGGTGCACAAGAGCTCAACAAAGAATGGATTGTGGTTGTGAAGTCGCTTTATTGCAAGAAGGCTTGATAATCATATTAGGTGTTAGAAAGAGAGAAAGAATCCTCTTATATAGAAGACACTTTATAAAATGGAGGGATAAGATTAAGAGGTGAAAGAAATGAATGGTCGACTAGGATTAAATGGTAGGTAGAAGAAATAATAAAATAATGAAGGGGGTAGGTAGAGAGAAATTAAGAGAAAAATGACATGTGTCATAAACAAAAAAGCTAATTAATTAATTAAATAAATTTATTTATTTATTTAATTAATAGAGAAAGTGGCACCAATTAAATAAATAAAATATTTATTTAATTTAGGAGAAAGATAATTTAAATAAATAAAAAATATTTATTTAAATGAGAAAAGGGCTAGAACAAGTTAAATTAATTAATTAAATAAATAAGAATTTATTTAATTAATAGAAGATTTAGGATAAAGTAATTAAATTGTGATAATTTGCCAAGATCTAAAGTCCTATTGATAGCACAAATAAGAGAGAACAAAATATGACAAGAATAAACTATAGTTCTATCAATGATGCAAAATACTGATCAATTGGATCATTAAAAATTACATACAATGTAGATGAACCTACTTATAAAGGCAAGGCCATATGGATATGTGAGCACACAATCATGACATGTGGCTCAATGAGAAACAAGGGAAGGTGAGGGTAGGCAGGAGAAATAATAAAGTATTCCACAAGAGGTGGATCACCCACCGAAGGTGGAATGTAACAACAAGATAAGACCACAAAAAGTGGAGTTTCTCCTACATACATCATCCTTATGTGCATACTTCCCTAAGTGTCTCATATCTAAACTATGATGAAATAAATTATCCTAAGTCAACTTAAGTAAGGTGTAATTATGAGAAATAATTTACACCAACACCCCCCCCTAAGTGCAACTTAGGGGAATGTAGACTCAAGTCAACAATGCAAGATGGGTTCTAGCTACTAGGCCATGTTAGGTACCCATGTACAAATGCTAATGCACTCAAACCAATGCAATCTCTCACAAACATAGAAAGAGAGAAAAATCCAATGGGAAATAACTCCCCCCCAAAAGAGAGATGAAAGCACACAATGCTCTTAATGATGTATGAGAAGAACAAAACCTCATGTGAGGAAAAATTCTCCCCCATAGGAGAAGAAGAGAGACCAATGCTGCATCAATAATGCCAAAGTGTGACAAAACCAGGTACTAATGTTGATGACGACGAATCACTCGCTGCAACAAAATGAAGATCAAGCATGGAGACAACCTGCTTTGAGCATCACTTGGATACTCATAAATGACAAAAAACACTAGTACAATCAAAGTCTCACGAGGGCCATGCACAAATGTGTACAATCTAAGTCTCAACAGGAGCCATGCACCAAGTCTTACAAGGAGACAAATGGATGGACACTAATGGAAGATGTACTCGATCCAAATACTTTCTCAACTAGAGAATAAAAGTCACATGAATATTCCTAATCTACGTGTACAAGAGGATTACATCAAATATGTCATCAATGACAAGATACAATGAGGTGTGACATTTTATAATAGTGAGTACAACATTGCTGATGCAAGAGCATACAACATAATCACAAATGTGCAAAGGAAACATAAATACGATGCCACTAAATAGATGCCTTGTAGAATACCGCAGATGAAGATGCCTCCGATTGAGATGATGGCCTGAGATATAAAGGAGCAAATTGACACCCCACCCCCTCAGTTGCCAGTTGGAAGCACTGCAAGACATGTATGAAAGGTGGACAAATTTTTTTTTTGTTCCCAATTTTGCTTATTACATGAAAAATTTGTTTTAAAAAACTTAATTAAAAGTTAATAAAAACTAAAAAAACATAATTAAAAAATTTATTAAAATTAATAAAGAAAAATACACAATTTTTTCGAATTTTGAATTAAAATCTTTAATTAGAAATAATTAAAGAAAAACTTTCAAAAATATAGTATTAAAAGGCGTAAGGTTTTTTTAATTTTTTTTTTGAGAATTTTAAAAAACTTTATTAAAACATTAATAAAGGATTTTTTTTTTGATTTTTTAAATATTAAAAAAAACACATTAAAAACATTTAATTTAAAAAGTTTATTAAAAAAACAAAATTAAAAAAATTGTTTTTTTTTTTTTTACTTTGCACACGATGCGCACGACCTATGCACAGAGTAGTGATAGGGCCCATGGAGGGTACCCTGTCACGGTACCTTGCACACAGAATGTTGTGGCAGGGGCGCCCACGATGTACCCTATTACGGGCAACCGTGGCAGGGCCTACGGGTACTGTCATGATACCCTATCATAGCCACCGTGGTAGGGCCGTGACAGGCTTGCAGGTACTTGCCACGGTACCTTGAAATATAATTTTTTAATTTTATTAGAAAATAAACCCCAAAAAAAAACGCTACCCCCCCTCAAATATTTAATTCAATTTTTTAAATTTTTTTTAAAAAATTTCTGAAACAATGAACAAAATAGAAAAATAAAATATTTTAAAAATCAGACCTGGAAGTGCATCCGTACCTGGAAGTGCATCCGTACTTTCGGTTGGGGGGGGGGGAGATTTTTTTCACCTCAAAATGATGACCTCCAATTTGGAGGAATGGACAAACGATGTTGGGGTTTTTGGACCTTCTGAGCGCAATGACGATGATGGAATTGGCCAAAAATGCTCCAAAATTGTAGATCACTCTCGGGACAAGTCACTGTTAGACAACTCAGATAACTAGAGGACAACTGAGAGGTGGTGGGGGGTGAATCAGTTGTCACTGGATTATAGAACTTTAAGCATTTAAATGTTTATTACCGGAACACATAAACTTAATACCAGAATGCATAAACCAAATACCAGAATGACTGATAAAGCATTTAAACATATACATAAATCACAGAATAGTTACCATCCATTCATAACACATGACACCAAGATTTGTACGTGGAAAATCTGGTAAGGGGAAAAACCACGGTGGGAAGCCTACCCACAGTCAGATAATACTTCTGCAGTAAGTATGCGTTTACAATATGAGGGGTCTGCACATGCAGGAAGGCCACAACCTAGAGCGCACTGCTCATCACAAAAAGGAGCCTCACTGACTACATAAACATCAGACTATAATCTGGAAAGAAGAGTGAACTGCAAGTATAACATCTCCTATGCCTGAGTATAGTTCCGGTTAAGCTCAATACCAGAGGCCTTTAACCTCTCTTACAAACCCAATTCGATCACCTATGATCAACCAAACCTTCTTCATATGATTACAACATTATTCGCACACAAATCATCCCATAACCTTGACCTATCAACCATGATCTACAAAGAGATCTTACATCATATTTATACCAACCCGAGACTTAAACAATTAGGTCGGCCACCTAAAAGATAATACAATAAATTCATAACATAAACCCATAATCCAATGATCAACCAAGTCAGTGTAGGCCGAAAACAATGTAAAGCAATCATTAAATCCTGTTGGTAACGCATTACGAACATCCTCCAACACGTTACAAAAACCGATCCATAACCTAGATAACACTAGACCCAAAATAGGTCACCATAAACCAAATCCAACACTACCAATGAACTAAGAACACAAACAAGATAACCAACAACATCCTGAAAGCCATCTAGTAGCCACACCAACACCACTTATCACGTGCATCAAAAGATCTTCAACAAAGCTCTGCCGGGAAAACCCTTACTGGTGACCAAAAGACTTACTAGAACAAATGATAGCTCCTAAGTCATCAAATCCCAAACCATCTGATCATGAAACACATCTGAATAACATGAATGACAAATCCAAACCAATTCCACAAACCAAAGCATATCGAATCGTACTAGATCAATATCATAATCAACCACTCTACCAGAACCAATCGGAAACCGGTAAACAACTAAAACAACCGGTGTTGCCATCAATGACAAAACATCAATGCAACACATAATCAATTCCAAATTGCCAACAGTCACCACCCTTCACCTTCAAATGACTCTAGATTTGGCCTCGGACGTCGGATTTGGACAAAACAAAAGGCGATTATGACTTTCTCAAACCTCCTCAATCTAATGGTGACCTCAAATTTAACCCAAGAAGCTCCAATAATAACCTGCAATAGAAAGCTCCAATATACAAAACCCCAAATAGCATCAAATTTCTCTCAATTGGCAAACCAATGACACTCCAATGGCTTTGATACCATGTGAGAATTTTCCAAGATCTAGAGTCCAATTGATAGCACAAATAAGAGAGGACAAAATATGACAAGAATAAACTGTATTCCTATCAATGATACACAATATTGATCAACTGGATCATTAAAAATTACATACAATGTAGATGAGCCTTCTTATAAAGGCAAGGCCATATGGATATGTGAGCATACAATCATGAAATGTGGCTCAATGAGGAACAAGGGTAGGTGAGGGTAGGTAGGAGAAATAATAAAGTATTCCACAAGAGGTGGATCATCCACCGAATGTGGAATGTAACAACAAGATAAGACCACAAAAGATGGATTTTCTCCTACATACATCATCCTTATGTGCACACTTCCCTATGTGTCTCATATCCAAACTACGATGAAATGCATTATCCTAACTCAACTTAAGTAAGGTGTAATTATGAGAAATAATTTACACCAACATAAATAAATAAAAATATTTATTTAATTAAACATGACAATTTTAGGTGTCTACACTTCTATCGATTAGAAATGATGGGCACTCTTATTTTTAATCATGCATATTTAATTACTTGCAATGGTGTGTCTGTAGAAGCTTTTTCTTAGACAAGGTGGTGCAAACACGTTCATACAGAGATTACTATAGTCAATAGGCCATTGTTGTTATCATTTCTTGCCAATATAGTGGTCTCACAAGGTTGGAAAGAAAGTTGATGCTATAATTCCAATTGACAATGCATAAGTCTAGAGTATACCTTGACTCATGCTTGAAGACATTGTTAAATGGGCCATCTTTTAGAAAGATGATGATAGTATGAAAGGATGTGGGATAGCTAGCACTATGGGGCCAATGGGTGGCTTGCATGATCCTTTCTTAGATAGAGGATGTAATGTTTTTGCTCTTTTACTTAAAATGCCAATATCCTTTTGTTCTTTGGTATATGCTATAATTTGGTTATATAGTAACTCTTTGTTGTTTCTCTTTGGAAACATTTATATATAAATTTATCATAGAGCATAAATGAGTTTTTACTTGATTATATGAGCTCTTATACTTATTCTCACTTTGACTACAATGTCATTTATACTTATTCCCACATTGACTAAAATGCCATTAAAAACACCTACCTTTTAGAAGTAGCTCAATCAAGATATGGCACCATATTAATTTTGACTTGCCTCTTTGTCACTAGACCAATTGAACTAGAACTAGTAGCCATTCAAATAACATCATATGCTACAATAATTTAAGAAAATATAAAATAATTTAAACTTTTGTTTTAGATTTTAAAATAAAATCATACGTAACTTGCCTTTAATTAAAAACTTACATTGGTGCAATTATTTCTCTTTTGTAGAGCACTTAGGAAACTTGACATAATTCTTTTGTCAATCCTTCACCTTTTAAAAAATAACTAGCCAATTTCAAGAATAAAAAATGTTTGTTAGGAAAGTGGATGTTTTGGTCTCTCTTAGTTGTCAAATGAATATTATTTGAGTTTTCCTTAGGTCAAATTGTTCATTCCAATTTAGGTCTGACTAGGTTTTAAATTTATGTTTTTTAGTTTAATTATAATGCAAAAAATATTTTGATTTTATTTTAATACAATTTACTTGTGGGTTCACCTACATGGCTTGCTCAAGCACCACAAGTTCTCCGTTGCACTATCTCCAAACCCTGCACAAAGTTAGGGCTGCCTTGGACCTATGTCAGAGCCCAAACATAAATTCTACAATATGAAATGTTACAAAGGAGAACTTGATAGTTTTAACATAACATTATAATAAAACAAAGATTACTCAAACCTTCTTCATTCAAACTTACATATGTTTATATCACACTCTTGAAACATCATAAAATTTCTACAATATGAAGTGTTACAAAGAAGAACTTGATAGTTTTAACATAACATTATAATAAATCAAAGATTACTCAAACTTTCTTCATTCAAACCTAATATGTTTATATCACACTCTTGAAACATCATATCTTATTCAATACTTAAACTATGACATAATACAACTTAAACATTCACATCTATTTCACTTACACTCTACACATGTATTGGAAGTGGAGTAGATGGGAACTGTCTAGGTTGTACTATATGGTACAGAAGATAAAATGGAAGGTCAAAGGAAGAGTGGTGACATTGATCAATGAGGGCAACCGTCCTCATCTATTGAAGGCAAGCTACTGTGTATTGTAGTCTACATAGTGGGGCAAACTCCAAATTTCAAAGAACCATTAGTAGTTAGCACAACTACTATGTAATGGGTTGCAAAGAAATGGTAAGGGGACTTAAATCGGAGCTTGACGAATATGAACAAAATTTGAGAATGGCTGATGTAATTATGGGGGGCACAATGGCTTTATGTTGTAGGGTGAATTCCATGTGCACTATAATTAGTTCCTGAAATTCGAGAAAACCAATAGTGTTCTATAACCAGGGGTGAGCAAGTTGATCTCAACACATGAAATGTACAGTTTGAAAGTTGAGTCCACTGGTTAAGTAATAGGATGGCTTGCAATCATTGATCCCGAGTGTTTCGATAGGAGAGCTATAAAATGTGAACAAATCTTGCATTTTAGTTTGCTGTTTTTCTAGTGTGATATCAGTCTGTAATGGAGAGACTCTAGTGAGTGGATTTTAGTTGTTAAATGTACAAAATACTCTATGAAGAAACCTTGCTAAAGTTAATCTGTGGGTACTTATATTTGGTAATATACTTGTAACAATGGAGTGAGATTGGTGGATTCCAATAGTGACATCAATCCTGTTAGTAAGAGTGTTCGAGTATATTCTAGTTTTTTTCAGGTCTAAACATGCCAAGCTGATTCCAATAGTGACACCAAAATGTTCCGAGTATATGCTAGTTATTTTTTAGGTTTCTATGTGATTGGAAGCGTTAAGTCTTAGTGGAGCTTAACAGGGCCATGTAAAGCCCTTGCTTTGTATTTCTTCTGTTTTGAATAAATTTTAACATTTCTTTTAGTGAAAAAAAGTGCTAAGTCTTCGATCCTTGTTTTTATTTACAAATCCCTGTAATGCATGCCATGATTTTGATTAATTATCTATTGGAAAAAAATCTTTCAAGATGTTTGAGTGAGCTCAATCGAATTTCATACAAATGTAATTTTCCCATAGTGAATTTAAATTTCTTAGATACTCTTAATATTAGAGGTTTGTTGTATTAGCTCTTCTACCATGACAAATCAAGCTCCCTTGTTTCCTAGATTGGAAGCGTATGAATCTGCTGTAGTGGCATAGAACTTTGAAAACCTTCTTATTGACATCTATTACTTCTTATTGTTGTAAATCTAGAAGACATAACTGTTTTAGATGTAGAGATTCATCAATGATTAATTTTGCTGAAGGGTACATGGATTAGATTAAAAATCCATTGAATGACTGGATTAGATTTTGGCAAGGGGAGAGTACCAAATGCATATTTTCTTAAGCCACTTTCAACATTGTTGGGTGAAGTCACAATTTAAAAGTAAGTGACTCGTGCTTTCTTCAACTTGTCGCCATAGCACACAATTGAAAGGTTCAGATGTGCCTAATATCACCAGTTTGCTACAATGACTATGGCCATTTACTTTGTTCACTAATGCCTATATACAACAATGATTTGTATCCTTGTTTAACACTGCATTTTCCTAATTTAAAGGCTGCCTAGACTAACTGATCGTCAAATTTTAAAAAGAGGATCTCCCTTTTCTGAAGTAGGGATGTTAGTAGCTCCTTTTTCTCAAAGGGGAGATCACAATCGTTGAAATCTTTACAGATAATATTTGATTGGAACATATAATTTTTTTTTCAAATTAAGTTGTAACTCTATTGCCCTAGGCCTGTTTCAGACAACATTTTGCATCTTGTAACAATTCAAATTAATTCAGAGAGTACCCATTCAAAGAGTCCTCACAAAAAATAGCTTTCCCCCATTATTTACAACCCAAGATAGATAAGGATTACTAACCTCCTTGCAGTTTATTATAAAATTGCACATCTTTAAGCGCCCCAAAGGATTTGTAATAGTGAAAATTCTTTTGGGATCATTTTTATTCAAAGTATTTTGTTTGCATTATTTTACTCCATTTAGCATTTGATTATGCAAAAATGTTCCAAGGAAAGTTCTGCACTTAGTACTAAGTTTCTTGCGTGTAGATTTTAAATTCCAATTTCTTAAATAGATTTCTTTTTGCTATTTTTGTTAGGAAATCTTGCATGCAAACTCTAGTTCATTTAATCTATTTATTGCATAATGTTATGAAAGAAAAACATGCATACAAGTTTACAAAATAACTATAATGCATAGATCAAATAGACAAGCCACAAGATATACAAAAAAACAACATCTAAAAGTATCCATACCTAATCTATTATTTAACGAATAAACAATGCATGCACTTATAGAGTTACAACAAAATTTATGAAACATCAAGCCTCTCCAATGCATCCTTCATATGTCCAAGCATGAATTCACACCTCATGTCATGCTTTACATATGCACTCTTTAGAAGCGCTCTTTAGAAAGACTCAATAATATGACAATCTACTCGTCCAACCAACCTTAATCACTAAACATGTGCTTTCTTTTATAGGCCAAGCTGACACAAATACAACTAAGTGGTAAGTTAAGATCACGTGCCACAAAACCATGTGAACATAAACCATTGACCCCTCATTTAATAGTGTACTAAGTTTGCAAATTATATAATATCTTTCCCCAAATATTAAATAATTATTTTATGTCTCCCACACACATAAAATAATTATTTTATGTCTCCCACACACATAAAATAATTAACTCAATGTTACTATATAATTTTACAAGTGGTCCCAAATAATTACCCACTGTCGTCTAACCACATCTCCTAAATGTACCACAAATAAACAAGAGACACAAAGCGTCAAATTCCTACCAATAGTGTGGTTGGTTTAGAGTAGATAAAATTAGAGAGAGAGAGAGAGAGAGAGAGAGAGAGAGAGAGAGAGAGAGAGAGAGAGAGAGAGAGAGAGAGAGAGAGAGATGCGACGCCATGGTTGAGTGATAGAGAGATAGATAGAGGGGGAGAGGATAGAGATAGGTAGAGAGGGTGAGATAAAGAGGGGGAGGGAGCTCAATATGGAGAAAGGGGGCAAAAGAGAGAAATATATAAATAGAGGGTAATGTAGAGAGATAGAGAGGGATAGAGAGATGGGGAGAGGTAGAGAGGTAGAGAGACAAAACCCAAGTGCTAATTGTATATATCTTCATCCCTCTAATAATAATTATATATTATATTATATTTATATCTAATCATTTTTACTATAAAATGCAATATATAATTATAATATATTTTTAAAAATAATTTTACACAAGATATAATAATAATAGAAGTTATATTATATAAAATATTATTTGGGTTCATAGAATTCTTAATAAAAATCTTAATATCGTAACATCCACATAAATTTTTGTTTGAATTAACCATGTATAGACATAACAACATATATTGTAAATTTTATTTGTTATATAATGTAAATTAATTTTTAAAATAATAATATACTTATATTTCTAATTATATATTATTTTATTTATAAAAAATAACAAATTTAAATAATTATAATATAATTAACATAATTTTTTTAATATAATAAACATTAATTAATGTATAATTAATATAATAACAAAAAATAAATGACAATATATAATTGATTAAATAATCTTATTTATAATAATTTATAATATATAATTAATTTACTTGAAGTGAAACTTTTACCTCCAAATGCAAACCTATAGTTAAATACAAATTGTCACATAAACAACAAATTAAAATTTTAAACTCTCTTATAAAATAATAATAATAACCTTCTTATAAAATTTTATAATATGCTCCATGGATGCCCTGACATTGTTCCCTCCAAATAAATGTAATAAATAATCAATAATTAATACCATTTTTTAGGAAAGCAATGGCCACATTAAACTTTATTCAGTGTGTAGAATTCCGCGCGGGACCTACCACTCTGGAACTAAATTCTGTTAATTTGCTGTAACATCCATCAAAAAATTTAATTTGTTATAACATCCATAAAAAAATTAATTTGCTGTAACGATGCTGCTTTGATAGTGGTGACCAGCTGGTTTGTGATTTTTATATAATATTATTGACATTATTGACATTCATTTAATATTACTGATAGTATTCAATAAATGAAATGCATAAAAATATATTTATTTTAAAAAAAAAATGATTTTTTCATCCACCGTTTATCATATAGACCAATAGGAAAAGAGAAAAATGAGATAGTTTAAAGATGATTTCACATTTGCTGATGTAATTATTTTGTATTTTTTGTTGACAAAATTTGAATTTTATCTCTATTGAAAATAATATATGACAAATAAACCAGTTTTTAAATAACTTTTGCTAAAAAAATTGCATGGTAACTTTTGAAAAGTTAAAAATTTATTTTAGTTGATTTTTTTTTTAAAATTGATTGGTTGGAAAGGACAATGATTAATCACTATTTAAGCCATTTAAAAAATAATGATTGCTATAATATTTGCCATGATAGGAACTAATAACTAGAATACCTATATTTTAAAAAATCTAAGCAAAGCAAGACAAGAGATATCAAATTTGAAAATATCTAATATTCATAAATAATAGTAAAGAGTTGATTATAATGTGATTGATGTGAAATGGTTCAATAAATCCTTTGGAATACTTGATGTAAATTAAAAATATAAATATTTAACATTTGATTTATAATAATAGAATTATTTATAAATATTTTATTTAATATATGTGATATTCATTTTCTCGAAAAAAAAAATGTTGGAAAGTTAATCCTTATTGAAAGCTAACCCTATTCGTATCTCTAATTCTAACTCTAACCGTAATCTTAACCCTTGTCTAATATTATATCTAACCCAAATTGAATCTAGACACTAATCCTATTTAAACTCTAATGTAACATTGATCCTAATGCTAATTTATCTCTAATTCTATTCCTATCTTTAGTTCTAATTCTAAACTTAACCTCAACCCTAATTTAACATTAAACCTAAACCTAATCGAAACCTAATGCTAACCTTGTTTAAACTTTAATCTAACATTAACCCTAACCATAATTAATCTCTAACCTTCACCCTATTTAAACCCTAATCATAGTATAACCCTAACTCAAATATTTTTCTTATAAACATAATTTTCCCCTAACTCTTATTGAAACCTAATCTAACATTAGCCAACCCTAACCTTACTAATCTAAAAAAATCCTAATAATATTTAAACCACAATCATCATTAAGTCCTAACCCTAACCTTATTTTAACCCTCACCCTAACTTGAAGATTTATTTTACAAACCTAATTAAGAGTAGGAATGTAGGGTTGAGAGCATCGGGATGTGACAAGTGCCGAGTTCTCTCCTTGTCCACTACCTCTAATGAACGAAAGTGATCATACAAAGGCAAGATATCTAAGTCTATAAGGAGAAGACCAACCTTATCTTATTGAGGCAAGATCTCAACTGAACGAACTTGACCACATACTTGAGCTTTGAATCAATACCTTGCCCACACCCCCTCTCCGAACTGGGGTTAAATGCAGCTGTGTAGCCCGGGAAGCAAGCATTAGAGCAAGCAACAACAACTATAATTGTTATTCTAGCCCCCTATTATTCTGAAGGGTTAGGATGCTTATTAATCCCTAACCCTATTTGAAACTTATTTTTAATTTTAATTCTAACCTTAACCCTAATTGAATTGTAACGTTAACTCTAGTTGAACCTTAATTAAATCCTAACTTAATTCAATCATAACCCTAACTCTAACACTAATTAAACCCTAACCATAACTAAACTCTATTGATAACATTAATTTTGAATATTAATCCTAATTTAAATGACTTCTAACTTTAGCACTTATTAAACTACAACTCAAGTTGAGCACTAACCTTACTCTTAGCCATAACCATTATTGAAACCTCACCCTAATCTAACCCTAATCCTATCTCTAATTCTAATTCTACCCTAACTTTAACCCTAGTCTAGCATTGAATCTAACCTTAGTTGAACCCTAATGCTAACCTTGTCTAAACCATAGCCTAACATTAATCGTAACCCCAATTTAACCCTAACCCTAATTTTAGCTATAACCCTAATTAAACCCTAACCCTAACCCTGATTCAACCTAAATTGTAACTGAAATATTTTTCCTTAATTGAATCCTAATCTTAACCTCGATCTAATATTAATCCTAATGTTATTGAAACTTAATTCGTAATACAACCCTAATTCTAATCACAATTTAGCCCTAGTCTTAACCCTAACTCAAAGATTTCATCTATAATCGTAATTGATACATAATCCTATTTAATCCTAGCATTAACCTAATCTTAACTATAACTCTAACCCTAATTGTAATAGTAAGCTTTATTCTAATTTTAATCTTAATTAACCCTAAATCTAAACCCTAGTTCAACCTTAATGCTAATTGTAACCTTGGTGCTAATTTAAGTCATTTAATTTATTTCTTAATCAAGAGCACTTAATTTTAGTTATTTATTTAATTTCATTGACACTGAATAATTTAATTTATTTCTTAAATTCTTAAACAATTATTAAATTTTAAGTCAATTTAATTAGCTTAAATAATCTTTTTTTTTTTTTTTTGAAAAGGGGTAAAGATTTATTCAATTAAACATAGAGATACAAAGCATAGGCCTCAGGCCCAACAAGACATAAACAACAAAAAGGTTCCCTTAAGAAACCTTCAACACCAACACTACATACTCATACCCTCCAACATTAAACTCTCCAAAGTCTTTAGATAATCTGGGGGTAAACCATCCCTCCCATCGATGTCCCAACCATCAACATTCTCTGAAGCCCTCCTAGCCAAGCAATCAACCACTCTGTTCCACTCTTCGGAGATATGGCAAAAGGAAAAAAACTCTAAGAAGTTGCTCAGACTCAATTGCCACAAAGGCTAATTGCCAACTAACATCATCCAAATTATTTTTGTTCAACATATCCACAAGAATCTGAGAGTCAGACTCATACATAATCCTCCTCCATCTTAGAGAAATGCCTTTCTCAACAACAATCTTAATAGCAAGAGCCTCCATCAAATTATTAGAGTGTTGTCATTTGTAAATAGAGAAGAAGAAAACAACAACTCCATCATTATCCCTACCAATACCACCAACACCAACATGCCCTGGGTTCCCACGAGAGGAACCATTTGTATTAATCTTCAAGGAACCACCTGGAGGAGGCTTCCACCTCCCATCTCTACAAACCCCTTGTTTAACATGATGAGATCTTTTGCAAGCAAAGCATACATGACTACTATCCCCCAAACTCAAATTCCTCACAATAGCATAATCACTGGGATCCACATTTTTCAAACATATCACACTTCGCATAAATAGTCTCCTAGAGCCTGCAAACAATATTCTGCCACAACTGAGAACTCCCCAAAATGGTATCACAGAACACCCTATGGTTCATTTCCAACCAAAGATTCCAGATAATGAGAGCAAGCCCAACCGCCTAGGCCACCTGCAAAAAGGATGTCTTCACTAAAGGTTTGCCCAAACTCTCCCAAAACTCAACTAAGGAGGTAGCATGAATACATGCATGCCGGCATGCCCCCCACCACCTATGCCATATCTCTCTAGAGAAAGGGCATTGAAAGAACAAATGGGAGCTGCATTCTTCACTACTCGCATAGAGAACACAGATAGAGGGACCCTAAAATCCACGCCTCCAAAGGTTCTCCCAAGTAAGACATTTCCTTTGAATAACTAACCATAAGAAATAATTACACTTAGGCCAAGAAGAGTTGTTTCAAACCTTCTTCCACCAATGCACATCAGCCAGATCATGCCTTTGCTTGTCCAACAAATCATACCCTGCAACAGCCGTATATTTTCCTTTTGGGTTAGGACCTCAAGCCAGAATATCTCTATCTTTAAGGACACTACATAATATTTTAGCCAGCTCCATATGATCCTCACCTAAATTGCCCAAGGGCCACTTGTGTGACTCTTTCCAACAAGTAATCTCAGACTGACCTTGACGCTTAATGGTTTTAAAATTCTCCACCCTGACCCAACCAACATTAGTAAAAATATCACAAAGAGAATGAAGTTGAGGAAAACTAGCAAGAATAGGAAGGTGGCCATCCCAAGAGTCCTACTAGAAAAGAGCCTCAGAGCCCTTATTACAAATCCAAAATAGGCCTTCCTTAATAAGTTGTGCACCTTTTTTAAGAGTTTCCCATATACAAGAACCTTTCCTTGTCAACATAAGCCGAGACATATCCTGGCTATCAATACCAGGGAAATACTTGTAGGCAAAAATCTTGGCCCAATCCCGATCTTTACAAGTACACCACCTCCAATACACTTTGGCCAACAAGACTTTGCCAACCAGACCAACTGACCGAAGACCAAGGCCCCCAACAAGCTTTGGTCTACATACAGATTCCCATTTGACTAAACTCCACTTAGAAGAAAGAAGATTACCAGACCATAATTTTTTTTGGGAAAGAGCATCAAACTCCCTAACAAAGCTAGAGGGAGGAACCTGCACAAAGCATCTGTAAATAGGGAGTGCTTGCACCATAGTCTTTAGGAGATTCACTCTCCCAATAGAAGAAAGCCATCAATGAGTCTAGTGACCCACCTTACTACGAAATTTATCCAAAATCCCTAACCAAAATTCTCTATGTTGAGATCCCAAAGACAAAGGAATCCCAAGGTACATTAGAGGGAGATAACCAATCTGAAATCTAAGGATCCTAGCAATCCTGCTTTGAATAAGACGAGGAGTATTAAATAAATAAATAGAGGATTTGGCTTCATTGATTCTCTGACCTAAGGCCTTCAAGTAGAGATCCAGAGCTTTCCTGAAATTCATAGCCTCATGAATTTTGGCCATACACATCAAAGTTGTGTCATCTACAAACTGAAGATGAGAATAAGGAAGCAAATCACTATTCTAACTCCAGCCCTGAATAAGACCTTGCCACATTTGAGATTTGATAAATCTGCCAAGTCCCTCCACCATAATAATGAATAAATAGGGGGATAAAGGATCTTCTTACCGAAGCCCCCAAGAGGCACTGAACAACTTTGAAGGTTCCCCATTTATAAGAACAAAAAAGGGAGTAGAAGTCACAACACTGAAAACCCAATTAACCCACTCTTCTCCAAAACCAAAGGCCAAGAGAATTTTCTATAAGAATTCCCAACTCACCTGATCATAAGCCTTAGCCATGTCAAGTTTAATAAACATATCCTTTTCCTTAGAAGTTTCCATAGAATGAATAGTCTCCATTGCTATCACAACGCCATCCAAAATCTATCTCCCTCCAACAAAACTACCTTGCTCCTCCGAAATCAAAGTGCTAAGAAGAGGCTTAAGCCTTTCAACAATCAATTTAGTAATAATCTCGTAGATCACATTACACAAAGCAATAGGTCTGAACTAATCCAAACTATGAGCCCCATCCATCTTAGGAATAAGATCCAAAAAAGTAGAATTCATATACTTAAGTATTTGTTTGTTCCTATGGGATTCTTGAACCATTTCTAGAAGATCAAGTTTTACAATCCCCTAGAATTCCTAAAAAAATTCAATTGGAAACCCATCAGGGCCAGGAGCCTTACCTTTTTTCATACGAAATACAACTTCCTCCAATTTTGATAGCATAATGGGTCGCAAGAGGGCAATATTCATCTCCTCTAAGACTAGTGGGGGAATACAATTTAGAATGACCCCCACCTCCTCCCCAACAATGGGATCATCTTGGTGAAAAGATTTGAGAAATAACTAATAGCTTGCTTAGAAATATCCTCCCTTGAAGAGAGCAGAGCCCTTTTTGAGGAAATGAGAGAAGAAATAGAGTTACCATACCTCAGTGCCTTAACAAAGTTATGAAAAAAAGTTGTGTTTCTATCTCCTTCCTCAAGCCAATCAACTCGAGACTTCTTCTTCCAAAAAATCTCTTCTTGCAACTCCCACTCCTGTAACTCCTTAAGGGCCAAGAACTCTGCCCTACTAAGATTAGGGGTCATCCCTTGATCTCGAATCTCATGTGTAACATTATCCAACTTATATTGGGCAGCCATCCTCTGAGAGTACAAACTACCAAAACATTTTTTATTCCACCACTTGAGTCTGTATTTGACATGTTGGAGCCTTTTCCCAATTGTATACATGGCCCTACCATGAGCGGGCCTCCCTTTAGACCACTAGACACTCATAAGATTTTGAATAGACTAATCCCACAACCACATCAATTGAAATTTAAAAGAGGGATTTTTGGACATCTTATATGAGATAGCTAAAAAATTGAGAGGCCAATGATCGGATCCCCTCCAATCTAGAATTTCTGAGCTGGTGGACCACCTGTCACTCATCCAATAGTAAGAAACCAAAAATCTATCAAGTTTCTCTGAAATAGCGTCAACACCACTTCTCCTATTATTTAGAAGTGAAGACACCATTAGTTGGTTTCACATCAATCAAGTTCAAGAGGTCAATATTATCTCTAAGCATATTTGAAGAAGGGTAAAGTCTAGCTAACCCACCACACTTTTCCTCCAAGCTAGTAACAATATTAAAATCCCTAGCAACAATCCAAGGGAGGAAAGGAACCAGAGAGCAAACAAACTTAATGTGAACCCAAAGATGTGACTTACTCAAAATATCTGTGGGAGCATAAGTATTAGAGAGCAAGAATAGTTCCCCTATCTCAAAGCTATAAACAACCATAGAAATGGAAGAGTGGCTAGAAATCCACCATAGAGAGGCAACCTTCTTTGGGTTCCAGCAATAGGAAACCCCTCCTAAACTACCATGAGTACCCACTCCTTCCCAGTGATCAAGGGGCCAGACATGATGAGCCCTACTGAATAAACCATCCACTGTTAGCTTGGTTTTTTGAATAAACACTATATCAGGAGAATGAGATTCAATTAATCCGTGAATAGATTTTTTTCTAGGGATTCTATTCATACCCCGCACATTCCAAGAGATGACAATCATTTATGAGGTTGGGAAAAGTGGGAATCAATGGTCTTAACAGAACTAGATTCTACCAATGTCTCCCCAATTAGCTTCACTTTCACTTGATTTGTCTTCCAACCTACCTTCAAGAATTTCTCTGCAGAGCTTTTCTTAAGAGGTTTCTGAAGTAATCCTAAAGTATGAGAAACATTATTGCTCTTGCCATGATCCACAACCTCCTTTGTAGGATGAGAAATAGAATCTATATCCGCTCCATTGTTCATCTGAACCTCAATAACACCTGAGTCAGGACCATTTGGGATATGAGGAAGAACATCAATGTCCATCTTCCTTCCTTGTTCAACCTCCGTAGGCATACTCTAATTCTCCTGTCCTCCATCATCTAGCATTGTCGCATCCTTTGTCCCAACACCCAAGGACAAGTCAACCATAATGCCTTCTTCCTGAAGAAGTCCCTCTAGAGCTTCAAATCTATTAAAAGTATCCTCATTTTGTCTATCCCTCAAACTCCTTTTTTGCCCTCTCCCCTTATTGCAAGGATTCAAAGGTATTAGAACCTTCCTTATCCCCATTCACTTAAGCCATAGGTGCATTCCCCTCATCTTTCCTAGGAGCAGAACCAGAAGGAGCAGATAAATCTCGAGTGTTAGAGACAAACCGGGGACATTTCCTTTGCAAATGCCCATACTCATGGAAAATATGACATTTGAAGGGGAGGGTCTCATAGTCCAAATGTTGGATCTAAAAAGAAATACCCAGACAAATTTCAATAGAATCGGGTAAAGAGTTATTTAAATCAACTTCCACACAAATACAAGCACAAGAAATTACCTTTCTATCTTGAGTATGTGTAGCCGAACCCAAACTGGGACTCTCATGGGAAGCTCCTCTGCTGAATTGAACCTTGCATGCCAGGGTTTGACAAACAACCTGATCTTGTTGAAGAAATATGAACCTCCCTCAAAAGCCTTATGTCTATCTGAAATGCATGAGAAGACCACTATAAAGTAATTATTAGCAGCCATTAGGATCTCCATATCCCCTTCAGGATTCCAAACACATCATGCCCACATTTCTAAGACAGGTAAGGAAAGCTTAAGCCCCATGAATTTGTAGATTAAGGCATGACCCGACCATTATTTAATATCCTCTGAAACTGTCTTCGACTGTATAACCAACACTGGACGGTCTTGGCTCCTAGCTAAGCACCCATTCACTTTCTTGATGCGGGAAGAACCATTAGCACTCCCAGACTCCCCCCAACATCATAGTTGCATGCTCGGAAGAAGAGGGTGAAGAACCCTTCATTGTCAAATCCATCAAAAAAGGGGCAATGCCTACCCAGTCCCCTACCATTCCAAAGCCGAAGACACAACACCCAACGAAGGCCACCACATTGAAACAAAAGAAGAGAAAAAGAAAACTTGCTCCAAAAGAACTGATGCCACCCACACCACAAAAACGAGGGTAAAGAAGAAAAGAAGAAAGAACGCAGATGCACAGAAAAGGAGAGTCGCCCCATGACTCCCTTCACACGAGCACACCCCCGAACACCAACAACCCCCCCTCCCCGCTTCATCATAGACAAAGAGCGCAGAGAACCAGGAAAGGAACAAAACAACGTGGCTAGGGTTTCCCCTAGCCCGCGCACAGACACAGCGTCACCCATTGATTTTTTTAAAATAATTTATTTTATTTTAATTTAATTTAACTAGTTAATTTAAATTTAATTAATTTAATTTGATTTATTTTATTCTATTTAATTTAAGTTATTTAATTTATTACATGGAAATTAAGTTTAAATCAAGAGCACTTAATTATTATTTTTTAATTTAATTTCATTGTAGTTAATTATTTTAATTTCATTGACACTCACAAGCACATCAAATTAAATGTCTTTAGTTTTTCTTTACGAACATTTGACATTCATATGTGAGTGTAATTACAACATGATGATAAATCAATTTATCTAATGGTGTACAACACCAAATCTTAACATTCTCTCACTTGTGTACCTTTCATAAGGGTCAATCAATGAAGTATAACATAGCAATACATGAAACCATATGAATCTCTAGCATTCTCTTGTGCTCAATCAAGATACCTACAATAAAACCAAAGTGACTATCATCTCAAGCAAGAACTCCTATTATTCTCTAACATTACATCTATGGAAGAAAGGGAACAAGCCAAGGTAAAGATGCACGAATCCAAGAACACAAGCATCAAATCCAAGTGATAACGAAGGCTCTAACATGTTGTTAAAGGAAAGAAATCTACATGATTGGATATAAAATCCACAAAAACATTTCAATGCATCCAACCATCCACACTTAGAAGGTATTAATAACCCCAATAAACTCATGCCAACAACTGCAACCCATCACGATCACAAGCTTTTTGTATCAAACCTACCAATGAAGTACATATCCAAGAACTCCCACTACATGGGTAATGCCAAATCTGAAAATAGCTTGAGGCATATCAAGTCTATCAATCAACACTCATATCAAGTGTGATAAATGATTTAAAACATGAAGTACCAAGAACGATTACAATGATCCACACATGCAACCCAAATAGTTCAATACTCTCTCACATGTCATTGCAATCCTACCAAATCTTATGAAGATGAACCTTTAGGAAGAAACCATAAAATGAAGAGAGAAAACATGTAAACCATACAATGTCATTCTACCAACACCACAAAGTGATACATTTTGTCAAGTATGATCTCCTTACAACCCAAAATGAAAAGCCATAACCACACTGAACCATTCAATTCATAGATCAAATGCAAAATACGTATCACATAATCTCAACATGGATGTAAGCCTCTCTAACCAAGGAAATCAAAATCAAATTATCCATTCCCAAAATAAGAAGTTAGTACAATAAAACATTTCCTACGATTCTCATAAATAACATCATAATATATCTCATATGTACAAGGAGATAACTATGCCAAACATCCCTCAAGATGAATTCTCTAGATCTAACTATCCATAGCTCAAGATCCGTATCTATCAAAGATAAAGCATAACACAACACATCTAAAAATAAGTATGAGAAATACCTTTCATATTCAATAGATTGTTGAGTAGACCAAAAGTGAGGAATGAGAATGATCCTCTTGGATAACCAAGCCATTGCGACTCACTTCAAGAACAATCTCCTCTATAGGTCCATCATGAACTCACATCCATATCCAAGTGAAGGCTCCTTGTCTTCCTACTGAAACCTAATCACAAAGTACTTGTCTCAACAAATTTCTTTAATATGAAAATAACTCTAGCCTCACCTAAGTCTCCAATAATCCATAAGAACCTAAAAGTGAACAATCGATTCTAAAATCCAAATGCAACATTGCGCTATCATAAAGCTCCAAGTAAACGACCAATGCACTCAATACCAAGAGAACCTATAAGATCATTGTCAAAAGTTCCAACTGAAAAATCAAGAACTCAAAAATGACATCATGATCTAGCCATCTCATCCTCAAAGATCTCATGCAATAATACATACATCTTGGTCTCAAGAGAATTTGTATCATGTCAACACTCACAAGACACAATACTCAACACACTCTAAATCACGAATCAACATCTCTAATCACATGACTTGATGACTATCTCTTAACTAGGGAATTGTAAATGTGAAAGATCTCATCTTTAGCAATAGGATCCAAGGGCTCTTCCTAGAAGTAAAAAAACACTAAAGAAGATCATTCATCACCAACCTTCAATCCACATTATTGCCAAAACTGAACCGTGATATTGAGATATGCATGGAATCTTGATAATCATCTCCTAATCCAAAGATCATCCAGGTCCACACTTATGCAACTAAAATGCCAATAACACCAAGTAGAACCAATATCTTTGATCCAAGAAGATTAAAACACCAACAAACATCATGGATGAATCCTACATTGCCAATCAATCATTGTGAAAAGCTTAATCATAAAACTATGAATCCAAGCTATCCATGATATCATGATAAGCCACATGCTACAAGTCCCAACAATTAACTATCAATACTCTTATCATCCATCCTCTCATCCAAATGCAACACATACCAATCCATAAATAACCATAGACAAGGCCAACTAACAAAGTTTGCATCAACATTGAATTAATCTCGTAGATATAGACAATCCACATCTAACTCATCTATGCAACCTATTGGGTCCTAAAACTACCACTCCACCTCCTAAAAGTAATTCTCACTCGCAAGACCAAGTTTGCCATCAAGTTGGTGCAACAAGGCTCATAAATACAATAATGATGGGTTTTCTCTCCTACACTTCTAGCTTGGCTTAAATTTAGGAGGGTGTTCCTAGAGGCTTTGAGAAAATAAAAAGATAATTGAAAATGGTAGCAACTAAACCAAATTGTTGATACAACTCCAAATATTTTTCATTGAGCATGAGAGAAATCGGTTACCGTACTACCTTTTAATAGTTGATTGACACCTTCACACCAAGTGTAACGCTTAGGCAAAATACACGCTCCACAAAAGATTATGACTACTATTCCTTGCAAATATGGTGAAATTGTGAACTACATGAGCCTTAACTAAACTAAAAGGATTGATTCAATTATTTGTTCATTTAATTATTGGCTGTTTCAAATTATCTTAGATCACTATCTATTTGTGAATAAAGAGCAAGGTTGAGAAAAAAAATACACTGAAAGAGAATTATCAAACTTTTGATCTAAGCATAACAACACATCGCATGAGAATAATATAGATAAAACATACTTATTTATCTAATATCAAATCACATAAGTCCACATTTCTAAGTTGAAATATCATTACAAAGATTGCATGTAAATGTTGAAAGATCATTACAAAGATTGTAAATATTTTAGTGTTGTCACTTTTTTGATAAATTTTATATTTGTAACACCAAATTTGTTGAAGGGAAAATCTATGCTATTTTTTAGACACCCTCAACTTATACCTATGATTGTGTAGATGCTACATTTGAATATTATCTAAACTAGTACCTTAAAACATCTTGCAACCACTACATACCTATACCTAACTTTAAATGATTGAAATTAGGAAAAATAATGACAATTCTTTTGCATTGATATAATCACTAACTCCTTATAAATGAATCAAATAACCAAAAAATATACCCCTACATTGAGTCCCTAATTTGAAGCACTATAACATCCACAAAATATGTGCTTGGGAATGTATCCTACTCAAAATGTGCACTCTATAATGAAGGAGGACATTTGAATTAAATTTTGGTAGGTGGGTGAGAATTCTATAATAACGGTAGTAGGAATCAGAATCTAAGTGCTAAAACTTTGGTTCCTAAATGCATTCATGATTTTTTTGTTTAAACTCATGGTTGGTGAAAGATACATTAATGAAGTCCTAATTCGCTAAGGGGTAAGTGAGAAGAATTCATAGAAAAAAATCATGAAAATTTAAATATTTTAATGTATCAAATTCATTTACATGTTGAAATAAAGCTTTATGAGATACTAGGGTCCAACTAGACCAAATGCAAGATTTCACTTTTGAATTTAATTTGCATGGACATTCCTTTGAAGTGACCCTACAAAGAAGACAATCAAAGTTGAACTTGTCAACATCAGATTCCTTAACTTTTAGTTTAGATAGAAAGTTTCATAGATGATGTCGTTAAAGGATGGGATGTAGAAGACTGCGAGTGGGTTTGTTCATGGAGAGACCAACTGAACTAAATTTTAAGGAGGATTTTGAAATATTCAATTTAGTTGGCTAAGGAATCTTTGCAAATGGAAGATAATGAAATGATGATGCAAGCATGATGTCAAGATGGGTGACTTATAAGGAAAATAAACTAAATCAGATATGAAGAAAAAATTGAATTATTTGGTTCAAATGGGAAAGTAATTGTTGGAAGAGGAGCTAATGATAAAATTTTAATATGAGGATGATGTCATCATGGGATGACTTATGAAACTTCCAAAGTGAACTAGATAATGATAAGGTTAAGGATCAAGCTTAGATGGACTTCAAACCTCTGCAAATATTTAAATATGACTTTATAATGTTTGGATGCATAAAAGGAAAAGTGAACCAAATAGGGTACCATCAAATGGGAAAGTTAAAATGACAAGAAAACCCTTGCAAATAAATGCCAACATGGAAAAAATTTGGGTAGATTGGATATGTGAAAAGGATGAAGTGAACTATGTTAAGGGAATAAAGATCAAGTTCAAACAAACTTCAAAATCCCACAAATAATTGAATTTAACTTACGACTTATTAGGTGCAGGGAAATCCAAGTCAATCAAACTCAAAAACTTTAAAGGGGAGGTTCACTTATACACCAAGTTTCCAAAAAAGCTATACTTAACCATTTTTTTATTTTTTATTTTTTTGCAAGGAAATCCAATTAGACATGACCTTGCAAAAAAGTCTAAAAGAACTAGACATGGTTTGGATGTATACAAAAACTTAGAAACAAATTTATTCTTAGATTTTACATATTTTGAAAGTTCTAACCCATCCAAAATAATGCTTCAACATAAAGATGCAAGCTATATGATTTCTCAATTTGGTTAACAAATGGACCGAAATGGCTAAAATAACACACAAAATTTTAGGGGACTTAGGAAAAAGGGCACCATAGATTTGAGTCCCAATACTATGCACTTGCTTTATGGGTTCTTTCTCTCCGCGCTCTTGCTTTATTGTTTTTGCATGTTTGATTTTCTAATATTGGTATGTTTCGATATTCACATTGTGTAATGATTAGAATAGATGTAATCATAACTTGAGCTTGCATTATTAAGAATTAATATAGCATCTCATGGATAAATATCAAGTGTTAGTTCATTTGTATGGTTTATATGGTTGAAAGGACTTATAATTTTTTTTATTGATGGTTATATTTGGCTTTTCATGTCGTTACATTCATATGTATATTAGATACCAACAAATATATGTTATGAACAGTGGTTATCTTGAATGATCTTTTGGTATGCATCTATTTTTAAGAATGCACATTGTGAAATCTATTACATTCATTTTGAAAATCTTTGGATATATGACTTTATGTGTATGATGTATGACATTAAAAGAATGAATCAAGAAAGAATAATTAATATCATGTTGTACTACACCTTTGTATTATGGATAGCGCTTCTACACCTTGATTGATGAATGTGGAGGAAGGACATACTCATTGTGGGTTTGAAATTTCTTCCCTAATCAATAGTAGGAGTATAAGATCTAGGAGGATTAGCTTATAGAGTTAAGATTGGACTTCTTTAGATACTATTTATGATGCACATCAAATTCTCGACCACTTGTATATGTGTGGTTGGTCACACGATGTATTATATTATTATCATGGATGAGGGTTGTATTTATTACCTCTTGTATATCTTGGTTATTAAATGATGTTATCTTCATTGTTAAGTAGTGGATAGATATTTGTGAGGATTTTATATTATTTCAATGTACTTGAGATCTACATTATTATTATACTATTTGAGTGGGAAATACATATATTGTGCATATTCTTATTAGATACCACTTGTATGTATTGTATATCATTGTAATATTGTGATTGGAAATAAATTAAAGTTGTTAAAAATTATTTTTTACTATTTTATTAGCATTGAAATGTTAATCTTAATTAATGCTTAATAAATTTTCTAGTTACATTTGTTTTAGGTAGTTACACATATTTTCCTCGAAACTTATCCAAATATTTAATGAAAGTACTTTTCAAAAAGTTCTCAAATTGCTATTTCTAATGAATCCAAAATCTCTTTTGTTAAAAATTTATACGGACAAACAATTCAACTTATTCAACTTTAAATGGGAATAATGAGAAAAAGATGAAACTTCAGCCTATAAAAATGATCTTTTTCACACTAGATTCACCAAAATGAAAGCATGAATAATAGATATTAAAAATATAGTTTAAAACACAATTGTTGTATCCAAACAAACCTTCAATTGAGTAATGAGAAGAAATCTATCCAAAATATTTATTAACGTTAAAAAAATGATTTTGCTTCAATATATATATACGTGGATGTCCTTAATTCCATTCTTAATTCCTATAATGTAACATTTGCATTCTTTGGATTAAAAATGATAAGAATATTTTTGTATTGAAAATTGATATGAATGATGATAGGAGGCTAGATTTGTAGATATTTTTAGAATAGGAATGGATGGATGAGAATAAATTTTCAATTGTTGAGTGAATATGGAATTGTTGCAATCATGAAAGAATTGAAAATTATTTTAATTTTTAATTAAAAAGTGATTATTATTCATTTAAATTTGATTAAAAAAGTTAACTATTTATATGAAATAGTTAACTAAGTATATGGAAGAGTTTGATTGATTATATGAGATAATTAAGTGATTTGCATAAAGAAAAAAATAATATGTGAAAATAAATAATTAATTATTTTCATAATTAACAAAGTATATATATGTGAAATTATTTGAGGAATGCACATGATAGATATTTAATTAATTGTGTGTAAATGAAAAAATAATTAATCAATTATTTTTTCTAATTAGCTAATTATGTGTGTATAAATTTGGAAACATATTACTTGATAATAAACTATTAATCAATATAGAAGATAATGCTAGAAGATAAACATGCAATTTGATTAATGAATTGATTAATAATAAGTTACTAATTAATGGAGAGGGTAATATTGAGAATTAACAGATCAATAAAATAACCAACTAAAAGGAGATTAATTAAGAAGAAATCAATTAAGTATTTAATTATAATTAATAAACTAATAGAATGTGATGATATGAAAAACTAATTAATCAATGTGTTTATGTAAGGGAATCAATTAGGAATAACTAATATTTTTTAATTGTTGATAGAAAGTGATATAATTGAGGTGCTTAAAGGATTTTACAAAGCTATGTTTAATTTTAAAATTTGGGGAAAATTGGCTAGCATAATGAGATGTAGTAGCACAAGCGGATGTAAATGACATTATCATTGATGTAAACAAATATTTACTTATTATACAAAAAGGTAGCAACCAAAAATATTCACAAAGCTCTAAGGATTTCATATGATTAGAAGGTTTAAGGTCATCTAAAACCACTCAATTTGATCATGAGAAACAAGTTGATGAAATGTTTCTTAGAATCATCAATGATCAAAAACCTATTTTGTTAGAATTCAATAGTCATAAAGAATTTTTTTAGTAGAGTTGTATTAAAGTGAAATAATTTGAGCATACGCAAGAAATTAAAATATTAAACAAGTTGAGAAATGGGTTAGGAGAAGAAGCACCCTAAATTGCTTCCAATGGTTCTCAACAAATTGCTCCAACAGAAAAGGATGGAAACATAGTCCATAAATCACCTTACAAAAAGATCTATCTAGATCCATTTGAATTATTTCATTTATAAGAAATACAAAATAAAATATTGATGGGATGAAATATATCTACTTTATACTAAAGAAATTCTTATATATGTCAAAATCAAAGAAATTTATTCTTTAGGGAGAGTACATTTGCTACACATATCTAAAAGTCAATAAAACTAGAAATTTTTTTACCAAAGAAAAATGTATAGATAGAAATGATTACTATATAAAACCAGGAAGTGGTTAATTCAACATAACCTATTTTCAAGATTAAGATAAGAGAATTCCCAAATGTAACAACAGAGGAATGTATTTATAAAATAATAAGAAGAAGAAAGTTGAAAAGCAAAAAATACTGATGAATCTACTCTTAATTATAAACATAGATATGATACTAAATTATGGTATGGTATGGATACAAGTTAAATTAACCAAAGACTTGTGTTTGTTAGCCTATTCTTAGGAAAGCTTCATGATTGGTGGAGAAATATTGCTAAGAGAGGATCAAGAAATATCAATGACTCCATTGATATAAACAACATTAATGTAGAAGAAAATTCTAAAGAAAGACCAACTAAATGTGGTCATGTGCATTCGATTTAGAATAGTTTAAAAGGGTTGAGCATGAGAAGCTAAAACTAAAAGTTAAACCATGCCCAATTATATAATCTAGCTAAATTCAATTAGTAATGTTTGTTGTATGAGAAGTATTCTCATAGGTTTAAATACCAACATCAAGTGGATATGAAATATTTTTTATTTTCTTTACTTTATAAATTTAGTGAATGGGTAGAAACTTAATAAAAAATGAGAAAGGATATTTTGGATTTTATGAAGAAGTTGAGAAAATACAATTTCAGAGATCCCAAGAACACCTGCATGCAAATACCTGTCACAAGAGAAGAATGGAGGCACATAAAGAAAAAAAACATAAATGCTCCGAAGAAGAAGATTATCATCCAGAAAGGGAATCAATTTAATGAACAAGTACAATACAATCCTTATAAAAGGATAATAGAAACCCTAAAGATATGCAACCTTAAAGAAACCCTAAAGGGATAATGTGAATAATTATTAAATACCTACAATATTTATTAAATGCCTAAGTTTAGCTTAAGCGTAGAGTTTAATAGACTAATAATTAAATAAATAATTATTAGCTAATACAAGATAACTCTAACACCCCCCCTTAAGATGAACTTAGGGAGTAGCTAAAAAACTAAATGCATTAAGCAAAAAATGCAACTACATGATGAAGGCAAATTTGGGTCCCGACAACAAGGCCTGATGAGGTACCCAATCACAACCAAATCTCTATGAACTGGAGAAATAGAGAAAGCCAAGTGGGAAAAAAACCCTACTCCAAAAAGAGATGGAAAAAGTAAGTGAAGGACTGAAAAAACCTCCAAACAAGAATGTTCCAAAAAGATAGGAACAAGACAAGATCAGAAGAATCACTGAAGCATGAAGAACCTGCAAACACTGTCGAAGAATAACTGCTGATCTGAAGAACCTCAATTGAAATAGAACGCGACTAAGTAGAGAAGATTGTAATCTGTATGAGTGCCCTCAAATGACACTACTCGAATCAGAAGGCAAATAAAGACAAACAACTGAACTCAAAGATACATATGGCATGAGAAACGAAAGCCCGAAGAGCTGATCAAATGAACCACAAAAGCATTAGAACCAACAAGACAAACCTCCCCATAATGCTGAAAAGGGAGAGGGAAAAGTACACTGAAAATAACGACCAACAAGAACTGCATGATGAAGAACCAGAAACATCGAAGGTGCAGAGAAAGTACATAGTGTCGTGGAAGGAACACTCACTTGACACACATTATGAGGCGAATGTTGTGGAAGGAACACTCACTGGACAAAGGTAGATGGCAAACAAAAGGCAAACATCAACCCCCTCATGACACTTTAAAAGTAATGCATGTACAATGAGGCACAAGATGTGCAAGATCCCAAGTAAACAATGCATGATGGCACTTTATCTCAGTGCGTTGGCATAAATAAAAAGCTATAATGATAAGAATACTGGAAACAGAAAGAACAACCAAAAAATGAGACATCCTACTCAGAGAAAGAGATCCCAGGACTTGAAACAACCAAGATATCCACAGAGTGCTGAAAAGCAAAAAACTGAAGAAAAAATTCTTGGAGCAGAATCTGGAAAGAAAACTCATATGGCTGGAAAGTACACAGGACAATCTTTCCAATGATATAAAGTTTTTGAAAAACGGAGTTCAGATGGATGCTCAAGTGATGTCTCTTGGAGTGCAAAAATGAACCTCTGGCTTTGATAGAAAAACACACTATCAAAAAAGAAAAATCAAAAGTTCAAACCTCCAGATCTGGATAGAGCTCGGAAAGAGCTTTCTGACGATATAAAGTTTTTTGAAAAACGCCTCTATATGACCAAGTTACGGCCAAAATTAAAAAAACCCCTTTTAGGGCATAAAAAGGGTGAATTTTTTATTTATTTATTTATTTTTTTGATGAAAATTTTCTGACGCATTTGCAGGTACAAGTGTACAGATTTTTGTGCCTCGAAAAACATGCCAACAAAAAATCATGCCCCAGATACCCCTATCACCGAAAATAGGCAAATTATATATCAAAATTCATGGAATCAGCCTTCTGAATCCAACTATGAGGTTCTTTTGGCACCAAAATGTACCAAAAAGTCAGCTACCCCCAGAAATGAAAAAAAAAAAAAAACTGCACAAACCCTCGAATATATAGATCTGAAGAACAAGTCCCAAAATCACCCAGAGGTTTAGGAGTAAAAAATGATCAAATTTTATATGACCATAAAGGTTTTTGGGCCTTCTGAGCACGATGGTGAGGTCCGTTTAGGCCCAAAGTGCTCAGAAAAAGGCCTTTCCCTAGGTGCATAAAAAAAACACCTGAAAAACCCTAGATCTGCTTCCAAGGCAAAAAATCTCAAAACAAGAACATATAGCTGCAGATCTGAAGCTCTGATACCATGAAGAAGTTGAGGAAATACAACTTCAGAGATCCCAAGAACACCTGCATGCAAATACCTGTCACAAGAGAAGAATGGAGGCAAATAAAGCAAAAAAACATAAATTCTCTGAAGAAGAAGATTATCATTCAGAAAGGGAATCAATTTAATGAACAAGTACAATACAATCCTTATAAAAGGATAATAGAAACCCTAAAGATATGCAACCTTAAAGAAACCCTAAAGGGATAATGTGTATTTAATAATTAGAATAATTATTAAATACCTACAATATTTATTAAATGCCCAAGTTTAGCTTAAGCGTAGAGTTTAATAGATTAATAATTAAATAAATAATTATTAGCTAATACAAGATAACTCTAACATTTTAATCTTTCTAAGTTGAAGGGATTTGTCCATTACAAGTTCAAAAAGTGATGTCTCTAATGGTTAATCAAATTTGTAATCTAGATAAATATAAATTATCTTCTAATTAAAAAGGTCTTTTGTAAAAAAAATAGTCCCTTCATCCACAAATTGAGGATGCAACATTGTTCTTGTAACCACTTTAACGAGCATATATCCATACCAAAAATTAAGCACACAAAATAACCCACTGTAAAGTAGATAATGACCATAAAATTATCCAATTTTCAAGCCTAGATTCGAAACAAAAAATCAAAATCATTTTAATACCCAACACAAAATTTCCCAAATAAAACAAACAAGCCCCAAAAGCTATGCTTAAGAAGTGCCCAATTCAAGGTTAGTTCTACCACCCCTTTCCACACACATGTAATTTGATAGGATTTGATTCTTATTGTGGGTACACATACTATGCAATATAAATGTGAACAATTTGACAATTCTCAAAATTAAAATCTTAGAAACTAAATGAAAATTGTCAAAATTAAAATCTTAGAAACTAAATGAAAATTATTTCGGATGCTTTTTGTTTAATATAAATTTATTATTCCATGTCACAAGAAGGTAATTAGAACAATCAATATTTTCTACTTCTTTTAATTAATTATTATCAAATATGCTTTCAAACATCTTAAAGGAGAGAGAGTAGTCACAATGTAACACTTATTTTTGTTTTTAAACTGTGATTATGATTTGTTACCATCATAAATTAAGCAAAAGTCTATCAAAATTTTGAGAGTTGTGGAGTTGATAATTTTAATGTTGTGTTCATCTTGCATTTCCATTATAAGGCCACTACTTTGGGTTGTGAGGTTTTTATATGATCTTTATTTATTTTTTAAAATGAGGCTGCTTCAACTTGTCTTGGTTTTAGGTACTTAGTTGTTGGCTAATTTTTGAAAATCTTTTGATAGATTTGGATTGCATTGGAAATGTTTGATTTCATGGATCATTATTGTAGGAGAAAAGAACCATGATGAACTTATATGATAGAAGTAGTGTATATATAATTTGGATTTTGTTTTTTTTATAAAAAGTAAAATTGATCTACTATTTTCACTTGAAAAATACTTTCAAGTCAAAAATCCAAAATAGTAAAACATTTGATTGTTGCAAAAAACTCAACTATATTGAAATAGTAAAACATTTGATTGTTGCAAAAACTCAACTATTCTTCAATATAATAATGAATCTCTTTTACTTCATCCTTAATCATATGTCTATACAAATAGACTTAATCATATGTCTATTGAAAATAATTTTACATAATAAATGAAATCATGCCAAAGATAAATACTACTTATAATGACTAATAGAGAAAATATCTTAAATTTAATGTCTGTTCCATTCAATTGAGAAAGTAGTTTTTTTTCCATGGATGCGAACACGATGTTCTCGACTGTTCGATTTATTACATCTAGGTTCTACTAGTTCAAGTGAAAATGCTTCCAGGCTTACCACTGGCAATGTCATTGTGGTGGATGTAGACTGCACATGTTTCCGTACTTCAATTACAATCGGAAAATGCCATTACCATCCACTACTTCTCTCACAGTACTATGGTGAGGGATGCGCTGCACATTTTGTTCAATACTCACAATCTCCCCGAGGACTACTCTACATGTCTTCGACTATTGCGAACCTGCATTCTCAACTCTGGAGGTAAAAAATGTACACTCTTTCATCGCTCACAGGCGATTTGCCTTCTCTACACGTACAACTTTTCATAATAAGCTTATGTACATGTATGTCAAGTGCGGCAGTTTGGTTGATACCCGTAAAGTGTTTAACCACATGAACGAACGAGACGGCGTCTCATGGAATACAATTATTGCAGCGTACAGAAGACATGGGTATCCTCAAGAGGCAGTCACACTGTTTTACCATATGCAACAAACAGGTCTCCAACCCGATCAGTTCACATTTGCCAGCGTACTCCCAGCCTGTGCCAAAATTGGAGCTTTGGAACAGGGTATGGGTATCCATCAAAACATAATGGAAGGGGGATTGTTGTCAAATATTATAGTTGGAAATGCTCTGATAGACATGTATGCAAAATGTGGAATCATAGATAAGGCACGTGAACTGTTTGACAGAATGTCTCAGAGAGATGTCATCTCGTGGACTGCAATGGTTGCAGGATATGCACAAAATGGATTTGGTGAAAAGGCTTTAGAAACTTTCAATCAAATGCAATTGGCAGGTGTAAAACCGAATTCTACAACCTTTGCAAGCATCCTCCCTGCCTGTGCCAAAATGGGAGCCTTGGGACAGGGTATGGACATCCATCAAAGCATAATGGAAAGGGGATTTTCGTCAGATATCAAAGTTGGGAATGCTCTGATTGACATGTATGCGAAATGTGGAATCATAAACAAGGCACGTGAACTGTTTGACAGAATGCCTCAAAGAGATGTCATCTCATGGAATGCAATGATTGCAGGATATGTACAAAATGGATTTGTTGAGAAGGCTTTAGAAACTTTCAAGCAAATGCAATTGGCAAGTGTACAGCCCAACTCCATAACCTTTGCCAGCATCCTCCCTGCCTGTGCCAAAATGGGAGCTCTGGAACAGGGTATGGACATTCATCAAAGTATAATGTTAGGGGGCCTTTTGCCAGATATTATAGTTGGAAATGCTCTTGTAGACATGTATGCAAAATGTGGAATTATAGACAAGGCACGTGAAGTGTTTGACAGAATGCCTAAAAGAGATGTCATCTCGTGGACTGCAATAATTGCAGGATATACACAAAATGGATTTGTTGAAAAGGCTTTAGAAACTTTCCAGCAAATGCAATTGGCAGGTGTAAAGCCAAATTCCACAACCTTTGCCAGCATCCTCCCTGCCTGTGCCCAAATGGGAGCTTTGAAGCAGGGTATGGACATCCATCAAAGTATAATGGAAGGGGACTTTTTGTCAGATATTAAAGTTGGAAATGCTCTTGTAGACATGTATGCAAAATGTGGAATAATAGAAAAAGCACGTGAACTGTTCGATAACATGCCTCAAAGAGATGTTATCTCATGGACTGCGATGATTGCAGGATATGTACAAAATGGATTTGTTGAAAAAGCTTTACATACTTTCAAGCAAATGCAATTGACAGGTGTAAAATCAGACTCCACAACCTTTGTCAGCATCCTCCCTGCCTGTTCCAAAATGGGAGCTTTGGAACAAGGTATGGACATCCATCAAAGCATAATGGTAGGGGGGGTTTTGTCAGACATTATAGTTGGAAATGCTCTAGTTGACATGTATGCAAAATGCGGAAGCGTACACAAGGCACGCAAACTGTTTGAAAGTATGCCTCAAAGAGATATCATCTCGTGGAATGCAATGATTGCAGGATATGCACAAAATGGATTGTGCAAGGATGCTTTCACATTATTTGAATTAATGCAGCACTCTGGAACATATCCTGACATTGTAAGCTTTGCTTGTGTTCTATGTGCATGCGTCCATGCAGGTTTAGTAGATGAGGGCTGTACATACTTCAACCGCATGAGTAACTGTTATTGCATTACACCTACAGTTGATCATTATATGTGCATGGTTGACCTTCTTGCCCGTGCTGGCTATCTTGAGGACACCCTAAACTTCATAATTAAGATGCCAGTTAAACCTGTGGTGGTTGTGTGGATGTGTTTTCTTGGTGCCTGCAGATTACATATGAATATAGGTTTAGGTGTATTTACGGCAACACTGCTTTTTGATTTGGATCCTAAAAATGCTGCAACTTATGTTATTCTTTCAAACATCTATGCACAAGTGGGCAGGTGGGGTGAGGTTCAAATGGTAAGGAGATTGATGAAAGATAGAGGAATTAAAAAGATCCCTGGATGTAGTTGGATTGAAAGTCATAAAATGGTACATGCATTTTGTGTAGGAGATAGATCACATCCACAGACAAAGGAGATTTATGAGGAGTTGGAGAAATTGGCTTGGGAGATGAAGGCAGCAGGGTATTTTCCAGATTCAAAACGTTTACTTAATGCCGTGGAAGAGGAGGAAAAAGAGTTATTTCTCTGCCATCATAGTGAAAAGTTGGCAATTGCATTTGGTTTGTTAAATACACCTCTTGGAACAACTATTAGAGTTGTTAAGAATCTTCGAGTATGTGTTGATTGTCACACTGCAACAAAATTTATCTCCAAGATTGTTGCAAGAGAAATTGTTGTGAGAGATGCCAGCCGTTTTCATCATTTTAAACAGGGACAATGTTCTTGTGGAGATTATTGGTGATGCTAAATGAAGAAGTCTGAAAAATAGGCGACACTGTTTTTTATTTGTATCCTAAAATTGCTGAGACTTGTGTTCTTCCAAATATCATTGGAGAAGTGGGCAGGTGGGATGAGGTTCAAATGATAAGGAGAGTGATGAAAGATAGAGGAAATGAAAAGACCCCTGGATTTAATTGGATTGAAGGCCATATGGTACATGCCTTCTGTGTAGGAGACAGATCACATCCACAGACACAAGAGATCCATGTAAAGTAAGAGAAATTGGCTTTGGAGATGGAGGCAGCAGGGTAATTTCCAGATTCAACACATTTACTTAATGCTGTGGAAGAGGAGGAAATAGAATCGTTCCCCTACTACCATTGTGAGAAGTTGGCAACTGCATTTGGTTTGTTAGATACCCCCTGGAACAACTATTAGAGTAGTTAAAGAATCTTCAAGTATGTGCAGATTGCCACACTGCAACTAAATTTATATGCAAACTATTTCCATCATTTCAAACAGGGACAGTGTGCCTGCAGAGATTATTGGTGATGTTAAATGAAGCAATTTGGAAAATAGGTTCGTTAATAATGTGCCTGTCAGACCTTCAGTAATAATGAAGGGAAAAGGTTTTATTTTCAGGTTCTAGAATTTTATATTTTATTTTAGTTTTAAGTTTGTAAATTTTTGAGAATTTGACGATCTAGACCATGTTGTTGACTTCCTAAAATTAGTTGCATAAGAGTGCAATGCAGATCCCCACTTACAGAGTGTTGGGCTATATGCCAAAGATCTTTTATGATAACATTGGCATTTCATTAATTTAGGCACAAAATCTGCATGCCTATGAAATGAAAAACTGGAGGACAGAGAGATTGAAAAAAACCAAAGGATGCAAATTACTTCAAGGAAATTGGAAGATGCTTGACTAGCAGAAAATGGGAGAGGAGGATTCATAGTTCTCGTTGTCATTTTGTATAGTTCTTTTTGTTTGGATTAATTGTATGTAATTTAATATAAGTATATGTAAATTTTGTCTCATTTATGACTAGATATTTCTATGCTGCTCCACATCCTTTCTTCATTCTGTTGTCATTTTTTATCCTTTAGTAAGTGAATAAGTAATTTTAGTTCAAACTTTTGTCAATTGTCAACTATGCAAGGTCATGAGTATTTAGATTTTTTCCATATTTTTATATCCATGCATCTTTTGGGAGGGAAATCTTTGTTTTTGGAGAAGCCAAGTTTTACTAGTTTTCACCTCTGGAAAGTTTCTCATCCACGTAGCGGGAGAATGGTAGGGTTTCTGGTTGAGAAGAATTCCTCTTTCCCTGCCACAAGAATAGCAGAGGAGGTTTCTATTCAAACCCACGTTGCAAAAATATGGCAACGTCTACCCAGCCCCTACGAAAAAATATGGCAGCAGTTACAGGTTTCATGAATGTTTTGCCCATGTGTTGTTCATTCCTTTGCTTGCCCACATCGTAGCAAGGGGATGTTACAGAATGAGGAGCAAGAAAGCCCACGTTGCAAGAGTTTTTCAGGCACTTGTCTTGGCATAAATATGGCCGAATTTATTGAAGAACTTAGTACAGAGAGGGCACATTAAAGAGATCAGCCAGAAAGATAGGGAACGTATCTTGATGGAGTTGAGGGTTCTTGTTTTGCTGTTCATGTGGATCATCTTCATTTCAGCCATGGAAGTGGCACTTGTTTCCCTAAATATGGCACAAAGGTCACAATAAAGTCAGAATCAAATGCCATGTCGCTCAGTCAGACAAGATCCTCCCAAACATTAAGTTAACTAGAGTTAAACTATTATAATTTAGATATGAAAAAGTAAAAAATATTAAAATTGTATTTATAGCACTTGAAAAACTTGCTCAATGGGGTATAGATTGATGTTAGAGAGAAAATAATAACATTAATATATGTTGTAATAAAATAACAATATATATTGCATTGTAATCACATATTCGTGGTTTTACAATATTTTGCATGACTAAGTTTATAAATTGATACTAATGAGGCAAACTCTTGAAGGTGGTTGAGGGAGTGCTAAATGGGACTTTTCATAAGTGTTTGGAGTGATTATAGGTTTAAAACAATATGAACTTAAAAGGATAAGAGCTAGAAGAATTTTAAAGAAATTCAATGGGATTAAAAGAAACAATATAGTAATATTCATAATATGATCAAATTGACTCCTTTGTTCATGGCAAACCTAACAAATGCTAGTAAATGTTAAATTTTGTTTGATAAGATAGGAGTTAAATAACATTGCATTAGTTGTATACCAAGCAAGGCTAAATTTCATGTCATAATTAATGTTTGTTTACAATTTTTAATCATAATGACATTAATAATCTTGAAGTTTTGTACTTGCTTCATCATATTTTGTTTTATAAAAAGGGATTCAATTAATAATGTCCAAAGATTTATAAGTCATTTAGCTTGACATTTTTGTTTATTCTTATTTAAAAAGTTGGAATGCTATCATAAACATGCATGCTTGTATACAACAAATATAGAAAAAATAGTTTTTGGAAAGAATCTTGAATGCCGAACTTAATTTTCATTTGATGCAAATGCATTTGACATTCTTATGGTTATAAGGAAGCATAATTTCTAAGTCAATAAGTCTTTATATTTTAATTTAATTAATTAGATGATCAAATTAAATTATGAAGTTTACAATAAACAAAACTTGTCTAGAAAATAAAAGAAACAACAATCAATTTTCACTTTTCAATAAAAATTACAAATTACAAGAAAAATAAGGATCATTTCTTTTCTTGTTTCTTATTGATTGTATTTATCACTTTGGTATAGAGTTTGCATTATGAAAATTCTCACTCCACTCTAAGAGTTTGCATAATTTTTTATTTGGATATTAAAATTTGAGTTAAGTTGCATAAATTTTCAGATTTAGTGGCATTAATTTTTGAAACTCATATTTTATGTACTTTCATTCATTGATTAATCATCATTTTCTTAGGTCATATTGCTTAAATAGGTGGTTAATTGATCATTTCATTGCTATATTAAATTGTTTAATCATTTGTTTCATTGTTACAATTGCACATCATTCGTTAGTTGCTTGCATTATCATTTACAATAGTATAAATATTGGAGTTATATGTTCAACCCCGCAAGTCCATAAAGTATATGCAAGCAAAACACCTATCGCATCAGAAGATAATAAGCCATGATTAATGCTATGCAACCTTGAAAGAGATTGATCCAAAGAGGAATCTGATATTCAGATTAACTTGTAATAAAATTTGATAGATTACAATGAATGCTTATAAAATCCTAATGATAAAACCCTAAAGGTAGATTAAACTAGTTAGTGCCAAGTGACACAATCATAATGAATGAGATGATTTAAGCTATTATTAGCCCAATTTAATCAAAGAAAAAAACACCTAAGTTTAGCTTAAATGAATAAATTAATTAAAGAACCCAATTAAATAAATGAAATTAAATAATATCCCTATTGTTGCATGGACGATCAAAATGAGCTACTTTTGTGTTGTCCTTGATGTCAACATGCTTTGGTTGTCATAAGTGACTAGTTGGTATAAGTGATTTTGAGTTTACTGTGCAGTTGTACTAAGAGATTTGCTCCACATATCTTCTATGTTGTACATATATTCATGTAGTTTGGATATATTGTTAAGCAATGCTTAGAGATGTTATATTTTGGATTTGGTGCTCTGAATTTCTATGATAAGGAAGTTGTGTTCACCAATATGCTTGATAGTGTTTTCGTATGAAGTGCATGCTCTGCATTTCTCTACATTATGGTTTTTGGCATTGCGGTTTTGGAGTTAATTGATAATGTCATTAGCTTCATTCTATTCAGTTGACACGTGATCTTGGGCTTCGAAAGCATGGATTCAAGTTTGATGGTGTTTACTCTAGGTTTGACCGACCTCGAGTGTTTACACTCTACATTATTGCTCTGATGATTATGGATTGTTGTATAATGTATTTTATGTTTATTTTGGTCCTAATTAAGATGTGTTGTGGTCCACTTTACATTCTTTTCCATCATGGGAATGTTTAGTGCTGACCTAATTTGAATTGTGTTCGGTTGAGATGCTTAGCCGACCTTCACTTTGCATATGTGAGGATGATATAAATAGAGGTGTGTGTATGGATGTGTGTGTGTGTGTGTGTGTGTGTGTGTGTGTGTGTGTGTGTGTGTGTGTGTGTGTGTGTGTGTGTGTGTGTGTGTGTGTGTGTGTGTGTGTGTGTGTGTGTGTGTGTGTGTGAAAGAAAGTGAAATGTGATGAAGGTGTATGAAAAAGGATCTATCTCCTTGATTGTTTGATGATTGGTATTTGAGTTGGTGAAAATAGTTGAGTAGTGTGAACTTTCATTGCTAGCTGCCAGAAGCAGTGAGTCGAAGGTATCTACATGTCTTACGGTTGCAGAAGTACATTAGTGGCGGATTCTTTCTCTTTTTTTCTTCTTCATTTTGGTAGTGAGCCCTTCTTTCTTTCTCTGAGGCAGTGAGCCTTTCTTTGTAAAAATCACTTTAACTGGTGTCACCCTAATAGGTGTTCATATATTGAGAATAGAATTCTCCATGGTTTTTCCTGGTAAAATCTAGTGTTTCACTGTGTATGGTGTGCTCAAATTTTCATGCTCATATCTTTCTGTGGTTTATGTTTTAAGGTTAAGTTGTTGCATATCTAATTTAAGAAATATATTTGATTTTTATACAACTGATTCACCCCCTTCTCAGTTGTCTTACGCGTTAGAATATTCAACACTAATTACTTCAACACAACCCTTAAGATGACAAGCTAAAGAGTTAAAAATGAATGCAAAGATGTAACCATGAATTGGTCTCAACAACAAGGCCCGATTAGGTACCCATGTACAAACCAATACAACTCTCACAAATGAACAAAAGGAGTAAAACCCAATGGGAGAAAAATCATTTCCAAAAGAGAGAAAAATAAATGAAAAAGAGTACATGTGATTAAGTGTGAAGGACTCCAAATGTTCCCCCATGTACTAAATCGGTCACAAAAGTACAATAAATATCCCCCCAAAGAAATTTAGACCCATAATATAGTAGATATCTTGACCACCTTATTTTGATGGAGGAAATATATGAAACCTTTCATTGCATGGATTTGAATTTTTTTTTCCAAGAATTAACGATCTTCCACTTGAATTTTATAGAGCTATTTGGCCCCGCGCATTCATAATTATTTTTATAATGTCTACCTCGAAGGATTTGAGACTATTTCCTTGGGTGATACTATTAATCAAGAGATGATCAAACTTATCCCCAAAGGTAAGGATGAAGACATTGTTAATGGATGGAGACCTATTACACTCCTCAACATCTCTGACAAGATTATTGCCAAAGATCTAGGAAGAAGAATTGAATATGTATCCAAGGAAATTGTTCGACTTGAGCAATCTGGCTTCCTTGGAGGAAGATTCATTTTACAAAATCTTGTCTTGGCTTGGGAAACTACATAATGGGCTCAACAAATAATCCTAGTCACCTTAATCCTTAAATTGAACTTTGACAAAGCATATGACTTCATTCACTAGCTCTTTACTCTTAAAATGCTAAATTGGCATGGGTTTGGTCCTAAAATTTGTGATCAAATTAAAATGTTTTTCACAAATGCAAATGATAGAGTGGTTGTCAATGGTGTGCTTTCTCCATCATTTATTTTGAATAAATCCATAATGCCAAGGTTGTCCCTTTGCACCCTTCTTGTATGCTCATATTGCTGACATGCTTGGATATCTCTTTTAGCATGCACTCAATAATAAAATTATTCATTACATCAAGCTTCTTGTATTGTAAATGGCATTGTAGGCTCAATCGTGAGAAATGGGACAAATTAAGTGCTCTTATTTGGAAATCCAAAGATGAGGCACAATACCAATTGACAACTTGGAAGATACTTCATGTTAAGGTCCATATTGGTGACTGTCTCTCCTTCATCTCCCCTGCACCATCCTGTCTTTTCTATGCCAAAAAAGAGACTATCAAGCATGCATTTTGGTTTTTCCCCCCATGATCAACACCTAGAGAAGTACCTTTTTTCAAACCTCCTAACATTTTTTTCTATGCTTTGGTCTTGGAAAGTTGTGGTGCTCAAACTTTTATCACACCTAAATATCATATCACAAACCTTTCGACACATTATTTTGAAGAACATTTGAAATTTTTTCTACCTACCTACCTTCTCCCACACTTTTTATACCATTTAGTTGGAATCTTTGATCATCTATGTGAATATCTCCCCCTCAGTCTTTTGCATTCCTCCCTCCAATCTAACCTTGACTTGCTTGTCATATTAGGAGAGTTACAAATGTAATTAAGTGCTTTTGATCAAGAATGTCAGGTGATGATTGTAGGAAAAATGAGATTATTGTTCTTCCATGTGGCTGACTCTTTGGATGTGATTTTTTTTTGAGATGTTGAACTTGTTGCTAGTTGATTTCCGTTTTGATGGTGCAATTATGACTGGAGAGTTCTCTTCGATGAATGCTTGTAAGACATTTAAAGGGTACCAAAATTCATGACGATTCATGCAACATTTAGCTATAACATTGTACTCTACAATTTTTTATACTATCTACTATTACTTTCCATGTTACAATCCTTTGAACGAATGATCAACTTTTTATCTATTTAAAAAAAGACTATGAGAGCATATGTAGTGAAAGCACTAGATAAGGCATAATGTTCCATACATTCTGGACTATTTTCCTTCGGCTTCTTATTGTGTTTTGATTTCTAATACAAGACCAAGAAGTGATCAAGTTTCTTTGCTAGTTATCTTTGTTATTGGTCAGGTTTGGATAGTCTTGTCCTCTTTTTCTACTATTTTTTTAGGTAGCTTTCTTACTACCTCTGTCACCTTGTTGTGTCTTTTCTTGAAGTGTAATTTGATGTAATTAATTCAATCAATTTCTTCATCCAATAAAAACATGTTATATAACTTTATTCACATTTATTTAGCTTAGGTCGCTTTAATTTTGTTCTGACATAACATTGAGCCATACACATATGGATAAAATATAGAGCAATTTTGTAGATACATATATACCTTCCTACTTGATTTATTTATTTCCTTATTATACAATATGCCTATCTAATTAATTGCTACAAGATAAAAAATTTAAACTATAACACAATATATTTGTGTGTAAAATTTTGTGTATCAACCCATTTAACAATCATTAAACACAACATTCAATTAAACACTACAAGAGAGAGTAAGTGACTAAACAAATTAGAAACTACCTTAAATTGTCTCATTGTTCTCTATTCTTAAGGACCTTGCGGATTTAGGATCTGGCTCTCAGCTGCATGATCGCAAGATGACTACCTAATAAACAAGAGTGAAATGATGCAAATCTAAAATCTATATGATGATGTGCAATTCTAAATTATCATGATATCTATGCTAAAAATGCAATGAGTGTCATTATCAAGATGCCATGATACTATTGCTATGCTAAATTGTGATGCTAAAACTATTAGAATGCTTATGAGAATGTTGCTTATGATGTTAAGATTGCTAAAATTGCTAAGGGATCCTCTCATGGATGAGAAGAGAGCTACTTATATATTTTCAAAGCCAAAGCTAAGGTGGCAGGATTCAATGGTGAATATTTGGTCTGGAGAGATCAATGGTAAAAAATGAGGAAGTTAGAGAGGAGGTTGAAAGATAGGACACTTGTCACGCCTAGAGGGACAAGTGTCACATAATCTCCAACAAGTGCCAACAAGAAGGTAAGTGGCAAGAAGATGAAGGACATGTGGCAAAGATGCCATGTGTCCTCAAGAGAATATAACCAACCCACAAGAGGTTAGGATGAGGAAGTTGGGGAGATAGGGTTAGTTAAATCCATGGTTAGGTTGGATGGGTTAGGCTAGGTGGTGGTTAAAGGTTAGGACATGCGTCCAAATTTGAACTAATTTAATGTTGATGAATAATTAAATAAACATTTTTATTAAAGTTGCCTATTTAATTAGGAAAATAGAAGAAATGAATTAAGGTGGGACGAATTAGAAGGAATGAACTATATAAATAAATTATTAAATTCATTTATATGGTAGAGGAATAAAAGGCTTATTAATTAAATATCTTCGTATTTAATCAATTATCTCTAGACCAATTTTTGGTGTATACAATATTCATACATAAATAAAGGAATAACAAGAACATTATTTCATACAAAAAGTAATACCATCATTAATATAATAATTATAGCTACAAAATGTCATTCACAACACAATATCGCATGCTTAATACATCTTTGGGATAACAATATTGTTATCTGCCTTTCCGAGTAGAAGCCACAAAGGTGATTTACAATTGCACTAGCTCTTTCTTGAAAATAGATTACATTAATTACCTTCTTATGAATTTTTTTTTTTTAAATGTATAAAATAGAAAACATCTTTTTCTTTGATACAAATCATAGTTCTATGATACACATTTTTGTTTTGAATGAATTATTATAGGTTCATTTTTATTGTCTAAATAGAGTAGCAAATACATCATTTTAACAATATTTTTTGTGGAAATAAATACAAAGGGTTATGTAATTGCAATACCTATTTTCTTTCCTTTCTATATAGACATATTCTTAAATGGTAGTCTTACAAACTTTGTTTTCAACACACCTAGGGATAATATATACTTTTAGTTGGAGATCTGCTACTAAACTTGGTACAAAAATTGCATTGTCATACTGCAATGGAGAATTAAAGGAAGATAAAAATACACTATTTTCCTTTATACATAATTTATAAATAGATATTAAGATTTGTAGCATGCTAAATTGTACTCCTTTATAATTTTGTCCATATTTGGGTCCTTATCTTGGCATTCATGTCTCAAGGCTTGATTGGAGCCCTAATTCTGCTCATAACATGCAAATAATTCATTTTTTCCAACATGCACACTTTCTACCCTCCATTTCTTGGTCCCTAGTTGGTCAGGACTAGGGCATTTGTACCCTGGTCCTTAGTGACCAGAGAACCTAGCGCTTTAGTCCTCCTAATCAAGGCCCATTTTGGGGGCCCTCAATGGTAACATCATTTGAGTGGGGATTCGGATCCTCTGTTGGCTCATGTTGGAAAATTAAGCTGTTTTTCAATGGGTATGTATTGTTTATGGTAAAAATGGAAACAACAATATTGAAAGACTATATGAAGTCAACCACAAAACCCTAGCCTAACAACAAAAAAGATCCACCATAACATATGAAGATTACCTAAGACAATGCAAATCAAATGAAATCACAAAGATTATACCATCACATGTCCAATTGGGTTTTGTTCTCCATTCTTCCTATCTCCATTGATCTTGCTTGATATATTTGCTCTCAGATTTCATGTGTGCACAAGAGCTCAACAAAGAACAGAAGTATGGTTGCAAGTAGGTTTGATCACATATGAAAATTCAAAAGCGTAGTGGGGTTGATAATGAAGGAAGCATCTCCTTATATAGAAGACACTATAAGAAATGGAGGGATAAGATTGAGAGGTGTAAAAGATAAATGGTCGGCTAAGATTAGAGGGTAGGTAGAGAAAATAAGAAAATAATGAGAGGGTAGGTAGTGTAGGAATTAAGAGATGAATAACATGTGTCATGGGTGGAAAAGGATAATGAATTAATTAAATAAATAAAGATTTATTTAATTAATAGAAGAAGTGGGATCAATTAAATAAATAAGATATTTATTTAATTTAAGAGAAAAGGATTATTTAAATAAATAAAAGTATTTATTTAAATGAGAAATAAGGCTAGAAGAGGATAAATGAATTAATTAAATAAATAAAGATTTATTTAATTAATAGAAGAATTCGGCTTAAAATAATTAATTAAATAAAAATATTTATTTAATTAGACAAGACAATTTTAGGTGTCTACATTTTGCCCCTCTTTGAGACAATGCAACTTGTCATGTTGTTTCAAAGAAGATTGGATAAACTGATACAAAGTTGCCCCAAGATGGGAATGATATGCCCCCTCGAGAGATTGGATGAAAATGTTTGAAAATATCACAGACAATCTCTTGATAAGAAAGAAATGCTAGAATGGACTAGCCGGATAAGATAGAGTAACAAAGTCACGAGATAAAGAAGACTGACTCAGGAGACTAGGGCTAGGGTAGTCTATAAGATAGACTACGAGGGAAAACATCTGCATTGTCATCCACACATCTAAGAGATCAGAGTGCAGAGAAAGCACATAGTAGTTAGCAGTCAATAGTGATGGCATTGGTGCATAGATTTGATCGCATTCGCTGATATCAGAGGCTAGGAGATGCAGGAGAGCTGGTGAGTACCACAAAACCTCCTTGTAAATTGTTGCATTAATTGTTGTCATAAATGCATGTCAGGTAATGTAATAAATGCACTCAAGATATGTCTAGAAAAATGTCAAGTGGGGGGAGAAACGTTAAGGCACATCTGTGTTGGTGCGAGGCGTGTCTATGATTTCTGTAGCGTCTGCGTCAGATGCGAGCGTGTCTATGTATTTTAGGCGCTTTTATGCAGGACATGCACGTTTATGAAGTATGCAAGCGCGTTTGTGTCATGAATGCGTGCTTATGTCTTCAAGGTTGAATCAACAATTCTGTGATAAACATACACTGTCGATTGGATAAGCTGTTGAGAGGATACACTCAAGCAAGTCCTCTAGGTAAGACTAGGATAACAGATAGGGCTAGGATTGACAATTATGTGATAGAACATATATTGCCAATTAGGAAACTACTCAAGAGGATACACTCAGCAGAGGCCCTAGAATAAGATAGATCAAGGCACTTTGTGATGAACATGGAGTACCAAAGAAATTGATAATTCTGTGATAGAACATACATTGCCAATTGGATTAGGCTGAAATTGACAATTCTGTGATAGAACATACGTTGTCAATTGGATAAGCTACTCAAGAGGATACAATCAAGTAGGTGCCCTAAAAGATAGGATCAAAGCAACACTTTATGATGAACATGGAGTACTACTAGGATATAAAACAACACTTTGTGATGAACAGGGAGTACCGCTAGGACAAAAAACAACACTTTGTGATGAACAAGAAGTACCACTAGGATAGGAAGCAACACTTTGTGATGAACATGGAGTACCACTAGGATTGATATAGTTGAAATGCTTGACTAGAGGAGGACCTATCGATGCTGGAGTCACAGGAGAGATTCCCTTCAACTTAGAGTTTACGACTAGAGTTGACACTCGAGGATAGAGCAGCAATTCAGGCTATGGGCTTGTGATATATTCTGTATGTGCCTGAGTTTCGAACGAAAATGGGATTGCTGACTGCGCTAGCTGAGAGATGGCACTTAGAGACTTGCACGTTTCATTTACCAATGGGTGAGATGACAGTCACCTTGGAGGATGTGTACAGGATACTAATTGATGGGGAGTTAGTTCCTTACAATTGAGAGGGAGATAGGTATACACTGAGATGAGTGTTTTAGGATCTAGGACTGGAGATGAGGGTTGGACATGTGGCTTGGGACACCATGACATAGATAGGATTGGCACTACCAATGGTGCTGGCAGGAGTTATTAGTGGGTTCCTCTGTTCGGATAGGGCGACATGAGGGTTGGCTGTGGGATGGGGGAGGACTCTGGAGACATTGGTGACATAGCACACCAGGTTTGCATGGGGACCATGTCTGCTGGCACACTTGTATTATGAGCTGCATCAGTTTGTGTATCACGAATCAATAGGATTGGGATGCAGAGTGACATTGTTGCAGGTATGGGCATATGAGCATCTGTCGGTTACACATCCGATACATTTTAGAGGCAGAGGACATGGGCGTAGATATTTACACTTGTATGATATGATTACGTCACAACCACAGATTGGGAGACTAGAGTACTGGCGCATGGTTATCGATGAGATAGACAATGTGATATGGAGTCCTTACTTAGACTGTGAGGAGTGGGAGGATGATGCAGTGGAGCTACCGTATGTATTCTAGAGCAGGTATTTGATTGGTCAGACACCACATGTGATTGAGAGGCAATTGCTAGATAGGCTATGCAGGCAATTCAATAGGATACAACGGATGTCACGGGGTTCAGGGATGTATGCACAGACAGTGAAGGATCAGGTGCATTTGGGTCCATTGCTTTCTTATGATCAGGCTGTGACATAGATGGTAGAGATGGTTCTCATGTCCTGGGATATATGGGCAGATATAGAGGATGCAGGGATGGATGCAGAGTACACTGTATATTAGGGAGATCATCCGTTTCCATGGCTGACAGATCTAGGGGAGCTGTTAGATGGAGACGGTGGAGATGATGGAGATGATAGTGGAGATGGTGGAGGTAGAGGCCGACGAGGGAGGCAGGGCGCAATGGTAGAGAGGCTAGTGGCTCTGAGGAGAGAGGGCGGAGAGGAGAGACAGGCTCAACAGACTCGTGTAGTGAGGGGAAGTGGTGGAGATAGCCTACTTGAGAGACCTATACTATGGAGTGGTACCACCATATTAGTGGGCTAGGAGATTCCAGAGACCATCGCAGACGATGATGACCACTGGAGGGAGAGACAGGAGACAGGCGTCTACTGGTGGGGTTATGGATCCTCCACCACCACCAGATAGAGGGGGCAGGAGAGATGATCCTGGGGCGGGTCCTTCCAGGGCTCAGAATCTGCCAAGGCCAGCTGGCTCCGAGGGAGGGAGTTCATCATAGCCTTAGAGGGTTCCCTATGTATTAGTTTTGTACCATTTTGTATGATGATATAGACACCTTCGGGTGATTGTAGCCATATATATTTTAACATCATTGTATCATGACACTTATGATTTTTGATATATATATATGAGATGATTCATCTTTGTGACAACTATATGCATGTGTACCTATGTGATGCTTCTATATGTTTTATGCATGATGCTTATGATATGAATGCAAATATGTATATGATGAAATGTAATATTTTTGTTCTTTTATGTTTTATATGTTATGCAAATGCAAATGTGAATGTATGAAATGCAGATGAATATGATAATGCAAATGATTATTTACATGGTGAGAATGTAAAATGTGCTAACATGTGTTGTGTACAAGATGTGATGCAATTGTGATATCTATATGTATGTATGAAATGCTTATATGTGGTAATGTCGGTGCAAACTACATGAAATGCAGATATTTTTGGCGTGTCATTATACTCAGTCATGTGATAACGAGCTATACAGACTCAAGGATGATGGAAGTCAATCAAGAAAGGGGGATAGAAGATAGAAGATATGAAAGTGAAAGAACTTCTTGTGCTATTATCATCATTGAGCTTTATTATAGCAAGTAGGTTATGACAATCTAGGTATATGTTTGACCCGAAAATTCATTGTACTCATTTGCATGGAGATCAGACAGTCGCAAACAAGGAATGCCCCAGTTCATACTAGACTCACAATGTCCTCATATCCTTGGACAAGTCATAGCATTACGAAGAGACAATCCATAGACAACAAAGAAAAATAGGTGACGATACCTCATCCTCACCTTTTTAGTCAAAGACATCCTGGAGATAAAATCTCTAATCAGAGACATCCCGAAAAATCTAAAAGACATGTCACCAAAAGATAAAATCAAAAGAAAATCAAGACTCGACACCAACATTCATTGTAGTCCTCAAGTTTAGTGTCTCTTGTCACTTGTATAAGTCTATTTGATTGTGGTCACTATGTTTACTTTCACAAAAGGATAGATAGCACTGAACCATAATGTTGTCTGAGTCTGTTGGAAGATTTGATTTGTTGAAGCCCATTGTTGTTGTGTCTCATCTGAAACTGACCGAATCCATGAAATGGATACTTTATTGCAGAGAAGATGGAACTTTATTATGGATTAGCGATGCAAGTGTTGCTTTATTGTGGATTGTGCACAGATAGACTGAAGAAAATTTGGAAGAAACTGTACTCCTCAGGACATGTGATGCTCGCAGTTCCACACCCATCACTAGACATAGGATTTGCCTTAGCCACAGATAGGAGCTGATTTATTATGGATTGAAAGGGGTGAAAAGGGAGGTTTATTATGAATGGCTAACCAATCTTAGGTAGATCAATAATAAGCCATGATGGGAATGGGTAAGTTTATTATGGATGGATAGGGGTGAGTATGTGCAAAGTGAAAGGATGAAATGGAATTTTGAAGAAGGGATGAGCAATGTCTCTACACATGGCACCGGTGACTTGGTTTTCACCATGGTACTTGCCCAGGGCACCACCGAAGTGGTTTTCACCATTGGACAAATTTATTTCTCTTGACTTTTTTAATTTTTTAAATTTTTTTGTGTCACAAGGTGCCTGTTTGCCAGGTTTTCACCAAGTAACAATTTTTTATGTGTATGATTTTTTTTTTGTCTTTTTGAAATTTGTGAATTTTTTGTATTTTTGTATTTTTTTGTATTTTTTGAATTTTTTGTATTTTTGAATTACGATACTCTGAAGAATTATGTGTAAAATTTGCGAAGCTGCATGCTATTGATAGGATCCTCCAAAGGTTCGCCATCTGGAGTGGAAAGCTGATATGCACCGGATCCATAGGCTGTTGTAATGATGTAAGGACCAAGCCAATTTGGTTTGAACTTGCCTGTCTTCTCTCTGTCTTGCTGATTCTTAGGATTTTATTTTAGAACTAAGTCACCTACCTCAAACGTGCGAGGCTTCACCTTGTGATTGTAACTGCAACTTATTCATTGTTGATAAGCCTTGAGATGATTAAAAGCAGTTTGTCTTTGTTCATCTAATAGTTCTAGTTCTTGCAAGCGAGAGACCTTGTAGTCTTCATTACTGATAATGTTTTGCAAAGAGACTTGTAAAGATGGTAACTCAACCTCAATAGGCAAGATAGATTTAGTGCCATAGACAAGTGAATAAGGTGTGGCTCCTATAGGGGTGTGAACACTTGTGCGATAAGCCCAAAGTGCGGGATTAAGTTGGATATGCCAATTGTGGCCAACATCATCGACTGTCTTTTTTAGGATTTTAAGAATGGTTTTATTAGATGCCTTAGCTTGACTGTTACCTTGGGGGTAAGAGGGCATGGAGAAATGATGAGTAATATGGAAGCAATCACAAAGTTCACGAACATCTTGATTTTTGAAGGGATGTTCTTTGTCAGCAATAATGGAAATAGGAATACCGTACCGACAAATGATGTAGTTGAGAATGAATGTAGAAATCTATTTTCCAGTGACTTGTGTAAGAGGCATGAATTCAATCCATTTTATGAAATACTCAGTGGCAGTGATGATGAATTTGTGGCCATTGGAAGAAGGAGGGTGAATCTTGCCTATGAGATTAAGTCCCCAATGACAAAAGGGCCAAGAAGTCGCAATCGGTTGAAGTTCTTGTGTTGGTGCATGAATAAGGTCTCCATGAATTTGACATTGCTTACATTTCTTGACAAACTGATATGAGTCTTTTTCCATATTGGGCCAGTAATATCCAGTCCTGATGAGTTTCTTGGCTAAGGTAGGACCACTAGAATGTGGACCACATATCCCTTCATGAACTTCACGTAACGCAATCTAAGCTTCGTCCCTTTCTAAACATCTAAGAAGAGTGTCATCTAGACCTCGACGGTATAGGATATCGGCTAAAATGACGTATTGAGAAGATTGGCGAATGAAAGTGCGACATTGGTTGTTGGATAAGTTAGGAGGAAGGGTATTATGATGAAGGTATGTGAAAATGGAACCTTATAACTGGGAATCAGGACCAACGACACATATCATCTCAATAGGAGTGATCTCATACGAGGGAACCAAAAGGTTATCCACCAAGAACTCATATCGGGTTTCATTCTGCTGTAGATTGATCAACGAGGCAATAGTAGCCATGGCATCTGCAACTCAATTATGCTCTCTTAGTATCTACTCAAAGGTTAACTTCATGAAATGTTGCTTCAGGTCATCCACCATTTTTTTGTAAGGCATTAATTTTTCATCCTTTGTTTGGTAGTCATCAGTTGCTTGACAAATTACAAGTTGAGAGTCCCAAAAACATGAAGTTCCTGGATCTTCCACTGAACTGCAATCCGTAATCGAGTTGTTAATACCTCATATTCTGCTATGTTATTAGTGTAAGGAAATGGTAATCGATATGATTTTGGAGTGGAATCCCCTTGAGGTGTGATACAGAGGATGCCAACTCCTGCACCATGCTATGTGTATGAGCCGTCAAAGTATAGTTGCCAAGGCTTTATGTGTGATATCGTCAAGATGGATTCATCTAGAAATTTTGAAGTTAGAGGAGCATCATCTATCATGGGAGTATCTGCTAACTGATTTGCGATAGCTTGTCCTTTTATTGCTTTTCTATCCACATATTCAATGTCAAATTCACTCAAGAGCATCACCCATTTGGCTAGTTGACCAGTAAGCATTGCTTTATTGAGAAGGTACTTCAATAGATCGATCCTTACGACCAAGTTAGTTTTAGAGTTAGCATGTAGTGTCGTAATTTCTATGAAGCAAAGACAACAACGAGACACGCACGCTCAATTGGTGTGTAGTTTAGCGCATAGCCTACCAAAGTACAACTGATGTAGTAGACTACCTTTTCTTTGCCCTCAACATCTTGTTGTGCTAAGAGTGCCCCCAGTACTGTTGATGTAGCTGATATGTAGAGTAATAGGGGTTGTTCTGGAACTGGTGGCATCAAGACTGGTGGATTCAGAAGATAATCATTGAGTATCTGAAAATCCTGTTGACAATTATCATCCCATTTGAATTTGATGTTTTTGTGTAGCAAGTGCTGAAAAGGATGACATTTATATGCAAGTTGTGCTATGAATCTTTGTAGGACTGGAGTCTTCCTTGCAAAGATCAAAGTTGACTGATATTTCTTGGTGGTGGCATCTCTAGAATCACCTTGACTTTTGCTGGATCAAATTCAATTCCTCTTTTTGAGACAATGAATCCCAGGAGCTTCCCGGAGGTTACTCCAAAGACACATTTCTTGGGATTTAATCTTACTTTGTATTTTTCTAACTGGTCAAAATGACTGAAAGTATATCCAAATGTGCATCTCTGTCTATTGATTTTCCCAAAAGATCATCAACATAGTCTTCTACAATTACGTGCATGAGATCATGAAAGATAGTAGTCATGGCTCTTTGATATGTAGTGCCTACATTTTATAGCCCGAAGGGCATGACATTTCAATAGAAAGTTCCCTAGGGACAAGTAAATGTTGTTTTGTGTTGATCCTCGGATGCGATTTTGATTTGATTGTAGCCAGAGAATCTGTCCATCAAAGATAACATCGCATGACCTGCTGTGAGATCTATGATCAAGTCGATATTTGGCAATGGAAAATCATCTTTGGGATAAGCTTTGTTGATGTCTCTGAAATCTATGCATATTCTGATGCTACGATCTGGTTTACTGATTGGCACTAAGTTTGAAATCCATTCAGGATAATCAATTGGGTGTATGAATCTGACATCCAATAATTTTTCAAGTTTCGCCTTGACTAATAATGCCACTTGTGGATGCATCTTTCTCAATTTCTATTTCGTTGGTTTTGTCCCTAGTTTAACTGTCAAATGATGTATTACTAAATCTGGATCCAGTCCAGACATATCAGCATATGACCATGCAAAATTGATTTGTCGCTCTAGGAAGAAACTTATGAACTTTGGTCTTTCTGTCTCTGTCAGAGATTGTGCTAGGAATATGTTATGTGGAATTTCTTCTGTACCAATGTTTGTTTTGATGGTCTCCTCTACTAACATAGATGATTTTTCTTCATATGATGCTAGGAGAATGTCGAACCTTCCATCTTCAGGTGCCTCAGAGAGGTTTTCACCCTCAGACACGTCCTTTCTTTTTACTTTTTTGGGGTTAGACAGTGCCACAATGTGGTTTTCACCATAAGACCCATGATTTGTTTTTATTTTTACATTTTTGCGACTGGAAGGCCCAACACCCTCACCAAAATATGCCACATTGTTGAGTTCTATAGTGTATCATGCCTTATGGTCCCCAAGCGGAAGATCATCTCATATGCCTAGATAGTCAATAAAGGATTCATTGTTTTGGAACGTGTCGAACTATATAGGTCCTTCATGGTCCCAGTCAATAAGTTGGTGGTGAACAAGGGGAAGGCCTTCAATGTTTTCAAAGTCAGTGGGACTAAGGGTGAAGATGCAGTTATATTCAGGTATGTCAAGGTAGTTGTTGAGGTCATCGTTGGCACTCTCCTCATCTGTCTCGATCGTGAACTAGTCCAAATTGTCATCACTAAAAGCACATTCAGGGACGGGTGTCCTCATCCTTCATGATTTTGACCTAGAACCTAGAGACAAAGACTGTGTGGGATCCTCAGGGGTTGTTTCTTGACAAACTTTGATTTTTTATAAAATTCCTTTTCTTCTGTGGGTTCACCTAGTTCTCTGAATGTCTCGGTGAGTTCATAGTCACTGGAGGATTTGTCTGAACCCCATTCCCATTCATTAGAGTCAGTGGAATAGAGGTTCTCTTGTTGACCATTGGACCTCATGATCTGTAATGCTTCTTCTGATTTGTGAGTGTTTGCCTTGGAATAGATGAAACCAAGCCCTTTCTAGCACTGATTTTTAAATGTCAATTCTGGTTGCAAAGGTTGAGTAATACCTTCTTTTCTTAAGCCAAGAGAGCTTTTGCCATCATACCCAAACTTTTATAGGATGTTGAATCCTTTGCCATATTTTTCACATGGTATGTTGATGTGATCTTGTTTACCATCTTTAGGGTCTTTGTAAAGCATTTGTATAAGTCTTCTTCTTCGATTTCACCCCACTTTTGGAAGATAGTAGGATCCCATTTGAGTGTAATGATAGATACCTGTTTAGAAGGATGTGGTCGTCCATATTCTTTTGGTGAACTCATAACTTGTCATAAGCACATTTTTTTATTCAAAGTTTATTCACCCATGCCTTTGTCCTAATATTTCCCTTCAAGCTCACCTTGCTTTGATGTTGAAGGTTTTAATGATTTAGGGCCAATGTATGCAGAAGAAGGGATAGCTTCTCTATTAATTGGAATGATTGTCTCAGCTTTTGGTCTCAAGTTATTGTAGTATATGAATGGATTAGGATCACCATTAACTGTTACTTCAACTCCATTGTGAGGAAACTTAATGCATTGGTGGTATGTAGATGGGACTGCCCTCATCTCATGAATCCAAGGACGTCCTAGCAATATGTTGTATGTGAGATCCAGGTCTAGGACTTGACAAACCACATCCTTTGTAACTGGCCCAACTTTGAGAGGCAAGGTGACTGTGGCTTTGGATGAATGCTCTTCATCATCATATGCCTTGATGGTAATTTTATTTGTAACATTCACAACTTTGTCTAAATATCCCAATTGTATTATTGTGTTCAAAGTACATATATTGAGACCAACTCCTCCATCTATCAGGACTCATTTTATTCAATGTTTGTGTTGGAAGGATTCAATGTGTAAAGGTGCATTATGTGGTTGGCTCACGGAGGCATCGTTAGCTTCTGTGAATGTAAGGGAGTGTGGAACGCAAAGGTATCCCGCCATGGCTTGAAAATGGTCCACATTCAGGTCAATGGGGACAAAAGTGTCTCTCAAAGTTTTGTCAAGAATGGCTTTATGTGTAGGGGATATGCGTAAGAGCTCAAGGATTGAGATAAGTGCGGGTGTCTTTCCTAACTATTCTACAAGGTCATACTCAAGTTTGGTTGATGAGGAAGCGGTGTTTTTAGTTGGTGCAGCTTGCAAAGTGAATTTACCTTGATGAGTTGTAACATTACATACATTCAGAGGTAGGTTTGGAAGAAGATCCAATGCCTTTTAGGACAACCTTGGGTCTTTGAGTAGAATTTTCAGGTGTTTTGTCCTTGATGATAATGGTAGAGACATAATTGTCTATAGAAATGTGATTGATAGTTGAATCATAGTTATAGGATGCTCTGGTATAGTTGGTCTGGTCATCTGTGGCTTTGGATTTTCCCTTGTCATGTTTTGGGAATGGTTCTTTAAACATTTCATTTTCTTGGCGGGATAAGTGTCCTTCGATCTCAATGTCTCCTCTATCAATAAGATCTTGTATAATGTTCTTCAGCCGATGACAATTTCATGTTTTATGGCCCTTGCTCTTGTGATATTCATAGTATTCATTGTCATTCCACCAATTTGGTTTGACCTTTGGCTCATATGGAGGCATATCTGGAATTATTATTATTTTGTTTGCCACTAGCTTCTTGAAAGCTGACTCAAGTGGTTCTCCCAATGGGGTGTATTTCCTTCATGGTTTTGAAGTTGTTTGAGTATTCACTTGATTGTTTGTAGAGCTTGATCCAGAAAAAAATGATTTTGGGTCGTACTGTATTGGCATCAACAACACCATCATTGACTGTGTTCTTGTTTTTATTCCAAAATCATGGCTTGTCTTTTCCTTTAAAGTCCTCTTTGTTTTCTTTGAATATTTTGATGATGCCTTTCTCAATTAGGACCTTCTCTGTTGCTAAGCCTTTTTCAATGATGTCCTTGAAGGTGGACAAGCAAGCTTTCCTTAGATCATAACCAATGTCTTTGTTGACATTTTGGGTGTACATCTCTACCATTTGTTTTTGTGGAATTTCACAAGAACATCTACTGGCTAGATTTCTCCATCTTTGTAAAAATGATGAAAAAAATTCTCCATCCTTTTGTTTGGTGTTGCACAAAGTAGTGACTGATATGTCTGTCTCTATTTTGTATGAGAAATGTTGGATAAATGCCTCTGCTATGTCACCCCATGACTTAATTCCAGGTGGGAGTTGGGAGAACCATTCCATAGCTTGATCACCTAAGCTCTGTGGCAATAATCTCATCAAATGTGTCTCTTCTGCTGCTACCTCAATGCAAGCTGTGAAAAATTTTCTTATATGTGCTTTAGGATCCCCTTTTCCTTTGTATTTATCAAACTTAGGTGTCACAAAGTGTGTAGGAAATGGAGGCATTGGAATGTTTTTTTCAAATGGATAGGGACATCTGTCTCTCATTGTGTAAGTTGGCTTCGATGTATTTATGTCCTCCATTTTCTTTTGTAAGTCCTTAATTTGCTGCTCCAATTTGTTCTTAGGTGGAGACCGACTTCTTGGACCATACCCCATGCCTGAACCACCGGGTGAAGGAGGAGCATGTTGCATATATGGGTGGCATTGATCATACACATGTTCATATGGAGGAGGTCTATATTGATGTTTCATATAAGGACCACTTGGTATAGAGTCATGATGAGGAATGGAATATATGTTTTGTCCATGTATACCGTACTCTAGAGGCATGTCATGGGTTTGTTCTAATGTGTTGCCCCCAAATTTGATGCGGGGTTTCCTTGTGTCCAAATTTTGAACATGCCTTTGGATATCCAATTGCTTTGGTGGTTGGTCCTTAGCATTGGTATGTGATTGAGTATATTTTTCTGCATAAGACTTCCCTAATGGTCTGCGAAGGTGAGTATCATATGTTTGACCATATGTATTTGAGACCTCAGGTTTTTGAAACAAAGATGATGGTGATTCAGGCCTAAGATGTGGTCCTCTATTGCCTCCACTACTAGGCCTCCTTTGATCCATATTGAGTTGAGGTTCTTGCAAAGGTTGATTTTCCATTATTTGAGACATGTCAAAACCATGAGGGATCTTGGCTCCTCTTTGTGCCATTACTTGTAAGAAATATTGTCTATCTCTCCTCATTATTTCCTCAATTAATCGATTAAAATGGGAATCCATAATGGAGTCTTACACTTCTGCTGAATGTATGGAAATGTTGTCCATATTTTCATTGTGTGTATCATTGTTGTTTGTGTTATCCATGTTCTCAATATTTTGAATGTTTCTATAGGCATCCATGTCAGGTAATGTGGTATGATCAGAATTGAAAAAGACATCATTGTCATACTCATAGGAACTCATGTTTGCGGACTCTTGAGCCTCTTTAGATTCTCTCCTAGATTTTTGGGAATGGGTTTCAACCATGAACTAGGTATTGACCAAGATGTGTGAGACTAGATGAAAATGGAAAGAGTACGGAAGACCAAGAGTTGGATGAAATGTAAATGAATCTGAGGTTTACTTGCAATGTCCAAAGTGTAAGACCAAGTATGTATGTAGTAGAGTAGGTGTGGCTTCCAAAGAGATGATAGTTTCTCTTGATGAGGTAAGTTGACCTTGACTCTAAGTAAGACCAAATGAGACCCAAAGGTGATAGACCTTGATGAGGGACCACTTAGCAAAATATTGTTGTATGTAGTGTGTTGACAAAGTAAGATAAGGACAAGCAAGTGAACTTTTGACTCAAGTTTAGACAAATGTGAATGTAATGTAAGGTGTAACGCAATGATGAAATTTGTGAGACCCAAAGAGAGGTTGAATGCTAGATGAAAATCCAGAGAAATAACCTAGGAAGCTCAATAAGTTTGAAACTGACTGCTCTTGTTTGTTGGACTATAAATTTTTCCAATTTTGAACACAGACGCGTGCCTATATACTTCACATATGTGTTTAAATGACACAGATGTGGTTGAACACTGCACATACGTGTTTTTGAGATTTTGTGAATGCAATTTTCTTAAGGATGACACAAACGTGTTTCTGTACTTCACAGACGTGGTTAAATGAAACATACGTGTTTCTGTCAGACATAGATGCGTTTCTGAAAACTGAGTGCAATTTTTCCAATTTGTAAAGTTGTTGTTGTGACCAAATCTGAATTTGTTTGACTGTTTTTTTCATGACAATAGGACACAATGTTGATGAAGACTCAATGTTTGCAGGTGTTTAGATTCAAAATGACTCAAAATAAAGTATGTTGTTTGATGTAAAAATGTTTTGTGTACACTTGAAGACACAAAGGACACAATGTTTTGATGTTTGATCTTGAATGTTCGAATATTTAAAATAAGACAAGCACAATTGTTATGACTGGCGAGGACAATAGTTGTTGATCCCACATGGGGTTTCCCCTGAGGCTATGCTATTCAAAGTGGATACTTAGATGCTTAACCCCACTGGCTCCACCCTTAGCACTCACTTCTCTGGGGAAGACAAGCATCAATTCCCACGAAAGCTCCCCATGGCAAACTTTGTATCTCTACTAAGAACTGTATGTGTGTGGGCCGCTCTAGAGGTCTGACTCCTGCCCCAACAACTAGAAGGATTTTGGCTTTCTAAAAACAAAAAGGTGCTAGTAAGGGCATCTGCTCATGTGGCCATACATGTGACACTTTCAGCTCTGTAAATATAGAAGGCTCCTAGTTGGTACGGGTTACGCCCTACAACTGATCAAATAAATTTGATCAAACAGGTTTATGGGGAGACATAGTGTCGGTATGAACTAATCAACACATGTTACCCATGGCTTTCACCATGGATATAGTTATTTATAGTGGTTCAGAAGAGGTGGGTTTTCCTCGCTACCACTTGGGTCATTCTCTCCTCACTAGTAGTCCTAATGACCACACGGGGAGACAGGACCTCTAGAGTTTAAACAAAAAGAGCCTATTGCTCAAGACACAAAAAACATTGGTTCAATTTTAGTGCACCACTTGAAGTGTTTGATAATCTATGAAAACAAGGCACACAATAAAGATTAAAAGAAAACCCTTGTCAAGATCCTACACCAAAGATTTGTTAGTAGTTTGGGTTGTTTCAAATGATTACCCCTTCCTACAAGCAAAGGAGTTAGGTGAATTTTAGATCCAAAAGAATTTGTGAAATAGGGGCCTTCGACAAGATGATTCGCTTCCAAGACAAGCTGCACCAATTTTGTTAGCTAGATCACAAGGTGTTAGCCCAAAATAAACAAGATCTGAAATCCAAATGACAAAATAAAGCCCCAAAACTGGATCAAAAACTGAAAAATGCAAGATCTGAAACACAGACGCGATAGAAAATCACAAACATGCCTAAATCATTCGTAGACGTGCATAGATAATAGAGATGCGACTCTCGAACATAGACGTATCTGAAAGGTGCATAGACGCGGTTTGAAAACAGAGACGCAAACCTACAATCTGCAAAATAAGATAAAATAATGCCGAACATAGACGCGATTACGGAGGTCACAGATGCGGCAGAAAAGAAAAAACACGGTTCTAGGATGTGCAGATGCGGAAATGCCAAAAGTTTGTCGAAAATGTCAGATCTGCAACTTCAAAAACACAAAATCTGCAACAAAAGATGTTAAATGCAAAAGGGACAAGAGTCCCACCGGGCGTGCCAAAATGTTTATGGTAAAAATGGAAACAATAATATTGAAAGACTAAATGAATTCAACCACAAAACCCTAACCTAACAACAAAAAAGATCCACCATAACATATGAAGATTACCTAAGACAATGCAAATCAAATGAAATCACAAAGATTATACCATCACATGTCCAATCGGGTTTTGATCTCCATTTTTCCTATCTCCATTGATCTTGCTTGATATATTTTCTCTTTGATTTTATGTGTGCACAAGAGCTCAACAAAGAACGGAAGTGTGGTTGCAAGTAGGCTTGATCGCATATGAAAATTCGAAAGCGTAGTTGGGGTTGATAATGAAGGAAGCATCTTGGTGCAGAGCACCTAGCTCAAAGTTGTCTTTTCTTGCATTTTAGAGTTTTTGTGTGATTTCAAGTTATTTTATGTTGTAATAAGGTGGAAGAAATCTTATGATGCTTTTTGAAGACATAGTTTGGTTGTCCACACTTTTGTTGTGCTCATGATCCAAAATTGTCATTATCCTGAAATGTTGTCAAAATGTCAATTTTTGGTTTGTACCAGGTGGATGCCTGGAAACTTGATAGAATGCTTGGAAATGGTTTAAATCCATTGTGGTATTCCATTTGAGTGATTTTTGAGGACTTGAGAGCCTTGGAGTGTCTTTTTGCACTCATAGGTAAAAGTTGTCAAAAATTGGTCATGACAAATTTTGCATCTTTAGGCAAAAGTTGTCCATGAAGGAAATGGCATTGGAATTTGGTTGGAACCAACTTAAAATGGTGTATAAATCCTTCTAAGCATCTCCAATAATAGGTTAATCTATTACTACTTATTAAGTTGCCATTAGTTTTATATCCAAAGCCATTCTATATACTCTAGTCGGTTACCTCTACCGAAACATTCAGTCGGTATGCACAGAATAGTTGGTTAAAGAAGAAAGCATTCACAGAGCCCAGTATACACCGAGTTGTCTACCAAGTAACATTCCATGTCTACCAAGCAGCAATAATGATACACCAAGTTGATATACACCGAGTGAAACATTTTACTAGATTCATTGAACCTAGACACACATGTGGAAACGTGTTACAAGATCGAGGAACATAGAACCGTTATCACATTGGAAATTGCACTTAAGGATTGTGTATGATTTTGAGGTCATCTAACCAATGAAATATTTTGTATGGTTATTCATTCGATAAATCATGTTTGTAGGATTGAAGAAATGAATCAGATCACCGACATAAGAGATCTATTTATACAACATGGATTGAGATCAGATGAAAAAGAATATAGTGACAGAGAGAGATATAGGTGTTATGATTGTTACAGAGACACAGAGGTCACCGAGAAGGATTTCAGAGAACAGTCAAAGAACAGAGTAAACATAAGGGTTTACTGAGTTACTCTATGGGTTACCAAGGTATGCTATAAGTAAGGTAATCTCATTTTGAGCACATAGAATCTGCTATAACATTTCAGATGTAAAGTTGCAGATATTTGTAGTGATTTATTGTTATATTTTGAAGTTGTAAGAGAAATCTTTAACAGAGTAAAAGACTCTAACAAAGTCTATAAATTGTAAAGCCTTTAACCAAGTGCAACATTTAGAATAAGTGTTGTAAAATCCTTTAGCAAGGTATATCTAAAGATCTTAATACTCCTAACAGGGTAAGCTATCAGAAATAGCTGAACATGTAGCTCTAACCGAACACTCTTTATTATTGCAGTAGTGAAGTTGTGGGTGCCATCCCCATCGCAGTTTTTCTCTCTAACCAAGAGTTTCTGCGTAACCAAAATATATGAGTTATGGAGTGAATCATGTATGATTGTTATTTATTTGTTTTAGCTTTATGTTATGTTGTAGCAGTTTTTGGTTTATGCATAACAGTAAAGATATTGTTGTTAAAAGGTTTTGAAGTACTGATTCACCCCTCCCCTCTCAGTACATTAGCTTTCCATATTGGGCCTAACAATTGGTATAAGAGCTTGAATCTTGGAAAAGGGTTTAATAGCCTAAAGAGAAAGATCTTATCAATGGAAGGCTACAAACAATCTCAGAGAATAGTGTATCTACAAGAAGAGTTGGATCATGCTAATCAAGTGATTGCAGACATGCAAAGACAAATGCAAAAATCATTGAAAGTGAGAAGAAGATTATCTGATGATTTACAGGACTCTCAAGAGTTAGTGGAAGAAATTGAAACATCATCTGAGAACAGTATATCTGAAGAAACTGAAGAGATGATTGGACAACTGAAAGAAAAGAACAAAGCACCGACTGATCAGCTAAATGCAATGAAAAGAGGACATGAACATTTTAGCACACAGATGACTGAAAATCTTGATGCATTGAGGACAACTGAAGATAAAGTAAGAGATCTAGAAAGAGAAAAACAATAGCTTGAAGCATTAGCATCTGAAAAGAATGATGAAATCACAAGGTTGACTGGGATTCAACAAAATCTATCAGATCAATTAGGTTATGCACATCATGGAGCAAATTTGAAGGATGTTGAGAATCAAGCATTGAAACTTGAAGTATCAAGGTTGACCAATGAACTTCAAATAGAAAAGAGATCCAAGGAAACACTAAAAAGGAGTTATGAAGCATCAAAGATGTTGGATGAGCAACTGAATACAAGAAGACCCAACAAAGATGCAGGACTTGGTTACAAAGGAAAAGACTCTACCGAGAAGGGAATTCATACAACCGAGAAAGGAGAATCATCAAAGCAAGCTAGAGATAAGAAGAATATCAAAGGAAAGAAGCCTATTTGCAACTACTATGGAAATCAAGGTTATACTGCTAACTTGTGCCAAATCAGAAAAGGTAAGCAACCGAATGTCACTAAGTCTAATGGTTATTGTTACAATTGCAATAAATATGGTCACACATCTAATCAATGTAGGACAAAGACTGTTAACAATTATCAGAAGGCAAAATTCAAAGGGTTTCTTAAAAACTGCAATAGATATATACATAGTACCGAGAAGTGTTGGCTTAAGCAAAAGAACTATATGTGGTCTGCACACCAAGCAAACGCTAGAGGTTACCGAACTCACACAGATCCTTACCAACAGTATTTTGCAGTACCATGGGATTACAATACAAGGATATGGTGTGAATGTTGTGGAAAATATGGACATATAAGTGCCAACTGCTTTATAAGGTTTGGAATGAACAACCGAAGATCATGGAGAAATCCTGGTATGGCATGTTTTCATTGTCACAAAGTTGGACACTTGGCTAGAGATTGCAAAGATCAACCTAGAGGAGATGTTGAAGAAATAAAAGGCAAATTACAGATGATTTGGAAAAAGAAGGAAATTGTGTCAAATGAAGAAAGCACCTTACCTACCGAGTTAGGTGCACCTATTCCAAATTAATTGGTAAAGGTATGAAGGGACTGCATTCTCTCAAAGGTTAAATCTTAACAGTTCCTATTTTATCATGCACTTAATTAAAAATCTACATAATTAAAGATGCATTAGAAAATTTGAAATTTTATCCTGTCTTTTGGAAGCTTGTCTAGTCGGTGAATACAGGAAGACTGGCTACTTGGTAAAAGCATAGAAAGGAAGTGGTACCAAGTGCATTTAATATCTTTTGACCTAACTACATGAAGCCTGATAAGGTATATTGTGTACTTAAAGCTATTGCGTGGTCATTTTACACTCACAAAGTTTTCAAGAAAGCAGAGCAAAGCGAATCAAAGGCGATCAAACCACCTCCAGAGCAATTTCAAAGGTATTCACATCAATCTCAACGCATTATCAAGATAGTTTACTGATCATAGCAAGTTGTTATTATCTGCTAAGTGTGAAGTGTCTGCCATTTGAAAGTCTTCAAACCCCAAGGATCTTTTGTTAGTATTTATCTGAAATCTGCAATGGCACCTAAGATCCAGAATCTCGTTGTTGTTGAGAACATCGAAAAGCCCTCACTGAAATACTCTCTAACTCCTAAAATTGCATCTGAACCGGATGACAAAATTGCATTTTCACTCATTCCGGATAGAGTTTTATTAGTCGAGGATGTGAGATTCTTCACTAAGTGTCGAGTTGAAGAACTAGGTCATGTTGAGATCAAAGACACATATGATGAACTGTGTACCGATGGTAAAATGGATAGCAAATATGAACACATCAAAATCAAGGGATTGACCGAAGCCCTAACCTATCCTCGTGTATTCAAACCCCAATGGGTTAAGTTTGTTCTAAGCAGAGTTCATGATGACTTCATGTGGCTAGAAGAGAAACCGTTTAAGATCACCAAGGAAATCATTCATTGGATCACCGGTTACCCTATTTATGATCATGCCCGAGCTCATAAAATGATATCACAGAAGGAATTGATCAGCTTAACCGGAGTAGAATCTGATTGCAGAGGACTGAAACTAAACAATGTCACAGATGCAGAGCTAAAGTTTGCCATTAGAGTAATAGGTTACTGTTTCTTCCAAACAGCAAATGAAAACAGTGTACCCTGTGCAGTAGTAGACAACTTATAAAATTGTGAAGAAAGGCATGAAAATTGATTTATGTGAGGTATTGTTGAAAAACCTATTTGAGAATCTCAATACCATAAGGAAGCCAAAGAAGAACAATTCGGCTAATACACTGAAGTTTGGATCACTGTTAATATGCATGTTTTTCTATTTTGAGAAATTCTTTCCATCAGTCGGTAAAGTAGTTTGGGAGCTACACCGACCAATCACCCATCAAATCAATGACTTCATCAAGAAGCTAGGTGATAATTTTAATGATATTATGGATGATTATTTCAGCAAGTTTCAAGAGAAGATGCATAACAGGTACCGAATTCCACCCCAGCTAGTGGAGAAATATAAGGATGACATATGTTTTGAAGTGGACATCGATTACTGCTATGTTAATGCTGTGGAACCAAGAACTCAATCTTTGCCATCTATGGGTTATGAGATTGATTTTGACATCACACAACAACAGATAGATTCTTTTCTGACATTACCAAGGCATGCTACTGAATTGAGGTATGGAACATATGAAGAAGTGAAGGAAAAAGTAAAAATAAGCATTGTAGTACCCAAGGCTACAAGGAAGGCAACAAAGATGATTAAGACATTAACAGAGAAATTTGGAGAAGGTTCTTCCTCCACACTTGTCAAGGGCACTATAGTAATCACCGAAGAGGAATCTGACGCCCAAGAGGCAGCTATAACACTGAGCACCGAATTGCCTAAGGGAAAAGTGTTGAAAAGAAAGAAACAGGATACATCAAAAGTATCACCGACTCCTCCAGCAAAGCGACCTAACACAAGAGCATCTGCAGCTTCATTGAGTAAGAAAACAAAGAGTGTTGCCGCACCCAAGGTAACAAAAACTTACAAGAAATCTACTTGGAGACTCATTTTGACCAAAGAGTCTAGTGACACTGAATCTGAAGATGCAAGTAAATTTTAGATTGTCAAGAGCAAAAAGGTAAATGTACGTAGTGTTGAAATTTTTTGTGCTAATCTGAAGCAATATGGTGGATTTGGAGCATTTAGATATGTTAAGTATGAATCCAGATCTGATGATGAAAAGAGACAAATAGAAGAAGCGGTCATATGCACACTATTGAAATTCCCATTGGCTCCATTGGAATTATCTAAGTCACTTCCAAATGAATTATATTTGCATATTGACAATAGGTGGAAGTATGCTATGGACTTAGAGAAACAGATGAGAGAAAGAAGTCTGGTACATCTTTTCCCAGACATGTCGGTAGATGAGATCACTGAACATCTGAAAAACTGCCACACAAAATTCCTAGTCAAGCAAAGAGCTTTGAAATTAATGAATGGAATTTACTTGGATGTAGAGAATGAGACCAAGGAAAAATGGCAAGAAATCTTCTGAATCAATAATGCTGGTGAACAAGCTGAAGTTGAAATAGTTGATGTCATCAAGAAAGTTCCTGATATCACCGAGCAGGACCCTGCTGACACTATACAAGTAGATGAGGATATCATGGAAACCGAGGCACCTGAATAGGAAATGATCGAAGGGAATGCATATGCCAAGCTGGTATCCAGTGAGTTAGTTTTGGAGCAAGTTCAACCCTATCCTCCAGTCACTCAGCCTACTTCAACTGAGGCCCCTCATGATACTGAACAAGGGATAGAAGGTCACAAATCTACAGAAGGAGAAACTACTTCTCAGGCCACTGGGGAACAGTCTTCACAAGCTCCTTCTAGCACTAAAAATGTTACATCCGAGACCCCAAGAATTGAAGCACCGAAGGACACAACAAAGGCTACATCAAAGGTTAAAGGAACCGACCAAAGTGTTGCCTCTACCAAGCAACCTATCGAGGGTCACCAAGCCTCACAAGCCATTGTTTTAGTTCAACCGATGAAAGGTAAAGAAAAGAAGATGAAAAAGCATAGTTTCAAATTAGATTTGTCTAAACCAATAGTGTTGCCCAATGTTGATATATCCAAATTAAAAGGGCAAGCACTCATTGAATTTAGAGAACTACGCAAAGCCAAAGCCGAACAGGAGAAGCAAATGGCTATTCAAAAGAAAAATAAAGTACTTCAGAAGGTGAAAGCACTCCTAACCGATATGCTACCTGAAGCTACAGTAACCAAAGATACATCCATCCACATTCAATTGGATGAACTCCTAACCAAGATAGAGACATCTGGAGTAGATGCATCCGAATACTTGAGCAAGTTAAAGGACAAGGAGCTCACTGCAAAAATGATTGAAGAGGTACATAAAGCTATTGGCATTGGCAAAGTTAAACTTGTCAAATTTATTGCTGAGTTGTCCCCTCAACTCAAGCACATTCTTTATTTATTTTAGAAACTCTGTACATTCTCTCTATTTATTAAGGACATCAAAAATAAAATAGAAGCAATTGAGAAAGAGATCACCGATCTCTCTAATAAGTTGACCATTGAGCCACATTCCATTCAAAATTTTTATACCAAGCTACAACAGCTCATGGCTCAACAATTGGAACTAAGGAATGAAGAACACAAGATAAGGATGGACATAATGACACTTCAAACATTATTCCTTCCTCATCTTTCATCCGTCCAAGAGCAGATCAACAAAGCTATCTCCCTATCCACTCAGCAAGAGGGAAGCACCTTAGATGGACTCATCTCACTGTTAGCTGGCATTACAGCTCAGAATTCACTTATGGACAGTGTTAAGAATGCCCTCTCTGCCACTCTTACCGATGCCAAGACAAAGTACAAATCCATTTTTGACCAGTTGCCACCACCGAATGGTAACTAAGTTTAGATGTTTGTCAAAAAGGGGGAGTATCATATCAAAGTATACAAGGGAATGTAGTATATAGGGGGAGTATATACCGAGCATAACAGAGTATTCACATGCAGAGTCAATTTTGACAGGGAACAAAGAACAAAGCAGTTATCATAGAACATTGATCACCGAGCATGCAAAATTAGAATTTTGTATAGTATAGTGATAAGGGGAGTATATCTAAATATACTATTTCATTGACTAATATATATACTGTCTGTTTAGTCAAATTTTGCAAGTATATAGATTTTTGAGTTATGATTTTGAAAGTAGTTTTGTCAAACATCTCAACTAATTTCAAAAGGGGAGATTGCTACTACATATTAAGTTTCCATTAGTTTTATATCCAAAGTCATTCTATATACTCCAGTTAGTTACCTCTACCGAAACATTTAGTCGGTATGCACAGAACAGTCGGTTAAAGAAGAAAGCATTCACAGAGCCTAGTATACACCGAGCTGTCTATCGAGTAACATTCCATGTCTACCGAGCAGTAATAATGATACACCAAGTTGATATACATCGAGTGAAACATTTTACCAGATTCATTGAACCTAGACACACATGTGGAAACGTGTTACAAGATCGAGGAACATAGAACCGTTATCACATTGGAAATTGCACTTAAGAATTGTGTATGATTTTGAGGTCATCTAACCAATGAAATATTTTGTATGGTTATTCATTCGATAAATGATGTTTGTAAGATCGAAGCAATGAATCAGATCACCGACATAAGAGATCTATTTATACAACATGGATTGAGATCAAATGAAAAAGAATATAGTGACAGAGAGAGAGATATATAGGTGTTATGACTGTTACAGAGACACAAAGGTCACCAAGAAGGATTTCAGAGAATAGTCAAAGAATAGAGTAAACAAAAGGGTTTACCAAGTTATTCTATGAGTTATCGAGGTATGCTATAAGCAAGGTAATCTCATTTTGAGCACATAGAATCCGCTATAACATTTCAAATGTAAAGTTGCAGATATTTGTAATGATTTATTGTAATATTTTGAAGTTGTAAGAGAAACCTTCAACAGGGTAAAAGACTCTAACAAAGTCTATAAATTGTAAAGCCTTTAACCAGGTGCAACATTTAGAATAAGTGTTGTAAAATCATTTAGCAAGGTAGATCTAAAGATCTTAATACTCCTAATAGGGTAAGCTATCAGAAATAGTTGAACATGTAGCTCTAACCAAGCTCTTTATTATTGCAGTAGTGAAGTTGTGGGTGCCATCTCCACCGCAGTTTTTGTCTCTAACCAAGAGTTTCTACGTAACCAAAATATATGAGTTATGGAGTGAATCATGTATGATTGTTATTTATTTGTTTTAGCTTTATGTTATGTTGTAGCAGTTTTTGGTTTATGCATAACAGTAAAGCTATTGTTGTTAAAAGGTTTTGAAGTATTGATTCACCCCTCCCCTCTTAGTACATTAGCTTTCCATATTGGGCCTAACATAATCAACTTTTGGTTTGCATTCAATTCATTTGCCAAGGGTTTCCTATGCTTTTCCTCACGTTTGGACTGTTTTTGCTTTCATTTTCTGCTTTTGTATGACATGTACGGTATGGTATGATGCTCATAATAGAAGAGGAAGTTATGAATTTGTTTTATCTTTCCAACAAGTTTGATATGAAGGCTTTAAATTCCTTGGAGCAAAAGTTATCACTGTTTTTGTAAAAGTTGCTCACAAACCCTTGAAACTTGGGATTTTGATTGTAAAAATGCATTTTACCTGAGCATCCATGAATGACACAAGTTGCAATCCAGTGGATGGATTGGGTAGGCTCTATAAATATTTTTAGAGTAGGTGTTTTATGTTCTTGCAGGCCACAAGGAGGAGAATGGGTGAGATGAATAACACACAAGCTTGTAGCTAGTGTGTGAGGGCAACAAAGATTGCTCATTTTCAAAGCCATGGAGAAGTGACACCCCAACAACCCATAGTTTTTTGGAAATTTATATGAGTGTAATAAAATAATCCAAGTTTTTTTGGGTTGGTTATTGTGACTGGTGAAGTGTTTGGAGCACATCTTCCAAAATTGCTTGGAAGCCCTAAACCCCTTAAAAATAGCTCTTTTTCAGTAACCCTAGTTGTACAACAAACTTAAATGGGAAACTGAGTTCTCTTGTTTAACTTCCAAATGGGTATTTGAATATGTAAAAATATTTGGGGGTTGTTAGGAAAGTTTGGGGAAGAAGACCAAAAATAGTCAAAGAAGGGCTAGTCAATTAGGCCTAATAGCAGCCGGTAGAAGAAAGTTGAAAGCCTAGGGATTGGGAGGAAGGTGTAGACCTTGTCAATGCATAAAATGACCTTGAACATACCTGCACAACATAACCACAAGTTTTGAACATGATTTTAGAGTGAAGATCCTTGGTGGAGGTCTTTGGAGCCTAGTTGGAGCTTTGGGAACCTAGTAGGAGACCATCTCAAAATAAGAGATTTGGATCAAAACCAACAAGAAACCTCAAGTGGCTATACCTAGAAGGAAAGCCAATAGATTTTAGGCCTTAGATGTCTAAGGAGTGTACCCTAACAAGTTACCTTGGAGGAGCTTGAGTAGAAGGGTGATTTTAGGAGTTTGAGTGAGTAAGGGTGAATTAGAGAGCTAGGCACAAGACCTCTACATCACATCTCCTTATATAGAAGACACTATAAGAAATGGAGGGATAAGATTGAGAGGTTTACAAGATAAATGGTTGGCTAAGATTAGAGGGTAGGTAGAGAAAATAATGAGAGGGTAGATAGTGTAGGAATTAAGAGATGAATGACATATTTGATGGTTGGAAAAGGATAATGAATTAATTAAATAAATAAAGATTTATTTAATCAATAGAAGAAGTGGGATCAATTAAATAAATAAGATATTTATTTAATTTAAGAGAAAATGATTATTTAAATAAATAAAAGTATTTATTTAAATGAGAAATAAGGCTAGAAGAGGATAAATGAATTAATTAAATAAATAAAGATTTATTTAATTAATAGAAGAATTAGGCTTAAAATAATTAAATAAATAAAAATATTTATTTAATTAGACAAGACAATTTCAGGTGTCTACATGTATAAAAGGAGGTCTACCTTGTTGGCAAGAGACATTGTACTGTTAGATATTAATGCTTAAGGAATGTTTTGGGGATGTCACTGATGGCAACTAAGATCATAAATCATATCCGGTATATGCAAAATTGTTCTATCGAAAGTTTGATATCCATTTTGCTTAAGTCTGGAATGTGGAATACAATATGTGGATGAGTATGAGTACATTGAGAAGAACTCAATTTTGGTTGCATAGTTTTGGTTGCGGTGGAAGAGTTAGGTGATTGAATTTTGGAGACCACTTAATTCACAATCCTAGCCTCCGGTATTGATTCTTGTGAAAGATTGAAGATCCGGTATCCTATATTTCAGGAAGAATAGGGTTATTTTGGTGTAGTGTGTTATGCATAATCTTTGGGATGATTTCAGTGATTGGTTTCGAGTTCGAGGTGGTTGGACCAACATGGGTGAAGAATTTAATCAATTTGTTAAGGTCCGCATGTGGATTTGTAATCGGATTGAGCCGACTTCTTATTACACGTTTCGTGTTGTGTGTTATGCAGTTTATGGGCTGACATTGAATTGATTCAATTTGATGGTGCAAATATATTATACTGATCTATTTGAACATTTTGGTGATTGATGATAGTGTGTGAATGTTGTATGAGCATTTGTGCATATTTTTACGTGCGCTATCCTTAGATTTATGTTCTGGTACTTGACAAAATAGAGCATAATAGAGCAGTGTGGTAGAACAATGGAAGAAGACTCTTTGTGCTTAACCGGAACTGTATTTTGACATTTGTAGATGCTACTCTTCAGTTCAGACAATCGGTTATCCTTTGTAATCATTAGTAGGACAATGAGTCCTCTGGGGGTTGTATCCCTCTATTGTAACTGAGCAGTGAGCTCTAGGCAGTGTGCCCGAATTCCCCTCTGTAATATTATTATACTCTTGATCATAGTATCATAATATTGTGGGTCTCAATCCCATTGTGGTTTTTCCCTTTCCAAGTTTCCATGTAAAAATTCTAGTGTTATGATTTTATGCTTGTGTGTGTTGAGTTTCTGCATTTTACTTTCATTCTTTTTCATCCGGTGGTTTAAGTATCAGTTAAAGAAAGTTATAAATTAAAGAACACTGATTCACCCCCCCCTCTTAGTGTTCATTGATTCCAACATACTCCTCTCATTTTGATATACAGATCCAATCGGTAATCATATTGGATCAATTCATTCAATTAATCAAGCATTCAAATTCAAGTGAGCAAGAAATTAGTCTTCTTTCAAGCATTGGAGTTGACATTCATGTTATATGTTTATGAAGACTTCATGAAACCCTAATTCCTTGTGGAGACAAACAAAAATCCATTAAAAGGTATATTATTAGCGTTTCAAGCATTATTCAGTGTCTCCCTCAAAAGGAGATCATCTCCATTACTGCAATTCAATTACATTTCATTTCTATTTCATGGTTAATTCCAAAACTAGGGTTTGACCTAAGGAAAACCCCTATTCCCAAACTTCTCCCCTTGTATATTGTGCACAGGAACAAGTATGAACCTGCGATCTTCAGAATTGGCTTTATTTATAGAGACAAATAGGTTCCCCTTTGGAGGGTGAAAAGTGTGGAGGACCAAGGCGATGAGCATTCTAGTATCAAGATTTCAGGAGCTCCTTCTCGAAAAAGATCCAAATACTCTTACATTGCTCAGATCCAGGTTCGTGACTTGATCCAATGACTATAGATCATTGTTCATGCATTTTTACTTCAATTATAGCACATTTACCCTAATTTTAGCATTATTACAATTCAACTTAAAAGAGAACAATCAACCCCCAAGGTGAATCTAATAGGATTTCTTAGCCCTATCCTTGTTGATTTGAGGTTAGATCTATTAGGTTAATCCCTCTTTTAATTTAATGTTCCCTAAGCCTTAAAATTAAGGGTTTTACTTCATCATTTGGTGAAACCCTAATTTCTTCACCATTACAATATTAAACATGAAAAGAAGAGAAAAACCATTTTACATATATATTACAAACTTTTCCTGAAATATCTCTCTACTTACCCCTCTCTCCCTCCATCCCTCTCTCTCTATCACTCTCTCTTTCCCATACCCTCACTACATGTCTCTATCCCCCCTCTTCTTCTCTCCCTCTTTCTCTCCATCCCTCCTCTCAATGTCTTCTCTCTAACTCACCTCTCTCTATCTTTCTTCTCTCCCTCTCTGTGCCTACTTATCTCTCTCTCTCTACATACCTCTATCATCCTCCCTACCTCTCTTACCTATCCCTCCCTCCCTTCTTCCCTCTTCCCTCTCTCTCTATAAATTTCTCTCTCCTCTCTCCCTCTCCTTCCTTATCTTTCTCTCTCCTTCCCTATCTATCTACCTAACTGTCCCTTACTACATAATGTATTTTTCTATACACCTCTCTCTCTCTCTCTCTATCTATCTATCTATATATATATTCCCTCTCGCTCCCTCCCTCCTTCCCTATTCACTTCTCTCTATGTCACCTTTCTCACCTCTCTACCTCACACTCTCTCTCCTTCCCTCCACTTATCTCAATCTCTCCTCTCTCCCTCTCTCTTAATTTCTACTTCCATTTTTAGTTCTCTCTATCTCCTGTAACTCCCTCCCTACCCCTCTCTCACTCTCTACCATGTTATTAACCTTATTAAATCCTCAAAAATAATAACCCTAAGATACCTCTCCCTCCTTCCTTCTCTCTACCTACCTCTCTCTCCCTCTCTCTACCTCCTCCCCTCCCTCTATCTCTTTCTCTCCCTCTCTCTCTACTTGTCTCTCTCTACCTACCTACCTCTTCCTAGAGATAGGCAAACAAAGTTATGTAAAGAGAGATTTATTATGTCGTTAATTTTTTTAGGGCTTATTAAGGTTAATTAAAAATTATGTGGGTTTAGGGTTTATTTAGGTTTATCAAGATTGGGTATATTAGGGTTTATGAGGAATTATTAAGGTTAATTAGGGTTTATTAATGTTATTAGGGTTTGTTAGGGTTGTTTAGTACTTATTAAATTTTATCAAGGTTAATTTAGTGTTCCTCTCTACCTCTTCCTCCATGTCTCATTATCCACCTCTCTTTCTCCCCCTCTATCTCTTTCATCTCCCTCTCTCCCCATCTAGGTCTCTCACCTTTGTAACTCTCTACCTTCATCCCTCTCTATGAATCCTCCCATTTCCCCTCCCTCTCTTCTCTCTCTAGCCTCACTATCTCTCCACTCTCCAAGTCTCTCCCTCTCTCCCTCCCTATCTCATTACACACATTTGTTACTCTCTTGTATATACCTTACTCACTAGGTTTCTCACCTCTCTACCTCTCTCCCTTTGTCCTCTCTATTGATAAGTAGAGAGAGAGAGAGAGAGAGGTATACAAATAAATATAGTATCAAGGAGTGAAGGAGAAGTAGGTAGATATAGATAAGTAGAGAGAAAAGGAGAGGGAGAGGGAGAGAGATATAAGTATAGAACAAGATAGAGAGGAAGAGATAGAGACAAACAATTGGGAGAGAGAGGTGAGATTGATAAAAGTGTCAAGAGATTGATTGAGAAATTAGAGGGAGATAAATAAAGGTCCTGCAAGGAGGGAGATATATGTAGAGAAAGAGAGGGAGCGGAGAGATAGAGATGAGAGGGGGAGATAGATAGAGATAGGTGGAGAGGGAAGGAGAGAGATAGAGAGAGGTGAGATATATATAAGTGGAGAGGGAGAGAGAGAAACAAAGGGAAGGAGAGGTATATACAAAGAGGGAGGGTAGATATAGACAAGTAGTGGGGAAGGAGAGAGAGATAGAGATATGTAGGGAGGGAGAGAGATGTAGGTAGAGAGATTAAGAGGGAGGGAGAAAAGATAGAAATTAGTATGGAGAGAGAGAGAGAGAGAGAGAGAGAGAGAGAGAGAGAGAGAGAGAGATAACAATTAGTATGGAGGAAAGGAGGTAGAGAGTGAGAGGAGATAAAATTAGAGAGGGGTGAAAGGAGAGGTAGGTAGAGAGAGGGAGTGGGCAGATAAAGAGTAGAGATATATGGAAAAGTAGAGAGGCATAGAGGGGGAATGGGGGAGATAGGTAGGTATAAAGATAGGTATGGGAGGGAGATGTATATAGAGAAATAGAGGTATGTAGGGAAGGATGGAAATGTATGTATAGAGAGAGGGAGATGGGATATAGATACATGTAGAGATAGAAGGAGAGAGAGAGGGGGGAGGAAGGAAGGAGAGGTATGTAGATAAATACAAGTAGAAAGGGAGTGAGGGGTAGGTTTGTAGAGAGAGAGAGAGGAGGAGAGAAGAATAGAGACTGAAGGGTGTGTGTGTGTGTGTGAGAGAGAGAGAGGTAATAAGTAATAATATGATGAAACTATAAGGATCCGGTCAGCTACTGAGAGGGGGGGTGAATCAATAGATAGAAAATAAACTAAGCTTTCAACTCAGAATCCAATCACTAAACTTAACCGATTGACCAAAACATCAATGATACAATGCAACAGACCTGAAACTAAATAGCATTTAACCAAAACATTAAACCACTTCACTAATATCAGTAATAGCTCATTTCAGATCACTTCCGATCATCTAAACATATCTAAGTGGATTTACCAGTTAATCATACAAACCATATCAAAACACATCCACAAAATCATTCACCACTTGACACAGTGATTTTTCACGTGGAAACCCAAATGGGAAAAACCACGGTGGGGATGAATACCCACAAGTATTTTGAACTCTTTTGAAGTTAGCAATGTTAGGAGCCAAGCCTTGTTAGAAGCTTATACAATAATGTTCTGTTAAGAAAAAATCCGGTTAAGGACCACCCGGTTAAGGTATTGACTACAATACCCTATTAAAGGTAATACCTTATTAGAGGTAACCTCGTTAGAGAATTTCAAATCCAAGCTAATGGATCACCTTGTTAGAGGATTTAAACAAGAAGCCTGTTAAAGCTTACTCGGTTAGGGGATTTAATTGTTGCAATGGTTAGAGAACAACAGGTTCTTTGTTGATCTTGTAATAACACTCCCTTGCTTAATCAGAACCTTTATAGATCCTATCTGCCTTCACAACATTCTGCAGACACTCCTTCTGGTTTGGCAACACTCACACTACCACACTTAACCAAATTGCCAACACAGTTACAAACAACTCATCGACCTTAAATAAAAATACAATAGGTCGGTAACACAACACAAAACCTACAAATCTCATATAGATTACAAACATATCGGTTCAATTATAGTCATTGGATTACATAGAAATCAACTACACATTGTTCTAGATAACTTCAACTGCTTGTGGATCACTGCACATTGGATCCTGTAGCTCATCACACGTTTTTCACTTCTTGCTATGCATTTGATCATTCCCAAGATAAACAGTTATCTTCATGTGCCAAAACCACTTTGAAACTCATCACATGCATCATACTTATGTGGCATCTTCATCTCTGATCATCATTCAATCATAGATCATCACAACTGATTCACCAAACTCCATCGGTTAGGGTTACTGATTGATCACTTTGCTTCAATAATAATACCTATTTCCTTCACTGCTTTACTACTGGTTGCATTACTGCATCATTACCGATTGCAATAGAACTCCATTACTAGTTACTATTGACATAAATGACAACACTATACTTCATCTATGCAATCTTCATGCAATGCCAACAATCTCCCCCTTTGGCATTGATGGTAATACAAATATCAATACCCTTTGATTGTGATGATTTAGAGTAAAATGCATACACAAGTATAGGAATCATGGTTTACATTTTTCCCATATACACTCCTTCAATTGTATCTTGATGTCTTCAACTGGTAATTGGCTATTCAATCATATACAATTCTTCTCCCCCTTTGACAACAATGCCAAATTGAAAGTTAACCATTCTGAGCTTCACCGATCTACAACTAGTTGCTCCCCCTATGGAGTAGCTCCACTCTTCACCAATCCTTCTTCAATATTTTCAATAAGCTTTGGGACTGATGTTTGCCACATCTACTTAATTGACCAAATGTAGGGGTACAACCCCTAACTTACCTCTCTGATACTGAAATGTACCCTTAGGTAGAGGTTTGGTAAAGATATATGCTAGTTGTTCTTTAGTAGATACATGCTCCAGTGACACATCTTTACTTTGCACTTTCTCTCTCAAGAAATGATACTTCAACTCAATATTCTTTGTCCCAACATGCAACATCGGGTTCTTAGAAATTTTTATCGCAATAGTGTTATCACAGAAAATCCTTACCGATTCTGATATCTTTAACTTGAATCCTTCCAAAATGTGTCTCATCCAGATTGCTTGGGTACAATTCACATATGCTACAACATATTCAACTTCTGCTATTGATTGAGAGATACAACTCTGTTTCTTGTTGCTCCAAGACACTAGTCTTCCTCCAAGAAAGAATGCTCCTTCGGTTGTACTCTTCTTGTCATCAACATTGTCTACCCAGTCTGCATCTATATAGAATTTTAAATCAAAGTTTTCTATATATGGATACCATAATCCATAATCAATTGTGCCTTTTAGATATCTAAAAATTCTTTTGGTTGCTACCATGTGTGTCTCCTTTGGGGTTTTCTGAAATTTGGCAACCAATCCTACTGCATGAGCAATGTCTGGTCTATTGTGGATAACATAATGTAGTTTACCTATCATGGACCTGTACTCCTTTTCATCCACTAATGCAGAATCATCCTCCTTAGACAATTTACAACTTGTAACCATTGGTGGTCCAGCTGGTTTACAGTCTCCCATTCCAAAAGTCTTCAAAACTTCTTTCACATATTGGGATTGTGTGATGAAAATACCTTCCTTCATCTATTGTATTTGTAGACCTATGAATTTTTTTACCTCACCTACCAGTGACATCTCAAACTCATTCTTCATTTCATTAGAGAAGTCATGACTCATATCATCATTTCCTCCAAAAATGATATCATCCACAAATACCTCACTTACCAGTATCTTATCTCCTTCTTTCTTGAGATACATGTTATTGTCTTCACTGGTTCTTTGAAAACCTATCTTCACCAAGTGAGAGTGCAATCTTTCATACCATGCTCTTGGTGCTTGCTTCAATCCATATAATACCTTATGTAATTTGTACACCATGTCCTTTTCTATAGTTAAAGCATAACCATCTAGTTGTTCAATGTAGACTTCCTCTTCCAATATTCCATTTAGGAATGCTAACTTAACATCCATCTGATATAATTTGAATCCTTTGTATGTTGCAAATGCAAGTGGAGTCCTTAATCCTTCCAATCTTGCAACTGGTGCAAATGTCTCACCATAGTCTTCACCTTCTTCTTGTGCATATCTTTTGAATACCAGTTTGGGTTTATTTCTGACCACTACTCCATCTTCATTAAGTTTATTTATGAATACCCATTTTATACCTATTACATTGTTGTTCTCTGGTCAGGGTACCAATGACCAAGTATTGTTCTTCTCTATCTGGTCAAGTTCTTCTTCCATTGCCTTGATCCAGTCTTCATCTACAAATGCTTCTTTTGTAGTTCTAGGCTCAATGGTGGAAATCATACAAGAGTTCTCTCTAAGCCTTGTTCTAGTTAGCAGACTTGCATTCATGTCTCCACTAATCTGATTGGGGCTATGATTGAGTCTAACATACCTTGCAATGACATAATCTTGGTTTCTAGGTTCTTCTTCTTCTTCATTGTCTTCATCTTTTGCTGGACCTCCCTATTCTGGTTGAATTGGGGCTTCTCTATTCTATTCTTCAACTTCTGGCTTCATCGGTTTCGTTTCCAAAAATAGTGTGTAAGGTTCTTCTTCTTCTTTCTCTTTACTGGTTTCTCCTGATTTCTCAAGAAACTCATCAAATCACACATTAACACTTTCAATGATCTTCTTGGTCCGGTTGTTGTAACACTTGTAAGCTTTTCTCTTGGTGGAGTAACCAAGAAATATGCCTTCATCACTCTTGGTATCAAACTTACCAACATAATCACCTGTCCTAAATCTGAAAAGTGTGTTCTTACTGTCCTAAATCTGAAAAGTGTGTTAACATTCATTAAAAATTTCAGTGCTTTATTCAAATTCTTGCATTTTGTGACTTTTGAAATTAAGTGCTTAATTACAACAACTTTAATTTCCGCTTTCAAAATTGAATTTTGCGTGAAATTGAGTCAATTTTCAAATTTCAAAATTTGCATTGCTCTTGACATTCCCTCTAAAATCATAAAATTCAAAATTTCAGTTTCCCTCTCTTTTTCAAAAATTCAAATTTTGCATTTTTCGACAATCTGGGTAGGGTTCAATTTTGAGATTGCAACTTTAATTTGGCCTATCTACAGATCGTAAAATCACTCAATTTTTTCAGATTAGCTCTAAAATCATCATACCTTTCATCCCTGCAAATTTCGAAAAAAGTTGCAAGGACCGTGCTGCACTCCGGGCGCCACGGTCCCGGACATTTTTTCTGAAATTTCGGGAGACTGTCGTGATTGCATTTAACAGCTTAAATCCAGAAGATTGGCTGGTTTTACTGAAAATTGCTACCTCTAAATTCAAAATCTTCTCTCTCTTTCTAGTGCATGAGTTTTACAACAATAAGTCCTACATACACTATTCCCGTTAGACGAAGCCGTAGAATTAAGTCTTTCCGAGGTTTAACTACTGAGGAGATGGAACCTAATTTGAATAGCCATTTTAACGAGGACATGGGTCATTCCTCTAATCCTCCTAATGATGAAGAAGCTCTCCATGAGGTTTCTGTAGAACAACTTTCGAAATTGGATAACCAATTTGACGATTTTCGACAATGGATGTCTCAAGAATACCCTGATAGTCAAGCTCTTCCTTTAATTGAGGGTCTAAAACGTATGCTTCAAAGTGATAAGAATGGAATTGATATTTTGCGTGGTATTTCACACATTGTGAATTCGAACGTGATGCCTATGAAGAGTTGTGCTAAAAATTTGGGCTATACACAACCTCCTACTCAAGTCAATCATTCTATTCCTTTGATGACTTCTATTGCTAGCATACCTACTTTTACATCAAACATAATGGCTACTTCTACACAAGACATTCCTCCTGTGATCACTAGTCATGGGGGCAATCCTTCCTTTTCAATTAACCCTCTTCCTTCATTCAATCCGACTTCTTCATTCATTCCTTCAATGAGTGTTCCTATTATATCTTCACAAATGAACATGACGCAAGGGGGCAATTCATTTAATCATTCCATTCCTCCTTGTAGTGTTCCTCCTGTCCAATCATCTCCTATGACTAATTATCATAGGGTCCCACCACCTTACTCTTTACCTTCTTTCAATAACATAACACCTCCATCTCAATCTAACACATCTAATATGAACTCTTCGACTGAAGCGACCATTAACAATCTTGCACAAACTGTCTCTTCTTTACAGCAACAAATTGCCTCTATGAATCAATCTAAGTTTAGTGTGCCCACATTTGATGTTGCGAGCCCACTTTCTCTTGACATTGTTCGAGCTATTCTCCCTAAACATGTTGAAATTCCACATTTGGAACTTTATAATGGTAAAGGTGATCCTCTAACACATGTTAAGACTTTTCAAACAATATGTACTGATTTTGCTTATGACCCAAGGTTGCTTGCAAAACTGTTTACGAGAACATTAAGAGACAAAGCCCTACAATGGTATTGCTCGTTGCCTTCTTATTCTATTACTTCTTTCGAACAACTTGCGAATGCTTTCATTCAACAATTTCAAAACAATATAAGTCTTAAAGTTACTTTGATTGATTTAATGCATTGTAAACAAGGTGTTAAAGAAAAAGTGACTGATTTCATTGGTAGATATAAGCATTTGTATGCTCAAATTTCTTTTCTAGTGCCTGACAATGATATTCAAAGAATCTTTATTTCTAATTTACAAAAAGATATTCGAGACAAACTTCTGTTTTCTGAGTTTACTTCTTTCCAACATGGAAATGTAATCAAATTTGCAGGACAGCGTCGTATCGACATTTTACTGCTAATTCCAGGTCCGCAGCTTCATACTGTATTCCTATCTCAGTTTATAAGCGAATCTTTGTCACTTTCTATGCATTCCTAGCTCAATTCCTTTATCAACATTCTTTACAAATGAGGGTAGCCTTGCTGTCTTAACCCTCAAAACACATTTAGCATCCAATCTTGCATTGCGTGGGATTGGATCTTGTGGGTTTTCAACCCCTCTTTTGAATGTAAAGTCTCTCCCCTAAGTGAAAACCATCGAATCCTAGCGAACCTCCCTTCTCTCTCCTCGGAGTTGGAAGAGGGGAGAACAACTAGGGTTCGATCATGATTTTCCGCTTTACATTTTGGTGAGTCAAATGGAACAATCACATCCTATGGCTCCGAGTGATAAGGGTGATAGCAGTCAACAACCATTTGGGAAGTTTAAACCGAACAAAGATTCCATCAAATTCAATGAAAAAATCATCAACAACAATGTGAATGCAGCATCAGGTGTGCCTCCTATTTCTAAATTTTTCAAGAAAGAAAGAAAGTATACTCCTTTGAATGAATCATTGCATAGTATTATGAATAAATTATTGGAACAAAATGTGCTTACTCTTCCTCCTATAAGACAAATTGATCCTGCAAAGATTACTTCACCTTATTTTGATAACAAAGCCTTTTGTCAATTTCATCGTCAGCCTGGGCATGATACTGAAAAATGTTTTTCTTTAAAGGGTAAAATTCAAGATTTGATTGATAATAATACTATTTCTGTTTCTGGAGTGAATGATAAAGGCAATACATCTGTAGCTCCTCCTAATCAAAATCTTCAGATTTTCACTGATCCATTACCTTCTCATACTTCTCATACCTCTAATGTGATTGAGACTAATGATTCCTCTCTTTCATCTGATGGTCTTCTGTCTATGACTCCAAATGTGATTAACTTTGTAGAGCAGCAAGAAAACCCTAAAGAACCTTCCATCACATTTGATTCCAGTGAAACCATTAGGGCACCTGATGGTCCTTTATACATAGTTGCAAAAGTCAAGAATACACCTTGCCGTGGAGTGCTTATTGATCCTTCGTGCATGGTTAATGTTATTACTGAAGAATTTCTTTTTACTTTGCAATTGGATCAAGTGATTTATGACAAAACAGATGTGATTGTGAAACTATTTGATGCATTTTCTTCTCCTGCAATTGGTTCTATTACATTGCCTATTGAGGTCTATAACAAATCCCTTGATGTGAACTTTGCTATTATTCCATCTTCCGAACAATTTCGTGTGAAGCTTGGCTATCCTTGGCTATCTTCCATGAAAGCTATTGCTTCTCCTATTCACAAATGTTTGAAATTTCCCCATAATGGTGAAGTTGTTACTGTCAATCATAGTCTATTTAAACCAGCTGAAAGAACCTCTAGTGTTCCTCTTGATTACTTGTGAAGTTGTTGCATTTTGTGACTTTTGAAATTAAGTGCTTAATTACAACAACTTTAATTTCCGCTTTCAAAATTGAATTTTGCGTGAAATTGAGTCAATTTTCAAATTTCAAAATTTGCATGGCTCTTGACATTCCCTCTAAAATCATAAAATTCAAAATTTCAGTTTCCCTCTCTTTTTTTCAAATTTTGCATTTTTCGACAATCTTGGTAGGGTTCAATTTTGAGATTGCAACTTTAATTTGGCCTATCTACAGATCGTAAAATCACTCAATTTTTTCAGATTAGCTCTAAAATCATCATACCTTTCATCCCTGCAAATTTCGAAAAAAGTTGCAAGGACCGTGTTGCACTCTAGGCGCCACGGTCCCGGACATTTTTTCTGAAATTTTGGGAGACTGTCGTGATTGCATTTAACAGCTTAAATCTAGAAGATTGGCTGGTTTTACTGAAAATTGCTACCTCTAAATTCAAAATCTTCTCTCTCTTTCTAGTGCATGAGTTTTACAACAATAAGTCCTACATACACTATTCCCGTTAGACGAAGCCGTAGAATTAAGTCTTTTCGAGGTTTAACTACTGAGGAGATGGAACCTAATTTGAATAGCCTTTTTAACGAGGACATGGGTCATTCCTCTAATCCTCCTAATGATGAAGAAGCTCTCCATGAGGTTTCTGTAGAACAAATTTTGAAATTGGATAACCAATTTGACGATTTTCACCAATGGATGTCTCATGAGTACCCTGATAGTCAAGCTCTTCCTTTAATTGAGGGTCTAAAACGTATGCTTCAAAGTGATAAGAATTGAATTGATATTTTGTGTGGTATTTCACACATTGTGAATTCGAACGTGATGCCTATGAAGAGTTGTGCCGAAACTTTAGGTTATACACAACCGCCTACACAAGTCAATCATTCTATTCCTTTGATGACTTCTATTGCTAGCATACCTACTTTTACATCAAACATAATGGCTACTTCTACACAAGACATTCCTCCTGTGATCACTAGTCATGGGGGCAATCCTTCCTTTTCAATTAACCCTCTTCCTTCATTCAATCCGACTTCTTCATTCATTCCTCCAATGAGTGTTCCTATTATATCTTCACAAATGAACATGACACAAGGGGGCAATTCATTTAATCATTCCATTCCTCCTTGTAGTGTTCCTCCTGTCCAATCATCTCCTATGACTAATTATCATAGGGTCCCACCACCTTACTCTTTACCTTCTTTCAATAACATAACACCTCCATCTCAATCTAACACATCTAATATGAACTCTTTGACTGAAGCGACCATTAACAATCTTGCACAAACTGTCTCTTCTTTACAACAACAAATTGCCTCTATGAACCAATCTAAGTTTAGTGTGCCCACATTTGATGTTGCAAGCCCACTTTCTCTTGACATTGTTCGAGCTATTCCCCCTAAACATGTTGAAATTCCACATTTGGAACTTTATAATGGTAAAGGTGATCCTCTAACACATGTTAAGACTTTTCAAACAATATGTACTGATTTTTCTTATGACCCAAGGTTGCTTGCAAAACTGTTTACGAGAACATTAAGAGACAAAGCCCTACAATGGTATTGCTCGTTGCCTTCCTATTCTATTTCTTCTTTCGAACAAATTGCAAATGCTTTCATTCAACAATTTCAAAACAATATAAGTCCTAAAGTTACTTTGATTGATTTAATGCATTGTAAACAAGGTGTTAAAGAAAAAGTGACTGATTTCATTGGTAGATATAAGCATTTGTATGCTCAAATTTCTTTTCCAGTGCCTGACAATGATATTCAAAGAATCTTTATTTCTAATTTACAAAAAGATATTCGAGACAAACTTCTGTTTTCTGAGTTTACTTCTTTCCAACAGTTGTGTGCCACTCTTCACAATTATCAACTGACTGTGAGTCAAATGGAATAATCACATCCTATGGCTCCGAGTGATAAGGGTGATAGCAGTCAACAACCATTTGGGAAGTTTAAACCGAACAGAGACTCCATCAAATTCAATGAAAACATCATCAACAACAATGTGAATGCAGCATCAGGTGTGCCTCCTATTTCTAAATTTTTCAAGAAAGAAAGAAAGTATACTCCTTTGAATGAATCATTGCATAGTATTATGAATAAATTATTGGAACAAAATGTGCTTACTCTTCCTCCTATAAGGTAAATTGATCCTGCAAAGATTACTTCACCTTATTTTGATAATGAAGCCTTTTGTCAATTTCATCGTCAGCCTGGGCATGATACTGAAAAATGTTTTTCTTTAAAGGGTAAAATTCAAGATTTGATTGATAATAATACTATTTCTGTTTCTGGAGTGAATGATAAAGGCAACACATCTGTAGCTCCTCCTAACCAAAATCTTCAGATTTTCACTGATCCATTGCCTTCTCATACCTCTAATGCAATTGAGGCTAATGATTCCTCTCTCTCATCTGATGGTCTTGTGTCTATGACTCCGAATGTGATTAACTTTGTAGAGCAGCAAGAAAACCCTAAAGAACCTTCCATCACATTTGATTCCAGTGAAACCATTAGGGCACCTGATGGTCCTTTATACATAGTTGCAAAAGTCAAAAATACACCTTGCCGTGGAGTGCTTATTGATCCTTCGTGCATGGTTAATGTTATTACTGAAGAATTTCTTTTTACTTTGCAATTGAATCAAGTGATTTATGACAAAACAGATGTGATTGTGAAACTATTTGATGCATTTTCTTCTCCTGCAATTGGTTCTATTACATTGCCTATTGAGGTCTATAACAAATCCCTTGATGTGAACTTTGCTATTATTCCATCTTCCGAACAATTTCGTGTGAAGCTTGGCTATCCTTGGCTATCTTCCATGAAAGCTATTGCTTCTCCTATTCACAAATGTTTGAAATTTCCCCATAATGGTGAAGTTGTTACTGTCAATCATAGTCTCTTTAAACCAGCTGAAAGAACCTCTAGTTTTCCTCTTGATTACTTTTGGCCTAAACAATTCCAATCTCTTCCTCCGCGAAGTGATCATCTTTTCAAATCTTATCAAAAGTGGAAAACAGATATGATCCTATCTTTAAGTGAACCTAGAACACCTAAACTTGAGATTCCTATCATTCTTGAGAAGGAAGTTCTTCCTTTGAAAGATAAAACCAATATCTTTCCTCAACAAGATTCCCAACCCATCCCTATGGATGTGACTATTTCTATATCTAATAAACTTCGTAAAAGTAGACCTATCCCTCCTCGTCATGACGGACTTGGTCTCCTTCCTAAACCAAAAATTCCTCCTTTATATGGAGCAGTTCCTCCTCCTTCCTTTTATAGAGAGAAGAGACCTTCTTCTTCTCCTATTATCCAGCCTAAGAGACCACAACCTAAACACCCAAGTGATAGGGATGAGAACATTCCTCCTCCTCAATCTTCTTCACTTCCTACTAAGACTAGACGAAATCGTTCTGCACGTGAACGCCGACGAAAGCGTCGTCTTAGAGCTCAAACTTTGCAATCTCCAAAGACACCTTCAACGAGCATTATTCCATTTTCTCCTCAGCCGGACATTGAGCCTAAATCTCTTAAACATAAGATGCATGATGGTCTTGATCCTATGCGAGTTAAAGATCCTATTTTTATAAATCTTGATGATGATATAGATGAAAATGTTATTCATGATGAAAATGCTACTCCTCTTGCTTCTGATAGTGAATATGAACTTGTTGATGTTGATAACCATTTATCTAATGAATTTTCTAAAGCACTTATCCTAGCTCCTAGACAAGAACAATGTGGCTCGGAACATGAACATAGCCCTTGTTTGGATCTTGTGATAGCTCCATCTGCCATGTGGAATGTTCCTCCTCTAGCGTGTTCCCTGCCTTCTCGAAACATTGATCAGCAAGATCGGGGGGTAGATGACGTGCTAGACTAGTTACATTAGCATAGCAGATTCTCTCCTCCTCTCTTGTGTTACTTCTTCTATATGTTATTCTCATTCTTCTATTTGTTGTCCTTAGTGTTGTCTACTTGAGGACGATGCAAAGTATTGAGATCTCTCGGTCTCTCTCATGTTGACTCAAAAGACACATGTGTTCCCTTCTTCTAGGTGACCTTCCTTGATTGGGGAATGAATAACAATTATGCATACATATATATGATATATACATGACTTATCATACAGCATACTGACCCCGAGGAAAGCAAAGTCACCTCGTGCTTTGTGTTTTGTGTCTATTATCCTTGGGCTTATCTCACATTTGGGGGCTAAATCCTTGCGATAACGTGCTCCTTTCCTTTCTCATTCTTATGTGTATCACTACGTTAAAACAATCACCCCCGGTGAGGCGTGTGCGATCGCTTTAACGTAGGGGGGCATACATCTCGTTCATATCTTTTCAAGATACTTGAGAATTTGTTGGCAAATTTAACCTTGCCTTGAGAATTTTTGATATCTTTCTTGCATGACTCATAGTGAGGGAACCTTACTACTGACAGTCATGGTTCTTCCTCGTGATCTTCCCTTTTACTTTGTCAATCGAAGTCGTAAGATCCTTAGTCCACTGGGGGCTTGGTGTGTCTTGCCTCCTTGACGTGGTGAAAGTCTTTCAATATTGTTTCCTTGTACTTTACCGGAAGTATGAGCATACATACTCCCGCTAAAGTGGGGGCTAAATGTAGCATCCTAAAATTGCGACACTTGCAATTTCGACTGCATTTCGGTCTTCACGATGGCGACGCAACACACAACCTGAATGGAGACCCCGAAACTTGCTCACGACACTGAAAACTGCATTTTTCAAGCACCCTGGCCTGAACCTCCTTGCACCCTGTTGTCCCGGGAGGTGGGACCAGAGCGCCCAGTGCCCTGGTCCTTCAGGACCAGGGCGCCCAGCGCCCTGGTCCCCAGGACCATGGCGCCCAGCGCCCTGGTCCATGGGTCCTATTTTGGGCCCGGTATCCTAAGGGGTCTCGGGTCTTTTTGTTTGCAAATTGGAAATTAACTTTCCTAGTCGGCCTAAGGTCGGGAAAATCAGTCTATCAGCCCTAAATGACAAGTATATAAACTACATTTTTCTCTCTCATTTGGGATGATGAAGAGGACATATGTGTACAAGGCATGGAAACTATACTCAAGCATTCAAGCATTCAAGCATTCAAGCATCCCTTCTAAGTCTCCATTCAAGGCTAAGTGTTGCATTCAAGACAAGGATTCAACCATTGAAGAGGAGATCACATACTACATGCTACAACATACAACATACAACATCTAAACCTTCGCACATAAGGATACAAACATCCTTAGAACAAGGTATTAGTACTTGTTTTACATACATTTACATTTACAGCTCTTGCTCATTTCTTGGTTAATTCCAAAACCGGGGTTTGACCTAAAGGCAAACCCCTAATCCCTAACCCCCCAATCGTCTTCGCTTTTCTGTGTGTAGGTTGCAGGTACGCGGCTGAGATTGAAGATCTGGAATCCTTGTGCAGAGACGAACAGATCCCCCTTCGTTTCGCGGATTTTTTGGAGGACCGTGGCGCCGGGCGCCATCGTCCTGACAACTTTTGCTCAAATTTGCAGGACAGCGCCGTATCGACATTTTACTGCTAATTCCAGGTCCGCAGCTTCATCCTATAATCTGAACTCAGTTTATAAGCAAATCTTTGTCACTTTCTATGCATTCCTAGCTTATTTCTTCTATCAACATTCTTTACAAAAGAGGGTAGCCTTGCTGTCTTAACCCTTGAAATTCATTTAGCATCCAATCTTGCATTGCGTGGGATTGGATCTTGTGGGTTTCAACCCCTCTTTTGAATGTAAAGTCTCCCCCCTAAGTGAAAACCATCGAATCCTAGCGAACCTCCCTTCTCTCTCCTTGGAGTTGGAAGAGGGGAGAACAACTAGGGTTCGATCGCGATTTTCCGCTTTACATTTTACAGGGTAGCATGTTTACTTGTGACAAATTTTGTAAGAGAGTATTGATGAGGGGTGTTCGCGAAATAGGCTTCATTAGAGCACTTTTTTGGAACATCCCAGGAGTAAGAGAAGGAAAATACGATTCCAACGCAACGAACGGCTCGAAAATCGCATCTCCCAAACTCAAGTTATGATACAATGCATGACAGAGGAAAAATTAGGGTTTCACAAAGTAAGAATAAACGAACAAGAGTATATACTTCGAAAGTGACACTTGTATTCGTCACTTTGTCGATTTCAGGATACTATTCAGTGTAGCGGAGCCCACCTAGCCATCATCATGCCTTCACGACGATCGGAGTGTCCTACGAGGATTGAGAGCCTACGCCAGGCCGTGATCGACGACGAGCCACTGGATGAGGTGAGTTGACTGAACGTTTGACTTTTGATTTTTCGCATGTTTGACTTTTTCATGATCGTATGCGGGCCTCGAAGGCTGACCGGGGCCCACCCAGGGCGCCATGGTCCCTGAGGGGCGCCCTGGTCCCCCCAGGGCGCCATGGTCCCTGACAGGGGCGCCATGGTCCCTGACAGGGCGCCATGGTCCCTGACAGGGCGCCATGGTCCCTGACAGGGCGCCATGGTCCCCAATCAGGGCCTGGCGAGAAGTTCCGAGGCTAGCATACGATGTGCGACGATTTGCATTTGCGATTTCGATGATCGAGTACTGATTATCGTCATGTTTTCGTTTGCAGGGTCTCCCGTACATGAGAGAGCACACAGCGGGACATATTCTTCGCACTTTGCGAGATCAGATTCCGCGGCTGACTCAGTTGGAGAGAGACACACTATCGATTGTAGGATTGTGGTACATGATTCTGATGCCGGCCATTTGATTTCATCCTGCGATGTTGATGGCCTTGATGGAGCGATGGGATCCTGACACATGCACCTTTCACCTTCCAGTAGGAGAGCTGATGGTCACACTCGAGGATGTGTACCGTATACTTCGTCTTCCTATCAGAGGAGCGACAGTTACATACGCAACTGATCGGTCAGCGGAGGATCATCAGAGAGAGCAGGTGTATTGCATAGGGAGAGTCATGCCGAGCGAGATGAGAGGTCGCATCATGGTCAGCGGGCTCTTACATCCTACAGGGGAGGTACCACTTCTGAGACGCCTTATGATAGCCATCATAGCACTAGCCGGCTGCCCTAATGGGCGAGGGACACACATGCATGGGGGCCTCACATGGTGTATCAAAGCGATGGAGAGACATAGGAGAGTGTATGCTTGGGGTCGGAATATGCTTGCGCATCTCTATCATTACCTTGAGGAGTATGTATTCAGACAGGGTTGTAGTTTGATGACATGCACACTTCTACAGGTGTGGATTTTAGAGCACTTCACATGCACCAGGCCCGTCGGCTTTCCACTGAGTATAGCGAGCGAGCGACCTAGGGTGTTTGCTTATCCACTTACCAGCGAGTGGAGATTTGGAGATTTATTATATTGGAGAGTGATTATTGACAGACTGACATCCGAGGTGATAGTGTGGAGACCTTACCTACTGATGCACAGATGGGATGGTATGGAGAGACAGTTAGCATGTCTACAGAGGAACCGCCTATTGCAAGGACGATATGCACACATCATAGTCCCTTTCTTCTTTGACCGAGTATGGAGGCAGTTCGGACTAGAGCAGTGTGTTCCAGCCGATGTGCCCATCTATACTCGACACTCACGGGTCCTTCCCAGACCTGGAGCAGTAGCGAGACCGACAGTAGATGATATTGAGACGACAGACTTAGAGGGATCTGATCAGGATGTAGTCACCGACTATTCTGCAGAGCCTGGAGCACAGCGTAGATATGTTTCATGGTTCATGAGATCATATCCAGGTCCTATCTTTCCACCAGATCATCCGACAGGCTATCCAGGCCCATGGAGACATGGAGACCGAGATGAGGACGAGGGATCCAGGTCAGAGGAGTCAGAGGAGGGAGAGGGTCACGAGGAGGTGGGAGATCCTGATCCACCTACAGGCGATCAGCCCAGTGACGAGGAGGAGGAGGAGGATGCAGGTGATGATGTGGATGAGGACGAGGATGATGATGACGAGGAGGACGACGAGGAGGAGGATAGAGATGATGAGGAGGAGTCGGATGCAGCTCCCCACCATTCAGGAGACGATACCATAGCTCTGGATCCACCTCTTATTCCCCAACAGGGGGAACAGGAGGCGATACAGAGACCTGTCACTAGTACCGTCCAGCCTACACCCATCGTGGATAGAGTATACGAGCGAGGGGAGCCTAGCGGTTCTCAGTCGCAGATACTACCATATCATGATCCCTACTGGCGCGAGGGAGATCCAGGTGTAGTAGGTTTATATTGATTGATTAATGTTTTGATGACATAGAATGGTACTAACAAAAATCTATTCTGCTGCCACAGCTAATGTGCAGGAATGGCGTTCCTTGATTCAGCAGGCAATGACAGACATTTCCATGATAGCACAGATCCCCAGTTCCTCACAGATTGCCTATAGGCCTCAAGGGAACGCGGGTCGGCATGAGGATTTGTTTTTCCCATTTCGAGTACAGGTAGATATATGGAGGGAGAGAGAGAGAGTCCTATCAGAGGACCTCCAGCAGGCGCGGCAGAGAGAGAGAGTCCTATCAGAGGACCTCTAGCAGGCGCAGCAAAGAGAGAGAGTCCTATCAGAGGACCTCCAACAGGTGCGGCGAGATCTAGTAGCGGCCCAGACTGAGGCTACCACCTATCATGCGATCCTTATGGATAGGGATCGTAGGAGTTCCTCTCGGAGTCACTCACGATCTGTATCGTGCTACACACCCATGGGTCCACCTCCACGGCCAGATCAGGAGGGAGCATCCAGTCGACACTCTCCAGCCACTAGCCCTAGGGATAGGAGATGATTTTATGATGTAAAAGAGAGGTCACATTTTGGATGTACAGTGACCTAGATTTGTATACGATCCACACATATATATGTATATATACATGCTTCTCTTTTGTCTCAAATGTGTTATCTTTAATGCTTAAAACAATGTATATTTTGTTTTGATTAAATCTAATACATTTGGTAAATGTACATGTATGTTCAGAATTTAATTTCCATGTGATTGACTTCTCAATGCTCCATGATTAAATTGATACATGTGTGACTTAATTAAATGTTTAATCAAGTACTACATTGATAATAAGGAAGAAATATGCATTAAGCCTAAGAATCATATAACTAATGCGATTTAATTCTGAATTTAAACACAACATGATACGATTCTACTTAATACATAAAGACATTGTATAGTATGCTAGCATAATGAGAAATGTAAACCTTTTACAATTTACATTAATGAATTCAAGACAAACTATAAAGTAAGGAGACACGCTTGTCAGGAACGAAGCAATATAGATTAAACAACATAACATTTAATTCTATTTTGCTTTAATTAAGAGATACTAACATATTATCCAATGTTGAAGAATTGAAAAAGAAGATAGATGAAGAATGAAGAATTAAGCATAATATCTACGCAAGTGCATAGCATTTATAGGTTCTTTTAGAGGCGTACCATCTACATCCGCTATTTTGTAAGCACCTAATCCATAATCCTCAATAACGATGTATGGTCCAAGCCAATTAGGACTGAATTTTCCCTTTTCTGCAGGCAAGGCATTCACATTGCACTGATTCTCATAAAGGACTAAGTCACCTACTGAGAAGGAACGTTGAATAACCTTGTCATTATAGCTTCGTTGTAGAATTTTGTGATACGCTTGAATATGCTCAAGAGCGTTTATGCGCTGTTCATCAAGCATCTCAAGCTGTTGAAGTCGTTGTTCCCTATAAGAGTCATCATCAACTATACCTTTGAGAGAAACCCTAAGTGATGGAATCTCTAATTCTAAAGGCATAATAGCATCAGCACCATAAACAAGATTATAAGGAGTAGTTCCTGTAGCAATTCGTACACTCGTTCGGTAGGCCCAAAGAGCATAGATCAGCTGGTTACTCCAATCCTTACCATGCTTATTCACGGTTTTATGAAGAATTTGTTCAATTATCTTATTGGATGATTCGGCTTGGCCATTTGATTGAGGATAATATGGTGTAGAAAATCGATGTTTGATATGATACTTCTCGAGGAATTTCTTCACATCCTTGTTTTTAAACGATGTCCCATTATCTGAGATAATAGTGGAAGGTATCCCAAATCGAGAAATGATGTTTTCTAGAAGAAATTGACAAATCACTTCAGCAGTAGTAGAGCGAAGAGGAATAGCTTCTACCCACTTCGTAAAGTAATCTGTTGCAGTTATAATGAAGGTGTGTCCTTGAGATGAAGGAGGGGAAATTTTTCCAATAAGATCCAAACCCCATGCGGAGAAAGGCCAAGAAGCTACTTGAGAACGAAGTTCTTGGGCCGGAGCATGAATCAGATTATTGTGTTGTTGACATTGATGACATTTTTTAACAAATGAAAAGGAATCCTTCTGCATAGTTTGCCAATAGTATCCCATACGAAGCAACCTATGAACCAGGGATTTGCCCCCAAAATGCCCCCCACAGGCACCTGAATGTGCCTCTTCAAGAGCAACGGGGATTTTCGACTTGTTAAGACAACGAAGGAGAAGACCATCATAACCCCTTCGATAAAGGACATTAGAAAGGATGATATATCTAGCAGACAGCTTGCGGATTCTAGCCCTAGTGTTCCTATTAGCGGAATCAGGAAAGGTACCATCGGTCAAATATCTTACGATATGCGAGAACCATTCATCTGAGTCTACAAAGTCACAACATGTTATCAAGCTAGAATCATCTTCAATAGCCAGAGAAATAAGATTGTGAATAACGAAATTAAGATCGACCATAGGGTCCTCTAAAGATACTAGAGAAGCCACACATGCCATTGCATCCGCATGTCGATTATCTTTTCGAGGAACGGGTTCCATGGTATAAGAATCAAAATTTTGTAATAAAGATATAGCGAGATCTTTATATTGTGATAATTTGTCTTGTTTTGCTTGATATATTCCTGTTACTTGTCTTATAATCAATTGCGAATCTCCATAGATATGTATGTGTTTTATATTCAGAGCCAAGGCTGCCTTTATTCCCGCTATAAGAGCCTCATACTCAGCAATGTTATTGGTACACAGGAAATTTAGATGATATGATAAAGGAATGGGTTTCTTTGTAGGAGAAATTAGAACAACACCTGCTCCCGATCCCGTACGACACTTAGAGCCATCAAAGTACAACTCCCAAGTTTCATTTTTCTCTATAGAAAGAATGAAGTCGTCAGGAAAGGATTTAGGGTTAGGGAAGGAGAAAGGTGAAGGGGCCTCAACTAAGTGATCGGTCAACGCTTGTCCTTTAATTGCTCTTTGTGAAACAAATTTAAGGTCAAATTCAGTTAACATCATAACCCACTTAGCTAGACGTCCTGATAAATCAGTTTTAGAGAAAAGATGCTTCAAAGGATCAAACTTAACCATGATGTGGACTTCTGAATTTAAAAGATAATGTCTCAATTTCTGAGTCACAAACACCATGGCCAAGCATTGTCTTTCTATCGCAGAATATCGGGTCTCATAATCAAGTAAGGTATGACTTATGTAATAAACCGGACATTCCTTGCCATCTTTATCATGTTCTGCCAACAATGCTGCGAGAGCATGAGAAGAAGTAGCTGTATACAAAAGAAAGGGTTTAGAAGGTTCGGCCGGTTGAAGAATAGGAGGACTAGCCAAATACACTTTTAAATCTTCAAATGCTTGCTGGCAATCCTCATTCCATTGAAAAGTGATATCCTTTTTAAGAAGTTGAGTAAAAGGAAAGGTACGATCCGCAAGCTGAGACACGAACCTACGAATAGCTTGAATCTTTCCTTGTAAGCTTTTAAGTTGAGACACATTTCGAGGAGGTGGCATGTTAACAATAGCATCTATTTTCTTAGTATCCACCTCAATCCCACGATGCGAAACTATGAACCCTAATAGTTTTCCACTATCCACACCAAAAACACATTTTCGGGGATTCAAGCGCATGTGATATTTACGAATTCTTTCAAAAATTTGTCGAAGGATTTTAACATGATCCATGCGAAGAAAGGATTTGGCCAAAATATCATCAACATAATCTTCTAAAATCTTATGCATATAATCATGAAAGATAAGGGTCATCGCTCATTGATAAGTTGCACCGGCGTTTTTAAGTCCAAAAGGCATCATTATCCAAGAAAACGTACCCCAAGGAGTAGTGAAAGCAGTTTTGAATTGATCTTGAGGGTTTATGAAAATTTGATTGTAGCCTGAAAAACCATCCATGAAGGATAGCAAGGCATGTCCTGCCGTAGAGTCAACTATCATGTCAATGTTTGGAAGAGGGAAATCGTCTTTTAAAGAAGCCTTATTCAGATCTCAAAAGTCAGTACACATTCTTATTTTGTTGTCTGGTTTAGCCACAGTGACAATATTTGAAATCCATGGGGAATAGTCAATAGGGCGGATAAATCCAGCCTCCAATAGTTTTTCAATCTCAGCTTTAACAAGCAGAGCCACCTTAGGATTCATTTTTTGAATCTTTTGTTTCACGGGCTTAGCGTCAGGAACTAAGACAATATTATGAGTAACAATCTTAGGATCTATACCGGGCATGTCAGAATATGCCCAAGCAAAGATCTCAGGGAATTCATGCAATAGTTCTTCATATTGTTTCTGTTCCTCTTCATCCAAACATTTCCCAATTTTAATAACTTTCTCTTTGTTGCAAGGATCCATCTTAACATCAGTGGTGTCACTTATGAGAAGATTACTTTGTTGAGGAGTATCCTTTAACTGAGGGAATTCTTTCACAATCTTATCGTTATCAATCTCTTCTCCAAAACAGGCTTCGGTGTTCAAACAATAAGGGAGTCCCCTATTGTGATGATAACGAGGAAGAGTGTCATAGGCTCCCAAGAACTCAGCTAAAGCATCGTCGGTAGGGAAGATATCCAAAGCACAGGCACACGAAGGATCCCCATCAATATACTCAGGATGTTGTATTGATAAAGATGTAGAGATAGCATTAACACTAATGCATGGTCTTTTAGAAGCTTTAGTACGCCTGCAGGGATTAAAGCCAAGTCCAAAGGCATAATTGTGAAAATTAGTCTCTAGAGGAACTCTTATCCCTTGTTCATGAGCACCACAACCTTTTCCATGATACCCATGCTTAGCAAAAATGTGAAAACCACGACCATAATGATCAGCCATTTCAGGAAGAGAAGGTGATTTTTCATAAGACAAAGAATCAAACTCTTCATAATTATAGATGTGAGGAGAAGAAGTTTGAGAAGCAGCGACAAAATTATTACTCATAGATTCAGGTAAGGTTGATTGATTTTTAGTTTCTTCTTTCTTTTCAACTTTATGATTTTCAGCTTCTTCCTTCTTTTCAATTTTAATTTCTCTAGAAGGAACCTTATATTCACCCACAAAGGTAGGGTTAAAATCAAGAGATCCCCAATCATCTTCTGCGAAGACCTTCTCAGGATCAAAATCCTTTTCATGTGTATTTTCAAGTCGAGAAGGATCTTCTCCAGGAGTTCCAGACTCATCCAAAGGATTTTGATCATCAGAGAGCGAGGACTCAGCGATAGGTTTCTTGTTTAAAGAGTCATTACTAGATGAGGGTGGCTTAGAAGACTCTCCTTTGGAATTAGATGTTTGTAGACAAGCTTGAAAATTAGTATCACCCATCAAAGTGTATGTCTTATTGTTATAAACGAATTTAACTTGTCTATGCAATGTAGAGGGGATAACTTGCATGCTGTGAATCCAAGGCCTCCCTAATAACAAGTTATATGTTAAATTTCTGGCATAACATGGATAGGAGTAGGCAAAGTAACAGGTCCCACTGTGAGAGGTAAGGTGATGATACCTAATGAAGTCTTAGCCACATTGTCAAAGCCACGAATGGGACGGGAGTCAGGCTCCATAAGAGATGTATCCACATTCATCTTATGCAATAGATTAATGCTACACACATTGAGGCCAGAGCCATTATCTACTAGTGTTCATCTGATAGCCGTGTCTTTCATGACAACCACAATCATCAAGGGATCATATTGTTGTTGGATTTCACTAGTAGGCAACTCCTCTTGAGAAAACACAATTTGAGCTTTATGATTCATCACAGAGTTAACAAAAGATGCTATATTACTAGATGTGTTCGGTGGAGGAACATTCAAATCTTTCAAGGCATCTTGTAACATTCCATGATGGGCGGAAGAAGTTTGAATCAAATCCCATAGGGATATCTTAGCAGGGGTAACTTTAAGTTGTTCTATGAGATCATATTCCTTACCCATAACTTGCGAAATACGGGGAGCTTGAGGAAGAATTGGTTGAGGATTAGGAAGGGAAACTAGAATAACAAGAGGAGGATTAGGTTGCCTATTATTTCTAGTATGATAAGTATTGGCAACCACATGATAACTCTCTCTAGTTATTTGTTTAGCATAATTGTAAGGACTTATAGGTTTTCTCCCTTGTACGGTGATGATTGGTTTATTCGGAGTACGAAAGGAATCATGATCATACCTTCCTTGGATAGTAAGGAGAGGAGTTTTAGGAATTTGAAAGGTGGGAGAAGGATAAGCACCTTGGACTTCAAAGAGAGGCTTGTTATATTCATTCAAATTTATCATGTTAACCAATTTAGAGGTCTTGTTTTTGTTTAAAGGTTTCGACAAAGCCACAAAGTCATCAAGAGCATCATCCAACAAAGCATGATCATATCGGTTAAAAGGTTTGTCTTTTGATTCAAAAGGAGACATCTCCTCATAGAGGGGATTATTGAAAACAACCATGTTACTAGATTCAGGGGAAGAGTGGATAGGAATGTATCCTTGAGAGGAACCATTCGACTTATCTTTCTCATCACACCTAAATGGCATAGTAACAAGGTTTATGAGTTTTTGGTAAAATGAAGGTTTAGCATCCTTAGGGTTTAAAAACTCATCTAAAGCTTCATCTAATTCATCTTGGCTATACTCATAATAATCATCAAAAGCATGAACATTTTGTAAATAAAAATCTGACATTTTGAAAAGATTGCATAAAATTTAAACACCCAATGCAAAGAAACACACTCTTTTTTTTTCTTTTTCTCTTTTAATGAAAATGAAAACACACTAAATCTAGATCTAGCTCTAACAAATGTAATGCAAGAGGAAGCAATGATAGATTCACGTCGGGTTCACCAAAATGTGTGGGGGAAAAAGCGAGACTAGGTCAACAAACCCTAATCCTACTCTTTGACACACATTACGGAATACGAAAGAGCCTAGAGATATCGCACAATTGGCTACTTCTTTTGGTGAAAGAGAGAGCCACGGGATATCTATTAGGATTCCTATTCCCTTGTTGAAATTGTAAGATCAAGTAATGCAAGTTCAAATCCTAATCTCAAAATGCAAGTATGAACTAATAACAAGATTGCAGAATTGAGATTAAACAATGAACAGCTATAAGTACAAGGATGAAATAAGAATGCAGATATGTACCCGGAGTCAAAATCGGACTGAAAATGTTCGGGACGGGGGCGCGGGTGCCACTGTCCTGAAAACTGCACTGGAAACCACTGTTCTGCACTCCGAAACACTGTCTGGAAACTGTCTGTAAACTGTCTGTCCGGAGGACCAGGGCGCCCAGCGCCTCTGTCCCAGGGACCAGGGCGCCCAGCGCCCCTGTCCTGGCAGGACCAGGGCACCCAGCGCCCTTGTCCTGGTCTTCTGCTCTGCAATTTCACACAGAGTGCTGTCACAACTTTCTCTCTCTGGATCTGTATCCCGCGGTGTCGTCCGAATCTCGAAACCTGCAATAATATCTGAAAAGGGGGAGAGGCGGCTATATAGGGTTTTGCCTTAGTCAAACCCCCGCTTCGGTGATTTCCACCTCCATGAATAGCCAAGTTGTTTTGTAAAATGTATTGTGTGTGCAGACCTAGTGTGTGTGCAAGGTCCAAAATGCAAGAAAGCAAACTAGAGCAACCTAGAAAGTAAACCCTAATTGCTTGCAAATGATAATGTAAATGCTCTAAATCAAGATGCAATGTGATCTAAAGCATGAATAAATGATGCATCAAAGCTTATGCAAAGACATGAAAACAATACAAGATCATACCCAACCCTCAAGGGAGGAGTACAAGCCAATCTTCAGTCGGTAATCTCCTATTGTTCTTCAATGTCTTCCAAGCCCTAAGTGAATGAATGAATTTGATAAATGCTTGATAGAATGATGTTGAATGTTGTTGAAGTCCTCAAAGATCTGCTCTTTCGCTGCATATGAAGTTCCTGGAAACAAAAGTCCGATCCTTTCAAATGAGGAAAGAGAGCCTTTTATGTATGAAACCCTAGATCGTAAATTCATATTTTGGCCGACCTAGAGATTGAATATCCCGCCAATTTCTTGGGGTTAAGCTTTATTTTATGATTGGATCGCGCTCCTAAAATTTTGGGAAAAATGTCTGAGACCATGTGCACCGGGCGCCACGGTCCCGGCAACTTTTCACCAAATTTTCAGGGCCGTCGGATATGATGATTTTAGAGAGAATCCTGAAGTTACAGGTGATTTCGAGATGTTTTGACCCCCAAACCAAGCCCCCAAATTCGGAATAGGACTTAATTAGGGTTTTTGATTAAGTGATGCATTGAAGGAATAAAATGCGAAGGGTGCACTTTAGTGAAAGGGCCCAACTTTGTGATGTAAAGAATGATGAAATGGAACCTTAGACCTAATTAATTTGATTAATTAAGTGCCTAAGGAGAAATGCAATGCAAAATGCAAAATGCACTAAGGCGGGTGCTAAACTAGGTGTGAAATTGTACCACCCTAGCGAGTGCGTACAATTTACGACGCTACATTTATATTGTTATCAATCAAATCTTGAATTTTACCCTTTAAAGAAAAACATTTTTCAGTATCATGCCCAGGCTGACGATGAAATTGACAAAAGGCTTTGTTATCAAAATAAGGTGAAGTAATCTTTGCAGGATCAATTTGTCTTATAGGAGGAAGAGTAAGCACATTTTGTTCCAATAATTTATTCATAATAATATGCAATGATTCATTCAAAGGAGTATACTTTCTTTCTTTCTTGAAAAATTTAGAAATAGGAGGCACACCTGATGCTGCATTCACGTTGTTGTTGATGATGTTTTCATTGAATTTGATGGAATCTCTGTTCGGTTTAAACTTCCCAAATGGTTGTTGATTGCTATCACCCTTATCACTCGGAGCCATAGGATGTGATTGTTCCATTTGACTCACAGTCAGTTGATAATTGTGAAGAGTGGCACACAACTGTTGGAAAGAAGTAAACTCAGAAAATAGAAGTTTGTCTCGAATATCTTTTTGTAAATTAGAAATAAAGATTCTTTGAATATCATTATCAGGCACTGGAAAAGAAATTTGAGCATACAAATGCTTATATCTACCAATGAAATCAGTCACTTTTTCTTTAACACCTTGTTTACAATGCATTAAATCAATCAAAGTAACTTTAGGACTTATATTGTTTTGAAATTGCTGAATGAAAGCATTTGCAAGTTGTTCGAAAGAAGTAATAGAATAGGAAGGCAATGAGCAATACCATTGTAGGGCTTTGTCTCTTAATGTTCTCGTAAACAGTTTTGCAAGCAACCTTGGGTCATAAGCAAAATCAGTACATATTGTTTGAAAAGTCTTAACATGTGTTAGAGGATCACCTTTACCATTATAAAGTTCCAAATGTGGAATTTCAACATGTTTAGGGGGAATAGCTCGAACAATGTCAAGAGAAAGTGGGCTCGCAACATCAAATGTGGGCACACTAAACTTAGATTGATTCATAGAGGCAATTTGTTGCTGTAAAGAAGAGACAGTTTGTGCAAGATTGTTAATGGTCGCTTCAGTCGAAGAGTTCATATTAGATGTGTTAGATTGAGATGGAGGTGTTATGTTATTGAAAGAAGGTAAAGAGTAAGGTGGTGGGACCCTATGATAATTAGTCATAGGAGATGATTGGACAGGAGGAACACTACAAGGAGGAATGGAATGATTAAATGAATTTCCCCCTTGTGTCATGTTCATTTGTGAAGATGTAATAGGAACACTCATTGGAGGAATGAATGAAGAAGTCGGATTGAATGAAGGAAGAGGGTTAATTGAAAAGGAAGGATTTCCCCCATGACTAGTGATCACAGGAGGAATGTCTTGTGTAGAAGTAGCCATTATGTTTGATGTAAAGGTAGGTATGCTAGCAATAGAAGTCATCAAAGGAATAGAATGATTGACTTGTGTAGGAGGTTGTGTATAACCTAAATTTTTAGCACAACTCTTCATAGGCATCACATTCGAATCCACAATGTGTGAAATACCACGCAAAATATCAATTCCATTCTTATCACTTTGAAGCATACATTTTAGACCCTCAATTAAAGGAAGAGCTTGACTATCAGGGTACTCATGAGACATCCATTGGTGAAAATCATCAAATTGGTTATCCAATTTCGAAATTTGTTCTTCAGAAACCTCATGGAGAGCTTCTTCATCATTAGGAGGATTAGAGGAATTACCCATGTCCTCGTTAAAAAGGCTATTCAAATTAGGTTCCATCTCCTCAGTAGTTAAACCTCAGAAAGACTTAATTCTACGACTTCGTCTAACGGGAATAGTGTAAGTAGGGCTTATTGTTGTAAAACTCATGCACTAGAGAAGGAGAGAAAATTTTGATTTTAGAGGTAGCAATTTTCAGTAAAATCAGCCAATCTTCTGGATTTAAGCTGTTAAATGCAATCACGACAGTCTCCCGAAATTTCGGAAAAAATATCCGGGACCGTGGCGCTCGGAGTGCAACACGGTCCTTGCAACTTTTTTCGAAATTTGCAGGGATGAAAGGTATGATGATTTTAAAGCTAATCTGAAAAAATTGAGTGATTTTATGATCTGTAGATAGGCCAAATTAAAGTTGCAATCTCAAAATTGAACCCTACCCAAATTGTCGAAAAATGAAAAATTTGAATTTTGAAAAAGAGAGGGAAACTGAAATTTTGAATTTTATGATTTTAGAGGGAATGTCAAGAGCAATGCAAATTTTGAAATTCAAAAATTGACTCAATTTCACGCAAAATTCAATTTTGAAAGCGGAAATCAAAGTTGTTGTAATTAAGCACTTAATTTCAAAAGTCACAAAATGCAAGAATTTGAATAAAGCACTGAAATTTTTAATGAATGCAAACACACTTTTTAGATTTAGGACAGTAAGAACACAATTTTGACACAAAATTTCAGTTTCAATGATTTTTGAATGTTTAAAAGCCTTAATCCAAGCAATCACAAGACCAACTTTGACTGTAATTTTGAAAGTGTTAGATTTGATAAAATCAGCCAAAATTCTGGATTTTAGCAGGAAAATACAGTAAGATCTTGCTCCCGAAATTTCGAAAAAAATGTCGGGGACGATGGCGCTCGGCGCCACGGTCCTCGCAACTTTTTTCCAAATTTTCAGGGATGAAAGATATTATGATTTTATTGTGGAATCCAAAGTTACAGCTGATTTAGAGATGTTTTGATCAATGAAATTGTCGGACAAAGGTTGAATCAAGAGGGTTTCAAAATTAGGGTTTTGACGCTTAACCACTTAATTTTCAGAATTAAAGCACAAATATGAATTGAAATTTTTTAATAGAAGGACAGATCTGAAAGAGGCATTCACATTTAAAAATTTCACAAGTTCAATTACTAAAAAGAAATTTTAGGGTTTTTATGCAATCACCTCTAAAATTTTGCAAAAGATCAAACATGGAAATGTAATCAATTTTTTCAGATCTAAGCATGAAAAATCAGAAAGGATGATCAATAGGCAATGTAATAGAACCAATTGTAGGAGAAGAAAATGCATCAAATAGTTTCACAATCACATCTGTTTTGTCATAAATCACTTGATTCAATTGCAAAGTAAAAAGAAATTCTTCAGTAATAACATTAACCATGCACGAAGGATCAATAAGCACTCCACGGCAAGGTGTATTCTTGACTTTTGCAACTATGTATAAAGGACCATTAGGTGCCCTAATGGTTTCATTGGAATCAAATGTGATGGAAGGTTCTTTAGGGTTTTCTTGCTGCTCTACAAAGTTAATCACATTTGGAGCCATAGACACAAGACCATCAGATGAAAAAGAGGAATCATTAGGCTCAATCGCATTAGAGGTATGAGAAGTATGAGAAGGTAATGGATCAGTGAAAATCTGAAGATTTTGATTAGGAGGAGCTACAGATGTATTGCCTTTATCATTCACTCCAGAAATAGAAATAGTATTATTATCAATCAAATCTTGAATTTTACCCTTTAAAGAAAAACATTTTTCAGTATCATGCCCAGGCTAACGATGAAATTGACAAAAGGCTTTGTTATCAAAATAAGGTGAAGTAATCTTTGCAGGATCAATTTACCTTATAGGAGGAAGAGTAAGCACATTTTGTTCCAATAACTTATTCATAATACTATGCAATGATTCATTCAAAGGAGTATACTTTCTTTCTTTCTTGAAAAATTTAGAAATAGGAGGCACACCTGATGCTGCATTCACGTTGTTGTTGATGATGTTTTCATTGAATTTGATGGAATATCTGTTCGGTTTAAACTTCCCAAATGGTTGTTGACTGCTATCACCCTTATCACTCGGAGCCATAGGATGTGATTGTTCCATTTGACTCACAGTCAGTTGATAATTGTGAAGAGTGGCACACAACTGTTGGAAAGAAGTAAACTCAAAAAATAGAAGTTTGTCTCGAATATCTTTTTGTAAATTAGAAATAAAGATTCTTTGAATATCATTATCAGGCACTGGAAAAGAAATTTGAGCATACAAATGCTTATATCTACCAATGAAATCAGTCACTTTTTCTTTAACACCTTGTTTACAATGCATTAAATCAATCAAAGTAACTTTAGGACTTATATTGCTTTGAAATTGTTGAATGAAAGCATTTGCAAGTTGTTCGAAAGAAGTAATAGAATAGGAAGGCAACGAGCAATACCATTGTAGGGCTTTGTCTCTTAATGTTCTAGTGAACAGTTTTGCAAGCAACCTTTGGTCATAAGCAAAATCAGTAGAAATTGTTTGAAAAGTCTTAACATGTGTTAGAGGATCTCCTTTACCATTATAAAGTTCCAAATGCGGGATTTCAACATGTTTAGGAGGGATAGCTTGAACAATGTCAAGAGAGAGTGGGCTCGCAACGTCAAATGTGGGCACACTAAACTTAGATTGATTCATAGAGGCAATTTGTTGTTGTAAAGAAGAGACAGTTTGTGCAAGATTGTTAATGGTCGTTTCAGTCGAAGAGTTCATATTGGATGTGTTAGATTGAGATGGAGGTGTTATGTTATTGAAAGAAGGTAAAGAGTAAGGTGGTGGGACCCTATGATAATTAGTCATAGGAGATGATTGGAAAGGAGGAACACTACAAGGGGGAATGGAATGATTAAATGAATTGCCCCCTTGTGTCATGTTCATTTGTGAAGATGTAATAGGAACACTCATTGAAGGAATGAATTAAGAAGTCGGATTGAATGAAGGAAGAGGGTTAATTGAAAAGGAAGGATTGCCCCCATGACTAGTGATCACAGGAGGAATATCTTGTGTAGAAGTAGCCATTATGTTTGATGTAAAGGTAGGTATGCTAGCAATAGAAGTCATCAAAGGAATAGAATGATTGACTTGTGTAGGAGGTTGTGTATAACCTAAAGTTTCGGCACAACTCTTCATAGGCATCACGTTCGAATTCACAATGTGTGAAATACCACACAAAATATCAATTCCATTCTTATCACTTTGAAGCATACGTTTTAGATCCTCAATTAAAGGAAGAGCTTGACTATCAGGGTATTCTTGAGACATCCATTGTTGAAAATTGTCAAATTGGTTATCCAATTTCGAAATTTGTTCTACAGAAACCTCATGGAGAGCTTCTTCATCATTAGGAGGATTAGAGGAATTACCCATGTCCCCGTTAAAAAGGCTATTCAAATTAGGTTCCATCTCCTCAGTAGTTAAACCTTGGAAAGACTTAATTCTACGGCTTCGTCTAACGGGAATAGTGTAAGTAGGGCTTATTGTTGTAAAACTCATGCACTAGAGAAGGAGAGAAAATTTTGATTTTAGAGGTAGCAATTTTCAGTAAAATCAGCCAATCTTCTGGATTTAAGCTGTTAAATGCAATCACGACAGTCTCCCGAAATTTCGAAAAAAAATATCTGGGACCGTGACGCTCGGAGTGCAACACGGTCCTTGCAACTTTTTTCAAAATTTGCAGGGATGAAAGGTATGATGATTTTAGAGCTAATCTGAAGAAATTGAGTGATTTTATGATCTGTAGGTAGGCCAAATTAAAGTTGCAATCTCAAAATGTCAATAATCACTCTCCTATACAACAAATCGCCAAATCTCCACTCTTTGGTAAGTGGATAAGCGAACACCCTAGGTCGCTCGCTCGCTGTACTCAGTGGAAAGCCGATGGGCCTGGTGCATGTGAAATGCTCTAAAATCCACACCTGTGGAAGTGTGCATGTCATCAAACTACAACCCTGTCCGAATACATACTCCTCAAGGTCGTGATAGAGATGCGCAAGCATACTCCGACCCCAAGCATACATTCTCCTGTGTCTCTCCATCGCTCTGATACACCATGTGAGGCCCCCATGCATGTGTGTCCCTCGCCCATTAGGGCAGACGGCTAGTGCTATTATGGCTATCATAAGGCGTCTCAGAAGTGGTACCTCCCCTGTAGGATGTAAGAGCCAGCTGACCATGATGCGACCTCTCATCTCGCTCGGCATGACTCTCCCTATGCAATACACCTGCTCTCTCTGATGATCCTCCGCTGACCGATCGGTCGTGTATGTAACTGTCGCTCCTCTGATAGGAAGATGAAATATACGGTACACATCCTCGAGTGTGACCGTTAGCTCTCCTACTAGAAGGTGAAAGGTGCATGTGTCAGGATCCCATCGCTCCATCAAGGCCATTAGCATCGCAGGATGAAATCGAATGGCCGGCATCAAAATCACGTACCACAATCCTACAATCAATAGTGTGTCTCTCTCCGACTGAGTCAGCCGCGGAATCTGATTTTCGGGGATTCAATGATCTTCTTGGTCCGGTTGTTGTAACACTTGTAAGCTTTTCTCTTGGTGGAGTAACCAAGAAATATGCCTTCATCACTCTTGGTATCAAACTTACCAACATAATCACCTCTTTTGATTGAGATGGAGGTGTTATGTTATTGAAAGAAGGTAAAGAGTAAGGTGGTGGGACCCTATGATAATTAGTCATAGGAGATGATTGGACAGGAGGAACACTACAAGGAGGAATGGAATGATTAAATGAATTGCCCCCTTGTGTCATGTTCATTTGTGAAGATGTAATAGGAACACTCATTGAAGGAATGAATGAAGAAGTCGGATTGAATGAAGGAAGAGGGTTAATTGAAAAGGAAGGATTGCCCCCATGACTAGTGATCACAGGAGGAATGTCTTGTGTAGAAGTAGCCATTATGTTTGATGTAAAGGTAGGTATGCTAGCAATAGAAGTCATCAAAGGAATAGAATGATTGACTTGAGTAGGAGGTTGTGTATAACCCAAATTTTCAGCACAACTCTTCATAGGCATCACATTTGAATCCACGATGTGTGCAATACCACGCAAAATATCAATTCCATTCTTATCACTTTGAAGCATATGTTTTAGACCCTCAATTAAAGGAAGAGCTTGACTATCAGGGTACTCATGAGACATCCATTGGTGAAAATCGTCAAATTGGTTATCCAATTTCGAAATTTGTTCTACAGAAACCTCATGGAGAGCTTCTTCATCATTAGGAGGATTAGAGGAATGACACATGTCCTCGTTAAAAAGGCTATTCAAATTAGGTTCCATCTCCTCAGTAGTTAAACCTCGGAAAGACTTAATTCTACGACTTCGTCTAACGGGAATAGTGTAAGTAGGGCTTATTGTTGTAAAACTCATGCACTAGAGAAGGAGAGAAAATTTTGAATTTAGAGGTAGCAATTTTCAGTAAAACCAGCCAATCTTCTGGATTTAAGCTGTTAAATGCAATCACGACAGTCTCCCGAAATTTCAGAAAAAATGTCCGGGACCGTGGCGCCCGGAGTGCAACACGGTCCTTGCAACTTTTTTCGAAATTTGCAGGGATGAAAGGTATGATGATTTTAGAGCTAATCTGAAAAAATTGAGTGATTTTACGATCTGTAGATAGGCCAAATTAAAGTTGCAATCTCGAAATTGAACCCTACCAAGATTGTCGAAAAATGCAAAATTTGAATTTTTGAAAAAGAGAGGGAAACTGAAATTTTGAATTTTATGATTTTAGAGGGAATGTCAAGAGCAATGCAAATTTTGAAATTTGAAAATTGACTCAATTTCACGCAAAATTCAATTTTGAAAGCGGAAATCAAAGTTGTTGTAATTAAGCACTTAATTTCAAAAGTCACAAAATGCAAGAATTTGAATAAAGCACTGAAATTTTTAATGAATGTTAACACACTTTTCAGATTTAGGACAGTAAGAACACAATTTTGACACAAAATTTCAGTTTCAATGATTTTTGAATGTTTAGAAGCCTTAATCCAAGCAATCACAAGACCAACTTTGACTGTAATTTTGAAGGTGTTATAATTGATAAAATCAGCCAAAATTCTGAATTTTAGCAGAAAAACATAGTAAGATCTCGCTCCCGAAATTTCGAAAAAAATGTCGGGGACGATGGCGCCCGGCGCCACGGTCCTCGCAACTTTTTTCCAAATTTTCAGGGATGAAAGATGTTGTGATTTTATTGCGGAATCCAAAGTTACAGCTATTTTGGAGATGTTTTGATCGGTCAAATTGTCAGACAAAGGTTGAATCAAGAGGGTTTTTAAAAATTAGGGTTTTGACACTTAACCACTTAATTTTCAAAATTAAAGCACAAATATGAATTGATAATTTGTAATAGAAGGGCAGATCTGAAACAAGCATTAACATTTAGACATTTCACAAGCTTAATTACTAAAAAGAAATTTTAGGGTTTTTATGCAATCACCTCTAAAATTTTGCAAAAGATCAAACATGGAAATGTAATCAATTTTTTCAGATCTAAGCATGAAAAATCAGAAAGGATGTTCACGTCGGGTTCACCAAAATGTAAAGCGGAAAATCGCGATCGAACCCTAGTTGTTCTCCCCTCTTCCAACTCCGAGGAGAGAGAAGGGAGGTTCGCTAGGATTCGATGGTTTTCACTTAGGGGAGAGACTTTACATTCAAAAGAGGGGTTGAAACTCATAAGATCCAATCCCACATAATGCAAGATTGGATGCTAAATGAATTTCAAGGGTCAAGACAACAAGGCTACCCTCTTTTGTAAAGAATATTGATAAAGGAATTGAGCTAGGAATGCATAGAAAGTGACAAAGATTTACTTATAAACTGAGTTCGGATTATAGGATGAAGCTGCGGACCTGGAATTAGCAATAAAATGTCGATACGGCGCTGTCCTACAAATTTGAGCGAAAGTTGTCGGGATGATGGCGCCCGGCGCCACGGTCCTCCGAAAAATCCGCGAAACGAAGGGGGATCTGTTCGTCTCTGCACAAGGATTCCAGATCTTCAATTTCAGCCGCGTACCTGCAACCTACACACAGAAAAGCGAAGATGATTGGGGGGTTAGGGATTAGGGGTTTGCCTTTAGGTCAAACCCCGGTTTTGGAATTAACCAAGAAATGAGCAAGAGCTGTAAATGTAAATGACTGTAAAACAAGTACTAATACCTTGTTCTAAGGATGTTTGTATCCTTATGTGCGAAGGTTTTAGATGTTGTATGTTGTATGTTGTAGTAGTATGTGATCTCCTCTTCAATGGTTGAATCCTTGTCTTGAATGCAACACTTAGCCTTGAATGGAGACTTAGAAGGAATGCTTGAATGCTTGAATGCTTGAATGCTTGAATGCTTGAATGCTTGAGTATAGTTTCCACGCTTTGTACACATATCCTCTTCATGCCAAATGAGAGAGAAAAATGTAGTTTATATACTTGTCATTTAGGGCTGATAGACTGATTTTCCCGACCTTAGGCCGACCAAGAAAGTTAATTGCCAATTTGCAAACAAAAAGACCCGAGACCCCTTAGGAGACCGGGCCCAAAATAGGACCCAGGGACCAGGGCGCTAGGCGCCATGGTCCTGGGGACCAGGGCGCTGGGTGCCCTGGTCCTAAGGGACTAGGGCGTTGGACGCTCTGGTCCCACCTCTCGGGACAGCAGGGTGCAAGGAGGTTCAGGCCAGGGTACTTGAAAAATGCAGTTTTTGGTGTCGTGAGCAGGCTTCGGGGTCTCCATTTAGGTTGCGTGTTGCGTCGCCATCGTGAAGACTGAAATGCAGTCGAAATTGCAAGTGGTACAATTTTAGGACGCTACAGAAATATGCCTTCATCACTGTTGGTATCAAACTTACCAACATAATCACCTCTTTTGATAAAACATCTGCAACCAAAATTTTTAAAGTAACTGACATTACGTGATCCACCATACCAGTACTCATAGGGAGTTATATCCTTACCTCTTTTAACCAGTATCCAGTTCATTGTGTAAACAACTATGCTAACAACTTCTCTCTAGAATGTCTTAGCTACACCTCCTTGAATTAGCATAGTCATAGCAGCTTCAACTACTTACCGGTTGTTCCTTTCTGCAATACCATTCTGCTGTGGTGTTCTAGGTGCAAAAAGTTGCCTCTTGATTCCATTGTCTTCATAGTATCTAGTGAACTCCACTGAAGTAAATTCATCACCTTGATCAGTTCTTAAGCACTTTATCTTCTTTCCACTTTAATTTTCAGCTAAGGCTTTGAATGCCTTAAACTTGCTAAATACTTCTATCTTGTCTTTCAATAATGTGACCCGCATCATCCTTGAGCAATCATGGGTAAAAATCATGAAGTACCGATCACCTTGAATACTCCTAGTCCTCATTGGTCCACAAAGGTCGGTATGAACCAAATCTAGCAAAGCTGAGAAAGATTTTCTCTTGAAGGTTGAGGATGTCATCTTCCCTAACTGACATTCCTTGCACAAATCATTCACCGGTTTGTCCAACTATGGCAAACCTCTTACTGATTTGGACTTACTAACTTTTCCAATGTTATCAAAATTTACATGACAAAATCTTTGATGCCAAAGACAACTATCTTCTACTTTTTCAATTAAACAACTATTGACTTTAGAGCTTAAATTAAACAAGTTGCCTCTGGTCCATTTGTCGGTAGCAATCAGTTCACCTTTGCTTCTATAAATCTTGCAGACTCCATTCTTGAATTCCAGTGGGAACAACCACTATCTATTATCCAGTCATTTGAACTATCCATGCGAGAGACCAATGCCTTCTAATCTGATATCTCTTCTTTAATAGAAACAAAGACAATGTCCTCATTTGTATCTTCCTCAAATTCTTCATCTTTAATTCCTCCATCCACTACAATGAGACAATCTCTTTTAACTTTGCCTTTATACTTCTTATACTTCTCATGTTTTTTCTCATTATCTCCATTTGGGCAGTTAGCAATGATATGTCCAATCCGGTTACATGCAAAATATTTCAATGGTAATTTACCTCTGTACTTACTGGTACCTCTGGGTAACCGCTTGGCCAACAATTCTTCAAGCTCAATCAAACCATATTCATCATCTGCCTCTCTGTTGGATCTAGACTCCTGACTGTAGCTCACTTCTCTTCTTTTCCTTACCGGTGGGGTTGAAACTGAGGCTCTAAATGCAGATTCTAATCTCTAAACACTTCCATCAAAACCATTTAATTCAAATACATTTAATTTACCAATGATGAAGTCAAGAGTTACCTTTGTTTTATCAATAGACTCGAGTTCCTGAATGGTTGCAACTCGGATAGCGTAGACCGGTAGAAGGGTTCTCAATACCTTGCTAACCACTGTGGTATCCTCCACTATACCTCCAACACTTTCTCCTTGATCCTTTGACCATACTATGGAATGTTTTATCCTTCAGCCATCCATATATCATCAAATTTACCTCTCAGACTCTCTTCTTTAGCATTCTTAACATGCTCATCACTGTTATAGATATCTTCTAGTTTCTTCCATACTTCATATGTAGTCTCCAATCTATGAACATCAACATACTCTGAATCAGACAAGGAACTGATGATGGCCTCCAATGCTCGATTGTTTTCCAGTTGCTCCTTATTTTGATCATTTGTCACAATCCCACTAGGCAATTTATATGTAGTAACAACATGTTCCCAATATTGAATTCCTAAGCTCTTGATATAGATCTTCATCCTATCATTCTAGATTCTATAGTTTTCCCTATTGAACTTTAGACCTTCTTTCTTCATCATGTTCTCCTAGATCTTTTCCTCAAGCTGTTAGGTTTAAACACAAGAGGACCTGAAATGCTCTAATACCAACTGATAATATGATGAAACTATAAGGATCCAGTCAACTACTAAGAGAGAGGGGGGGGGGTGAATCCGTAGATAGAAAATAAACTAAAATTTCACCAAACAAACATTCAACTCAGAATCTAATCACTAAACTTAACTGGTTGACCAAAACATCAATGATACAATGCAACAGATCTGAAACTAAATACCATTTAACCAAAACATTAAACCACTTCACTAATATCAGTAATAGCTCATTTCAGATCACTTCCAGTCATCGAAACATATCTAAGTGGATTTACCAGTTAATCATATCAACCGTATCAAAACACATCCACAAAATCATTCACCACTTGACACAATGATTTTTCACGTGGAAACCCAAATGAGAAAAACCATGGTGGGGATGAATACCCACAAGTATTTTGAACTCTTTTGAAGTTTTCCCTGTTAGGAGCCAAGCCTTGTTAGAAGCTTATACAATAATGCCCTATTAAGAACAGATCCGGTTAAGGACCACCAAGTTAAGGGATTGAGTACAATACCTTGTTAAAGGTAATACCCTATTAGAGGTAAGCTCAGTAGAGGATTTCAAATCCAAGCTAATGGGTCACCTTGTTAGAGGATTTAAACAAGAAGCATGTTAAAGCTTACCCAGTTAGGGGATTTAACTGTTGTAATGGTTAGAGAACAACAAGTTCTTTGTTGATCTGGTAATAGCACTACCTTTCTTAATAAGATCCTTTATAGCTCCTATCTACCTTCACAACATTTTGCAAACACTCCTTCTGGTTTGGCAACAATCACACTACGACACTTAACCGAATTGCCAACACGATTACAAACAACTCATCGACCTTAAATACAAATATAATAGGTTGGTAACACAACACAAAACCTATTGTCGTGCTCTGTGAAGTGTACCTATACCTACAAACACAATGCACTCAATAAATCATTATAAGCATGGTTAGAAGATTTAAATCAAAGACATGTAAAACCATAGCTAATTGACTTATTGACTCCTAGTAAATGTGAGTATGAAAAATGCTCTCAGATCGGATTATGCAAAATTCAGTGACTTGACTACACTTAGATGGAGGATTTGAATGCTGAAAATGCATGATCTAGCAAGAATAGCATGATTAAGCTATATGAATACATTGATTGATCTAGAAAATTAACTAAAATGAAGATGCAATTAAGCTAAAATGAGCATGATAACATTGCTACCAAATGATAAACTAGAAGCTAGATGCCTATAGTAACAATGCTTAAGCTATGAATGAGATGAGATCCATATTGCTCAAAATGAGGTCTATTTATAGGATTTTCCAAGGCTAGGGGTGAGTTGGCATGAATCAATGGTTAAATTGGAGGAGGTTGGCAAAGGGAGTTGGATGAAAGGGAACACTTAGTGACAAGTGTCACAAGGTTCTAGAAGATATTGGATGAAAGAGGACATGGTGGTAGGTAGAATGGGTTAGGTTTAGGAGTCGTAGAAGTTAGGAGAATTTGAATTTAGAAATTCAAATAATAGGAAAAGGCTAATTAATCTTAACAACTCATAAATTTGATTTGTTTTAATTAATTAAAGGATTTAGAAGAAATGATTTTGGATGAAGGGAATTAATTAATTTGAATTAATTAATTAAAGGGGATTATTGGAATGAACCTATTAAGTAAATCCTTAGATTTATTAATAAGTAGGTGAAAGGGGAAATTTAATCAAATTGCTTAGTGAATTCAATTAAATTGGGGAGGAGAGATTAATTAAATAATTGCTTATTCAATTAATTATCTTCAGACCATTTTTAGGTGTATACACCTACAAATCTCATAGAGATTACAAACATATCGGTTCAATCATAACCATTGGACTACATAGCAATCAAATACACATTGTTCTAGATAACTTCAACTGCTCCAGGATCACCACACATTGGATCTTGTAGCTCATCATGTGTTTTTCACTTCATGCTATGCATTTGATCATTCCCAAGATAAACAATTATCTTCATGCGCCAAAACCTTTTTGAAACTCATCATGCTTATGTGGTATCTTCATCTCCGATTATCATTCGGTCATAGATCATCACAACTGATTCACCAAGCTCCGTTGGTTAGGGTTTTACATATCAACTGGTTGGGGTTACCGGTTGATCACTTTGCTTCAATAACAATACCGATTTCCTTCACTGATTTACTATTGGTTGCATTATTGCACCATTACCGGTTGCAATACAACTCCATTACCAGTTATTATTGACATCAATGACAAACTATACTTCATCAATGCAATCTTCATGCAATGCCAACAATAAGATAGGTATATATCTTGGGGAATAGAGGAGAGAGTGAGAGAGAGAGGTAGAGAGAGGGGAGAGAGGGAGAGTGATAGGGATAGAGATAAGTATAAAGCTTATGAGAGATAAAGAGAAATAGAGAGGGAAGGAGGGAGGAAGGGAGCAAGAGAGAGGAATAGAGGGAGATTTATGATAATAAATACAAGTAGGTAGTGAGGGAAGATAATGTATGTAGAGAGAGGGAAGGGGGAGATAGAGATAAGAAGAGAGGGAAAGGGTGAGAGAAAGATAATTGGAGAGGGAGCATGGGAGGGTGGGACATGGAGAAAGGGAGAGAGAGAGAGGGAGAGGTATGTAGAGAACTAGAGGTAGGGAAAGTATTGAGCACATTTTTTCATTATTCTTTTGCTTGGGAACTTTGGTCTATTGTTCTCTCTGATCTAGTTGTTTGCTGAATTCTCCCTAGTAATATGAAACAATTTCAAGATTCTTGGAACCTTTACCCTTTCTCCCACATGGTAACTGTTGAGATTTCAAAGAAGATTTTCCCTTTTATCTATTGGGGGCTATGGAAGGAGAGAAACAATCATATATTTAGGGAGAAAACTAAACAACTAATGAGTTGTTTATGATGATAAAACATAAAATCAATGAGAGCATTAATGTTGTTTCTTTTGGATTTTCTAAATGCTTGTTGTCTTACTCTAAGATGACACAAAAAAAAAGTTTGGTGTTTAAACCAGGACCTTACAAAGATGAATTGGAAAAAAATTCTTCTTAGAGGGTTAAGCAAATGGCAACCTTCGGAGGTGGGTGCGTCAAATGTAAAGTTTTGATGGTTGTTCCAAAGACAACCTTGGGAGAATGTTGGAGGGGTTATAAGAGATGGAAAGATAAAACTAATTGAATGCTATGTGAAGAAGATCAAAGTTGGTACCGGTAATAATGTTGAGGCAATTTCATCATGGAAAGGATTGAAGAGGTTGAAGGACCTTAATTATCAGAAATTTATCCTTCAAGGTGACTCTAAACTTATTGTGGATATCCTCAATGGGATTGTTGAAAGTCCATGGAATATCAAGTGCATCATTGATGACAACAAACTTATCCTTAGAAGCTTCACTCATTCTAAGATTATGCATATTTATAGGGAAGCTAATAAGGTTGCTGACAAAGTTTCAAACTAGGATATTAATTTTAATGAATAGAGGCCTATCGAGTTTATTAATTGTTCAACCAAGGTGAAAGACCTATTGTTTAATGATAGAGTAAATTTTCATAATAATGACAACCCCTTTAATTCATTTAATATTGGCCTTGGATTTTAATTATAAGTGTATTATTCAATGGGTGTTTGCCTTGATCAGATATCTCCTCGGTACGATTTTATTTTCCACGTTGCATATGGAACAAGAGGGTGGTTATTTCTAAGATGACTATTTCATTTTTGCATGTTGTGTAATAATGACAAGTTCTATTGAAGTAAACCTAGAGGAATGGAAATATTATTTGATTTTCAATTCATTTGTGCGATAACTTTAATCCATAATGATTTTGCTCAAACATATCAATTAAGCCATATTTTGAATTGGGTTCTTTGGTAATTTCTCTTTGCATATTTTCAGTTGGTTGTTAAGGATTTTTTCTTTCTATGTTAAAAAAGTCTATATGGGAGGGCCTTCAAAATGATTAGAACTAGGGAAATGTGATTACCTCAAGAAAATTGAGAAGCTCTTAGAGTTTTTGGCAAACACGGGCTTAACACCTTTTTTTTAATCCATGAGGGGATATGATCGAATCCTTACCACTAGATTTTGTAACTCTTGGAAAAAAAATGAAGTGACGATAGGCATCATTCAATTTTAGGTCACTTTGGAGTTAATAACCAAGTCTATAGGTTTGAAAAATGGAGGGGTTAAGGTAGTTAGTGTTAGACTTGTGTTGAATGGTTTCATTGATGTCAAATCCTATGATATAGTTAGGACAAGATGTGGCACCTTGAGTAGCAGTGGGAGACATGTATGTATGTGATGTTGATGGTTTTTGGTTGATATCCCAAAATATATGTTTACCATAAGGTTTGGTTCTCTAGAAGATGTGCTACAGTTGATATTAAATGTTGATTGATCACATTGATCCAAATTTCTCTGTTTACCAGATATGGTTTTGATCGATTGTATTCAAGAGTTTCTTGGTTCCATTCTTATTTTTGCTAAGTTGAGTAGTGTTATTTTGGGTCTAGTTTGATCCAAAATTGGAGATTGAGTTACAACATATATGCAAAGTATGATTCATGTTTTGGGTCCCGTATTGTGATGGATGCAATGTGTTTATTTGTCCAATGAAGTGCATTGTCGTATTGTCTACTTCTTATTCCCCTCCACCACCGGAATGTTTAGTGTTGACCTATTTCAAATCTCTGCTTCGCCAACTTAGAATATTATGTTGTTTGGGGATGTTACAAATAAGAGGATGATCTAAAGATGTGATGTATGGAAGATATGTGAGATTGAAAGGAAAAATCCGATTGATATGTGAAGTGTGTTGTTGCTGAGAGGCACCAGAAGTAGTTTCGGTATTGCAGATTGTGTCGCAGTGGTGGATTCTCTTTTCTTTCTTCTTCCTTCGATAGTGAGCCTTTTTGGGCAGTGAGACCTCCTACAATGAGTATTATAGTAGTGAGCCACCCTTTTGTAAAAACCACCTTAACTAGTGTCACCTTAACCAGTGTTATATTTTAAGAACTACCATTATCCATGTTTTTTCCCCTCTTTGGTTTTCCACGTAAATCCTAGTGTTCATTGTCTGATCTTTGGTTATATCTATTTTAATTAAATCCGTTGGTTGTTCTGGGTCTGTGAAATAATTAAAAGGAAACTTTAATTATCAACTAATTCACCCCCTTCTTATTTGCTTGGATATTCAACAATTAGAAGAAGTGGGGATTACAGAACATTCATGAACAAGTTCTTTGAAGATTACGAGAAGACGGTTGCTCTTCAAAATGGCTTCGACAACTCTGTTCTTCCCTCTCCTTAGGCCTTGGTCAAATACCATATTATGCGATATTTTATTATACAGGGTTGGTCTTCCAATATTCATATATACCACTTCCATATCCTTAATCATATTAGACACAGAATTCATCAATATCCTATTTATTTTGTTCTCCTCTTTCATTTATAACATAAAGGTTAAGGGAGTTGACCTGCCAATCCATCAAGGGTTAATCTTTTCCTTGTACAGTTATGTTTCTAGTTTCACACCCATAAGTAGTAGGCTTCTCACTCACCTTAACAACCCTAAGGTGAATCCCAACTATGTTAATATTGAATTGATTGAGAGAAAGATGCATACCCTTGAAAAAACCTAGTTCTTTCGGGAAGAAAAAAGGAAAGAAAAGTGATAAGCCTAATACTAAGGTGGAGGAAGATGAATTAAAAAGGAAATTTACTAGTCCTATACCAGGGGGTAAAAATAAAAAAAATGGAAGTGTAGTCTAAGGCCAGTAGTGTGATAATTGATTAGGACAATACTGAGAAAGAGCCTATGGAAGAGGAGAGACCCTAGAAAGACATTTTCAAATAAGAGGAGGGTCAAGGGGGTTGTAGGTCTTCTTGTCTAAAAGAAAAAGACACTAAAATTAAATAAAAACACCAAGAAGATGAGAAACTTGAGGCACCTTTAGGAAAGGAATTCCTCCTAGAATTTGATGATAGTAGAAAAGATTCAAGTTACAGTGATGAGGAGATGGGTCTAGAGAAAATTGAGGAAACCATGGTGGTTCAAGGAGGAGAAGAGGAGGCCAAGGACAATGTTATGGTACAAAATATGGGCATGTTAAATGTATAGGGAAAGCAGGAAAATTTGATAGCTCCGAAGAATTCCACTTCATGTTCTAATGACATGGTGGTAAATCTAAAAGTCTATGTGGTTGATTTGTAGGTGAGACTAAGGATTACATAATCTATTGTGGAAAGCCTTAGGGATGATAAAAAGTCCCTAATTAAAGCATTCAATTCCCTTACATTGATCACCAATGGTATAATGAGGGAGGTGATGTTTAGTGCTTTGGAATCAAGGAACACTGAGAGGGGGGGTGAATCAGTGTTCTACAATTTTTAACCTTATTAAATTGATCCTTCAAGTACTTAATGCAAATGAACAAAAGAAAGATGTAGAAACACAAAGCAATCAGAAAAAACACCATAACACCAAGATTTATACATGGAAAACCGGGTCAAGGGAAAAACCATGGTGGGGATGAGACCCACAAAATGAGTATACTTAAATATAATGTTTACAATGAAATACAAATGCATTCAGGCACACTTCGTAGAGCTCACTGCTCAAAATTTCAAGGGCTACAACCCTAGGAAGACTCACTGTCTTACAATATCTTTTAAAAAAGATAATTGGAATGTTTGAACTGAAAAACAACATCTACATATGCCAAAATATAGTTTCAGTTAAGCACAAAATACTTAATCTCACTCTACTTTTCTACACTACTCTATTCCACTGTTATGCAATATTCTGGAGCACAAGTCCTTCACTTGCGCATGTGAAACTACACACAATCGATTAAAAAAACTTTCCACACTTCCACTGATATTCAAAATGACAATATCCATCAGTCATATTTATCCGCAACATGAAATTAGGTCTTCTACATGTCGGCTTCAAGAACACTTTACAAATAATGAAATGTGTATACATAGTCAGCTCAATTCGAACTCCAATGCATATGCGGACCAAAAATAATTGTCCACACACTTCCCAGATGTTGGCTAAACATCCTCAAACACAAAAACAATTACCAAAATTACTCCATCAATTCCACACAATGATCAACTAACCAAAACGACCATACCACACTGTTCAAACCAAAAACCTATACACCGAATCTTCTAATTCACACAACAATCATCACTAGAGGCTAAGATTCTGTAATAAGGTACTCCAGACATCTAACAATCTTCCTCTATCTCTACAACACAAAATATTCAACAGAAATGAAATGCCAACCAAAATACTACATTCTATCGGATACTTTGTTCTAACTCACCAAACAACCAAATTTGCATTCTGACTTCCGGTAGGATCAGATCATACACTACGAATAGAAAAACTGACTTTGGTTACTATCAATGAAAACACTGAATGACTTGTACAGTGTCTCTTGCCAACAATCTCCCCTTTGGCATTGATGGCAACACTTAGTGAAAAATGACTAAGTGTCGAAATCAGTACGGACATATATATATATATACTGTAAAACTTCAAAAAATTCAACAACTCCAAAACTCCCCCTGAGATGAATACAACATTTTTCACTACCCTACACTCCCCCTTTGACATCAATGAAAAAGGTAGGGATCCACATGCCTAAAATTTACACAAAATTCTATATACATTAGCATATATACACTAAGACCTTACTAATTTACATACACTTGAAAATATCTGCAAAAATGTTTTTCAATGAGCTCAAATGGCTATCCCAACCCTTCTTGAGACACTCAAGAACATATATGAGGCCACTAAAAAGATAAGCTTACATCTTAGCTGACTTAAGATCAAAGGAGTCACCTATAGTAACAACATCCTGAGCGTCTTTCAATGCACTAAGCATTGTGTCCAACTTGGGAGTGATGTGGCTCCGAAGCTCATCAACTTTGCCTATAATCGTTTCCTTGTCATGACCCAAACTCCCAATTTTGTCAAGTAAAGATATTAATTTGTCTTCCTAACTAGTCACAGAGACTGACGATGGATCAAGCGACTGAGATATGTTGGCTAATTGTTTGTCATGCTCCTTAGACTTCTTTTCAATATCCCCAGTGAACTTTGACAATGATAAACATGACTTGTAAATGTTGCTACCTTCAAATACTACATATTGAATGCTCTTAATACAGGTATCCAACACAACTCTATCATCTGCAATCATTCTCTTCATTGTCTTGATCCTCTTGGCATTAAATTCATTACAAAACTTGGCCTCAACTGACTTCTCAAATGACTCAAAATGAGTACTCATCGAATTGATCAAACTTTTTAGCTAGTCGAAGGGGGTGTCAAATTTGAACTTGACATAGGAGGGCATTATCTTCTCAAGAATACCTGATGCAAGTGAGAGAAATTCACTATCTTAAGTGTGAGATTTTAGCAGGTCTTCACTTGCCTTGGCTTGAGAAAATGAGGCTAATTGCAGCTTTTGAATAGGAGATAGAGAGGCAAGGTTGATGGGAGCTGGGAAAAATTATGGATCAAGAATATTCTTATCCTTCACTGCTCCTACATTTTCTCTTGCTTCCAGAGCAGGTTCTTCCTTAACCTCAACCTTCTTCTCTTGTGCTACCTTCTCTGCATTGTCCTTCACTGGGACTGCATCCTACTCAGTTGCCTCAACAGTGTCGACCGGAGGATTTTGAGATTCCTCAACTGCATCCACATGAACCAAATCATCATCTTCCTTCTTCTCACCTTCTACCAAAATGGAAGGAACATCAACTCCAACCTGTGCATCATAGGATTGAATCATTGGAGCTTCCAGAGCAGATGACTTAGCAACATTATCTTGACCTTTCTTAGGAATAACCTCATATTGATTTAGGAGCAACATTTTCCGCAAGATTGTTTTAGTTTATTTCATGAATTCACCTGATTTTCCAATCATTAGCTTGTTGATCCTAGTTTTGCTCCCAAACTCACTTTTAGCTTCCTTAAGAATTTTGTCAACTTCTTGCACAGCTATAACATGACATAGTTGAACTAACAAATATTCTCTTAGTCTTTCCTCTTCTAATTTTTCACTATCCCTTCTTCTTTCCAAAACATCATAGAGACTTTTGGGGACTTCTAATACAATCTCTATAAGAGCTTTATTGAATTTTTTCAAGTAAACTATAGTGGCTTCTTCCAAAGTTCTCTGCCTGACTTCATCAAATTTGTCATAAAACTCAAAAAGCGGATTGAGATTACCTTGGACAGTTACTACTTTATCCAATTCTTTAAGTGACATCTCAAACTTGGTGAAATTTGTCTTTTTCTTCTTTCTTGCTTGGCCTTCACCAAAGGGCTTGTCCTTAGGGACATTTGAAGCTTTGGTTCCCTTTTGCTTAATTTCTTTAACCGCCTCATCAAATTTTGTCTCCTCATCATCATGGACAACAACATAGACTTTTGTTGGCTTGTCTTTCTTCCTCTTTCCTTCACCACCAGATGAATTAACTTTGGGTTTTACTAAGATGACAATCTTCTAAGAACCGGAGGAGGGCACAAAGCTCCTAGTTTGTTTTGGCTTGGGAGCAAAGACTTCCGATTTGGCCTTCTTCTCCTTAGCAAGTTCCTCTGCAGGTAGAATGTTCCTTTTCCTTTCTTTCTGGACAACCTCCTTAGAGATCCCAATGCTCTCTGCATATACTTCAACCTCCATCCTCACTTTCTTCTAGATTACTGGCTTCTTGAATTGTTTATGTAGTTTTAGGCTCTTCTCATCATAGGTTCCAATTCTCTCCTCATAATTGTCCACCGATTTGCTAAGAAAATGTTGAGGATATAGCTCAGGAATTTCCTTTTCAACCTCATACCCCATGGGCATGATCCAAAAAGTGCTTGGTTCCACAACTTCCATCAGACATGGATCTGTATCTACCATGAAGCAAATTGTGTCCTGGTACTTCTCAACTACTGATTTAGGAATCCTCTCCCTATCATGCATTGCACTCTGAAATTTTTTGAAGTAACCCTAGAGAGTGGCTTTCTGGGTCTTTCTATCTCTAGGACTATACACAAAATCTCTAATTTGGAGTGCTACCAATCTATCATAAGCCCATTGGACTTGACCTATTCTTGGAACTTCATTCATAAAGAAAAAGAATAAGCACAGAAGTAAAGTACCATATTTGAAAGTGTGCATCTTGTCCTATTTGATCTTGGCTATTTTCTTGATTAACTTACTCCAGAGCAATTCACACAAGTCATACTTCTTATTCTCTTGGATCATCTCATAAGCAACATATATTGTTGTTTTGGATACATAATTCTCTCTGCTAGAGCTGTAGATCTTATACCCGATGACCATAGAAGAAAATCTTACATCATGTTCAAGAATATCATTTATGGTCATTGCCCTTCGATCAAACTTCAAATCGATTGTGTCAATGATAGTCTGGTTCTTCACAGATTTTAGGGTATGTAGATCACCGAACAAGCACAAACTAGTTATTTCCCTAATGGCATCCTTGGTGATTTTGAAAGGCTTTTTTAACCACATAAATTCATCATGCATCCCACTAAGAACATATCAGACCCACTCAAGTTCATCAAACAATGAGAATCGGACAAACTACAAGAAACTCTTGTCCTCCAATGCCTTTATTCAAGTTTCAGCTTGAAATTCTCATCAATCAACTGCTTGTTGTAAAGATTCAACAAGTGAGAGCTTCCCAAATCCTCAATGTTGCAATGAGTGTAAACCCTAATATCCTCGATATGTAAAACAATGTATGGGACTATTGAAAATGCACTTTTAAAATCATCTTCCATGGAGATAAATGGATGTTTCTTGAAATTCAGCCAAGCTCTCTTAGTAATGTCTACAACTAGTGGAGTCTCCATACCAACAACAACCATTAAGAAATTTTGAACTTGAAAAGTTTCACCAAGAAATACCTCAACCACTGGATTAGATTTTTGCTCGAGAAATCTCTTTCAGGCTTTGATCTCTGGATATTTTGTTTGCAAAGCATTGTCCTCGTCTTCTCTCGAATGCAAAGTGAGAAACAAAAGAGTTAAGTCACCTTTTAATCATCCGCATACCTAACTTTTTGGAGTAATAAATTCACTTTTCCCTAATTCTTCTAGATACCCTACATACACAAATAGTCTCTCAAGAAATATTCTACGAATCTTCAATTCTGCTCATACTCTTTTGGAAATCCCTCCAAAAGATCTGCATTATCAGAATACATCTATCAACAATTTGTCGATCTTTCGGAAGTAACTTTTGGCAGGGGAGAAAATGATCTGCATGAAAACTCCCCTCAAGCCAAAGTCCTCAATCTAATTCCCAGAGGAATTTGCAGTACCGAAATCAGGAGTGGACTCGTTCTAGTATCTGAATCACTCTTCTTAACCCATGTCTTCTTCATCTGATCTCTGATCTCTTCCATAGTCATCTTTCCTTGTCCTTTATAATCTTTCTGCGCATTCTTACTCTTGTCCGTTGGACCCTTCCTATTCACATTCTTGCTTTTGCAGAATCTTGCAATGTGATCAGATTTGTTGCAATTGTAACATACAACATTTCCTTGTCTAGGCCTGAAATTCCATTGATTTCCTCTTGATCTGCACTAGTTAGCAACATGGCCAACTCTACCGCATACATAAAATTTGACATTCCTTCTATTGAAAGAGTTATTCATCATACTTCTACATTCATTTGACTTATGACCATACTTATTACAATTGAAATACTGACTAGAGAAAGATGGATCGTTATGATTCAGTCTATTTCTGCATTGACTAGCCATATGACCAAATTTATTGCAAACAATATAGTTACCATTGAGCTTAAGAGCATTAGGCTGCCTTACTAGAGACCTTTTAGCTTTGTTCTTCTGATGTTGAGACTTAGGATTGCTTTGACCAGATTTAGAGCTTTTGCCTTTCTCAAATCTAAGTCCTCACTTATCATCTTCACTCTTCTGAATTTGTAGCAACACATCAAGCTTAGATGAGCTAACCTTGAACTTCTCCTTGTACTCATTTGCAGTAGCAAGTTCATCCCTAAGAATGATAATCTGCCTTTCAAGCTCTTGCTCATTGTTCTTGGATTGTAGTAGTTCAAGCTTCAACTGGTCATTCTCATAGTTAAGTCTGCAACATTCATCAGATCTATCTTTCAAGGATTGATTAAGACTCTCTTCATTCTTCTTTCTTCATTCAATCTCCTTTGTCAACCTCATCACTATAGATTCCATCTCATTATTTTGGATTGCATTATCTCTAGCAAGTTTCTCACACTCTTCTGTCTTTTCGTTCAAGGCTCGGTGAACAATGCTTTGTTTTTTTTTCTCCTTTATCTTGTCAACAAGTTCCTTTCTCTTTTCTCTTGACTTGTTCAACTGATCTTTCAATGTCTGGATGAAGTTCTTAGCATCCTTAAGATTTTCTTTCATTTGTCAGGCCTCAGCTTGGGATTGATCAAGATCCTCAAGTGCCACAATAAGCTATTGTTGAAGACTGCCAGAATCCATTGATTCACCTTCACGGATCCTCCTCAACCTATTAGGCTTCTTCCGAGGGACTAGGCTTTGATACCAATTGTTGGAATCAAGGAACACTAAGAGGGGGGGTGAACCAGTGTTCTGCAATTTTTAACTTTATTAAATTGATCCTTCAAACAGTTAATGCAAATTAACAAAAGAAAGATGTAGAAACACAAAGCAATCAACAACAACACCATAACACCAAGATTTATACATGGAAAAATCGGTAAAGGGAGAAACCACGGTGGGGATGAGACCCACAAAATGAGTATACTCAAATATAATGTTTACAATGGAATGTGCATGCATTCAAGCACACTGCCTAGAGCTCACTAATCAAAATATCAAGGGCTACCACCCTAGGGAGACTCATTGTCTTACAATATCATTTACAAAAGATAATTGGAATGTCTAAACTGAAAAACAACATCTACATATGCCAAAATACAGTTTCGGTTAAGCACAAAATACTTAATATCACTCTTCTCTCCTACACTACTATGTTCCACTGTTCTGCAATATTCCAGAGCATAAATCCTTCACACGTGAAACTACACACAATCGATCAAAAACACTTGCCACACTTCCATCGATATTCAAAATGACAATATCCATTGGTCATATATATCCGCAACATGAAATTAGGTCTTCTACATGTCGGCTTCAAGAGCACTTTACAAATAATGAAACATGTATACATAGTCGGCTCAATATGAACTCCAATGCATATGCGGACCAAAAATAATTGTGCACATGCTTCCCAGATGTCAACTAAACATCCTTGAACACAAAAACAATTACCAAAATTACTCCATCAATTCCGCATAACGATCAACTAACCAAAATGACCATACAACACTATTCAACCCAAAAACCTGTACATTGGATCTTCTAATTCACACAACAATCATCATCAGAGGCTAAGATTCCAGAATGAGGTACTCAGACATCTAACAATCTTCCTCTAGCTCCACAACACAAAATATTCAACAAAAATGAAATGCCAACCACAATAATGCATTCTGTCAGATACTCTAATTTAACTCACTGGACTTACCAAATCTTCATTCTGACTTCCGATAGGATCAGATCATACATTGTGGATAGAATAACTGACTTCGATTGCCATCAATGACAACTCCAAATGACCTGTGCAATGTCTCTTGCCAACATAGTGTGGTCTCTAGCTAAAGCAAGCTAAAAAGACAGTAGAAGAAATATAAAGAGATTGAAGACTGTGACCTTGTTGTTGATGATTGGAAGAAAAACATCCATATTCTGGAATAGACTAGGGTTTTATTAAAAATCGTAAGGAATAGGCTTCTTCCTATTGTTTTTTATCGCCTTGATGGTTGCTATTAGCTATAGGTCTTCTTATGTTTATGATGATAAAATAAAGATTTATGTTATTATTAATTCTTAGCCTACATGTCATCTTTATGTTAGGAAGGTTACTTAATGACTTCAGTAGTAATGGTTGGTTTATATACTCTATTATATCATATCCATTTTTTATTATTTATGTTTGATGGTTGGTAGTGGTTGCTAGTTATTTGGTTTTAGTGGCTATTTTGCGGCTAGTTGTTTTTGTGTTGAACTTATATGGGATCAAGGCCCTTCCCTCAATAAAATAATTGTCCTTTGTATCATTATCCATTAATAACATCAAACTACCTTACAATTGCACTAAACTACCAATAAAAATATATTTATCATTTGTATCAACTTGTCCTTCATGTGCACATTTGTGTATCATTTGTACCATAATGCTCATCACTTGCACTATCGCACACCAAAAGCACCAATTTAGCCTTCATTTGTGGCTATTTAGCCTAAACATACCTTGATAGACCCAAGGGTTAGATACATATAGCTAGACCCAGTTTGAATAGCCACCCAAACACTCACACGTGCTCTACTCGACGATTGCTCACCTGAATGCATCCCATAGCTACAATAGCTTCACACTTTGGTGGCGCTAAATCTCTAAACTAGAGAAAGTGCAAATGACTAAAAGTGGGAGCCCTACACCCATTTATAGCCTCCCAAACCCTAATATGCATCATTTCCCTCATTGACTACTCCACCTAACCTATTCAGCCTATTTTTCTTCCTCTCCACTCTAGTTTTCCACCTTTTAGCTCTATTTCCTATCCCTAATCCATTATACCTAGCCCATTCTCCCTATAGATAGTTTGACCTAAAATTTATTTTCCCAATTGATCTCTTGAGGGGGCACCCAACCTCCATTTCTTGGCACATTAGGGCATTTCATAAAAAAAAAAATCTTACCAACATTATTTCTTTGAAACAACATCATTGTCTCAAAAAGGAGCAAAACATAGATGCCTAAAAATGACTAACACATTTTTCATCTCACCACCTTATCATTTCTCACCAATTCTTCTATTAACATTAATTAAATAATTTTAATAATTTAATTAAACTAATATTACATCCTTTCATCCACAATAATTAAGTAATTTTTAATTATTTAATTATTTCATCAAATATTCTTCTCCACATTAATTAAATAACTTTAGTTTTCTAATTAATCCATTCATTAATTATTATAAATCTACTACAATTATTTAATAATAAGCTAATATTTCCTCTTCTATTGCTTTTTCTATTTTTTATTTTTCTTAAAAATAAATAATTTTAATATTTAATTTATTTTCCAACCATGCACATGAATTAAATAATCTTGTTTATTTAATTCTATTAATATTTCTTTTTTTTTTAACAAATCTCTCACATTAGTTCACTCAAATTCACTCCTTATCTACTCATTAATAAAATCAACTTCACTCATCCATGCAACCAGTAAACTCATTCAGACAACTAGTTAGCTCCCAAATTTCGCTCCCCATAGGCATACATGTCACATGCACATTCCTCTTGTCTTCTCAATGATTCACATCCATTGATTCGTTTGATCAATCTACACCTTCAATTGATATCAAGTGAAAATCTCTAAATTAATCATCTTCTAATACATTAATCCTCCACAATTCTTTAGAATTCATGCTATCATACCATCCTTTTGTTATCACGGTTATGCTTGAGAATTGAGCAATCTACATAAGAAATCATTGGAGCACATAAGCAAACAATGGAACAATATGAAATTGTGTGAAGCTATAATTGTTTAATTACTTCATTTGTTGCATTAATCTCGTGCTTTATTGAGTGACTATTGAATGTGAAATTGATACTTTAATTATATTGTTTTATGTTTTCATATTACATTTTACATTCACAATTATGATCACCTTTTTTATTTTTTATTTTTTTATTTTTTTTACTACCTACGTTAAATTTATTTGGCTTATGTTTATAAACTATACATTCTTGGGTGGGACACTAGAAAAAAAAAATTAAAGCGAAGTTCTTTTTGGATATGTTAATAGTTTGACCCCTGAGCTTATTCTTTTTTGGTTTGTTCTTTTGATTTAGATTTTGAGTTATTTGGAAAAGGAGAAATAATGAGGTCTTCCAATACAAAAAGAGGCACCTTATGGAGTCTTCCACTAGACTCATTTTTTGCTATTCTTTTGAACAAATTACTATGTACATTGAACATTCTTAAAGACATGTTTATCAAGAAAATAGATGAAAGCTCAATTGATATTCACAAATCATATGCAAAATTCACTTAATTTTGACCACATAATGTCAAAAACCAAGATAGAAAGTTTCTTTAAGAATATATGAAAAATACTACATAAAATTCATAACTATTATTTATCATTGGATAAGGATGTTAATCTTAAGATCAAAAACCAAAACATCAACAATAGTGACAACATGAGTTCCATTTCTCCTCTATAGGAATATTTTAATTCAATGCATATGTTGCTAAGAATGTTTGGTACCATGTTCAAGACTATTTGACACTTGCCTCTAGGTAGATACTAATATACTATTGATCTTAATTGGAAATACATTATTGTATTTTGATGTTGCCATATTGCCACATTTTCATATATTTTGATGTTCTAAACTTCCTTCCATATACAACCTTTTATGTATTGTTAAATCTTGAGCCTTTTTGGTTTCATTATTTTAGTTTACATTGTATGGAACTTTATGCCAATTTATAGCTCAAATGGTCTCCCTAATATATCTATATTGTAATTTGTTTATTTTTTTATAATAAGTAATCAATTTTATAAAATTTGTTTACACCACATCTTAAATAAATTTATAATATTTTGAAATGTATTGTATATTGTTTTTTTATTTTGATAATGAGTTTGAATAGTAGTTAACTAAATATTATAATGCTATCAATCTTCACATTAAATTAAATTTCTATAATTAATACAATTTTACATTAATTGATATAAATTAATCAATGATATGATAATGATATTAATCGATCTATCAATTGATATAAATTTAAATTAATCAAACAATTAAATTAAAATTTAAAAATATTGATAGCAAATCATCTATAACAATATATCAATCAATCAATAAAATAAATTCCAAAATTCCAAAATATCAATATCAATTGAGAAATTTGATATAAATTAAAATTGTTATCACTTTATATGAATCAAAATAATTAAAATTAAGTTTAAAAAATTAGATCCCAATATTAAATTAAATTTGTAAATTGTATTTTACTATAAAATTAAAAGAATTACCATCGAAAAGAAAACATGCCCCAAGATTACAAAAGCAAAACAAGTGAAAAAAGCCAACATGTGTAAGAGAAGGTAACCATCTTCTGAAACAACTAGATAAAAAAAATAGGCATATAAGCCAAACTTATAGAAATACAATGCATGCGAGTGACAAAGATAACTTGTAGAAAAGTTAGCTTTCAAACTTGTAGGTGATAAAAATTAGGGGCCTTTGTATTTCATCTTTCATGCTATCAATTCTAAAGTTTGCGAAAAGAAATCAATGATTATGTATTAATTTTTGCATCAACGTTTTGAATCACCCTCTGATGAATGAATACAATCAGAGTAATTTGTGATTTGAAACATTGATGCAAAGATTTAATACACAATCAAATCGAGAAGCAATAAAACCTAATTTAATAGATTTGTGGAAAACTCATGTATTCAATTTAGCTTTGTTAGTATTTGTCAAACGTGTTCCATGATTTTTTATCTTTTAAATGGTCAAACAATTGTTTTTTATTGTGTTTACAATTACCATAAAATATTCTTTTATAATTATCTTCTAACTTCCATTTTTTAAATGTATACTAGAAAATGAAGTTATAATGCTTGGTCCTCTGGTTCAAAATTTGTTTCTTTTGCTTGTTTTATTTTTGAAGCAAATAATTGATTCTTTAACAACTCTAATAGTTGTTTCCAGGATGCAATCGCCAACTCTTCACTAGGATGGGAAGTAAATAATTATTTTTACTCCTCTTTCACAGATTAAACCTGGAGAATACCCTGCTACCTTCATCTCCCAAGCTAATTAATCCAACTCTGCATGGATCTCCTGTGCCTGTGGATATGATCTGTCTCCTACACAAAAAGCATGTACCATTTTATGGCCTTCAATCCAACTAAATCCAGGGATCTTTTTAATTCCTGTATCCTTCATCAATCTCCTCACCATTTGAACCTCATCCCACCTGCCCACTTCTGCATACATGTTCGAAAGAAGAACATAAGTCGCAGCATTTTTAGGATCCAGATCAAAAAGCAAAGTCGCTGTAAATACTCCTAAGCCCATATTCTTATATGATCTGCAGGCACCTAGAAAACACATCCACACAACCACCGCAGGTTTAACTGGCATCTTAATGATAAAGTTTAGGGAGTCCTCAAGATAGCCAGCACGAGCAAGAAGGTCAACCAGGCACACATAATGATCAACTGTAGGTGTAATGCAATAGGAGTTACTTATGTGATTGAAGTATGTGCAGCCCTCATCCACTAAACCTGCATGGCTGCATGCACATAGAACACAAGAAAAGCTTACAATGTCAGGAAATGTTCCAGAGTTCTTCATTAATTCAAAGATTTTGAGAGCATCCTTGCAAAGTCCATTTTGTGCATATCCTGCAATCATTGCATTCCAAGAGATGATATCTCTTTTAGAAATTCTGTCAAAAAGTTCCCGTGCTCTGTCTATGCTTCCACATTTTGCATACATGTTTACCAGGGCAGTTGCAACTACAACATCTGACAAAATTTCTGTATCCTTTATGCTTTGATGGATGTCCATACCGTGTTCCAAAGCTCCCGCTTTGGCACAGGCAAGAAAGATGCTAGCAAAGGTTGAGGAGTCTGGCGCTACACCTGCCAATTGCATTTGCTTGAAATTATCTAAAGCCTTTTCAACAAATCCATTTTGTGCATATCCTGCGATCATTGCAGTCCACGAGACCACATTTCGTTGAGGCATTTTGTTAAACAGTTCATACGCCTTGTCTATGCTTCCACATTTTGCATACATGTCTATCAGGGCAGTTGTAACCACAACATCTGACAAAAGTCCTCTGTCTATTATGCTCTGATGGATGCCCATGCCCTGTTCCAAATCTCCTATTTTGGCACAGGCAGGGAGGACGCTGGCAAAGGTTGTGGAATTTGGCTTTACACCTGACAATTGCATTTGCCTGAAGGTTTCTAAAGCCTTTTCATCAAATCCATTTTGTGCATATCCTGCGATCATTGCAGTCCATGAGAATTCGTTTCTTTGAGGCATAGTGTCAAACAACTCACATGCCTTGTCTATGCTTCCACATTTTGCATACATGTCTACCAGGGCTGTTGCAACTACAACGTCTGACAACATTCCTCTGTCCTTTACGCTTTGATGAATGCTCCTTCCCTGTTCCAAAGCTCCCATTTTGGCACAGGTAGGAAGGATGCTGGCATAGGTTGTGGAGTCTGGCTTTATGCCTATCAATTGCATTTGCTTGAAAATTTCTAAAGCCTTTTCAACAAATCCATTTTGTACATATCCTGCAATCATTGCATTCCATGAGATGACATCTCTTTGAGGCATTTTGTCAAACAGTTCACGTGCATTATCCATGCTTCCACATTTGGCATACATGTCTACCAAAGCTGTTGCAACAACAATATCCGACAAAACTCCTCTATCCTTTATGCTGTGATGGATGTCCATTCCCTGTTCCAAAGCTCCCATTTTGGCACAGGCAGGGAGGATGCTGGCAAAGGTTGTCAAGTCTGGCTTTACACCTGCCGACTGCATTTGCTTGAAAGTTTCTAAAGCCATTTCATCAAATCCATTTTGTGTATATCCTGAAATCATTGCAGTCCACGACACCACACTTCTTTTAGGCATTCTGTCAAAAAGTTCACGTGCCTTGTCTATGCTTCCACATTTTGAATACATGTCTACGAGGGCAGTTGCAACTGTAACATCTGAGAAAAAACCTCTATCCTCTATATTCTGATGGATGTCAATACCCTGTTCCAAAGCTCCCATTTTGGCACAGGCAGGAAGGACGCTGGCAAAGGTTATGGAGTCTGGCTTTACACCTGACAACTGCATTTGCTTGAAAGTTTGTAAGGACTTTTCAACGAATCCATTTTGTGCATATCCTGCAATCATTGCATTCCATGTGAACACATTTCTTTGAGGCATTCTGTCAAACAATTCACGTGCCTTGTCTATATTCCCACATTTTGCATACATGTCTACCAAGGCAGTTGCAACTACAACATCTGATAAAAATCCTCTATCCTTTATGCTTTGATGGATATCCATACCCTGTCCCAAAGCTCCCATTTTGGCACAGGCTGGGAGTACGCTAGCAAATGTGAACTGATCAGGTTGAAGCCCTGTTTGTTGCATATGGCGAAAGAGTGTGACTGCCTCTTGAGGATATCCACGTCTTCTGTACGCTGTAATAAGCGTATTCCATGAGACGCCATCTCGCTCGTTCATATGGTCAAACACTTTACGGGCATCAACCAAACTTCCGCACTTGACATACATGTAAATAAGCTTATTATGAAAAGTTGTTTGTGTAGCAAATGCGAATCGCCTATGAGCGATGAAAGCGTGGACATTTTCCCCTTGTGAAAGCGCGTTCTTGAGAACACAGGTCTGTAATAATTGAAGATATGGATGGAATTCTTCAGGGGGATTGTGTGTAGTAAGCAGAATGTGCAGCGCCTCCTTCAACTGACCGTCTCTGCATAATGTTGTCACATTGAGATGACTAGTGGATGGCAATGGCATTTGATGGCTGTAACCAAAGCGTTGAAAATCGGCAGTATTACTCAGTCTACGTGTATCCGAATGGTATTGCCAGTGGTAAGCCCGGAATCATTTTCAATTGAAGCGGAGATGATAGCAGACAATCAAGGTCAGGTTCATAACCACCAAGTATACTTAAACTTGCAAACTTGGCTTTTGATATCTTTAAGATTTAGGAATTAAATGCCATTCCTCTTTGATACATATGCCTTGCTTGTACTAGTAAATGCAATTTCAAGTTCATGTATGACTAAAGCTATTTGGGCATTTTACTTTAGTCAACCCTTTAATATAGATGTAGATATCTTTTAGAGTTTCAGTATGAAATTTTGACTAACATGCTATCGAGTTGGTTCAACTCTCGTTGGCTAGGTTTACCTGGCGGCTGGGTTGTTTGAGCACACTCAGTGGTCCATCAAGGTATTCTCACCTCAGCTTGCCCCCTCCATACCCAAAACTCGGCAAAATGTAAGAGCAAGGCCAGTTGTGGTTGGGTTGCTATGTGAATCGTTGGGCTGAGTCGTTGGGTTATCTCCTGATATCCAATTTTTTTAATATTTTTTGCTACTGAGCTCTTTAATATTTTACTTTAGAAGCAATGCAACAAATGTCTTTAAAGCTAGCACATGACATCAACTTGCAAAAAAAATATGTTTAGCTAAACATTAAGAAGGAAAGGTAAAAGAGTCTAGATAAATTAATATGGTAGCAATTCATCAATCTATCATTTGTGGGATCTACACAAATGTTGGTCGTGAATGGGAGCTACTTTCTTCCTTCCTTACTAATTTGTCAACAAATTTATTACTTTAACTAAAGTAATACTTAAACATTAAGAACTCAAACTCATTTGTTAGCATATATTCTTCTTCTATAATACAATTGTTCAAACTTTTGATCATTCATGCATGCAAGTAAGGAATTGAAAATGATCTCACAATATCAACTCTCATATAATAATTTGACATGAACATAACATCTTAACTACTAATATACAACACCAAAGTGTAGCTTTTCATTTTTCAAATTTATGAATAGATAGGGATATGGGAAAAGATCAATGACTACTCCATGGGATTACAAACTCTAAAACTTGGTTCAAGATGGAATTCAAAAGATTCAATTTCTAAGGTTTAATATTATATCACTGCCTTACAATGATTTAAACCTACATAATTAAAATGATGAAAATTATTTTACATACAATCATTACTATACTTACTATTAAGAAATATTGATTTCTCTCCTTGACAATTTGCTTGTCTAAAGAACATGCAATATAGGCAAAGAGAAAATTGAATTCAAATGTTTGTGCTCATATTATTATATGATAGTAAAATCATAAAAAAAAACACAGTTTCTCTTCACAACCTATTCCTCTCAAAAATTATCCACCCTTACAAATAAAAATGATTTTACATTATATAGTACCCCTTTCAAAACAACATATCATTGGGAACTGTCTAGTTTTGTCTAGCTTTCAAATTTGAAATTTGTCACCTTTTATTCCTAAAGGACATTTTAAAATTTGCAACAAGAAATGTGTATAGCACAACTTCCATTATTTAAATCTTCAAAATAATTTTTTTAGGATTTCTAGAAATTCAAAAGCTTAATATCTTGTTGTTTGGGTGTGATCTTTTGGTCCAAATTGATTCTCAAGGTAACTATGCATTCACATTCACAGCTTTGGGTAAATTTTTAGGTTCATAGATGTTTAAAAGCAAACTTACTTAAAAAAGGAATCTTATTAATTTTAGCTATTTTAATTTTTTTTACTATTATGCACCATTTTAGGGGATTTTTTAAGCACATATAACACTTTACTGCCTTACGACTCTTGATATAGACCAACTTAACCATAAACAACATTTTTGCTCTTGCCCTAGAGTTTAGGCAAATCATGACCACAAAGGGGATACAAATTGGATCAAAGCTTTAACCATGGGCATAAAATTAAAAACTAAACATAGGCTTGTAGTGTCGTAAATTGTACACCTTTTTTAGTGTGTCCAATTTCACGCTCTCCTAGCACCTATTTTAGTATTTCCCTTTCCTCTATGCATTATAAGACCTTTATTGTAATTAATTAATATTTAATTCAATATTGTGGGTCTTATTCCACTTTATTACATCATCACACTCTTATTTGGGACTTTAGTTCTAGGTGTACCCTTTATCATTTTATCCTGATTTATCCTTAAACCTACCCTAATTCAAACTCTCAAAACATATTTTATATATCTACACATTATAGTTTGAGCCACTGAGATGGAATTTGCATTAAAACCTCATTATCTCGTATCCCTAGAAATTCGCAAAAAAGTTGATAGGACCAGGGTGCTTTGATTTATCATGGTCCCACACTTTTTCCCTTGAATTTCAGGAGGATAATAAGATGGTCCTACCCTATGAAAATCTAGTTTCGCACAAAAATATATCAATTCTAAGTTGGCCTAAAGGTGATTTCAATTATGAAATCCCTATATAAGGCATCCTTCTCAACTCATTTTGATCTAAGCATTTTAAGTCTTCATCTACATTCAACCTAAAGCATTTTTGCATTCGTGAAGCATTTTCAAAGATCTTCAAGGCTGCATATTCATCCTTCAACCATTGTGGAGCAAAATTACATCAATCTTATGCAAGCATGTGTGTGTGATTACCTTCAAAAAGGAAAGCATCATAATCAATATCTAAGGTATATTTCCTTAAACAATTTTTTTTATTATTTGCATTATTTCATTCAAGGTTGATTCCAAACCAAGGTTTGACTTAGGCAGACCCCTATTCCCAACAATTTCCCCTTTCTTTCTATGTGTAGAAACAAGTATAGAGCTACGTTCGGGAGGATCGATAGAGTTCACAGAAATGAACAGGTTCAACTTTTAGAGGCAGAAAATTCAGTGGACCATGGCAAATTGATGCACCCTGATCTCGACAAATCAGGTTGAACTTCTAGGAACATATTTGTGACATCTTATTTTTCCCAGATCTAGGTTAGTGGCTCCATACAACATTTGTAGCGCATTGTTTCTGCCAATTTAAATCAGAAAATCCTTGTTTTACCCCATTTTCAACATTTTCACAATTCAAGTTAGAAAGAGGGAACCAAAACCCTAATTAGTGAATATAATAAGAAATCTTAGCCCTTTCCTTAGTTGGATTAAGGTTATATCTATTGGATTCACCCCTCTTTCAATGTATTGGATTATTTGGTTAATTGGTGGTCTTATCCTACTTGATGAAACCCTAGTTCCAAATTACACCTCTACAAGGCTACAACACCATGTATTAAATATAGGCACCTTATTTTTAATTAAAGTTGGTATGGATTACAACGATGATAGTAAGAAGGGGTTTAGTCATATGGAGGTTTCAAAGGTATACACCAACGAATGAAACAAGGGTGGTTGGGTAAAGAATTAAAAGATAATCGTCATAGGAAGGTATAAAGAGAGACGAATATGTTTAAAATGGTATAGAAAGAAGTATAGGGGGATGGAAACAAGAAGATTCAATAGTGGTCATAAATAAATTAAATGTGGATTAAGAGGTTGAGATTATTTAGTATAAGGTTGCCCATCTCCAAGGGATAGGTTTGTTATAAAGGAGTGGTAGGAAGAGAATGAGAAGATTGTAAGGTAATAGAAAAAATATAAATTAAATATTGAATAGAAAGGGTGGAGAAGAGGAAGTGGTATGGAAAGAAGAAGAAATGGAATCCAATATGGGTACATAATTATTTTGACAATATTCAAGGATACCCCTCCTAGAGTTGATAATACGAAGAGTATAGTTAAAGGTTTATGCATGCCAATAGAAAGAATGGAAAATGAGCTTACTTTTATTTGAGGGTAACAAGATGCACTTGTGAGAAGATAGACTAGGTGATGATCGAATTGTACCAAATAATTGCTTATGTAAGGAAGAAGAAGAGTTTTGTTTGGTATGGGAATGAGGTGTATGAGAAGTAGAGGAAAAAACATGATTGAAAAAGGAGAATACATTGTTAAACATAGAAGGACAAGAAGTCTCAAAAAGGTTTGGAAGTATAGGAGAATGAGAATCAGCTATGGAAAAATGAATCCTTCAAAGTGCTACATATATGTCATAAAAAGAAGATGATGAATGTGAGGAAACCTAAAGAAGATCAAAAGCATAAATACTATGCAACTTATAGGTTGACCGATTAGAAGAGCCTAAAAAGGAATCTTGAAAGTGGTTATTTTTAAAGGGGTGTCATTGTGTGTGAAAATAATTGCAAATGAAAATTTCTTAAGACTATCTCCAACTATCTTAACACTAATTAACAATTAAAAGAGATAAGACTAACATAATGGTAATAATCATGATGAGAATAAATGAGTTTAAATTGAAAACATAAACAAAAACCAATCTACGGAAAGAAGTGAAAAATGGCATCAAATTGTAGACCTGTAGATCAAAATAACCACTAGATCTAGGATTAGGACCTCTCATGGAGCTATTGAACCAAATTTTATTGAATTCTAACCTTAGGATGTTTATGTAATAGTTTGTACTTGTGGTTATAACCTACTCCTAAGGTTGTAGCCTAGTATTATATGTCAAAAACCTCTAAAACATAGGGATGATTGGAAATAATTTAATAAGTAGATGTTTGTATGAAACCTATTAGGAAGATGAAAATAAAGTGGTGTAAAATATAAAATAGATAGATATTAGGCCAAAATAGACTACACATTAGATTAAATTATGAAAGCAAAGATATACATGATTCATAAAAAACACAAAATAGAAAAGGATATTATAGAGAACCAAGAACCTACAAACCAAATTTTGGTGGATTTTAAGCCTAGAAAAAGGCCACTTGGGGTCCCAAAGCAAAGATGGTTCTTTTTAAAGGGGTGTCATTGTGTGTGAAAATAATTGCAAATGAAACTTTCCTAAGATTATTTGCAACTATCTTAACACTAATTAACAATCACGAGAGGTAAGACTAATAACATAACAATAACCATGATGGAAATAAATGATTTAAATTGAAAACATAAACATAAACTAAACTAAGGAAAGAAAGTGAAAAATGACATCAAACTATGCATCTATAGAACAAGATATAGGGTTAGGACATCTCATGGAGCTACTGAACCAAATTTTATCAAATTCTAACCTTAGGATATTTATGTAATAGTTTCTAGTTGTGGTTATAACCTACTCCTAAGGTTGTAGCTTAGTATTATTGTATACACCTAAAAATGGTCTGAAGATAATTAATTAAATAAGAAATTATTTAATTAATCCTCCTTCCTAATTTAATTAAATTCACTAAGCAATTTGATTAAATTTCCCTTTTCATCTACTTATCAATAAATCTAAGGATTTACTTAATAGGTTCATTTAACCCCTTTAATTAATTAATTCCCTCCATCCAAAATCATTTCTTCTAATCCCTAAGTAATTAAAACAAATCAATTATGAGTTGTTGAGATTAATTATCCTTTTCATATTATTTGAATTTTTAAATTCAAATTCTCCTAACTTCTACCACTCCTAAACCTAATCATTCCTAAACCTAACCCATTCTACCTACCACCATGTCCCCTTTCATCCAATATCTTCTAGAACCTTGTGACACTTGTCACTAAGTGTTCCCTTTCATCTAACTCCTTCTAGAAGCCTCTTGACACTTGTCACCATAGAGATGACAAATGTTCCCTTTAATCCAACCCCCTTTGTCATCCTCCAATTTAACCATTGATATCTTCAGATCAATCTTGACTGTTGATTCTTTCCACCTCACCCCTAGCCTTGGGAAATCCTATAAATAGACCTCATTTTGGAGCACAAAGGGTACCAATTTCATATCATGTTTGCATCCCAATTTCATATCCTAGTCCCAATTTCATGTCCCGATTTCATATCCCAATTTCATATCATTTTTGCATCCCATCTCATTCTCATCTTATGCATTGTTATTATAGGCATCTAGCTTCTAGTTTATCAGTTTTAGCAATGTTATCATGCTCAATTTTAGCTTAAATCTTAGTTTAATCATGCCATTCTTGCTAAGATCATGCATTTTCATCTTTCAAATCTTCCATCTAAGTGTAGTCAAGTCACTGGAATATGCATAATCAGATCTGAGAGCATTTTTCATACTCACATTTACTAGGAGGCAATAAGTCGATTAGCTATGGTTTTTGTCTTTCTTTGATTTAAATCTTCTAACCATGCTTGTAATGATTTATTGAGTGCATCATGGTTGCAAGTACAGGTACAGTTAACAGAGCACAACATTTTGGCACCCACCGTCGGGCAAAAATCATCATTTTCGGCCTCTTAATCTTCAACAAACTTCATCTCTGTTCGGCTCTCAATCGGATATTTGTACGAGTTGCCTTTTTAGCTCGTATGAACTTCCTTTTAGCCTAGGATGACACTTCATCCTGACTCGTACTAGGTATAATGCTGACTCATACGAGCTTTTACATTGAAAATTCTTTATTTGTTCTAGCTCATTCATGTGTCGTATGAGTTGATTTACACTTTCGTACCATATCTAATTGTGTTTCGTACGAATTTCTAGCTTCAAAATCTTAAGTTGTACGAGTCTACTTTTATTCTTGTGCGAAATCTAAATTTGTGTCGTACTAACTGGTAAATCATGTCGTACGAGTTTCTGCATCTCTGATTTTTTGATAAACTGCAAGTTAGAATTTTTAAGTTTGTCTATATGTTGGTAATTTGCATTTTTGAAGGCCTTATGGTCATTTTTAACCCTTGAAAGCAACATATGTGCTTTCAAAATCTCATCTACAACTCTTGGAGACCTTTCCAACGAGTTAAACGATTCGTAATTTTGAGTCCCGAGTAGAAAGTTATGCCTATTTGAAGTTAGGATAAAATTTCATATAGTTTTTTCTGAAAATTTCGTAGTTCGGATCACTAATGCTAATCTTGTTCTGTTTATGAGATTTTTGCAGCCGAACTCTTTTCTGCAGGATGCTTGTCTAAGATACACTTGTCAAAGACAAATTCAAAACATAGTCATGACTACTAATGGATCTATTTTGTAGGTTGCCTAAGGATTCAACAAAAACTTTGTGTATTCTTTAAGATTTTTAGGCACACTTCAATCTGGGCTTAAAGAAATGAACTATCATGTCTTATGTGTCTTTGATGATAGGCGAGTATGCTCTCACCTTTCTTAGGTGATCAGAAAGCTAGACTCATCTTTTGCTTTCATTAGTGCATCTCTTTAGCAGGCTTGCCCTCCCAAGGAGTTATTAACTCTTAGCCCTTAAGGCCAGTGAGAGGGGAATGACCTAAGTGGGAATGGCTAACGCCAAGTAATCCAACCCACTATAAAATAAAGGTGTTTTGATAAAAATCAAAGCAACGATAGTGCTCGGGAATAGCTCTCCTCCATACCTTTGGGTATATCAAACCTTGGTTTTCAAGGCTGGGAGACCTCTTAATTGAGTTTATACCCCGACGTGCCAAACAGATCCCTTACTAGTGCCGCTTAAAATAGAAGCTACCCGATTCACCTCTGAAAGGGTGATAATCTTTGTGCAAGAGAGATAGTAACTCTCCCAAGACACTTGCCATATCGTGCCCCCATAAGCGTTTGGAGTCGGATAATACGACGTTGAGAATCCATTGCGTGAGACTCAGTGACTGTATTCTGATTAGCTATTGGGTGTGTACCTAAGTCAGCAAGCAAAGGTTTTCATTCTCAGCCAACTTCCTTAAGGTTTAGCTTGATTGGAGTCATTTATCACATCATGTGTTTGCTATGTATTCATCCCTAAATGAGAAAATCAGACACCTAAAAACTGGAAAACATCAGCAAAACATCATCAGAATTCAAAGATCAAAATCAGCAAAACAAACACTTTTTGCCATTTTCTACAATTTGTCGTACGAGTCATAATCTCTGTCAGACAAGTTAACTTGCATAAAATCATTTGTTGTACTATCAGCTATCTTGTGTCGTACGAGTCATTTGTTTTGTTGTATGGTTCATAAAAGTGTGTCGTACGAGCCTCTGCTTTTTACATGAAAAACTATGTTATGTCATATGGTTCTATATCTTGCGTCATCCTAAGCTGAATCTTATGTCGTACAAAACTATGCATCTGTCAGTCCAAAGCTATGTCCTGCATGCTTGTTTTAGATTTATCATTTCTGCCTGATCGATTTGCAGTAAGCATAAACACCTGTTATCTATCAATCTATGCTTAGATTGTCTGCTTGGTTTACTTGGTCAAGTTATCACCCATCAAAATCAGATTCTAGAAGATATACACCTCAATATTTTCAAGTGCTCACCCCCAACAAGTTCAAGATCTAAACATCTCAAATTGCATTATCACCCTCTTTGATAAACTCATCACTCAAACATAGTTTCTCATCAGGATCAATCATCCTTTATCACAAAACTGAAACATTTGATCAGGATAATCTCATCCCACATCGTAGGATATATCATTCTTACTGGACTTGGTTCTTATCAAATAATCACCATTGCAATCCTAAACCGAAGATCGAAAAACTTGTAAACCTTTAAACACTTGAATCCTCTTTTATTGTCATATCACTCTATGGCCTTGAAATTAACTATTGATCACTTACCCAAAACAATCTTTTGGACAATTAAATCCTAGCACAATATCAAACACAATGCCCATTTTAACAAGAGAGCAGAGACATAAGATTGTTGAAACATTTGAAATAGCTATAAATCATATCAACATGACATACCAAAGTAAAATACAAGTAACAAGCCAACATATCAGAGAAATCAAACAAAATCAAAATCCAACTATGTTAAAACCTCACAAGGATTTAAATACATCTCAAAAGAAAGGTGGCTCTTTTATGCACCTCTTAAAGAGATCCCTAGAGGATTTGGGTAAAGAAGATCAAAATCGTGCACCCATGTCTAACAATGATCCATCCATCTATAAGAAAATTGAATATCCAAAGACATCTATTCCTACACCTCCTGAAAGCTTGCAAGAACCTTACATAGCATCCTTGCCAAACAATATTGTCATCAAACCTATTTCAGAGGATCCTATTCAAAGCTCATATCCTTCATATCCAAGCATTAATTCATCACAAAATCCCCACAATGCTCTCTTGCAAATTGAAGTCCTCATTCATATAATGCTTGTTAAATGTGTTCTAATAGATGGGGGAGTTGGCTTTAACATTTTCTCTTTGAGTCTTGTCCGTGCTTTGGGTTATTCAGAAGATGCAGTTGATCCCTTGGAAAAGATCAAAATTAAAACTTATGGTGAAGAAGAACATTACTCTAAAGGAATTGTGATGTTATCTATCAACGTGGGACCTATACAAAAAGACACATCATGCCAAGTTCTAGACGTAGACCTACCATACAATATACTCTTGGGAGGACCATGGATACATGATATGCAAGTTGTCCCATCAACCTATCATCAATGTGTCAAATTTCTCTATGAAGGACAGGAAATCACAATATCAACAGATTTGAATCCATTGCAGTGTTGTAGTAATCATAAATCAGCTCAAGAGGTCATTGTTTCACATAATAGAGAGGTAGCAGCTTCAAGCAAACAATCCAAGGAATAGTCATTTGCATCAATTCTGTCAAACATGGAAGAACAAATGTAGCTAAAAGATCAAGGAATTGGAGAATATTTGCTATCATGGAAAAAAAACAAGAGAAACTTGAAATTGAAAGAGAAGAAGCAGATATAGTAGTCGATGTAGTTCACACGTATGCAGAACAAACGTTAGGAACTAGCCTACTTGAATCAGAATCACATTCGACTGACATGGACTTAACCGAGGATGATCAGGATTTTCTTATACAAGGTCATTTTGATGAGAGTATTGTTCTAGACATCGAAATACATACTGAAAGCTCTGACATCTCTATCATGACCCCTAATATCTTTGAAACTATTCAACCTGAAGATCCTTTACCCTTAAGCCATCCCGAACCTATGGATTGGGAAAATGAAGGACATACTGACATTGATACCTTACCTAATGACCATGCCATATCCTTATATCTTGATGAAATCAAACTCGCAACAACTTTCACCAGGGATTCCTCTAATGTATCTTCAAGTCAAATGGATGTCAAATCTCCTAGTCGCAAAAATGAAAATCAAGAAACCAATATCAGGTCTAATGCTGAAAACCATTTCTTGGCAACATTAGATCAAGAAAAAGCAAAAATAAAGGATGCATCTAACGGTGAAAACCTCCTTGAGGCACCAGAAGATGGGAGATTTGACACTTTACCTGAATGTTATCAAGAGAAGTTATCTATCATAATAGCACCAGCAGAGGCAGTTATCATTGGCACAACTGATCTACATCCAACAATCTTTCTATCATAACTAGCAAGGCAAAAATACTTGGAACCCTTCAAAATGTGGCAAATCAATTTTACCTATTCATATACAAACATTCCAGGGTTTGATCCATTTCTTACAATACATCACCTGAATATCAGTCTGGGAACAAACATCAATAATGAAACACATCATGGATCAGGAGAAAAATATGAAGCATTAGTTACAGGTATCAAAATGGCTATAGAATGGAATATTAAACAACTTCAAGTCTTTGGAGACTCTCAGCTTGTCATTAATCAAATCAAGGATGACTATCAAACCAAAGATGACAAACTCATGCCTTACAAAAAGATAGTGGATGATATCAAGAAGTACTTTGTAGAAATAACTTTTGAATAGATTCTAAGAAATGATAATGAAGCAACAGACTCCGTGGCTACACTTGCTTCTCTATTGCAGACAGAGGAAAATCAACAACGTTATGAATTCCTGGTTGAAGAGTTGTTTCATCCCGCCTTTAATTGTCCTGATTCCCAAACCATCTGTCAACTTATTGGACATGATTCCTCCCGCTATGGCCAAACTTACACATACCTGAAAGACAATATCCTACCTCCAGACTTATCGAAAAACCAAAAGAGAAACTTTATTGGCCAATCGTCACATTTTACTCTCATCGCAGATACCCTGTTTAAACAAGGTCTAGATGGTACTCTCTTAAGATGTCTCGAACAAGAAGAATATGAGAAATCCTTACATGAAGTCCATAATGGCATTTGTGGCACTGTGGTCTTACCCTTTCGAAAAAACTCATATGCTTGGGCTATTATTGGTCGACTATGGAACGAGATTTTTTTAAGATAGCAAGAACATGCAAACAATGTCAAATCCATGGGAACTTTATTCATGCACCAACACAAGAACTACATGCTTTAGCAACATCTTGGCCTTTTTGTCAATGGTGACTTGATCTAGTAGGAAAGATAAATCCTTCCTCATCTAATGGACACAAATTCATCTTGGTAGCTACAGAATATTTTATAAAATGGATTGAAGCGGTACCTCTCATAAACATCACAGGAAAACAAATTGCTGCATTTATCTTGAACTATAGCATCTATCGCTATGGAATACTAATGACCATTATCATTGATAATGGGTGACCATTCAAAAATCAAGATTTACAAGAGCTATATGAGAAGTTCAAAATCCAACACAGATTCTCCACACCATTTTATCCACAGGGAAATGGGCAGGCAGAAGCATCTAACAAAACTATTCTGAAAATCCTCAAAAAGATAGTGAACGATGCTGGGAAAGATTGGCATATTCAACTGAACCCTTCTCTATGGGCCTACCGCACCAGTATCCGCACATCGACATGTGCCACACCTTTCTCTCTTGTATATGGATCAGAAGCCATATTGCCAATCGAAGTAGAGATATCTTCTCTATATGTATCACTAAAAGGTCTCATCCTAGATGAAGAACATAGAGTATCTAGACTGCAAGAGTTAGAACTGATCTAGGAATGAAGACAAAATGTCTTTGATCATCTAAAGGTATATCAACAAGGAATGTGCACGAGCTATAATCATAAGGTTAAACCAAGAATCTTTCAAGTTGGAGAACTAGTGCTAAAGGAAAATCCACGCAACCAGGCAGATCGAGAAAAGAAAGGAAAATTTAAACCAAACTGATTAGGTCCATTTGTGGTCACAATAGTATTTGGATCAGGAGCATATCAACTATCAACACAGGATGAAGATCAGCTCGAAAAACCCATCAATAGCATGCACCTAAAGAAATTCTTTGTCTAAAAAATCACAAAAAAATAAAAAACAGTGAAAAATCAGAAAAATCAAAAACAGTGAAAAAAGCAGAAAAAATAAAAAAAAGTGAAAAAGCAAAAAAAAAAAAAACAGGGAAAAAATAGAAAAAATGAAAAAAAAAGTGAAAAAGCAGAAAATCCAAAAAAATCAAATATCAGAAAAAGTGCAATAAAAACAGATGGTGAAAACCTGGCAAACAGGCACTATCTGTCCGCTAGCTCTTCCATCTATTAATTCATGCATTCATTCCACTTGCATTCATGCATTTTCCATCAGCGCTATACATGACCATCATAAGCATTTGTACATACGCAGACATCCCAGGTGGCTTCTTACCATGGTTTGGATCATTGGATATATCATAACGAATTTGTTTCTAGGCTTGGGGCAGAATCCTACACTTAGCTGGGGGCAAAACTCTTGATCATTCTGAGCTTAATCAAACAAGTAGAACAAACAGTTAGACAACTCTTATCGAGCGAAAATTGAGACACATCCAACGTTGAACACAAGATCAAACTATCAACTATCAACCTATCACGAAGTCAATGAAAGCACATCACACACTTTTTAGTGGATAATATATCTTTTGAATAATGATTGTAACATGATTGTTCAAATTTTTCTATATTGCTTTTCGCTATCATGATTTCTGAGTGACTCCAGGATGTCATTGACTAGAGGAACAAGGAAGAAACATGATATTTTTCTTGTCTATTGTCTGAAAATTAATCATTAATATGTGCAAATTTGTCTCGGGACATGATCATCGAAGTATCATAGAAGACATTTCCAATTTGCGTATTGAAATGATTAATACTGCCTATTTTATGCAAACAACACTCAGGTCATCTCGGTTCAATTATACCTCGATGCTTGTGTTAACTTGCTATATCAAAATCTAGGAAAGTAATGCTCAGGTCATCATGGTTTAATTATACCATCGATGTTTGCACTCACTTCCCACATTTCAAAAGCTCAATGATGACAAAAACACAAAATAATCCAGTGACTGGTCTGGTCATAGTTTGCATCTCCATTGCATTTTAGCTTGCATTTCATTCTTGCATGGGATCATACAAGCTCCTTTTATCCAAGGTTAAATATATCACATGAATCATCAAAGTATCATCACAAGTGTATACACAATTAGAATGACGACTCATCTCTCTCATGATATCGTCAACCCAGCCAAATCTTATGCTATCTCTCTCAACAGAATCAACAATCAGCATATCCAAATATTTCAGCAACTTGCTATCAACAAATTGTCAGTTCTTTATCTAATCAACCTTATCAAATCAAATCAATCAATCAAACCTAATCAATTATGTCACGTCTTATATAGGATGAATCCTTCTTGAAACCAGACGATCTGATTCTGATTCATGTGTTATACATGATGTATCCTTCCTGAAACCAGACGTTCTAATCATGTCTTATACATGATGAATCCTTCCTGAAACCAGACACTTTGATCATCGTTGTCTTATACAGGATGAATCTTTCCTAAAACTAGACTGAATCTAGTCAATCAAGATTTTTCAATCTTATCAACCTAAGCAATCAAGCTAATCAAAGAACTCACATTTTCATCAAACCACAGTTGCAGAAATAAAATCAAATATATCAGATATCAATCTCGCAAAAACTCCAAAGATCAATTATCTCAATTGATCTCCTGAGGGGGCATCATCATACCGTGATTTAGCAATCAAGAGCTGGGGCATCCTATCAAATCAATATCATCATCAAAATAAGATTATTCTTTGAATCAATGTGTCATCACACCTCGCTTCAAAGAGGGGCAAAATGTATACACCTAAAAATGGTCCGAAGATAATTAATTAAATAAGCAATTATTTAATTAATCCTCCTTCCCAATTTAATTAAATTCACTAAGCAATTTGATTAAATTTCCCTTTTCATCTACTTATCAATAAATCTAAGGATTTACTTAATAGGTTCATTTAACCCCTTTAATTAATTAATTCCCTCCATCCAAAATAATTTCTTCTAATCCCTAATTAATTAAACAAATCAATTATGAGTTGTTGAGATTAATTATCCTTTTCATATTATTTGAATTTTTAAATTCAAATTCTCCTAACTTCTACCACTCCTAAACCTAACCATTACATATGATGATTTTACTAATAAATTCATTGAGAGATTTTACAAAAAAAGATCTTGAGTTGCATTAGGGAGTTTCAAAATTGAAACAAAATGGTATAGTATAGGCTTACATAACAAAATTTAAGAGATTATTAGTTATGGTTCTGAATATTACAAAGAGGAGGTTGATAGTACTTTTTAATAGTGAAGGAATAGTGAATCCCATTAGAGGATGGTTTAAGGCCTTTTGATCCACCTAGTTTATAAGAGGCTACGATGAAATCTAGGAGCATGGAGCTCACTATCATAAAAAACTCTCCAAGATGAAAAAGGTTAAAAACATGATAACAAGGAAAATATTCAATCCAAAGAGTCCTCGTAAAAAAGGGTGGAAGATGAACTCAAAAAGATCTAAAAAGAAAAATCTTTGTTTCACATGCAAGGAACCATGGGCCATGGGCATAAGTGTGTGGAAAAGGGAAAAAATCATTAACTGGAGGCATATTCAGCGGATAAATCAGAATAAGAAACTTCAAACTAACAAATTGAAACAAAGGATAGTGAGGAAGAAAAGTCAGTAGAAGGGTTTGGAGAAGAGAAGGGAAGAGAAGGTGTACAAGTATTAGACTCTCTAATCTTAAAAATAATGATACAGTCAAAGTTAGAGGCACATTGGAATGACATCACATTTTTGCCCTTAATGACATCAGAGCAACACATAATTTTATTAATGAGGAAATAGTAGCACAAAGAGGGCTAAAAACTACAAGGTTTGGTGGCTTAGGAGTTGTGGCAGTGAATGTTCACACTAGATGTCTTGCATGAGGATGATTTCTCAAATGAGGTTCCCTTTGAATCTGTAAAGCAGAAAATCGATCGAACCCTAGTTGCTCTCCCCTCTTCTAACTCCAAGGAGAGAGAAGGGAGGTCACTAGGGTTGATGGTTTTCACTTAGGGAAGACTTTACATTCAAAAGAGGGGTTGAAACCCACAAGATCCAATCCCACACAATGCAAGATTGGATTCTAAATGTGTTTCAAGGGTTAAGACAACAAGGCTACCCTCTTTTGTAAAGAATGTGCATAGAAGGATTAAGCTAGGAATGCATAGAAAGTGAGAAAGATTCGCTTATAAACTGAGATAGGGATATAGGATGAAGCTGCGGACCTGGAATTAGCAGTAAAATGTCGATACGGCGCTGTCCTGCAAATTTGAGTGAAAGTTGACGGGACGATGGCGCCCGGTGTGCACACGGTCCTCCGAAAAATCCGCGAAACGAAGGGGGATCTGTTCGTCTCTGCACAAGGAATCCAAATCTTCAATTTCAGCCGCGTACCTACAACCTACACACAGAAAAGCGAAGACGATTGGGGGGTTAGGGATTAGGGGTTTGCCTTTAGGTCAAACCCCGGTTTTGGAATTAACCAAGAAATGAGAAATGATGTAAATGTAAATGATTGTAATGTAAAACAAGTACTAATACCTTGTTGTAAGGATGTTTGTATCCTTATGTGCGAAGGTATAGATGTTGTTGTATGTTGTATGTTGTAGTAGTATGTAGTAAGTGATCTCCTCTTCAATGGTTGAATTCTTGTCTTGAATGCAACACTTAGCCTTGAATGGAGACTTGGAATGATCAATTGCTTGAATGCTTGAATGCTTGAATGCTTGAATGCTTGAATATTTGAGTATCGTTTCCATGCCTTTTTTTCCGTCATATCAAAATGAGAGAGAAAATGCTGTTTATATACTTGTCAATTAGGGTTGATAGATTGATTTTCTCGACCTTAGGCCGACCAGGAAATGTTAATTTTCCAATTTGCAAACAAAAAGACCCGAAGTCCCATAGGAGACCGGGCCCAAAATAGGGCCAGGGACCAGGGCGCTGGGCGCTCTGGTCCCACCTCCCGAGACAGCAGGGTGCAAAGGAGGTTCAGGCCAGGGTGCAAGAAAATGTAGTTTTTGGTGTCGTGGACAAGTTTCGGGGTCTCCATTCAGGTTGCGTGTTGCGTCGCCATCGTGAAGACCGAAATGCAGTCGAAATTGCAAGTGTCACAATTTTAGGACGCTACATTTAGCCCCCACTTTAGCGGGAGTATGTATGCTCATACTTCCAGTAAAGTACAAGGAAACAACATTGAAAGACTTTCACCACGTCAAGGAGGCAAGACACACCAAGCCCCCAGTGGACTAAGGATCTTACGACTTCGATTGACAAAGTAAAAGGGAAGATCATGAGGGAAAACTATGACTGTCAGTAGTAAGGTTCCCTCACTATGAGTCATGCAAGAGAAATACCAAAAATTTTCAAGGCAAAGCTAAGTTCACCAAGAAGTTTTCAAGTATCCTGAAGGGATAGATAGGGTGTATGCCCCCCTACGTTAAAGCGATCGCACACGCCTCAACGGGGGTGATTGTTTTAACGTAGTGATACACATAAGAAATGAGAAGGGAAAGGAGCACATTATCACAAAGATTTAGCCCCCAAGTGTGAGATAAACCCAAGGATAATAGACACAAAACACAAAGCACGAGGTGACTTCGCTTTCCTCGGGGTCAGTATGCTGTATGATAATTCATGTATATATCATATGTATGTATGCATGATTGTTCTTCATTCCCCAATCAAGGAAGGTCACCTAGAAGAAGGGAACACATGTGTCTTTTGAGTCAACATGAGAGAGACAAAAAGAGATCTCAATGCTTTGCATCGTCCTCAAGTAGACAACACCAAGGACAACAAATAGAAGAACGAGAATAACATATAGAAGAAGTAACAAAAGAGAGGAGGAGAGGATCTGCTATGCTAATGTAACTAGTCTAGCACGTCATCTACCTCCCGATCTTGCTGATCAATGTTTCGGGAAGGCAGGGAACACGCTAGAGGAGGAACATCCAACACAGCAGATGGAGCTATCACAAGATCCAAACAAGGGCTATGTTCATGTTCTGAGCCACGTTGTTCTTGTCTAGGAGCTAGGATAAGTGCTTTAGAAAATTCATTAGATAAATGGTTATCAATATCAACAAGTTCATATTCACTATCATAAGCAAGAGGAGTAACATGTTCATCATGAATAACATTTTCATCTATAGCATCATCAAGATTTATAAAAATAGGATCTTTAACTCGTATAGGATCAAGATCATCATGCATCTTATGTTTAGGAGATTTTGGAGAAAATGGAATAATGCTTGTTAAAGGTGTTTTTGGAGTTTGCAAAGTTTGAGAAGCAGTTGCTTGAGCTCTAAGATGACGCTTTCGTCGGCGTTCACCTGCAGAACGATTTTGTCTAGTCTTAGTAGGAAGTGGAGAAGATTGAGGAGGAGGAATGTTCTCATCCTTATCACTTGGGTGTTTAGGTTGTGGTCTCTTAGGCTGGATAATAGGAGAAGAAGAAGGTCTCTTCTCTCTATAAAAAGAAGGAGGAGGAACTGCTCCATATAAAGGAGGAATTCTTGGTTTAGGAAGAAGACCAAGTCCATCATGACAAGGAGGTATAGGTCTACTTTTAGAAGGTTTATTAGGCATAGACATAGTCACATCCATAGGGATGGGTTGGGAATCTTCTTGAGGAAAGATATTAGTTTTATCTTTCAAAGGAAGAACTTCCTTCTCAAGAACGATAGGAATGTCAAGTTTGGGTGTTCTAGGTTCACTTAGAGATAGGATCATATCTGTTTTCCACTTTTGATAAGATTTGAAAAGATGATCACTTCGCAGAGGAAGAGATTGGAATTGTTTAGGCCAAAAATAATCAATAGGAACACTAGAAGTTCTTTCAGCTGGTTTAAAGAGACTATGATTGACAGTAACAACTTCACCATTATGGGGAAATTTCAAACACTTATGAATAGGAGAAGCAATAGCTTTCATGGAAGATAGCCAAGGATAGCCAAGCTTCACACGAAATTGTTCGGATGAAGGAATAATAGCAAAGTTCACATCAAGGGATTTGTTATGGACTTCAATAGGTAATGTAATAGAACCAATTGCAGGAGAAGAAAATGCATCAAACAATTTCACAATCACATCTGTTTTGTCATAGATTACTTGATTCAATTGCAAAGTAAAAAGAAATTCCTCAGTAATAACATTAACCATGCACGAAGGATCAATAAGCACTCCACGACAAGGTGTATCCTTAACTTTTGCAACTATGTATAAAGGACCATCAGGTGCCCTGATAGTTTCACTAGAATCAAATGTGATGGAAGGTTCTTTAGGGTTTTCTTGCTACTCTACAAAGTTAATCACATTCGGAGTCATAGACACAAGACCATCAGATGAGAGAGGAATCATTAGCCTCAATCACATTAGATGTATGGGAAGGTAATGGATCAGTAAAAATCTGAAGATTTTGGTTAGGAGGAGCTACAGATGTATTGCCTTTATCATTCACTCCAGAAACAGAAATAGTATTATTATCAATCAAATCTTGAATCTTACCCTTTAAAGAAAAACATTTTTCAGTATCATGCCCAGGTTGATGATGAAATTGACAAAAAGATTTGTTATCAAAATAAGGTGAAGTAATCTTTGCAGGATCAATTTGCCTTATAGGAGGAAGAGTAAGCACATTTTGTTCCAATAACTTATTCATAATACTATGCAATGATTCATTCAAAGGAGTATACTTTCTTTCTTTCTTGAAAAATTTAGAAATAGGAGGCACACCTGATGCTGCATTCACATTGTTGTTGATGATGTTTTCATTGAATTTGATGGAATCTCTGTTCGGTTTAAACTTTCCGAATGGTTGTTGACTGCTATCACCCTTATCACTCGGAGCCATAGGATGTGATTGTTCCATTTGACTCACAGTCAGTTGATAATTGTGAAGAGTTGCACACAACTGTTGGAAAGAAGTAAACTCAGAAAACAGAAGTTTATCTCGAATATCTTTTTGTAAATTAGAAATAAAGATTCTTTGAATATCATTGTCAGGCACTGGAAAAGAAATTTGAGCATACAAATGCTTATATCTACCAATGAAATCAGTCACTTTTTCTTTAACACCTTGTTTACAATGCATTAAATCAATCAAAGTAACTTTAGGACTTATATTGTTTTGAAATTGTTGAATAAAAGCATTTGCAAGTTGTTTGAAAGAAGTAATAGAATAAGAAGGCAACGAGCAATACCATTGTAGGGCTTTGTCTCTTAATGCTCTAGTAAACAATTTTGCAAGCAACCTTTGGTCATAAGCAAAATCGGTACATATTGTTTGAAAAGTCTTAACATGTGTTAGAGGATCACCTTTACCATTATAAAGTTCCAAATGCGGGATTTCAACATGTTTAGGAGGGATAGCTCGAACAATGTCTAGAGAAAGTGGGCTCGCAACATCAAATGTGGGCACACTAAACTTAGATTGATTCATAGAGGCAATTTGTTGCTGTAAAGAAGAGACAGTTTGTGCAAGATTGTTAATGGTCGCTTCAGTCGAAGAGTTCATATTAGATGTGTTAGATTGAGATGGAGGTGTTATGTTATTGAAAGAAGGTAAAGAGTAAGGTGGCGGGACACTATGATAGTTAGTCATAGGAGAGGATTGGGAAAGAGGAACACTACAAGGAGGAATGGAATGGTTAAATGAATTGTCCCCTTGTGTCATGTTCATTTGTGAAGATGTAATAGGAACACTCATTGAAGGAATGAATGAAGAAGTTGGATTAAATGAAGGAAGAGGGTTAATTGAAGAAGGGGGATTGCTCCCATGACTAGTGATCATAGGCGGAATGTCTTGTATAGAAGTAGTCATTATGTTTGATGTAAAGGTAGGTATGCTAGCAATAGAAGTTGTCAAAGGAATAGAATGATTGACTTGAGTGGGAGGTTGTGTATAACCTAAAGTTTCGGCACAACTCTTTATAGGCATCACATTCGAATCCACAATGTGTGCAATACCACGCAAAATATCAATTCCATTCTTATCACTTTGAAGCATATGTTTTAGACCCTCAATTAAAGGAAGAGCTTGACTATCGGGGTATTCTTGAGACATCCATTGTCGAAAATCGTCAAATTGGTTATCCAATTTCGCAAGTTGTTCTACAGAAACCTCATGGAGAGCTTCTTCATCATTAGGAGGATTAGAGGAATTACCCATGTCCTCATTAAAAAGGCTATTCAAATTAGGTTCCATCTCCTCAGTAATTAAACCTCGGAAAGACTTAATTCTACGGCTTCGTCTAACGGGAATAGTGTAAGTAGGGCTTATTGTTGTAAAACTCATGCACTAGAGAGGGAGAGGAGATTTTGAATTTTAGAGGTAGCAATTTTCAGTGAAATCAGCCAATCTCCTAGATTTAAGCTGTTAAATGCAATCACGACAGTCTCCCAAAATTTCAAAAAAAATGTCAGGGACCGTGGCGCTCGGAGTGCACATGGTCCTTGCAACTTTTTTCGAAATTTGCAGGGATGAAAGTTATGATGATTTTAGAGCTAATCTGAAAAGATTGAGTGATTTTACGATCTGCAGATAGGCCAAATTAAAGTTACAATCTCAAAATTGAACCCTACCCAGGTTGTCGAAAAATGCAAAATTTGAATTTTGAAAAAGAGAGGGAAATTGAAATTTTGAATTTTATGATTTTAGAGGGAATACCAAAAGCAATGCAAGTTTTGAAATTTAAAAGTTGACTCAATTTCACGCGAAATTCAATTTTGAAAGCGGAAATCAAAGTTGTTGTAATTAGGCACTTAATTTCAAAAGTCACAAATTGCAAGAATTTTGAATAAAGCACTGAAATTTCGAATGAATGCAAACACACTTTTCAGATTTAGGACAGTAAGAACACAATTTTGACACAAAATTTCGATTTCACCAATTTTTGAATGATTAGAAACCCTAAACCAAGCAATCACAAGACCAACTTTGACTGTAATTTTGAAAGTGTTAGATTTGATAAAATCAGCCAAAATTCTGGATTTTAGCAGGAAAATATAGTAAGATCTTGCTCCCAAAATTTCGGAAAAAATGTCGGGGACGATGGCGCTCGGAGTGCACACGGTCCTCACAACTTTTTTCCAAATTTTCAGAGATGAAAGATATTGTGATTTTATTGCGGAATCCAAAGTTACAGCTGATTTGGAGATGTTTTGATCAGTGAAATTGTCGGACAAAGGTTGAATCAAGAGGGTTTCAAAAATTAGGGTTTTGACACTTAACCACTTAATTTTAAAAATTAAAGCACAAATATGAACTGATAATTTGCAATAGAAGGGCAGATCTAAAACAAGCATTAATAATTAAACATTTCACAAGTTCAATTACTAAAAAGAAAATTTAGGGTTTTTTATGTAATTAACTTCTAAAATTTGCAAAAGATCAAACATGGAAATGCAATCAAGGAAACCAATTTTCAAATCTAAGCATGAAAAATCAGAAAGGATGTTCACGTCGGGTTCACCAAAATGTAAAGCGGAAAATCGATCGAACCCTAGTTGCTCTCCCCTCTTCTAACTCCAAGGAGAGAGAAGGGAGGTCGCTAGGGTTGATGGTTTTCACTTAGGGAAGACTTTACATTCAAAAGAGGGGTTGAAACCCACAAGATCCAATCCCACACAATGCAAGATTGGATTCTAAATGTGTTTCAAGGGTTAAGACAGCAAGGCTACCCTCTTTTGTAAAGAATGTGCATAGAAGGATTAAGCTAGGAATGCATAGAAAGTGAGAAAGATTTGCTTATAAACTGAGATAGGGATATAGGATGAAGCTGCAGACCTGGAATTAGCAGTAAAATGTCGATACGGCGTTGTCCTGCAAATTTGAGTGAAAGTTGACGGGACGATGGCGCCCGACGTGCACACGGTCCTCCGAAAAATCTGCGAAACGAAGGGGGATCTGTTCGTCTCTGCACAAGGAATCCAGATCTTCAATTTCAGCCGCGTACCTGCAACCTACACACAGAAAAGCGAAGACGATTGGGGGGTTAGGGATTAGGGGTTTGCCTTTAGGTCAAACCCCGGTTTTGGAATTAACCAAGAAATGAGAAATGTTGTAAATGTAAATGATTGTAATGTAAAACAAGTACTAATACCTTGTTGTAAGGATGTTTGTATCCTTATGTGCGAAGGTATAGATGTTGTTGTATGTTGTATGTTGTAGTAGTATGTAGTAAGTGATCTCTTCTTCAATGGTTGAATCCTTGTCTTGAATGCAACACTTAGCCTTGAATGGAGACTTGGAATGATCAATTGCTTGAATGCTTGAATGTTTGAATGCTTGAATATTTGAGTATCGTTTCCACGCCTTTTTTCCCGTCATATCAAAATGAGAGAGAAAATGTCGTTTATATACTTGTCAATTAGGGTTGATAGACTGATTTTCCCGACCTTAGGCTGACCAGGAAATGTTAATTTTCCAATTTGCAAACAAAAAGACCCGAAGTCCCATAGGAGACCGGGCCCAAAATAGGGCCAGGGACCAGGGCGCTGGGCGCTCTGGTCCCACCTCTCGGGACAGCAGGGTGCAAAGGAGGTTCAGGCCAGGGTGCAAGAAAATGCAGTTTTTGGTGTCGTGGACAAGTTTCGGGGTCTCCATTCAGGTTGCGTGTTGCGTCGCCATCGTGAAGACCGAAATGCAGTCGAAATTGCAAGTGTCGCAATTTTAGGATGCTACAGAATCACTATGAAGTCAATGGTAACTTTTACATGGTGAACCCTGGAAATATTGAGGTTGTTCTTGGTATGCATTAGCTTTGATCTCTTGGTGAGGTCACCTTGAACCTCAATGATATGGAGCTCAAATGTTAGAATTGTCATAAAAAGGTGGTGTTGAGAGGAATGATATGGGAAGGTACCCATAATGCTACATGCCAAATTATGTAGGGAGTGTCCTATTATGTGCCAATCACCAAGTCACAACAAGGAGGTACTAATGAAGTTCAGATTTTGGATAACCCTTTTTTTGACATGGATGTTGAGTTTGCATTCATAATCCTCTTTTTGAGTTGTATGACGATACTTTAGAGGAAGAACAAATTCTTAATCAAAGTTTGTTTCCTATGATGGACCAATATGAATGTGATCATTATGGCATGATAAATGACTTTATGACTTCACCACAACTAGATGAACACTATGTTGTCTTAGAGATTGATAGACCTTGGTGTGGTGGAGCTATGTTTTGGGTGAGTACTTATGCCTAGGATTGCCTGCATGGGCTATTTGAAATCAAAGGTGATAGGAGAGACATACCAATGGTGAAAGAGATGTTGTTATTATCTCTTTTTTTTAGTCATTTTATTAGTCCATTTGTATTCATATAAGTGAATTAGAGAGAGTTTTTGAATAAAGTTTGGATCACTTACATGTTGGTAACTCATGGAAGTGAGTTTGTAGCCAAGGGAATGAACAATAACCTTATCTTGGCCAACTAGTTTCAGAATTGCAATGATTTTTCTTCATGGATACTATTAAATTTTGGAAATACCTACTTGAATAGCTGCAACCTTGATATTTTTCAAACTATTCAGTCTCTTGACATGGTTAGTTTGGGGTTTCACATGAAGGGAATGAGTGTTGCAATTAACCAAGTTCTATGTTGGATCAATATCTAGGCACCCATTGGTCGTTACTTCTTTTTTTTAGCTTGCACTTATGGAGTAGATAATAATTTACTTTACATAGAAAACCATTATGTTAGAGTGCAATGTTTTGAGAATGAGATAGTTAACATTTACTTTGTTAAGTTGGTTCTTATGGTGCCTCAGATTTTCTATTATGGAGAGTAGTTTGCTAAGGAGTGGGCTAAAATTTTACAATGTTTGGGTTCTCTTCTTGCAAGAGAATGTCCCAAGAGTTTTTGTACAAAAGTTCAATAGTACAGTGTTCTAAGCAATGAGAGCTATAGATCTCTTAGATTTTTTTGGTATTTTGAATCTCATTGAGTTTGGCTCAATATCACTAAGTATATGAGCAAAATTTGCTTGAGGACAAGCAATGTTGGGGAGGAAGGACCATAGTGTCCCCTTTTCGCATCTAGCCAATTTGATTTATTGTTAAACTGTTTCTTGGGTTCCTCTAAGCTAAGCAGAGTTGGATAGGGGACTCAATTTTTGGTGGAGAATTTGAGCCTATGAATTTAATGAGTTTGGGTTGACTTTCTATTTTTAATCATATTACTATTTATAATGAGTGCTATTTTTGGTATTTGGTCTTTGAATTTCAATTTTTAGTATATTATTAATTATGGTAAGTGTTATTTTTGGTAGCTAGTCTTAATCTTAATTCTCCTCAACTATAGAGTGCATTGTCTTTAGACAACTTGGTGAATTTCCTAAGGTTGAGAAATAATATTCTATTATTTCACTTAAATGCTTTAATATAGTGAGTTTATAACTTAAGTGAAATAAAGTGTTAAAAATGACCCCTTGGGCCATGCCTAGGTAAGTGAACAACTTTAAGTTAATTTTGAAATTATGAGATGGCTCTAGAGGTGGACACCAAGACTATCTAGGAGAAAATAATATTTTAATATTATTTGTGTGGCCCTCAAAAGTGGACATGGCATTTAGTGAAGAAAATAAAAGATTGAAAAGTGTTATTTTATTTGCCAAAGTGGGACATCAACTTGAGGAAAAAAATATGAAATATTAAAAAGGTCAAACATTATTTTATTATTTCTAAGTTGCCCTAATTTCTTATTGAGACTCTACAAAAGAGAGCTTTGGCTTTCATTCTAATTATGTGAAATATTGTGAAGATACTCAAATGTTGCTAGAATGAACTTATAGTTCTTTTGAAGATTTTTTAGGATGAAATCCCTCATCAGTTAACCTGGTTTTGGTGGTGAAAGATCTACCCTAGCTAGTTGTGTTTTACAATTCAAGATTCCAATGATTTTAGATCCCATTGGTGAATTTGATTTGATGATAATGAAGGTTTTCAAGGTATTTTGATGTGTGTTCTCTTGCTTTGGTGTGTTGGGTCCTTTTTTAGAGTGATGTATGGGTGTGGTAGAGTTTTAATGCTTTTGTAGTGTGTCAGTCATTATTTTAAAAGATTTTTAGTCGGGTGCCCTTTTTCCATGTGTCATATGTCAACTTTGGTGGAGGATTGAATTTACTAGAGAAATTGTCCTTCTAGGGAAGAGTGCCCATTTTCTCTTGGCACATGAGAATTTTTAGAAGTTAAACTTGTATTTATCGTTGGCCTATTTCCTGACCAAGGGTTCAATTTGAATGCATGAGGAAATATTTGAACCTTGTTTGTGTATAGAATTTACTTGCAGGAATTGCCCCTGCAATGCTTGGATTCCAAATTTTTGTAACAAACTTCTAAGAACTCTTTATAAGAATTATTTTAGCCTTTGGATGAGTTAGAAATCTTTGCATCAACCCAAGTTTCAGTGGTAAATCTCTTGAGAAGGTTGACATAGAAGCAAGTTCTTCATTCTTGTTATGAGTTATTTGGAGAAGTTTTGAAGAGATTGTTGTTCACTTGTATGTCTAAAAACCTACATTTTGTCTCTTTAATCTTAAATCTAGAAGCCTTTAAATTGGATTAAACTAAATTATTTACATAGATTTTATGAATTGTCAACTAATTTTAGTTTGAAAAATGTATTAAGCATAGTCAATTTTGAAGTTAATAACTTAGGGAATTCTCAATTGTTCCCATCAAATTACTCTGAGGAAGTGATGTTGAGATTTGGTTTGTTCCATAAACTATAGGTTAGAATATAAAGTATCACAAAATATATAAAAGATGGTCGAACATTCTTTAATCTATCTTGATTTCATTTTCAACCTATAAGTTTGACCTGTCCATGTTTTGTAGACAATGTATTACTGTACATGCATGCTTTGACATAAAAAATATTATATTAACTAAGGGAAAGTATGTTTATCATTTCTTTAATTTTTTTCATTGATATGTTCTTGTTTTAGCTTGAAAAACTATTATATGATTTCATATGCCTATTCATAAATTCAACATCAAAGATCCAAGGTAGCCTTAGAGTCTTAACACATTCAAGATCTCTAGAATTGCTTCAATGCTAGGGCCACACACATGAAATATGTGCAAGGTACCTAATTATGGCCTTCTTCATGCAAAAGATGTGGTAATAAAAGAAAACACAACAATTCTAAAAGCCTCCATCATCATGTAGGATGGTTTCCCCAAAAATAACCTACCTTAATCCAATAAGCAATGTGGCATGGTACCCAATGACAATCATCAAAACTAGATTTCCAAATTCATTGGTAAAGCTTCATACTAGGGCAATCGACCTAAGCATGGGAAGATTAACATATAGGCACTAGGAACTCATGACTTTCGATAGGACTGGTCCCTAAATTATCATCTTATTATTTGTCAAGAAAAATATGCAAACCAAAATCTCCCATTTTGAACTCCTAAGATAACTCTAATTAATTTTTTTCGTGTTTATTTGACTAATATATTTAGTGATTTACAATTTGAGTGCTTGATTGCCATTTCCACATATTTGTGATGTTAACATTTTTATTACTCAAACATTAACCTATCTTGTAGCCTAGATTTTGTTGATTTTTTTAATAAGAATTTTTTCTTGTGTTGACACATATATCATATGATTTAAAGAACCACCACCATATTCCCTACTTTTGTCATGTAATATATGAGATTATTTTGTAATTATACTTTTTTAGAATAGTTAGTAAAGGAGGGTTTTTGAAAGGGCTCAAACCCTTGGACAAAGACTAACATAGACTTAATGCAGTTCATCAATCAAGAATGAAACTTCAAACATGTGCTAACAAAAGAGTCTACCAACACCAACACTATAAAAACAAACAATAGACCCTAAACTAACATCAAAACAACATCAAGAGGATAATAATAAAGCACAATGCTAAGACTACTTTTTGTATAATAAAACATACTACCCACATATAATTCCACAAGAAACCTTCAATCATGGTATTGTACAAGTTGTTTGAAGCCAAAAAAGATCTAGAGAACACAAACTTCCATCAATGACAACATTCACTATCTCCCTAAGATAGATCTCCTTCCTATTAATTCTCTCTTTTAACTTTGACCCCTATATTGAATAAATTCTTGGATTTTCTACTTGACCTCAAATTAGTTTCTTATTTAAGAGAGGAGGAGACATCTTACACTCTTGAATTTGGAATAAAGAACAAGGGATAAATTCTTCCTCTTCCACATCTTTCCACTTATTAGTTTTCCTTCTTTACCTAGCTTCTCTAGGCCTTAGTTACTAAATTTTTTTATTAAGACCGACAATGAAGTTGCTTCCATTCAAATGCTCCATGCTATTATAATGTATATATAAATAATTTATTTACTATTTTAGATGCACCTTGGAGCTTTAGTTGTGATACTATTAATGATAGTCACATTGATTTAGTTTATACAAGAATATAAAGCACTTCATGATAAATTATCTTCTATTTTAAACATTGAATGCACTCATGACAAACACTACCAATGACTTAGAAATACATGTTTCCATATAACTTTAAAGTAGTCAAATGCATTTGCATGAGATGATGAATTAATGCTCATCATTCTAGAGACTTTCCAAAATCAAATTTTCTTATTTTATTGTAGATACATATGTATGCTTATTATAACATTCCAACATTGTTAAATTGATTGCACAAAATTTTTCAGCTACATGACTATAAATATTTGAAAAATATGAATTGAGTCCTGTATAATAAAATATTGATATGCTATAAGTATAAAATGCAAGATTCTTAATGTAGTTGTGACTAAGGATTGCAAACAAATATTAGATGTGGCATATGACATTTAGTCTTTACTAGTGCTTATTAGGTTTTCAACTAATGTGAAATTATTCAATCCCTATCTTATTAAATGGAATTTAATGCTAGTGACATTTGTTAGGTTTGTCCCATGTAAATAAAATAGTAAATTTGACAATATTATGTGTAGACACATGAATTTGATCACTAACATTTGATTAAATTAATCATCTTAATCTTTTTTCTTCTATAGTCCACCTATTAATTAAATAATTAAATTATTTGATTAAGTCTATTTTTGTATAGTCATAGATAAATTAATTTACCTAAGGTTCTTAGTCACATTTAATTAGATAAACTCTCATATTTATTTAATTAAATATACCCACTCCTTCCAATTTTGAATTAAATTTAATCCAAAAATCCCCATTTCCTCATCCACCTGTATTTTTCTGTATCTTCCACTTGCATCCTAAACTCGGTCTTAATCAACCTATTTAATTAAATAAACAAGGATCCTTATTTATTTAATTTAATCCCTTTCCTCCCACTTCAAATTAAAATCTAATTTTTAATTCCCCCTCTCATTCTCTTTCTGGTGGTCAAATCCTCCTACATTTCCCACTTGCCCTTAATCCATGATTATTCCTGTAATCATTCCCTCTAAACATGTGCACATTCTTAATCCCAAAGATTAGCCTCCAAAGTCAACCCCATGTCCACTCAACCTTAAATTCCACCCACTTTTGGAAAGGACCCACATGGGTCTCTTTCTCCTTTGGCCTCTCCAAGGAATTAAAAATTCCTTTATTTCATTCTCCCCAAGTACCTTGGAGAGTGGAAACAAGAAATGTCTTTATGGAAAATCTTCCTTACACTATCCATCACTTCTCACATCCTCCTATGTCCTCTCAAGCTCTCCTAAATTGAAATTTGTCAACTTCTCATGAGAGGTGAGAACCCTAGTCATCCTCCACCCTAGATCTCCATCTCTGAATCTTGGTCCTCCATTCCATCTCTCACACACTTAACTAAAACTTCCAATTCATTCTCTCATTCATGCAAATTAGATGATGCAACATTCAAGCAAGCAAGGAGAGAATTGGAGAACTCATGCCCTTTTGGAGAACAATTACTATCAACACCTTGTTCATGCCATCATCACCATACTTCCAATCCTCATAGCTTGAGCAATCTTGGAGCACTCTTACTATTATGTTGCCAAATTCGTGAACACACATCCAATCTTCCACCAAATGACACATCCTTACATCAAAGAGGGCCATTAGCCTATTACACTTGCTGGTTTGGTTTGCATCTTTTATGTTTGTCTTATTTTTGTCCAATCATGATGTTATTGTGATTTTGTGTGTTTGAATGTTTTAACATGTTTTTAGCATTCCTTTGAACTCACATTTCAATGCACTCATTATGAATATGATTATAATACTTTTTTTAATCATTAATATTTTTTGAGTTCTTGTTTTAAAGCTATTGTCACTCCAAACACAAGAAGGAATGCTCTATTTAGCTCTATCAATCACCTCAAATTCTTACTCTCATTGGTATCAATTTAGAAATGTCATCATGTACAATCAATACTACCATTTATGTTTGAGTACAATGCATTTTGAATTGTGATTTTATTTTAAATATAAAAATGTTCTTATCTTCTCTCTAATACCAATCTATAAACCTTACTATGCAAGTATTTCAATTGTTTTGCATATTTACTAATTGCAATATAGGAAAAATTGTAATTTTTAAGTTTTTCATATAAAAATTATAATGGTATATTTCTAATTAAAACACAATTAGATTGGAAACAAATTAAATTTTAAAAAATGTTGAAAATTGACAAATCTATTAGCTATCTCACCAAGCAATAGGATGTGAAAAACATTAAAAGTATCCAATGCTAAATGAGACAAAATCTACATATACTGATTTAAAATTACATCCCAAATCTTGAATGTGTAAGTTAATATCAAATAGTCAACATCACATAGACAAAATATAATGAAATTAATCTAAACAAACAGATTAATGCAAAATGACTAGAATAATTGTGAACTCTCATCTTCATTCCCTGTTGATCAAGCATCTTTCCATTTACATGAAAAATTCCTCACCTTGAAATTTTTCGCTAATCTCCATCTCCTCTAGCTTCTCATTTTTCAGATTGCTTCATTTAGCATTATCAATAATCTCTGCATCTCTCACAACAATTTCTCTTCCAACAATCTTGGAGATAAATTTCGTTGCAGTGTGGGAGTCAGCACATACTCGAAGGTTCTTAACAACTCTAATACTTGTTCCAAGGGCCGTGACTAACAAACCGAATGCAATTGCCAACTTTTCAGTATGGTGGCAGAGAAATAATTCCTTTTTGTTCTCTTCCACAGCATTATGTTAATGTCTTGAATCAGCAAAATACCCTTTTGCCTTCATCTCCAAGCCAATTTCTCCAACATTGCATGGTGTGTCTGTGGATGCAATCTGTCTCCTACACAAAAGCATGTATTGTTTTGTGGTCTTCAATCCAACTACTGAAAAGATAATAAAATTAATCCAAACCAAAGAATTCTTCAAAATGACAAGAGCAATTGTGAGCCCTCATCCTCCATTTCCTGCTTATCAGGCATCTTTCCATTTACTTAAATATTCCTCACCTCGTACTTTTTCTCTGTTCTCCACCTCATCCTTTAGCTTGTCTTTTATCATATATGCAGGTTTCATGAAAACAATTCAAAGAAATGGCCATGTTATCATAAAGCAAGTTTTTGACAGATACCCCCAACAGTATACATAACTAGTGATCTGCATTGCACTCAATGCCATCGATTTTATGAAGCCAACAACATGGTCTATATTGCCCAATAGTTAAACCCTATTACTGCATACCTGACATTTGCGAGGCTATTTTTCAGACTGCTTCATTTAGCATCACCAATAATCTCCACAAGAACATTGTCCCTGTTTAAAATGATGGAAACGGTTTGCATCTCTCACAACAATTTCTCTTGCAACAATCTTAGAGATAAATTTCGTTGCAGTGTGACAATCAGCACATACTCGAAGGTTCTTAACAACTCTAATAGTTGTTCCCGAGGCTGTGCTTAACAAACCAAATGCAATTGCCAACTTTTCACTATGGTGACAGAGAAATAATTCCTTTTCCTCCTCTTCCACAGCATTAAGTAAATGTCTTGAATTAGGAAAATACCCTGCTGCCTTCATCTCCCAAGCCAATTTCTCCAGCATTGCATAGATCTCCTTTGACTGTGGATGTGATCTGTCTCCGACACAAAAAGCATGTACCATTCCGTGGTCTTCAATCCAACTACATCCAGGGATCTTTTTAATCCCCTCATCTTTCATCAATCTCCTTACCATTTGAACTTCATCCCACCTGCCCACTTCTGCATATATGTTTGAGAGAAGAACATAAGTCGCAACATTTTTCGGATCCAAATCAAAAAGCAGAGTCGCTGTAAATACTCCTAAGCCAATATTCATATGTGATTTACAGGCACCAAGAAAACACATCCACACAACCACCACAGGTTTAACTGGCATCTTAATGATAAAGTTGAGGCTGTCCTCAAGATAGCCAGCACGGCCAAGAAGGTCAACCATGCACACATAATGGTCAACTGTAGGTGTAATGCAGTAAAGGCTACTCATGTGAGTGAAGTATGTGCAACCATTATGCACTAAACCTGCATAACTGCATGCACACAGTACACAAGCAAAGCTTACAATGTCAGGATATGTTCCAGAGTGCTCCATTAATTCAAAAATTTTGAGAGCATCCTCAGAAAATCCATTTTGTGCATATCCTGCAATCATTGCATTCCATGAAATGACATCTCTTTGAGGCATACTGTCAAACAGTTCACGCGCCTTGCCTATACTTCCACATTTTGAATACATGTCTACCAGGGCAGTTGCAACTACAACATCTGATAAAATTCCTCTATCCTTTATGCTTTTATGGATGTCCATACCCTGTTCTAAAGCTCCCATTTTGGCACAGGCAGGGAGGACGCTAGCAAAGGTTGTGGAGTCTGGCTTTATACCTGCCGATTGCATTTGCTTGAAAGTTTCTAAAGCCTTTTCAACAAATCCATTTTGCGCATATCCTGCAATCATTGCAGTCCATGAGAACACATTTTTTTGAGGCATTCTGTCAAACAACTCACGTGCCTTGTCTAAACTTCCACATTTTGCATACATGTCTATCAGGGCAGTTGCAACTACAACATCTGACAAAATTCCTTCATCCTTTATGTTTTGATGAATATTAATACCGTGTTCCAAAGCTCCCATTTTGGCACAGGCAGGGAGGATGCTGGCAAAGGTTGTGGAATTCGGTTTTACTCCTGTCAATTGCATTTGCTTGAACGCTTCTAAGGCTCTTTCAGTCAATCCATTCTGTACATATCCTGCAATCATTGCAGTCCATGAATACACATTTTTTTGAGGCATCATGCAAAACAATTCATGTGCCTTGTCTATCATTCCACATTTTGCGTACATGTCTACCAGGGTAGTCGCAACTATAACATCTGACAAAAATTCTCTATCCTTCATGCTTTTGTGGATGTCCATACCCTGTTCCAAAAACCCCATTTTAGCACAAGAAGAGAGGATACTGGCAAAGGTTGCGGAGTCTGGCTTTACACCTGCCGACTGCATTTCCTTTAAAGTTTCTAAAGCATTTTCAACAAATCCATTTTGTGCATATCCTGCAATCATTGCAGTCCATGAGACTACATCTCTTCGAGGCATTTTGTCAAATATTTCGCGTGCTTTGTCTATGCTTCTACATTTTGCATACATGTCTACCAAGGCAGTTGCAACTCCAACATCTGACAAAATTCCTCTATCCTTGATGCTATGGTGGATATCCATACCCTGATCCAAAGCTCCCATTTTGGCACAGGCCGGGAGGATGCTGACAAAGGTTGTGGAACTTGGCTTTACACCTGCCGATTGCATTTGCTTGAATGTTTCTAAAGCCTTCTCAACAAATCCATTGTGTGCATATCCGGCAATCATTGCATTCCATGAGATGACATCTCTTTGAGGCATTCTCTCAAACAGTTCACATGCCTTGTCTATGCTTCCACATTTCGCATACACGTCTACCAAAGCATTTCCAACTATAGTATCTGACAAAAAACCCCCTTCCATTATACTTTGATGGATGTCCATACCTTGTTCCAAAGCTCCCATTTTGGCACAGGCTGGAAGTACGCTGGCAAATGTGAACTTATCCGGTTGAAGACCTGTTTGTTGCATATGGTAAAACAGTGTGACTGCCTCTTGAGGAAACCCATGTCTTTTGTACGCTGCAATAATCGTATTCCATGAGACGCTGTCTCGTTCTTTCATATGGTTAAACACTTTACGGGCATCAACCAAACTTCCGCACTTGACATACATGTAAATAAGCTTATTATGGAATGTTACGCGTGTAGCAAGACGAATCGCCTGTGAGCGATGTAAAGGTGGACATTTTTGCATTATGAAAGCGCGTTCTTGAGAATACAAGTCTTGGATAAAATAGAATAGTCTTCAGGGCGGGTTTTGTGCAATCAGCAGAATGTGCAGCGCCTCCTTCATGATGTGGTAGTTTGAAATGAGTAGCGGATGACTATGGCATTTTATGACTGTAATTGGAGTGTGTAAAATAAACTGAAGTCATAGGATTTGAAACCAGTGAGTGAGTTTTATTGGCAATGCAGAGAGCCATACTTGCTCGAACTGTAAAACGGATCTATGAGACAAATTTGTTAAAAACAGATTCTTTTTATTTTTAAATTTTTTTTTATTTTATTTCTAAAACACCATTTTATGAAAGTGATAACATTTGATTATAAATCTGTTACATATATGGAGGGAAAGGAACCATTCCCATGTGTATATTAGACTTATTGAATGTATACATATAAAACATATAAACACATATTAATTTAAAGTATTTATTTAATGGAGTTGATTAACATTTACATTTACTACTTTTAGAAAGAAAATAAAAAAGATATGGTGTTTTTTTATGGTTGGAAACGAATATCAAATGGATATGACATCAAAATTGATATGTCTCTCAATCAAAAAATGGTTGCGACAATAGTATGGATAGATAAAAATTTGGATATTCTTCATTTCTCTACTTTAGATCAACTTTGTTGATTAGGGTCAAGGTCATGTTCAAGTTCATGATTATTAGTTGGATCTATACTTGTAAACATGACCTTTATATGTCTTTTAGGTTCCACCTTTTTATCAAATTTTGGAACTAATTGTTTTTCCTTCTTTGGGGACTTGTGGGTTGGCAATAATGACAAATGTCTTTGCTAGGTTGGTGTAAAACTAGATCTACAAAGGAGTTGTGCCTTAATCAACCCCTTAATAAAAATAAAATAGAATACAACATTTTTTAGATAGGCACATGCTTGTGCACACATCCTTTTAGACCTCTAATTGAAGTATGAGCATCTAACTAATAAGCCAATAAGTGCTTTGACATCCAATTGTACTAGAATGGATGTAATAAATATCTTTAAATAATATATCATAACATCAATTTGTGAAACTTGCAAGTAGTAAACCTTTGACAAATAAGTTAAATGGGATTGGATAAATTTATATAGCAATTACGCATCAATTTTCATTCTATGAGATGTACAGTAGCTTTGGTTGTGAATTGGACCTACTCTATCCCTTCATTTGCTAATTTATTTACAAATTTATCACTTTTCCTTAAGCAATGGATAAAAGTTAAGAATGAAAACTCACTATTTATTATCAACACTTCTTCTAGATTGCAATTTAACTTCTAACGATCAACTTATCCTTTAATATAGTCATTAAGAACTAAAACTCATTCTTTAACATCTATATTTCTTCTAGAATGTAATTTAACTTCTAATCATCAATGTTTCCTTTAATGTAGTCATTAATAACCACCTGTGTATGTTCTTCTACTTCCAAGTTCTTACAACCCAAACCTTTGGTCATCTACATACCTTCTAATAAAGCTAAAACCCATGCTTCATTATTTATCTTATTCCATAAGGAGGAGTTTCCCTTGAAACAAACTTCTCGTTCTAATGTTTATCAATAGTGTGCATCCATACCTATCAACCTCTGATTCTTTGAATTGCTCCATCAAAATTTAGTTTCAAATTTTCCTCATTAGATTGGCACTATTTTTTATTTATTCTTTCAATCTTTTTACTGACCCTTAAGTTATTTAGTGTGAATGTTATTCCGTAACTATTCTAAGTATTAATTTGGCAATTTGTTGATGTCCTCAATGTGTCTAATTTTAATGTTAGAGCAAAATTTGAATAGCTAATTTACATGCATCATTCTCTCCTTTTTATCATTAATGCAAATTATGTTATGAACTAGCTCATAAGGAGTATGATATTTTGAAGTGCGCTATAGTAATTTTTGTCACATAAATCTAATTATTTTTATCCTTAAAATTTAACCTACTAATACCTAATGCCTAAAATTATTGTTGCAAACTTTATGTTTCTATAATATAATTTAGTATTTTAGATATAATTAGAAATATAGATATTATTTGTAGACTTATCTTTTAAAGTAAACGTAAAATAGTATTTTCATGTATAATTCATAACTCATATTCTTATCCAACACCATAATTTGTATAATATTAAACATGTATAAAAAGGAGTACATGACACAAGATCTCCACTTGTAAATTATAATAATGTTGAACACAATGTACCACTGAGAGGGGGGGTGAATAAGTGGTTCCTAAATTCTTTTCCTTTTTTAAAACAACCTTAGAATAACAGTTATTATCCGAAGCACTAAACAGTCAAATTGGTAAGACAAATGAGGATGCCAAAAGAGACAAACACACAAATGCAACCCACAACACCAGATGTACGAGGAAAACCCAATATGAGAAAAACCTCAGTGAGAAATGCTGCTAGAGACTACTTGTCCAATCCAACCTCACGAGTGAAACAATGGATTACAAATATTTAGGGCACCAACCCAATGAGCACCAACCCCAGCACCAAGGTCCAACTTGGTGATGTATATTGAAATACAATTTTGATATAGTTATAGATTTTGGTTTGCAAATGAGTTCTGCAACACTTGATCAAATAGAATTCTGTCGGTTAACAACCTTCTCTTCTTCTCTCTCAGCCTCACAACACACTTAGTCACACTTGGATGCCTTCTTGACCAATCACACCTTACTTGTTAGCTTAACTACTAGACCTGCAACAATTTACCGGTACTATGTCACTATCGGTTATACCCTCTCACCAGTTTTGCTTGCTAACTCACTCTGCAACTTTCTTAGAATAAATTATAAGGAAGATGATCCTTCTCTGTGCTCAAGCTCTCTTCACTCTCCTTCTTCACATCAAGCATCAAATATTTCTGTCTCAAGCTCACATATTTATAATTTTTTATTCCTGCCAAAAACTATATTCAAACAATGTCGTGTTAGGTTTTGCCTTCTCCAACTTGATCCAAATTTGATTTGATTCAATCTTCTTTTCCAGGGATATGATCTTCATGACATTGAATAGCACCAGCAAAGATTCACATTCCAATGTGCATTTTCTAAATCTGGAGGTCTGCACCATGCTTTTTTGTTTTTCTTTGTCATACGCCATTAATGGATTTGTTGTTTCCTTCAACAAATAGGTATGAAGATCAAATCTTCTTACAGGATCAGTTCAGTCACTTGATTTTGCCTTGTCATCTTCTTGTCAATTTCTATTTTGTGCTCCGATTCAACTATCGGTTCTTGATTAGGATCTGTCTTCTTCTGCTTGATCTTCTTGTTTTTAAAAAACTTTTCTATATGTCCAAACTCTTGACAGTTATAGCATTTCACATTTTCATTTAAAGATGAATCTTTGAAATTATTGTAGGGCACCTGTTTATTCTTCCTACATTAAAAATTCCTATGACCATATCCATTGCACTGATAACAAACAACATTCATATCCCAGAGTGCATTAAAAAGATTTCTACTTTCATAAATCATAGAGGGCTTATTGGTTAATCTACAGTCAGCTATTCTATGCCCAAATTTGTTATACCGGTAACAATAACCATGAAAGTTTGAAACATACCGGTTATGTTGCCTTGGTCCTGTAAACGACTGCCTCATCGGGGGTCTTCCCTTCATGCTGCTAACTCTGGTGAATCCTCCATGGTCAACTCTTCCATTTCTCCTTGGATCTGCATGTCGGTATATTGAGTGTGGCCTCCGGTTCATTGATTGTGTATATCAGTTTGTGTGGTGATTTCTAATAGCATCTGAATATGTCTTCTTATAGGAATCTTTTCTTACCATGAATGTCTACTTGCCTTCACCTTTATTTGAAGAGGTGAACTGTATCTCCTTACCGGATGTGTCTTTACTATTTGAACTTTGACCTTCTTCAAATCCCAAGCCACCGATATCTTTGGATTGCTTCTGTTCGCTCAACATCTTGTCTAAGGCTTTAGTGATGCCTTCATATTTGATTCTTACTTTTAATTCTTCCTTGCTTTCTTCAAGCTCCTTTCTGAGCTTCACTATTTTTGCTTTCAGATCTTAATGCTCCTTTTCCTTCTTCATCAGATCAGAGGATGTAACTTCACATATCCTCTTGGCTTCTTCCAGCTGAAGTTTCAAGTCAGATATAACTTGATTGGACTCATCCATTGATTTCTTCAAGAGACCTTGTTCATCTACTACAACAAGCTTGAAATTCTTGAGTTCTCTTCTTGTTTTACTCAGCTCCTCAAGAGCACTTACAAGCTCACCTTCTAGATCTACTTCAGCCTCAATGTCTTCATCTTCCTCATCTTCACCAACTGGTTCATCAAGTTCCATAAAGAGATTAACTTCTCTTTCATTCTCATGGTAGTCATCTTCTGATTCACTTCATCCGTGGCATCATCCTCAATAGTATATAGGTTGTTCTGCTTCTGGTGGCTTCTTCTTCCTTGCCGGTAGATATTTCTTTCTTTGTATTTACTAGAAGCTCTGCTAAAGCCTCTTGACTCATCTCCATCAGTATTATTATAAGGACATTTTGCAGCAAAGTGTCCAACTTTACCACAATTGAAATATTTGAGTGGTAGCTTTCCGTTATACTTGTCAGATCCTCTTTTGAGCTTTCTGACAAATTTTGCTACCTCTGCATCAAAGTCTTCGCTGGATTCTTTATGAGCAACCACTTCTTTGCCCTTATTGGTGGAATTGAATGCTGCCTCTTTCCTTGAGGATGTATCACTGGTTGTTCTCATTTCATAGGCTGTCAGTGAGCCAAATAGCTCATCCATTGTGAAGATCTTCAGATCCTTGGATTCTTCTATGGAAGACACCTTAGCATCATACTTAGGTGTGAGAGATCTAAGTACCTTTTTGACAAGAATCTCATATGCAATTTATTCTCCAAATCCTCTAATGGTGCTCACAGTTTCATCAAATCTATGAAGACAGTTTGCAATCTTTTCTTCATCCTTCATCCTGATGCCTTCAAGTTGGCCCCTTAGTGTTTGCAACTTGGCCTCTTTGACTTTTGCATCTCCTTTAAATAACCTTTGCATTTTATCCCAAGTCTCCTTGGTGGATGCATAGTGCATGACCTTGACAAACTCATTATCAAACAACCCACTCAAGATGGCATGTTTAGCCTTTGCATTGTTCTCATACTCCTTCTTGGCATCCGGATCAGTGGGAGGAACACTAGGGATAATATACCCATTCTTGACAGACATCCACACATCAAAACCAAGGGAGGAAATATAGGTCTCCATTATTCTACTCCAAGAGGCATAGTTGGATCCATCAAACATGGGGGATTTTGAGGAGGTAGACTCATTTCTTGCCATTGTGTTCTAAGTCCAGAATCTACCCAAGATTTAATCAACCGAGAACCTAGGCTCTGATACCAATTGTTGAACACAATGTACCATTGATAGGGGGTGAATCAGTGGTTCCTAAATTCTTTTCCTTTTTAAAACAATCTTAGAATAATGTTTATTATCCTAAGCACTAAATATTCAAATTGGTAAGACAAATGAGGATGCCAAAAGAGACAAGCACACAAATGCAACCCACAACACCAGATGTACGAGGAAAACCCAATATGGGAAAAACCTCAGTGAGAAATGTTGTTGGAGACTACTTCTCCAATCCAACCTCACAAGTGAAACAATGGATTACAAAGATTTAGGGCACCAACCCAAGGAGCACCAACCCCTGTTGATTTCAGGGCACCAATCCAAGGAGTGCAAACCCATGCACAAAGCTCCAACTTGGTGATGTATATTGAAATACAATTCTGATACAGTTATAGCTTCCGGTTGCAAATGAGTTCTACAACACTTGATCAAATAGATTTATGTCGGTTAACAACCTTCTCTTCTTCTATCTTAGCCTCACAACACACTAGTCACACTTGGATTCCTTCTTGACCAATCACACCTTACTTGTTAGCTCAACTGCTAGACCTGCAATAATTTACCGATACTCTGTCATTGTCGGTTATACCCTCTCACCGGTTTTGCCTGTTAACTCACTCTGCAACTTTCTTAGAATAAATTCTAAGGAAGATGATCCTTCTCTATGCTCAAGCTCTCTTCATTCTCCTTCTTCACATCAAGCATCAAATATTTCTATCTCAAGATCACATATTTATAATCTTGGATTCCTGCCAAAAATTGTATTCAAACAATGTCGTGTTAGGTTTTGCCTTCTCCAACTCGATCCAAATCTGATTCGATTCGATTTGCTTTTCTAGGGATATTATCTTCATGACATCGAACAACACCAACAAATCTTCACATTCCAATGTGCGTTTTCTAAATCTGGAGGTCTACACCACACTTTTATGCTTTTCTCTATCATACACCATTAATGGCTTTGTTGTTTCCTTTAGCAAATAGGTACGAAGATCAAATCTTCTTGCAAGATCAATTCAGTCGCTTGTCAACTTGCCTTCCTAGAGCCGCTATTCTCTGACATCCTTCATGACTTGTGGTTTCTTCATAAAATTCGACCTTCTTGTTGACTTATTACATCGATGCACACTTCATTGACTTGTGCAATATCACCACCTAGCATCCAGCTGTCATGTTTGTCGACATCCACCTCTACTTGGATATCTATGTCGGTTTGACCTTCTTTGTTGACCAAGGTTGACTACCAACTTAGTTCACCTTACCGGTATGACCAACAAACATCATTTTTACCTGCAACACATCCTCTTGATAATTCATCTTGCCTTTCGGTATTTCTTCATGCCATCCTCTTTGTTCTACTCACTGGGTGTTGTTGTGATTCTTTCAACATTACGCCTCTTCATCATAAACAAACAACCAACCTTCATCCCGATTGTTGGATACAATTGTTTAATTGTGTATTGTCTTTGATGTTACACAAATGTCATATCAGTCTACCGAGCTCAGAATGTTCGGCAAGGCAGTTAGACAGAGTCTACCGAGTTCAGACGGTAAGAGAAGCAAGTTACAGAGTCTATCAGGCACTCCAGAATGCTATACCAAGTTCGCAGTCTTTACCGAGTTCAGTCGGTCTTCGAAGAATATGTGAAGGAAAGTCAGTCTTTACCGAGTTCTCAGTCTTTACCGAGTTCAGTCGGTCTTCGAAGAATATGTGAAGGAAAGTCAGTCTTTACCGAGTTCGCAGTCTTTACCGAGTTCAGTCGGTCTTCGAAGAATATGTGAAGGAAAGTCAGTCTTTACCGACTTCGCAGTACTTACCGAGTTCAGTCGGTTATCGAAGAATCAGCAGTGTTCACCGAGCATCAGTGAAATGTTTATGCAGCCGACCGAAGCAATATTTATTGAAACTTGTATATGTAGCCGACCTATGTAATATTTATTGTAACTTGTAATTGGGCCGACTTGGTAACCTGAATGGTATATATGAGAGATCAAGTTGCGATTTCGAAGTGTGGTGAAGTGTGAGAAGTATGGAAATGTGAAGGAGTAGAAATGTGCGAATTCTGATGAAGGATCAGTGATATCCTTGAGGTGCAGAAAAGATATATGTGATCAGTAAGGATCTATTGGCGCAGAACAGAGATCTGTATCAGCAAGATAAGTTGTATTTAATTCAGATCACTTCATTGTTGCTTTCTAACCATTGTAGCAGTGATACCGAAATCTCTTAACAGAGTTGGTCTAACAACCATTTTTGTAAATCCTCTGACAAGGTGACAATTCGGTTGAATTGTTCTTAAGACCTTTCACAAGGCCACTCCTAGCAGGGTGATTAAATCCTCTAACAGGGTCACACCTAACAGTGTGTTTTGTAACCTTTAACAGGGTTGGCTCCTAACAGGGCTCACTTCAGAAGAGTGAAAATCAGTAACTAGTTACATTGGTGGTTTTCCCAAAATTGGGTTTCCACGTTATATCTGGTGTTACTTGTGTTCATCTTATTTGTTTTATGCATGTTAATGTTTAATGAACAATGATAAGTTAATTTACCGAGTTTCAGCAGTTTATATTTAAGACATCTAAGGGACTTGTGGATTTATTTTTGTGGTAACTGATTCACCCCTCCCCTCTCAGTTACTCCATCCATATTTCTAACAATTGGTATCAGAGCTTTCGGTGCTTGTAAGAAGGATTTCAAGGATCTAAGCTAAAGATCAAGATGTCTTACAAGAGGGAAATTCCAAGGCTAAACAGAAATAACTTTTTAGCATGACAAGGTCTCATGAGACTCCATTTGGCTTCCATTGGAGATACAGGATTGACACATCTTGACACAGAATATGTGACACCCACTGGTACACTAACTGTTGCTGATATTGCTGCAAAGAAGACTCATAACACCATGATGATAGACATTGCATCTGCCCTAAGCTATGAAGAGTTTGATGATGTCAAAGATTGCAAAAGTGCATTTGAAATGTGGAACAAGCTGAAAGATATCTATGGTGGTGATGACAATGTGAGAAGAGCCAAAGCAGAAAGCTTGAGAGGACAGTTTGATCAATTAAAAATGAGTGAGGATGAAAATATTGCAAAATATGTTGAAAGAGTCAAAGCCAGTGTCAGTGCAATCAAAGCTTCTGGAGGTGATATCTCAGAGGAAACAGTCATAAGCAAAGTTCTCAGAACATTACTACCCATTTATGCAATCAGAGTTTCTGCAATTCAGGAAAGAAGATGTGAAGCAAATCATAAGATAAATTTAGAGGCCATAGTTGGAAGATTAACTGCATTTGAGTTAGACAACTATGACAACTATGTTCCAGCTTCCAAAAACATGGAATCAGCATTTGAAGCTAAGGTTTCACTCAAGGAGAAAGGCAAAAAGAAAAAGGAATCTCGGTCAGAAAGTGAAGATGAATCAGAACCAAGTTCAGACAGTGATCTTGAAATAATTGAAGCTCTTCTAGCAAGGAAATATTCCAAAGGCAGAGGAAAATACAGAGGCAAAGTTCCTCTAATCTGTTTTTCATGTGATGAAGTCGGTCATATTGCTGCTAGATGCCCAAACAAGTAGAGCAAAGATGAGAAGAAAGATCACAAATGGAATGGCAAAAAGGACTACAAATCATTCAAAGGTAAGAAAACATGCTTTATGGCTAAGGATTCTGATAATAGTGAAGATGAAATTGTTTATATTGCTATAAGAGATGATTCTGATAATGATGAGGAAGATAAGATGGCACTTATTTCTCATATAAGCAAAAATGATATTTGGATCATAGACAGTGGTTGCTCTCATCATATGACGGGTGATAAAACCAAGTTTGAACATTTTATAGACTATGATGGAGGTAGTGTAAGGTTTGGTAATAATGAACCTCGCTACATAAAAGGAAGAGGTAGAATCCCTATAACCAAAAAACTTGTATTTGATGATGCCTACTGGGTTGAAGGTCTCAATCACAACTTGATGAGTGTGGCACAGCTACTTAATAGTGGACTCAAGGTGGAATTCATGCATGGAAAGGCCAAACTGCTAAATAATCAAGGAAAGCTGATTGGATCAGGCACTCAAACAAAAGGTAATTTGTTCCGACTTGAAACAAGTGAAAATTCATGTTTTATTGCTCAAGTTGAAGAAAGTTGGTTATGGCACAAAAGGTTATGTCATGTAAATTTTGATAACCTAGTGAAAATAAGTAAATTCAGAAAAGTAAGAGGTATTCCAGATATAAAGAAACCTGAGGTCGGTCTATGTAAGAATTGTCAAATTGGAAAGATGGGAAAGACTAGTTTCAAAAGCAAAAACTATCAATCTGAAGATATATTAGAAATTGTGCATACTGATTTATGTGGACCCATAGGAACTGAAAGTTATACTGGAGAAAAGTTCTTCATTCTTTTTGTTGATGATTACTCAAGAATGATGACTGTCATGTATTTAAAGAACAAATCAGAAGCATTTGAAAAGTTCAAATGGTATTTGGCCAGAGTAGAAAAAGAAACAAGTAAAAGACTTAAATGTCTAAGGTCAGACAGAGGTGGTGAATTCATCTCTCATGAATTCAATAACTTTTGCATTGAAAGAGGAATCAAAAGACAAGTATCCGCCCCTAGAACTCCTGAGCAAAATGGAATAGCTGAAAGAAGGAACATATCTATCATGGATTGTGCAAGAACCTTAATGATTGAAAAGAATATTGCTATCAAATACTGGAAGGAAGCTATCAGCACTGCTGTTCATACCTTGAACCGAGTACAACTGAAGAAGGACTCATTCAAAACCCCCTATGAATTATGGTATGGCTACAAACCTAATGTAAGTTACCTAAAAGTATTTGGAAGTAAATGTTACATTTTGAAAGAATCTAGAAAAGGAAAATTTGATGTGAAAGGTGATGAAGGTATATTCTTTGGATATTCTTGCAAGAGTAAAGCATATAGATGTTTGAACTTGTCTACTCATAAAGTTATAGAAAGTGCACATGTGAAAGTTGATGAGTTTGCAGAAAGATCTGAAGAAGAAAGCAAAAGAGAACCAGAAGATTATAGAAGATTTGTGTCTATTGAACCTGATACAATACCAGATACATCTGCCAATCAGGAATCTTCTACTCCCGAGTCATTAGTAACCGAGTTACAGAAAGAGAAAACCGAGCCAGTATCTACCGAGTCTGATGAACCAGAACCAGTGTCTACCGAGTCTGAAGAAACCGAGCCAATATTTACCGAGCCGGACCAGCCAGTTGAAGAACAAGAGGACAATGATGAAATTCATTCTAAAGGCAAGAAACCTGTATTAGCCGAGTATGTCAGACGACATCATTCAGCAGATCAGATCATTGCAGACAAATCTGAAGGAACCATGACAAGAGGTAAGTTGAAAAGAACTTGTTTACTTGCTGATTTTGAACCTAGAAATGTCAAAGATGCATTGAGAAATGATAGTTGGATAGAGGCTATGAAAGAAGAGATAGAACAGATAGAGAAAAACAAGACATGGACTCTTGTACCCAGACCTAAGGATAAAAATGTGATTGGAACTAAGTGGGTATTCAGAAATAAACTGAATGAAGATGGCAAAGTTTCAAGAAACAAAGCAAGACTAGTATGCAAAGGATATGCTCAACAAGAAGGAATAGACTATGGAGAAACTTTTACTCCTGTTGCAAGATTGGAAGGAGTCAGAACCTTACTTGCTTATGCCGCCTACAAAGGATTCAAAGTTTATCAGATGGATGTTAAATCTGCATTTCTTAATGGTATATTGGATGAAGAGGTTTATATTGAACAACCTGAAGGTTTTGTTGATCCACAAAAGAAGGACATGGTCTGCAAATTACATAAAGCATTGTATGGTCTGAAACAAGCCCCTAGAGCATGGTATGAAAGATTGCATAACTATCTTATTCAGATTGGATTTCAAAGAACTAATGATAACAGTAGCTTGTATATCAAGGAAGGATCAGATAACAAAATTGTCTTAGCAGAAATATTTGTAGATGATACTATTTTCACAGGAAATGATGATCTTTGCAAAGAATTTTCAGTACAAATGAATAAAGAATTTGAAATGTCTATGTTTGGTGAGATCAAATTCTTTGTTGGTCTTCAAATTCAACAGAACAAAAATGGTATCTACATTACACAATCAAAATACATCAAAGAGATACTGAAAAAGTTCGGTATGGAAGATTGTAAACCAGTTGGAACTCCTATGTGTACTGGATTGAAGCTTACCAAGGAAGATGAATCACAAGAAGTAGATCAAACACTGTATAGATCTATGATTGGAAAGCTGCAGTGTGTTGTTCATACTAGGCCAGATATTGCTCTTGCAGTTGGTATTGTTGCAAGATTCTCAGCAAAATCAAGAGAAAGTCACATGACGGCAATCAAAAGATTAATGAGATATTTGAAAGGAACTGAAGAGTATGGATTATGGTACAAATTTGGAGGAAATTTTGATTTGAAAGTATTTACTGATGCTGATTGGGCAGGAAACATTGATGACAGAAAAAGTACAAGCGGAGGAGCATTTTTTCTAGGAAAGAGATTGGTTTCCTGGACAAGCAAAAAGCAGAACTGTATATCCCAATCTACAGCAGAGGCAGAATATGTTGCTGCAGCAGTAAATTGTTCAAATGTTGTTTGGTTTAAACAGCTATTGGCAGGCATGAAAATGGAAATCAAAGAACCAATTGTTATGTTCTATGATAATACAAGTGCAATTGACATGTCCAAGAATCCAGTGATGCATCCCAAAACCAAGCACATTGCAATAAAATATCATTTTGTCTGAGAATTGGTGCAGGACAAGGAGATCAGATTGGAATATATTCACACAAAGGAACAAATTGCTGACATATTCACAAAACCATTGGCTAAGGATGCATTCTTGTATCTAAGAGGTAAGTTAGGGGTCACTCTCCTATCTGAAATTCACTAAAGAAAAGTTTTAGTGATGCATCAACTCATCCTAAGTGAAAAATCTACTAGTTGATGCAGTATAATCAGGAAAATATTGCATATGAATCAGTACAAAAGGTACATTATAACTCAGATGAAGTCTTATTGTCTATGGCATGTGTTGTCAAAGAGGGAGAGTTTTACTGTCATATCCTACTAAAATTTGAAAGAAAGTTCATTAAGATAAAGAGGGAGAGTTGTTTGATAAAGAGGGAGAGTTTTACCGTCCAAAGATGAAGTTACTTCACAGAGGGAGATTATTGAAAGAAGGAGTGTTCTCTATCCAAAGGGAAAGATATGTTGGCATGTTGCTGTCATAAAAGAAAAGACCTGTTTTCAAATTTCATTCTGCTATGACATGTTGTGTTGCCATCAATGCCAAAGAGGGAGATTGTTGGATACAATTATTTAATTGTGTATTGTCTTTGATGTTACACAAATGTCATATCAGTCTACCGAGCTCAGAATGTTCGGCAAGGCAGTTAGACAGAGTCTACCAAGTTCAGACGGTAAGAGAAGCAAGTTACAGAGTCTACCAGGCACTCCGGAATGCTATATCGAGTTCGCAGTCTTTACCGAGTTCAGTCGGTCTTCGAAGAATATGTGAAGGAAAGTCAGTCTTTACCGAGTTCTCAGTCTTTACCGAGTTCAGTCGGTCTTCGAAGAATATGTGAAGGAAAGTCAGTCTTTACCGAGTTCGCAGTCTTTACCGAGTTCAGTCGGTCTTCGAAGAATATGTGAAGGAAAGTCAGTCTTTACCGACTTCGCAGTACTTACCGAGTTCAGTCAGTTACCGAAGAATCAACAGTGTTCACCGAGCATCAGTGAAATGTTTATGCAGCCGACCGAAGCAATATTTATTGAAACTTGTATATGTAGCCGACCTATGTAATATTTATTGTAACTTGTAATTGGGCCGACTTGGTCACCTGAATGGTATATATGAGAGATCAAGTTGCGATTTCGAAGTGTGGTGAAGTGTGAGAAGTATGGAAATGTGAAGGAGCAGAAATGTGCGAATTCTGATGAAGGATCAGTGATATCCTTGAGGTGCAGAAAAGATATATGTGATCAGTAAGGATCTATTGGCGCAGAACAGAGATCTGTATCAGCAAGATAAGTTGTATTTAATTCAGATCACTTCATTGTTGCTTTCTAACCATTGTAGCAGTGATACCGAAATCTCTTAACAGAGTTGGTCTAACAACCATTTTTGTAAATCCTCTGACAAGGTGACAATTTGGTTGAATTGTTCTTAAGACCTTTCACAAGGCCACTCCTAGCAGGGTGATTAAATCCTCTAACAGGGTCACACCTAACAGTGTGTTTTGTAACCTTTAACAGGGTTGGCTCCTAACAGGGCTCACTTCAGAAGAGTGAAAATCAGTAACTAGTTACATTGGTGGTTTTCCCAAAATTGGGTTTCCACGTTATATCTGGTGTTACTTGTGTTCATGTTATTTGTTTTATGCATGTTAATGTTTAATGAACAATGATAAGTTAATTTACCGAGTTTCAACAGTTTATATTTAAGACATCTAAGGGACTTGTGGATTTATTTTTGTGGTAACTGATTCACCCCTCCCCTCTCAGTTACTCCATCCATATTTCCAACACCCGATTTGTACCTTACCGATAAGCCTGCTTTATTGATAGATGACACAATTCATGTGTACCGGTAGCCTTCCTTCTGTCCACTCACTCACATGTGGATTGCCATCATATGTCTTTCTCTTCTTATACTGGTCGCCACTTCTTCCTTACCGGTGACCTTGCCAAACCAGTTGACATTAATGACAACTAAATGCCAATAATTCCAACAAATAATATGTGTCTTCATGCTCCTCGAATTAAAAAATATAAATGTTAGGTAGGAGAGGGTATGATGATATGATTCATGGTGGTCCTATACACCCCATAGGTTGGCAAGAAAGTTGAATAATGAGATCATAATGAAACAATGCAAGGGTGTACATAGGTTATGAAAACTAAATACAATAAAAACTTATACATTTACAAAATACATAAAATGATAAAAAGATAATCATATGGATATTTAAGATGTAGTTGTATACAAACTTACATCAGGGTGACATCTAGGTTAGTGTACTCATTACATTTTATAATATATACCTATGTAAAATACATATATGTAGTCAAAAATTGGTATGTATAACACAAGTTTATTACAATCTGGTTACAATGTATATGTGTAATGGTAAAAAATTAGAGTTTCCACCACAAAAAGGATTAAAACATCTAATTTTTACTTAGAGACCAATTATATTCAAAAGAGGGTTGAAGCCCAATAGGTCTAGTCACAAACCCACAAGGATTAGGACTGAGAACTCTGATTGGATTCAAGGTGTGAATTTGTTTAACCTATTTTGTAAGTTTAATTGTTGAAACTAGGGTAAAGTGTTGGAAATGAAGGTAAGAACATAGGAACAGTGAGCTATAGTCATCGGATTGAGCCATTCACCCTATTTCAATTCCCTTCATCCAAACTTCTTCCTATATTGATTTGAGTCTTTTTTATTTCCATCTCATTTCGTCACATCTCATATTTTCGTCTCGACATAATCGCTTGTCATTTTCTTATTGTTCTTGTTTTCTATGTTCTTCATTGAGAGAAGGAAATAGTTTAATTATTGTGAGGAAATAGACTAGTTGTGTTATCATTATGTACACTTGTAGTAGGGCTTAAAGAACCCAATTGCAAGTTCATTACCATCTAATTGTAAGTTCTTACTTGCAATCGGGTCCTAGAGACCCGACTACAAGTGGAGAGTGTCTTTAGTATGATAAGAGGCCTTTCAGATTCTAAAAAGGTGGTTTCAAGCTCAGTTTCAATTACAACTTGAAATCGGGTCCTCATGAAGGGAATTGAGGACCCTATTTCAATTCCCTTCATCCAAATCTCAGTGGTATAATGACATGGCATGTCTTAATGTTATCTCTGCCAACCTTTGATTTCTTTCATTATTTCCTATAGTTTGGCCCCACTATCCCTCACCACATTTCTTCTCTTTAGATTTTCCTCATAGGATAGCGGGGGAAAGCCTTTCCTTCATTCTAACACCCAAATACTTTTTTGAAGAAAGTACATGGTTTGTAAAATACAAAATTTCATTTCTTTGTATGAAGGAAGAGGATTGAGAATAATCCATGCTTTCCTACAATAAGAAGGAAAAAAAATTCATACTGAAGTAATGGTGCTTGGTTTAAGGAAGTTAAGTAGCAAAACAACTTCCTACACTAACCTTGAGAGGAGGGTAATGCAAAACTTTTACAGATCGTCACAACAGTTACAAAAAATAGAAATAGATATAATAACATTCAAACCATAACAAAGTGATTTATGTGGGGAAAACCCTTTCGGGAGAAAAACTCCAGACTCCAAAAGCCGCCCAATATATTATTCCACAATCAAAACAGATTATAATATACTTGTAGAGAAATCTCTTCATAAGAGTACCACTAATTAGAGATTCAGAGGTAACTTAATAGCTATAAGACTCTTACACACAACCTCTATCTCACGCACCTCATATATAGGAGATACAATACAAGAAACCGTCAAATGGTATTACAAAACCATGGGCTAAAACCACTCAAAAAGGTGTAGCCGACCTTATCTCCCTTATAGATACCCTATGACGTGTCCCTTCCTTTTTACAACTCATTTATGTGTCTGATGTATTTTATATTTCCTATTCAGGAGTACAAACTTCCAGAGGCCATAATGTGAGAACCGTGTGTTCTATTGACAAACTATTTTAAGCGCTAGAATGATCGCGAATTGCTCTATTGCCTTGTAAACTGATATGTTGTTCAAACCCACTTTTCAGGGTGTTTCAGGGCCTCTAAAGTCTTCAAAATCAAATTTAAACCTTTCATTGGACCTTCCAAAACAAAAAATTTAATATCTTCAAAACTAATTGTGAGCTTGCAACATAACTTTACCAGAATATTTATCTAGCCAACCAGAAGCTTTGGGGAGAATTTCACACTATTTCATGCTCAAATGAAAACTTACTATAAATAGTAACCTCATGTAAATGCAAGGTTGAGACACCATTTTCCCAACAAATCTCCCACTTGTCAAACACCTTGCAAGAGCAAAGGGAGTACCAACACAATAAATCAATTGCTAGGGGCCACGAGGCCCATAGACTTTTGAGCACCATTTGAACTTCTCTGTGCTCACACCCTTAGTTAAAGAATCTACAACATTCATCAAATTTTCTACCTCAACTAGCTTCACCTTGTTGATCCCATCTGGTACTGAGAGGGGAGGGGTGAATCAACACTATACCGGTTCTACCAGATTCAACCTTAATCAAAGTTTGTACTCAAACTTAACACTTATCAGTATAAGCAACATTAATAAGAAACATGCACACATAAAATCAATCACACATGAATACCAAGATTTATCACGTGGATACCCAAATGGGAGAAAATCATGGTGTGATTAGAAACTCACAAAATTTGCACTCTTCTGGAGTACGCCCGATGAGGAGCCAACCTTGTTAGGAGATTACAATGACACTGTCAGGCGCCACCCGGTTTAGGTATTTTCTTCAAGGCCTGTTAGAACCTTTACCCTGTTAGAGGTAGCCTTGTTAAAGGACTTAGGATCATCAATTAAGATGTCACCTAGTTAAGGGATTTTACAAAGGGACATGTTAAAGTCCACCCGGTTAAGGGATTTTACTATTGTACTTATTAGAAAACAACAGATAGAATGATTTTCTATAATAGCTACTCTTAGCTTAATCAAATCCAATTGAATCTCTTTGTTTTGACCATCGGTTACACTTGCTTTACACTCTACTGGTGCTCCACATTCTTTCTTTACTCTTCACACTATCTGAGCTCTACACTCTCTCTTCATCACTTTGCTATTCACTTAGCAGTTTTGCACTCTTCTCATCTTGCTGGATTGCCTCTCTTCTAGATTGCACTTAGTAATTTTATTATCAAACTTTTTGGTTTTCACCATAAACCTTTATACCATGTTTTGCCAACACATAATTATTGTTTCCTAAATGAGTTCAAACCTAAAACTCGGTAAATTTGAAATTAAAATCTTCCCTCACTTTCTTTACGTGCTCTGCATCATTCTTGCCAGCAACTCATCCTTATCTACCACCACAACTCATAATTTTAGCAACTTCTAGGTCATGTTCTAATTTTTTAATGCGAACCAAAAAATCCGCATAAATCTTGCCTTAACTGGTTGTAGACTTCACTAGCAGATTGTTTGATGATATCTCACCTTGACTGACTCACCTTTGGTCATCGCATTCAACTTACCAGTCACTACTCTGAGATTCTCGATGGATAGCATCCTTCAACCTATCTCACCGGTGTAACTCTTCATCTTTTACCACTAGTCACTACTCATCAACTAGACTGATCACTTGTCTATCAAGAGTATTTCAGTTGTACTTAAGACTACTAAATTGTAATGTAAATCACCTCCTATGACCACATCATCATTTCAACTGCTAGTTTAAGAAACTAATCTCAACACCTATCAGATGCTTGACTGACTGGTCAGCTACTTTGTTTATCCTTCAACCGATTAGTCTTCGACCAACACACTTCTTTAGTGTATCAATAATGTGTATTAGGGAAGAATTGAATTTTTCATACTATTTGTAGCCATGAGTAAACCATTGAGGTTTACCACACCTCCTTTCCTATGAGCTTGACCTTATTCATCAATAAGTGTTTGTCATCAATGACAATACTAACTGATGAACCAGTTGTGCCAACACACCCTACCATCTTCGACCATATCTCTGACAAAATGATATTGAACGTCAATGTACTTGGTACGGGCTTGAAATGTTGAGTTCTTATCTAGGTAGATCACACTCTGACTATCACAATAAACTATCACGACTCCTTGTTTTATTCAACTAATGAACACAGTCTCTTAAGCCAAATGGCCTTTTTACAAGTATGAGTAGCTTCCATATACTCTACTTCAGTAGTGGACAAAGCAACCACAGTCGGTTGCTTACTCATCCACCTAATTGTACCACCAAATAAAGTAAACACATAAGCACTGGGGGATCTTCTACTATCAATATCACTTGCCCAGTCTGAATCCACATAACCATGAATATAAAGGGAAATCGTGTCTCCAATTGAATTACCATGATAACACAAAGAATACTCTAAAGTACCCTTCAAATATTTGAAGACTCTTTTGACTGCATCCCAATGAACTCTACTAGGATTAGACATATATATGAACAAAACTCGCACTGCTTGGGCAATGCTTGGTCTAGTATAAACCATAACATACATCAAATTTCCAAATGTAGTTTGGTAAGGCACTCTGCTCATTTCTTCCATCTGTAGGATAGTCTACAACAGATAATTTCGTTCCAACTGTAAAAGGAACACACAATGGTCTACAATCATGCATGTTGAACCTTTGTAACACTGAATTCACATACTTACTCTAGCCTAGCCATAGCTTTCTGTTCACTCTATATCTTCTAATTTTCATCCCAAGAATGCTTCCCACTTCACCAAAATCTTTCATTTCAAATTTAACAGCGAGCTAAGACTTTAGTTCTGAAATCATACCTTTCCCTTTACCATTGAATAACATATCATCAACATACAATGCAATGTACAGGAAATGATCACCATCAATTTTATAATAAATACAGTGATTTGATTTAGAACACTCAAATCCCAAACTCAACACATATGTATCAAATTTATGGTACCACATCCTAGGACTTTGTTTGAGGCCATACATGGATTTCTTTAATTTACAAACCAAATTACTTTTACCTTTCACCACATAGTGCTTCGATAGTGTCATATAAATACCCTCTTCCAAATCACCATGAAGGAAAGCAATTTTCACATCCATTTGCTCAACCTCTAAATCATACACAACAACAATAGAAAGCAAAAATCTAATGGATGTCATTTTGGCAACAAGAGAAAATATCTCACCATAATCAATGCCCTCAACCTGAGAATAGCCTTTTGCAACCAACCTCGCTTTATACTTCTCAATGCTTCCATCTGAACCAATCTTTTTCTTGAACACCCATTTGCAACCAATAGGCTTTCGTCCTCTAGGCAATGGTACAAGATCCCATGTATCATTCTTTTTTAAAGCTTCAATTTCTTCTTCCATATAAATCTTCCAGGATTCTGCATCATTCATACCTAATGCTTCCTCTATAGATTTTGGTTCATCCACATTAGTATTCAAAGAAAAAATACATCTCCAATCATCAGGTGAATACCTTTCAGGTGGTTGTCTATGTCTTGTAGACCTTCAAACAAGCTAAGTTGGAGGTTCTTCCTCCTCTTCTGAAGATTCAGAGGTAGACGATCTCTCCTCAACTTCTTGCCTATCTAAGAGTCTCGATTCAACTCTTTCAGGTGTAGAAGGAAATTGAATCACATCTTCCCTTTTAGTCTATTATGACTACAATGTAACAGAAGGAGACTTAATTTTTCTAAAAAAACACTTCTACTATGAGTTACCTTTTATGAATAGGGTCCCAAAGCTTGTATACTTTCACACCATAACTATACCTAATGAAGATACATTTCACAACATTTTTCTCCAACTTTGTCCACTTATCCTTTGGCATATGTGCATATGCCTCACAACCAAAAACTCTAAGATGTCTCAATGAAGGCTTGTGACCCAACCATGCTTCTATTGGCATTTGCATGAGGATTGCATCAATGACGTTTACGTGTTGTCATTGATGTCAATTGTAACCGGTAATGGAGTTGTTTTGGAACTGGTAGTTGAGCAAGTGATGGAAATGGGTATTACTATTGAAGCGGTGAGATCTACCAGTAACCCTACCTGTTGATATGCCAAACCCTACCTAATGGATCTTGGTGAATCGGTTGTGTTGATCTATGATCAAATAGTGATCAAAGATGATTGTGCCACGTATGCATGATGCATGTGATGAGTTTCAAGTGGTTTTTGGCACATAGATATAATTGTTTTATCTTTAGAATGAGCGAGTACATTGCATGAAATGGAAATCGCGTGATGAGTTACAGGATTCCTTGAGTGGTGATCAAGGAGCGGTCGAGGTTGTCTTGAACAATGTGTTGATGATTGCTATGTGATCTAATGGTCATGTTTGAACCAATTTGTTTGTAATCTCTATGAGATCTTAGGTTTGTGATGTGTTACTGACCTATTATTTTTCTTATAAGGTCGATGAGTTGTTTTGTAGTAGTTTTGGCAATTTTGGTTAAGTGTCAGTGTGATTGATTGCCAAACCAGAAGGAGTATCTATAGAATGTTTGAAGGCAGATAGGAGCATAAAAAGGATCTGATCAAGCAGAGTAGTGCTATTTACCAGATCAACAAAACCCTATTGTTCTATAACAATTACAATAGTTAAATCCCTCAACTGGTTGAGCTTTAACAAGCTTAGTGCTTTCTAAATCCTCTAACCAGGTGATCCATTAGCTTGGATTCAAATCCTCTATTGAGGTTACTCCTAATAAAGTATTGCTTCTAATAGGGCATTATAGTCAATCCCTTAATTGGGTAGTGCTTAATTGGATCTGTTCCTAACAGGACATTTTTGTAAACCTTCTAACAAGGCTTGGCTCCTAACAAGGAGAACTTCAGAAGAGTTCAAAATACTTGTGGGTATTCATCCCCACCATGGTTTTCCCATTTGGGTTTCCACGTCAAATATCATTGTGTCAAGTGGTGAATAGTTTTTGTGGTTATGTTTTGATATGGTTAATTTGCTTAACTGATAAATCCACTTAGTTTTGTTAAGATGACTGGAAGTGATCTGAAAAGTGCTTTTACTAATGTTAGTAAAGTGTATTGATATTTTGGTAAAATGGTTTGAGAGTTTTAGATCTGTTACACTATTATTTTGTTATGCCAGTCAACAGGTAAACTTGACAGTGCAGTTACAGTTTGTAGTTCAGTGTTTGAACCAATTACTTCAGTAATTGATTTGTGAGTTGGGTTTTGAGTTTGGTGAAACTTTAGTCATTTTTCTATCTACCGATTCACCCCCCCCTCAATAGTTGTCTGGATCCTTATTGATTCATCATATCATTAATTGGTATTAGAGCATTTCAGGTCCTCTAGTGTCTAGGCCTAACAGCTTGAGGTAAAGATCTAGAAGAACATGATGAAGAAATAAGGTTCAAAGTTTAATAGGGAAAACTACAAAATCTAGAGTGATAGGATGAAGATCTATATCAAGAGTCTAGGAAGTCAATATTGGGAACATGTTGTTACCAAATATACCTTACCTAGTGGGATTCTAATTGATGATCAAAAGAAGGAAAAACAAAAGAATAATCAAGCATTGGAGGCCATTATCAGTTCCCTGTCTGATTCAGAGTATGTTGATGTCCATGGTTTGGAGACTGCTTATGATGTGTGGAAGAAACTTGATGATATCTATAGCGGTGATGAGCATCTGAAGATTGCCAAAGAAGAGAGTTTGAGAGGTAAATTTGATGACATGTAGATGGCTGAAGGTGAAAATATTCAATAGTATGGTCAGAGGATCAAAGAGATAGCCGGTGAGATCAAAAGTTCTGGTGGTAAAGTTAAGGATACCACAATGGTTAGCAAGGTGTTGAGAGACATTCTACCGGTCTACGCTATCTAAGTTGAAGCCATTCAGGAACTAAAGTCTATTGATAAAACAAAGGTAACTCTTGACTCCATCATGGGTAAACTAATTGTATTTGAATTAAATGGTTATGATGGTAGTTCTCAGAAATCATAATATGCATTTAGAGCTTCATTTTCTAATCCATCGGTGAGGAAAAGCAGGGAAGTCAGTCACAGTTATGAGCCTAGACCCAATAGAGAAGTTGATAATAAAGACAACCTGATTGAGCTTGAAGCATTGTTGGCCAAGCGGTTACCCAGATGTACTGGTAAGTACATAGGTAGGTTACCTTTGAAGTGTTTTGCATGTAACTGGATTGGACATATTGCAACTAACTATCTTAATGGAGACAATGAGCATAAATGAGAAAAGTATAAGAAGTACAAAGGCAAAGGCAAAAGAGATTGCCTCATTGCAATTGATGGTGGAATCACTGATAAGGAATCTAAGGGAGATGCAAATGAAGACATTGTATTTGTTTCTATTAAAGAGGAGACATCATATCATAAGGCATCAATTTCTTGTATGGATAGTTATAATGATTGGATTATAGATAGTGGTTGTTCACACCACATGACCGGTGAAAAAAATAAATTTTTTACTTTGAAGGAATTTGATGGGGGAGTTGTGAGATTTGGAAATGACTCACCTTGCATGGTAAAAGGAAAGGGAACCATTTCTCTTAATGGAAAGAGTAGTGCAGATGATGTTTACTGGGTTGAAGGATTGAAGAACAATCTTTTGAGTGTTGCTCAACTCAATGATAGAGGTTATCCATTGGAATTCAAGAATGGAATGTGAAAAATCTATGGGAGCAAAGGTGAACTGATTGCAACCAACAAGCAGACAAAAGGTAACCTATTTCACCTAAATCCTAAAGTCAACAATTGTTTAATTGCTAAAGTAGATGATAGTTAGATTTGACATCAAAGATTTTATCATGTAAACTTTGATAACATTGTCAAAGTTAGTAAGTCCAAGTCGGTAAGAGGTTTGCCTCATTTGGAAAAATCGATGAATTCTCTATGTAAGGAATGCCAGTTAGGGAAGATGACATCCTCAACTTTTAAGAAAAAATCTTTCTTAGTAGAACATTTTCTAGATTTGGTTCATATAGACCTCTATGGACCAATAAGGACTAGAAGTATTCAAGGTTATCGATATTTTATGATCTTTACTCATGATTGCTCAAGAATGACGTGGGTCACATTCTTGAAGGACAAAACAGAATCCTTTAGCAAGTTTAAGGCATTCAAGGCCTTAGCTGAAAAGGAAAGTGGAAAGAAGATAAAGTGCTTACAAAATGATCAAGGTGGTGAATTTACTTTAGAGGAATTCACTAGATATTGTGAAGACAATGGAATTAAGAGGCAACTTTCTGCACCTAGGACACCACAATAGAATGGTATTGTAGAGAGGAACAACTTGTCAGTTGTTGAAGCTGCTAGAACTATGCTAATACAAGGAGGCATTGCTAAAAATTTTTGGAGAGAAGTTACCAGCACAACTATCTACACAATGAAATAGATATTGGTGAAAAGAGGTAAGGATTAAAATCCTTATGAATACTGGTATGGTAGGTTGCCTAATGTTAGTTACTTTAAGATTTTTGGCAGTAAATGTTTTATCAAAAGAGGTGAATTTGTTGGTAAGTTTGATGCTAAGAGTGATGAAGGCATATTTCTTGGTGTTGGCATTTTTAGATTGTTGTCATATTTTCATATAGATTGCATTAATGATATGTTGTCATTGATGTCAATTGAATCGGTAATGGTATTTATGATATTGCTGATATTGTTTTATTATTGATATTGGATTGTAACCGATAGGAAGAGCTTTGTGGAAGCTTTTGTAAACTAGTATGTTAAGTTTGTGAGTTCAACCGGTAAACCGGTTTATAAGGTTAAACCTTTCTATGCATTGTAACTGGTAAACCCTACCAGTTGTTTCTGTTAAACCCTAATTGAGTAAGTTCATTGAAATGGCTATGTAGGTTTATTTTCTGATGAGCAGTAATGATGGAGACACATGTGATCATTGTATGAGGATAATTTCAAATTATTTTAGCACGTTTGTTTGTTTTCTTGGAAAGGAGAAAAGTGTATTGCATCTAATTCATAGCACATGATGAGTTACAAAGTCCAATGAAGCGGTGATCATGGAGTGGTTGGAATTTTCTTGAAGAATGTGAAGAGATTGTTATGATTTCTAATGGTCAAAATTGTACCGAATTGTTTGTAATCTTGATGATGAGAATTAGGTTTTTGTTATGTTACCGACCTAATTGATTTGTATTTAAGGTCGATGAAGTTGTTTGTAAATGTTGTTGGCAAGATTGGCAGAAACCAGTTGAGTGTGTAGTTGCCTAACCGGTGAATGGATCTGCACTTTGAGTAAAGGTGGATTGAAGCTTAAAATGATTTGATCAAGCAAATGTAGTGCTATTCAGATAGATCAAGAAAACCTATTGTTTTCTAACAATTACAACATAAGTGAAATCCCTTAACTGGGTAAGCTCTAACAAGATTGGTTACTTATTAAATCCTCTAGCAAGGTGGTCCATTAGCTTGGATTCTCAAATCCTCCAATGAGGTTACTCCTGACAAGGTATTGTTCTTTTCATCAATGCATATTTGTAATTCCCTTAACTAGGTGATTCCTAACCGGAATTAGTTCTGAACATGACTTATTGTAAAAGCTTTAACAGGCTTGGCTCCTAACATGGCGAACTTCAGAAGAGTTTAGATAGCTATCTTGTGAGTCTCATCTCACTGTGGTTTTTACCTATTTGGGTTTTCCACATATAAACATTTGTGTCAAGTGGTGAATTTTTTTGTGGTTATGATCTTATTTGTTGATTTGATTAACTTCTGATAAGGAATGATAACTAGAAGCATTGAGAGATGAAATATGTTGAGATATGATTAAGCATTTTGATGTTTACAAGATTGAAGTTGTTTACTGTTAAGTTGTCATAACAGTTAACCGGTTGATGTTGAGTATTGATCTTGACTGTGATAAGTTTACTTTGTGTGATTGAATTTGAGTTTGGGAAATTTGTATCAGTTTTTTAGTATACTGATTCACCCCCCCTCTCAGTATTCTACCAAATACTTATTCTTTCATCATAACATCAATTGGTATCAGAGCATCTCAGGTCCTCTTTGACCTAAAAGCCTAACATTTTGAAGAAAATATCTTGTAGATCATGATGAAGAAAGTGTTAGGATTCCCAAAGATACTGAGAAGGGGGGGGGGGTGAATCAATATCTTACCGGTATGATAATTTTATTCTTGTAACATGAAAAGCATATCAAAATTGTGTACCGGTAAACAAAAATAATACAGTAAATAAGAACAACAACCACAACATAAGAGACACACCATAACACAATATTTAACGAGGAAACCTGGTGTGGGAAAAACCTCAGTGGGATTTGTGACCCACAATATTCACTTACTGGCCAATAAGAGAATATTACTGCTTACAATAGGGGCCTGCACATGCAGGAAGGCCAAGTGCCTAGAGCTCACTGCTCAGTTACAAAAGAAGTCACACTGACTTACAAAAATAGATTAAACTAATGCAATGTCTTGTACTACTTCAGATTAGCATCTACTATGCCAGATTCAATACTGGTTTAAGCTCTGCTACATACATAAACCCTTATCCAATAATTCACATGTTAGGTCTGCTACCTTCTTTTAATACTTCGCACTATTCCATATATCATCTCTTAAATGATCTACAATGATCTCATACATATATGAGTCATATTACAATCCGCCATGTCAGCTTACAAAATATTTTACAATTAATTACAAAATACATTTATACAAAATTCATGTCGGCCAAGGTGTTAGTAATCAATCTTTTGGGGTGTCGGTGAACTGTATGTTGGTGTAGAGTCTGTCGGTGCCTGTGTCTCCCTGCCAGTATCACATGATTGTAAGGTTACCATCAATGACAATACCTTCAATCACCTACAATTTCTCATTGGAGTGTGCATTTGCCAACAATCCCCCCCTTTGGCATTGATGGCAACACTCATGAGAAAAATAAAAAAGGCGTCCTAAATGATGTCCAAAAATTTCTGCTAAAAAAAACTGTGTGCCCAAAAATGTATGCTTCCCCTGAGATGATGATGTCCTATTCTGATCATTTTTCTCATCTCACTACTCCCCCTTTGACATCAATGAAAAAGGTTGTCATTTGCTATCAGTGGAGTGTGATTCCTGCCTAGATTTTTGTAACCAGTGGGTTACAATCTGGAAAATATCTGCCAAAACCAAATTTAAACTGTCGCTGAGTCTTGTGCTATCCTGTAATGCCTCTTGTGTTGTCTGAACTATACCGGTGAGTATGTGCATTTTCTCTTCCAGTGTCTTAAGTCCGGGAATTAGAGCCTCAGAAATTTCTTTTCTCAAAGAAATGAGGTAGTCTAGTTTGGACCAAGTTTACATTTTAAGCTCTTTGCCTTATCCTTCTCTAACTTCTCAATTTTCTCTTCAATATCTGCAATTTTCTTTTCTATTTCCAAAAATGAATCGGATGTACCTATTAGATTGCTAGCAATATTGTTTATTTCAGTTTGAGTTTTGCTGATCTCTGAATCTATATCCTGTGTCAAGATGTCTGTTTTGCAAGTATCCCTGTACATTTTCTTAAAATCCAAAATTGTTTTTCCTAGTTCCGATAATAAGGTGTCCATTTTCTCCTTGTTCTTCTTCACAATTTCCTCAAAGAGTTTCTCTTTCTCCTTATTCATCCTTTCTTTGAATGTGTCTTCATTGATTTGATCAACTGTCAAAATGTTGTCGATGATGAACTTAGACAATGTGTCTAGTTGACCTAAAGAATCCTTATTATTCACAATGCATTTAGGTGCTACCAATTTGAGAATAGGAATTGTGTCATTGATAGCCTTATAGGCTTGTGCATTACATTCTGTGATTTTCTTTATTGAGTCCAGTAAGACCTCTGTCACATTTGTAGGCCAAAATTCTGCTATTGAAGTACCAGATGTCTGCCCAACTATTTTCACAATATCCATGCTGCTGGTTGTAGTGATAACCTTACTTGTTTTGACCTCTGGTAGGTTAGTTTGTGTTTGCATTTCTATTATAAAAGGTTTGGGTTTTTCAGTTTTAGCTGGTGGCACTGTCTCTATTTGAACTTGTGTTTCAATCTGTTTCTGTTCTGGTTTCTCCATCTTTGTCTCAAAAGGTTTCTCAGATGTAGTCTCTGTATGCATTTCTGGTTTCTCAGTTTGTGCCTCTGCACTGTCCATTTCCGGTTCTCCTGATTTTTTTTCAGTTTGATCTATCGATTCTTTTAATGTTTTACCAGTGGTGTCCTCTATCGGTTGCTTTGTTAGAGTAGGTTTTTATGTTCTTATGTTTATAGTGTTATTAACCTCAACCTCAACATCTGCAACCGGTGACTCAGTAGTCAGTTCTTCCTTCTTATCCTCAGTGGTTTCTCTATCAACCACAACATTTACTTCTTGTGTGTCTATATTTACAGTGTACAAAATTTTGGACTCAGGATTAGTATCCTCTTGAGGAGTCTCCATATTCTTTGTAGTTTCTACTTGTGGAGTATCCGAAGGAGGTGGGGTTAATTTATCGGTTATCTTTAGGCTTGGAGGTCCACCTACCTTACCTTTTCCATTATCCTTGTCCTTTTGGTATACCTTGATGGTTTTAGGTCTTAGTAGCTCTTCTTGTTTCTCTTTTTTGACAAAGAATATGTCCCATTGGTCTGCAGTTTCTTTTGTTACCTCATTCACTCTTCCTGCCATCAGTGCTAGATGTCAGTGAGTAGTGGAAAATACTATCCGGTTTGCTTCACTAATTAGTTTGTCTATCTCATCAGGTGAGTTTATAGGATGCACTACAAGTAGTTTTTCAATTTTTATTTTCTTGTCCAGCTCAACAATAGCTACCCTTCTAGCTTCTAGTCTTCTATACAAATCAGTTGGTATTTCATCAACAATTTCCATCAAAAATTTCTTGTATATATCCAAGTGTAAAATTAAACTGTTCTCTATGCTTTCTTTGTCATCAGCAGATAGTGTGTTGTACAGTTTGCTAATATTTTTCAACTTTCCATCTTCAGTTATTTCACTTAAGAGTTTATCCAGTGGAGCAATATCTTGTTTTACTTTCTTCTTCTTAGGAGTCAACTTTTTCACTGGAGGTCTCACTGCCTGTTGCTTTTGCCTTGTTTTCCTGGGTGTGGGTGAGGGTACCGGTGAGGGTTTTCTTTTCCTTTCTACCCTTTTGAATACCATTGGTATATCACTCTCACAAGAAGTTGCAACCGGTGAAAGATGAGTTTCTAGTTGAAGTCCTTCCAACTCACTTTCTTTGATACCAGTTTTCTTTAATACATCTTCCTTAAGTTCTTTTGCTTGTCTAGTGCCTTTCCTTACTATTTGTTCAACTTTCTTGACTCTTTTCCTAGACTAAATACCACTTTCTATTGTTTCAGCACTGCCAAAGACTTTCTCAGAGGGTTCCTTAGGTGCTTCAAGGAGGGCTTTAGCATAAGTTTCAATAATATTATCATCTGTTTCATATCCCATTTCAGTTACCCAGATAGTCCTAGGGACAACTTCCTCCATCCAGATTTCATTTTTTTTAATTACAAAACAAATTTCCTTCTAATACTTATCTATAATAGCCTGTGACAATCTTATTCTAGTCTTCATTCGAGCCTTCAGTGCTTGAAAATGTTCATTTATGTTTTTCTCTTTGTTTTCTCCCATATTGTTTAATAGATCCAATAGTTGCTTTCCTATCGGTATATCAAAGCCAAAATCTTTTCTACCAATACCGGGTACTTTCTTAGTAATGTACAACATTAAACATACAAGCAAATTTCCAGATCTAAAGGTTCCTTTCTTATCTCCTTTGATCTTTTTCAGATTGTCTATTAGTTCATCTTTGAGCCATTCACACACATCTATTCTAGCATTATCATTAACCATGTCATATGAACTTTTAATACATAGGATAGATACTGAGTTTAACCTATTTGCATGTGTAGCTTTGTAACCTAAGATTATAATAATAAATCTAACATTGATGTCCTTCATATCATTTACCCTTAGAGACCTTTTGTCAAATGTTGTGTCGATTAGATCTATCATTGTGTCATTTGAGACTCTTTTAGTTCTGTCAGGTCGGCTGCCGGTGGAAGGTAACCTTGTTATTGCTTTGACGGCTTCTTTGGTGGTTTTATTAATTGAATCTAACCAAAAGAATTCACCATGGACTCTGCTTAGGACTATTCTTATCACATCTTCAGGAAAATCAAGAATGCTAAGAATATCTAGAAAACCTAGGGTTTCTACTACCTTGTGTTCCGGTTTGATATTTCCATTTTTATCACAAATCACAGTGCTATACATGTTCTTGATTTAATCATCTCCTAATTTCTCTATATGACAGTGTATGTATATTCTAGGATCTTCAGCATATACTACTCCTTTTGGAATTTGAGAGAATGCACCTATGTTATCATCTTTCTTCGCTATTTCGGGAACAAGCTTGAATACGAGTCTAGGGCGCTTGATAACCTCAATAAAAGTAGGGTTTGCTATAAATTCAGGAGTGGATAAAGAAGCCATAGTTATAAATACCTCAATCTGCCTTAGGGATGAGTGCTTGGATGAACTGCTTCACTTTTTCGCTAAGGATGCCTTCGCTCGGGAATTTTCGTGCTCTCGAAGATTTGAATGCTCGGTGAATGAAAAAGGAGCCAAAACACTTTCTTTATAATGTTATTTTCTCCAACTACCACATTTAATGCTTGCCGGCTAAGTCACAACTTAACTCATCTGCCGGTAAAGAAGTAATTCAACTTCTCACCATCAACCGAGGGTATATTAGCATGTTTTTCAGTTTGTTGCTAAACCCCTAAAGGATTTTACTTCAGTTAGATGAAGAGTCTCCTGTCGATGGAGTGTTACTCTATTCTACTGGTGGAGGAGTATTCCCATCAACATTTTGATCTGACTTTCTGATCCATTGTTTTGAGAATTCTTGCTTTACATCTTCAACCTTTTCTTTACCCTTCAAACTAGGACCTTTGTTATTTTCTGGTGATGCCTTACTTCTACAAAATTTTGAAATATGTCCAATCTTGTTACAAGCATAACAAGTCACATTATTTTTCTGAATAGCTTTCCCATATCCTATGCCAGTATGTGTTCTGCATTGATTAGATAGGTGTCCAAATCTTCCATAAACATAACATCTTACATTCATTCTATAATTTTCTAAATTATGACCAACTTTGTTTCATTTAGAACATTGACCGGTGGGTGTATTAGTGTTCTAATAATTTCTAGATCTACACTGATTTTCTCTATAACCATACTTGTTATAGTTAAAGCATTTCCCATTGAATTTGTAAGCATTAGGTTGTCTTACCGATTTACTATGATCATGTTTGTTTGCAGTACCAGAGCTTTCACCAACTTCAAAGCCAAGGCCATTTGTTTCACCATTAGGATTCTGATTCTTCAGCATGTCAACCAGTTCTTCTATACTTTTCTTGAATTTCTCCTTCTGTTGATTTGCAGCAGATAGTTCATTTTCCAAGATTCCTTTTTGTCTTTATGAGTTTAGTTCTATCATTTTGTGTGTGCAAAAAATCTGTCTTCAACATATCATTTTCATGACCGAGTCTTGTGTTTTCATTTCCAACATCATTTAGTCTTCTAGTCAATTCATCTTCATTCTTCTTTCTGTCTTCAATTTCTTTACAAAATCTCATAGTGATATCTTGCATCTCATTCTTCATTGTACAGTTATCTTGTCTTAGTTGGTTCACCAGATCATTAAGAGTTTCCTTTTCATCTTCCTCATTCTGCATCTTCTCACAAAGTTCTCTTCTTTTATTCCTTGCTATAGTGAAATTTTCTTGAAGTCCTTGAATAATATCCTGTGCAGCCTTTAGATCATCTTCAAGTTTGATATTCTTCACCTTTTCTGCATCATAGTTTGAAAGAGATTTTTGCAATTGCTTTCTCAAATTTTCCATTTCTATTGGTGACAAGATCTTCCTCAAGTTGTTAGGCTTTTGAAAATAGATGACCAAGCTTTGATACCAATTGTTAGGATTCCCAAAGATACTGAGAGGGGGGGGGGGTGAATCAGTATCTTATCGGTATGATAATTTTCTTAACTTATAACATGAAAAGCATATCAAAATTGTGTACCGGTAAACAAAAATAATGCAGTAAATAAGAACAACAACCACAACATAAGAGACACACCATAACACAATATTTAACAAGGAAACCCGGTGTGGGAAAAACCTCGGTGGGATTTGTGACCCACAATATTCACTTACTGGCCAATAAGAGAATATTACTGCTTATAATAGGGGCCTACACATGCAGGAAGGCCAAGTGCCTAGAGCTCACTGCTTAGTTACAAAATAAGTCACACTGACTTACAAAATTGGATTAAAATAATCCAATGTCTTGTACTGCTTCAGATTAGCATCTACTATACCAGATTCAGAACCGGTTTAAGCTCTGCTACATACATAAACCCTTATCCAATAATTCACATGTTAGATCTGCTACCTTCTTTTCATACTTCGTACTATTCCATATATCATCTCTTAGATGATCTATAATGATGTCATACATATATGAGTCATATTACAATCCCCCATGTTGGCTTACAAAAGATTTTACAATTAATTACAAAATACATTTATACAAAATTCTTGTCGGCCAAGGTGTCAGTAATCAATCTTTTGTGCCGGTGAACTGGATGCTGGTGTAGAGCCTGTCGGTGCCAATGCCTATGTCTGCCTGTCAGTATCACATGATTGTAAGGTTGCCATCAATGACAATACCTTCAATCACCTACAATTTCTCATTGGAGTGTGTATTTGCCAATAGAAAGAAGATCCGAAGTTCAACAAAGATAACTATAGGATATGGAGTGAAAGAATGAAGATTTACATTAAGAGTCTTGGTAGTCAGTATTGGGATCATGTAGAAACTAAGTATATTACACCTACTGGAACCTTGACTAATGATCAGAAAAAAGAACAATAAGAAAATCATCAAGCATTAGAGGCTATTATTAGTTCCCTATCTGATGTTGAATATGTAGATGTTCATGGTCTTGAAACTGTGTATGAAGTATGGAAAAAACTTGAAGAGATTTATAGCAGTGATGAACATGTTAAGATTGCTAAAGAGGAGAGTCTAAGAGGAAATTTTGATGACATGAGAATGTTTGAAGGTGAGAATATCCAACAATATGGTCAAAGGATAAAAGAGATAGTTGATGAAATAAAGATTGCAGGAGGGAAAGTGGAGGATGCCACAATGATCAGTAAGGTACTGAGAACCTTGCTACCAGTCTATTCTATCTGAGTTGTAGCTATTCAGGAGCTGAAATCCATTGATAAGACAAAGGTAACTCTTGACTCTATTATTGGCAAACTTATTGCTTTTGAATTAAATGGTTATGATGGTAGTGTATAGAAATTAGAGTCTGCATTCAAAGCTTCTGTCTCTAACCCATCTGTGAGAAAAAGTAGAGATACTATTCATGGTTATGAATCTAGATCTAGCAGAGATGTTGATGATGAAGATAACTTAGTGGAACTTGAAGCATTGTTGGCAAAATGACTGCCTAGAGGCACTGGTAAATATAGAGGTAAGCTACCTTTAAAATGTTTTGCATGCAACAAAATTGGTCATATAGCAACTAACTGTCCTAATGGTGAAAATGAATACAAGAGAGACAAATTCAAGAAGTATAAGGGTAAAGGCAAGAGAGATTGTCTTGTAGCTATTGACAGTGGTATTACTAATGAAGAATTTGATGATGATGCTAGTGAAGATATTATGTTTGTAGCTATTAAGGAAGAGAAGTCAGATCAGAAGGTACTAGTGTCCAAGATGGATAACTCTGATGACTGGATCATTGATAGTGGTTGTTCACATCACATGACTGGTGATTGGAGCAAATTTATTTCCCTGAAGGAATTTGATGGCAGTGTTGTCAGATTTGGCAATGACTCACCTTGTATGGTTTAAGGTAAGGGGGTTATTTCTTTTAATGGGAAGAGGAGTGCTGACGATGTTTATTGGGTTGAAGGCTTAAAGCACAATCTTCTAAGTGTGGTACAACTTAATGATAGATGATACCCACCAGAGTTTAGAAATGGCATGTGCAAAATATTTGACAAAGGTGAATTGATCCTAAAGTTAGCAACTATTTGATTCCAAAGATAGATGATAGTTGGCTTTGGCATAGGAGATTTTATCATATAAACTTTGATAACATTGTTAAAGTGAGCAAGTCTAAGATAGCAAGAGGTCTGCCTCAGCTAGACAAACTAGTTAATGCTCTTTGTAAAGAATGTCAGTTAGGAAAGATGACTTCTTCAACTTTCAAGAGAAAGTCCTTCTCAGTAGAGCACTTGCTAGATTTAGTTCATACAGATCTATGTGGACCAATAAGAACAAGAATCATTCAAGGTGACAAATATTTTATGATCTTCATTGATGATTATTCAAGGATGATGTGGGTCACATTCTTGAAGGATAAGAATGAAGCTTTTGGTAAGTTCAAGGCATTCAAGGCCTTAGTTGAGAAAGAGAGTGGAAAAAAGATAAAATGTCTGAGAACAGATCAAGGTGGTGAATTTACTTCTAAGGAATTCACTAAGTACTGTGATGAGAATGGTATCAAGCGACATCTTTCTGCACCAAGGACACCATAGACGAATGTTATAGCAGAGAGAAACAACCGACCAGTGGTTCATGCTGCTAGGACTATGTTGATACAAGGAGGTGTAGCAAGAACATTTTGGAAAGAAGCTGTAAGTACAGTTGTCTACACAATGAACCGAGTTCTGGTGAAAAAAGGTAAGGACAAGACCCCTTATGAATATTGGTATGGAAGATCACCTGATGTTAGCTATTTTAAGATATTTGGTAGTAAATTTTTTATCAAAAGAGGTGATTACATAATCAAGTTTGAAGCTAAGAGTGATTAAGGCATATTTCTTGGCTATTCCACCAAGAGTAAGGCCTATAAATGCTTCAACAACCGGACATAGAGAATTGTTGAGAGTGTTGATATTCATGTAGATGAATATCCCGAAGTTTTAGAAGGAACCAATTCAAAGAAAAAGGATGAAGATCCTTGCATTTTGCTTTTGGAACCTGAAACTGTTAAATTAGTAATCGGTAAAGCAAATTATAATGTACTTGTTAAACTGGAACAAATAAATTTAAAAGAAGATGATAATGATGAAGCTGAACCTGAAGAGAATGGTCATGTTATTCCTAGATATGTGATACTGAATCATAGTCCTGAACAGATTATTGGGGATAAGGATGTTGGAGTACTAGCTAGAAGGAGAATAAGAGAGAACTCTTGCATGATCTCCACCATTGAGCCTAGAAGTGCTAACGAGGCATTTGGTGATGATCATTGGGTTAAAGCTATGGAAGAGGAATTGGATCAAATTGAGAAGAACAACACTTGGACCTTGGTACCCCAACCGGTAAACAAGAAAGTTATAGGTACTAAATGGGTGTTCAGAAACAAGTTAAATGAAGACAGTGTTGTAGTTCACAACAAGGCAAGATTATTCTTCAAAGGTTATGCACAAGAAGAAGGAGAAGATTATGGAGAAAATTTTGCACCAGTAGCAAGATTGGAAGGTGTCAGAACTTTACTTGCATTTGCAGCTCATAATAAGTTCAAGGTATACCAGATGAATGTTAAGTTTGCATTTTTGAATGGGATATTGCAAGAAGAGGTTTATATAGAGCAGCCTAATGGTTATGCATTGACAGATAAGGAAGACATGGTATGCAGATTGCATAAAGCTTTGTATGGATTAAAGTAGACACCCAAAGCATGGTATGAAAGGCTTCATACACATTTGATGAAGATAGGCTTTGCTAGAACCAGTGATGACATCAATATTTATCTCAAGTCTGAGATGAAATACTGGTTAGTGAAGTATTTATTGATGATATTATTTTTGGAGGTAATGATGTCATGAGCAATAGTTTTGCAAATGAAATGAAGAATGAGTTTGAGATGTCATTGGTAGGGAAATAAATTTTTTCATAGGCTTGCAGGTACAACAGATGAAGAATGGTATTTTCATTACTCAATCTAAGTATGTGAAAGATATTTTGAAGACTTTTGGCATGAGTGACTGTAAACCAGTTGGAACACCAATGGCTATAGGTTGTAAGTTGTCCAAGGAAGATGCATCTAAGTCTGTTGATAAAAAGGAATATAGGTCAATGATTGGCAAATTACACTATGTTGTTCACTGTCGATTGGATATTGCCCATGCATTTGGTATAGTTGCTAGATTTCAAAAAAATCTAAAGCACATCTGATAGCAACCAAGAGAATTTTTAGATATCTAAAAGGTACTGTTGACTATGGATTATGGTATCCATATGGTGGAAATTTTGATTTGAAGGCATACACAGATGATGATTGGGTGGGAAATATTGATGACTAAAAGAGTACTACCAGTGGAGCATTCTTTCTAGGAGGAAGGCTAGTTTCATGGAGTAGTAAAAAGCAGAGTTGTACTTCACAATCTACTGCTGAAGTTGAGTATGTTGCAACTTATATGAATTGCACACAAGCTATTTGGATGAGGCACATTTTGGAAGGTTTTAAGATGAAGATCTCAGAACCTATAAAGGTTTTGTGTGATAATACAAGTGCCATTAATATTTCTAAAAATCTTGTTTTGCACGCTCGCACAAAGCACATTGAATTGAAGTATCACTTCTTGAGGGAAAAAGTTCAAAGTAAAGATGTTATCCAAGAGCATCTTTCTACCCAGGAGCAACTTGCAGATATCTTTACCTAAACTTTGCCTAAGACTACATTTGAGTATCTTAGAAGTCAGTTGGGGGTTGTCCCTTTTCATGAAGTTAGTTGAGAATGGTGTTGATTACATCAGTCCCTGAATTACTTGCAGAATTTTACATGGATTGATGAAGAAATGGATGTATTCTACAGGGGGAGCATCAAGTTGCAGTATGTTGTTGATGCACAATGAGAGAAGAATTACATGTTTTTACTTTCACTTTGGCATTGTTGTCAAAGGGGGAGAATAATTATGTGATTGAGGAGAAGAATTATATGATTGGCAAAGGGAATCTAGTGACAGGCTGAAGACAGACAGACATGGCGAATACTTGGTAATGTAAACCAGGATTCCTATTCACCAATCATAAAAACAATCAAAGGCATTGATATTTGTATTGCCATCAATGCCAAAGGGGGAGATTGTTGACATTTTTAGATTGTTGGCAATTTGCAGATAGATTGCATTAATGATATGTTGTCATTGATGTCAATTGAACTGGTAATGGTATTTATGATATTGTTGATATTGTTGTTATTATTGATATTGATTTGTAATCGGTAGGAAGAGATTTATGGAAGATGTTGTAAACTGGTATGTTAAGTTTGTGAGTTGAATCGGTAAACCGGTGTATAAGGTTAAACCTGTCTATGCATTGTAACCGGTAAACCCTACCAGTTGTTTTTGTTAAACCCTAACCGAGTAAGTTCACTGAAATGGTTATGTTATTTTATTATCTGATGAGCGGTAATGATGGCAACATGTGTGATCATTGTATGAGGATAAGTTCAGATTGTTTTGGCATGTTTGTTTGCTTTCTTGGAAAGGAGCAAAGTGGATTGCATCTAATTCATAGTGCGTGATGAGTTACAAAGTCCGATGAAGCAGTGATCATGGAGCGGTTGGAATTTTCTTGAAGAATGTGAAGAGATTGTTATGATTTCTAATGGTCAAGATTATCCCGACTTATTTGTAATCTCGATGATGAGAATTAGGTTTTTGTTATGTTACCAACCTAATTGTTTTGTATTTAAGGTCAGTGAAGTTGTTTGTAAATGTTGTTGGCAAGATTGGAAGAAACCAATTGAGTGTGTAGTTGCCTAACCGGTGAATGGATCTGCACTTTGAGTAAAGAGAGATTGAAGCTTAAAAGGATTTGATCAAGCAAATGTAGTGTTATTCAGATAGATCAAGAAAACCTGTTGTTTTCTAACAACTACAACAGAAGTGAAATCCCTTAACTGGGTAAGCTCTAACAAGCTTGGTTACTTATTAAATCCTCTAACAAGGTGGTCCATTAGCTTGGATTCTCAAATCCTCCAACGAGGTTCCTCCTAATAGGGTATTATTCTTTTCATCAAGGCATATTTGTAAATCCCTTAACCGGGTGATTCCTAACCAGAATTAGTTCTTAACAGGCTTGGCTCCTAACAGGGCGAACTTCAGAAGAGTTCAAATAGCTATCTTGTGAGTCTCATCTCACCGTGGTTTTTACCTATTTGGGTTTTCCACGTATAAACATTTGTGTCAAGTGGTGAATGTTTTTGTGGTTATGATCTTATTTGTTGATTTGATTAACTTCTGATAAGGCATGATAACTAGAAGCATTGAGAGATGAAATATGTTGAGATATGATTAAGCATTTTTATGTTTACAAGATTGAAGTTGTTTACTATTAAGTTGTCATAATAATTAACTGGTTGATGTTGAGTATTGATCTTGACTGTGATAAGTTTACTTTGTGTAATTGAATTTGAGTTTGGGAACTTTGTATTATTTTTTTAGTATATTGATTCACCCCCCCTCTCAGTATTCTACCAGATACTTATTCTTTCATTATACCATCACTTGGTTACTCCACCAAGCGCAAAGCCTATAAATATTACAAAATCTGGACACAAAAGATCATTGAAAGTGTTGATGTCTGAGTGGATGAGTGCCCTGAAGTTACAGGAGAAACCAATGAGGAGAAGAAGGAAGATGAACCTTACATTCTGATTTTGGAGCCATAAGTTGGTAAAATGAATGCTACAGTACCAGTTCAACCAGAACAAGTAGATTTTGTAGAAGATGAAGATAGTGAGGAATAGGAACCTGAAGATAATGATCTTGTTATTCCAAGGTATGTAAGACTCAATCATAATCCTAATCAGATTATTGGAGATAAAGATGTTGGAGTATTAACCAGAAGAATAATTAGAGAGAATTCTTGTATGATCTCTACTATTGTGCCTAGAACAACAAAGGAAGCCTTTGGAGATGATCACTAGATCAAAGCTATGGAAGAAGAGCTTGACCAGATTGAGAAGAACAATACATGGACCCTAGTACCCAGACCGGTGAACAAAAATGTAATAGGTACTAAATGGGTATTCAGAAATAAACTAAATGAAGATGGAATACTAGTCAGAAACAAAGCTAGATTGGTATGCAAAGGTTATGCACAGGAAGAAGAAGAAGACTATGGTGAGAAATTTGCACCAGTTGCTAGATTGGAAGGTGTTAGGACTCTACTTCCATTTGCAACATATAGGGGATTCAAAGTATATCGGATGGATGTGAAGTCATCATTTATAAATGGAATAATGGAAGAGGAAGTATACATTGAACAACCAGATGGTTATGCTTTGACTAATGCAAAGGATATGGTGTAAAAACTACACAAGGCACTATACGGTTTGAAGCAAGCACCAAGAGCATGGTATGAAAGACTACATTCACAGCTGATGAAAATAGGTAACTTTGATTTGAAAGTTTATACAAATGCAGACTAGGTAGGAAATGTTGATGACATAAAGAGTACAACCAGAGGTGCATTCTTTCTTGGAGGAAGGCTTGTATCTTGGAGAAATAAGAAGTGGAGCTGTATATCACAATCCACTATTGAAGTTGAATATGTTGCAGCATATATGAATTGTACCCATAAAATTTGGATAAAACACATTCTGGAAGGTTTCAAGTTGAAGATCATAGAATCGGTAAGGATTTTATGTTATAACACTAGTGCAAAAAATATTTCAAAGAACCCGGTGTTGCATGCTAGGACCAAGCATATTGAGCTGAAATATCATTTCTTGAGAGAGAAAGTGCAGAGTAAAGATGTGTTACTGGAGCATGTATCTACCAAGGAACAACTAGCAGATATCTTTACTAAATCTCTTCCTAAGACTATATTTGAGTATATTAGAAGTCAGCTAGGGGTTGTTCCCCTACACGAGGTCAGTTGAATAGATGTGGAAGACATCAGTCCATGAGCTTATTGAAGATCTTGAAGGTGGATTGGTGTAGAGTGGAGCTACTCTACAGGGGGAGTAGCTTGTTGCAGAACAATGATGACACTGTATGTTTTACTTTCACTTTGACATTGTTGTCAAAGGGGGAGAAGAACTATATGATTATGTGTGAGAAGAATTATATGATTGATGGAGAGAAGAACTATAGCCAGTTACCAGTTGAAGACATGGAGACATGGTTGAAGGAGAGTACATGGTAAAATATAAACCAGGATTCTTATACCTGTGTATGTGCATTACTCTCAATCATCACAATCAAAGGGTATTGATATTTGTATTGCCATCAATGCCAAAGGGGGAGATTGTTGGCATTTGCATGAAGATTGCATTAATGACATTTAAGTGTTGTCATTGATGTCAATTGTAACAAGTAATGGATTTTTTTTGTAACCGATAGTTGAGCAAGTGATGGAAACCAATATTACTATTGAAGCAGTGAGATCAATCGGTAACCCTACCTATTGATATGCCAAACCCTAACCAATAGAGTTTGGTGAATCAGTTATGTTGATCTATGATCAAATGGTGATCAAAGATGATTATGCCACATATGCATGATGCACGTGATGAGTTTCATGTGGTTTTTGGCATGTAGAGATAATTGTTTTATCTTGGGAATGAGTGAGTACATTGTATGAAGTGGAAACCACGTGATGAGTTACAAGATTCGATTAGTGGTGATCAAGGAGCGGTCAAGGTTGGCTTGAAAAATATGTTGATGATTGCTATGTGATCTAACGGTCATGTTTGAACCGATTTGTTTGTAATCTCTATGAGATCTTAGGTTTGTGATGTGTTACCGACCTATTGTTTTGCTTATAAGGTCGATGAGTTGTTTTGTAGTAGTGTTGACAATTTTGGTTAAGTGTTAGTGTGATTGATTGCCAAACTAGAAGGAGTATCTATAGAATGTTTGAAGGCAGATAGGAGCATCAAAATGATCTAATCAAGCAGAGAAGTGCTATTTACTAAATCAACAAAACCCTGTTGTTCTCTAACAATTACAACAATTAAATCCTTTAATTGGGTAAGCTTTAACAGGCTTAGTGCTTTCTAAATCCTCTAACCAGGTGATCCATTAGCTTGGATTTTAAATCCTCTATTGTGGTTACTCCTAATAGGGCATTATAGTCAATCCCTTAACTAGGTGGTCCTTAACCGGATCTGCTCCTAACAGGACATTTTTGTAAAGCATCTAACAAGGCTTGGCTCCTAACAGGGCAAACTTTAGAAGAGTTCAAAATAATTGTGGGTATTCATCCCCACCGTGGTTTTTCCCATTTGGGTTTCCACGCCAAAAATCATTGTGTCAAGTGGTGAATGGTTTTTGTGGTTATGTTTTGATATGGTTAATTTGCTTAACTGATAAATCCACTTAGATTTGTTAAGATGACTGGATGTGATTTGAAAAGTGATTTTACTAATGTTAGTAAAGTGTTTTGATGTTTTGGTAAAATGGTTTGAGAGTTTCAGATCTATTACACTGTTATTTTGTTATGTCAGTCAACCGATAAACTTGACAGTGCAGTTGCAGTTTGTAGTTCAGTGTTTGAACAAGTTAGTTCAGTGATTGATTTGTGAGTTGGGTTCTGAGTTTGGTGAAACTTTAGTCAGTTTTCTATCTATTGATTCACCCCCCCTCTCACTAGTTGTTTGGATCCTTATTGATTCATCATATCATCAGCTTCCATAGGAGTTTTATCAACAAGGGCTGATGTAGGGGACTTGTTAATTAGGTAGCGGATAGTGGCAACGACTTCAGCCCAAAACTTTTGTTCTAGACCAACACAACTCGACATACTCCTAGCCTTCTCCATCAATGTCTTGTTCATTCTTTCTGTAACTCCATTTTGTTGTGGAGAATACAGAGTTGTCTTCTGTCTATTAATGCCACAGTCTTTACAGAATCTATCAAAATCATTAAAGAAAAAATCACCACCATTATCGGTCCTCAAAATTTTAATTTTCTTTCCAGTCTGCAACTCAACCATTGCTTGAAATTCTTTAAATCGATTGAAAACTTCATATTTACTCTTTAGAAAATATACCCATGTCCTTCTACTAAAATAATCAATAAGTGAAACATAATATGTGTATTTTCCAATCGAAGGAACATCTACAGGACCAAACACATCTAAATGAATAAAATCCAAAACACCACAAGTTTTATGAGAACTTGAGTAAAATTGAACACAGTTTTGTTTTCCATAAATGCAATGCTCACTAAAATCAAAGTCAATATTACATTCATTCAAACCTTCAACATTTTATTTTTCAAGGTCCTTAGACCATTTTCTCCAATGTGGCCAAGCCTTTGGTGTCATAACATAGTCTTCTTTGTAGGCAACTTTGCTTCAGAAGAAAGAACACCCTTAGGTACCCAAAAGCCATTTCCATCTGCTGAAGGTGAAACCCTCAAATCTTCCATAGATTTACTTGTTACAGAAGTGTTATTACACTCAACGGTGTATGTGTCTAGCTTATACAAAGTGTTGAACCAAACACCTCTAGCAATTACCATAGCACCTTTAATCATCTTACATCTTGCTTCAGAAAAGACTACTTGCACTCCCACATCTATCAGTTTTCTCATAGATAACAGATTTCATTTTAAACCAAGGATATGCAACACATCATTAATCCATTTTATTCTACCATTAGAAAACTTGATTCTAACTTTACCTCGACCAACAATGTCTAAATGTGAATCATCACCCAAGTACACCTTACCTCCATTAAATTCTTCATATTCAGAAAACCAATCTATATTGGCAGTCATATGAAAATATGCACTTGAGTCAATTAACCAGGCATCATTACCTGCATAAGTCTCCAAAGATGCAATTATTGGCCATTTGTTGGAATTGATTATGTGTTGCATTGATGTTTTGTCATTGATGCCAACACTAGTTGTTTGGATGCTTTACCGTCACCCTTCTGGTCCTGGTAGGTTGAGTGGATTCTGGTTGTTTTTGATCCAGCATGATCTAGTATGCTTCAGTATAGTTTGGTGATGGAATTGGCTTGTTCATGATACTCATGTTCATATTCGGTCAGTTGGTTTTGGTCTGGTGATCGGATGATATCTTGCTTGCTTAGAAGCTTAGTTTCTGGTTCCAGTGAGGGTTTCACCGATAGATCTTTTGATGAAGATCTTTGATGAATTGCATAAGTGGTGTTGGTGCAATTGTTGGTGGAGTTTCAAGATGCTTTTGGTGATCATGTTCGAGACTTGGAGGATGGAGATTATTGTTGTAGCGTGTGGACCTATACTGGGTCTCGGTTGATCTAGGTTATGGACCGACTTTAATGCAACATGTGGATTGGACCTCTCGATGTGTTTTCGAGTTGTCTTATGTGTTGGATAATATTTGTTTGGTCTAAGGTTGACATAGTTTGTAATTATGTCATTGGTTTATTATGTGGTGGTCGACCTAATTGTTTATGGTCGAGGGTTTGTATATATAGATGTAAGATCTCACTGTAGATCATCATGGTTATGTTAGAGGTCATGGTCAGGGAATTTAATGTGTGAATAATGTAATATCATTCAGGCAGAGGATTTGGTTGATCATTGGAGATCGAATTGGGTTTATGTAAGAGGATTTAGTCCTCTGGTATTGAGCTTAACCAGAACTGTACTCAGGCATAGGAGATGCTATCGTTTGCAGTTCAACACTTCTCCAGATTGTAGTATGGATTTATATGTAGTCAGTGAGGCTCCTTTTATGATGAGTAGTGCACTCTAGGTTGTTGGCCTTCCTGCAAGTTCAAGCCCCTCAATTGGAATTCACATACTTACTGCAGAAGTATTATCTGACTGTGGGTAGGCTTCCCACCATGGTTTTTCCCTTTATTGAGTTTTCCACGTATAAATCTTGGTTTCATGTGGATGGTTTTTATTATGTGATTATTGTTTATGCTTAATTGGTTTAACTGTTATTCCGGTATTAATGTTTTGGGTTTTAGTATTAAAGTTTTAAATTGCCAATAGTTTCGGTAATCTGTGACAAGTGATTCACCCCCCCCCCCCCCCCTCTCAGTTGTCTTTTGGTTATTTGAACTTTCTAACAATTGGTATCAGAGCTTTGGTCCTCTTTGCGGAAAGCTTAACTACTTGAGGAAGATCCTATGGTGACTAACAGTTCAAGTTCATCCATTTCTTCTGGAGCTATCTTTTAGAGGGATATTCCGAGGCTTGATGGAACAAATTACACAATATGGAAGATTTGGATGGAGACTCATCTGAGATGTCTTGGCAAGGAGATTTGGGAGATCACATAGAATGGTGTCACACCTTATAATCTAGGATTTGACAATCCTCCTTTGGAAAACTTGGACAAGGAGCTTGAGAATGATTGTAGAGAAAGAGAAGACCTCTTATGTGCACTTTATGATCAACAAATAATGGGATTAACTGACAAATCATCTGGAAAGGTTATATGGGATAAGCTGGAGAATCTTAATGAAGGTGACCCTATAGTGAAGATTGCTAAACTTGATGGTTACCGGGTGAGATATGAAAACCTGAAGATGGAAGAAGATGAAAGAATTACTGCATTCATGGAAAGGGTAAATGAGATTGTTATGGGAATTCAATGTTGTGGTGGAACTCTGAGTGAAGATGAAATTAATTCTAAAGTCTTGAGAGCCCTACCATTGGATTACAAAATGAAGGCTACTGCTATTAATGAGTTGAGAACAATGGCTAATACATCTATCAACAAAGATACTTTGGTTGGGAAACTATTTGCTTTTGAGCTTGAAGAATTTGGACCTTATGGAGCTGTGAAGTTTGAACCTTCTTTTCATGCATCTACATCTACAACTAGTAAGCAAGACTAGAAAGCTTTATATGCAAAGGAATTAGAATATATGAAGAGAGAAGATGATGAGTTTGAGAAACTTGAAGCACTATTTGATAGAAGAGTGCCTAAAGGACCGATAGGAAGTAAGTATGAAGGAAAAGCACCTTTTAAATGTTTTGCATGTAATAAGATTGGTCATTTTGCATCTAGATGTCCTGAAAGGAATTCAAGATTTGAAGAAAGAGCTAGAAGATCATTTAAGCCTAACCCTGGATATCAGAACAAGTACAAGTACAAGAAAAATAGAGACAAATCATGCTACATAGAGGATGAGGAAGACATTATTGATTCTAATGATGAATCGACATAAGACTCTGCTAGTGGTTCTGGCAATGGGAAGGAATGGGTGTTCCTGGCTATCAAGGAAGATGATCTGGCACTGGAAGTGAATGTACCTAAAGAGAAGGCACTTGCTACTAAAATTGAAGACAAGGATGAATGGGTAATTGACATTGGTTGTTCAAATCATATGACTGGAGATAAAGAGAAGTTTCTATCTTTTATTTTGGGTTCTAGTAATCTGTGACAACTAATTCACCCCCCCCTCTCAGTTGTCATCTGGTTATTTGAAATTTCTAACAATTAGTATCAAAGTTTTGGTCCTCTCTGTAGAAAGCTTAACCGCTTGAGGAAGATCTTATGGTGACTAACAGTTCAAGTTCATCCAGTTCATTTGGAGCTATCTTTTGGAGAGATATTCCTAGGGTTGATGGAACAAATTACAAAGTATGGAAGATTCAGATGGAGACTCATCTGAGATGTCTTGGCAAGGAGATTTGGGAGATCACACAGAATGGTGTTACACCTCATAATCCAGCATCTGGGAATCCTCCTCCGGAAAACCTAGATAAGGAGTTTGAGAATGATTGTAGAGAAATAGAAGCCCTCTTGTGTGCACTTTTTGATAAGAAAATAATGGGATTAAATGACAAATCATCTGGAAAGGATATATGGGATAAGTTGGAGACTCTTAATGAAGGTGACCCTACAGTGAAAATTACAAAACTTGATGGTTACCGGGTAATATGTGAAAACTTGAAAATGGAAGAAGATGAAAGGATTATTGCATTCATGGAAAGGGTAAATGAGATTGTTATGGGAATTCAATGATGTGGTGGAACTCTGAGTGAAGATGAAATTATTTGAGTTGAGAACAATGGCTAATACATCTGTCAACAAAGATACCTTGGTTGTGAAATTATCTGCTTTTAAGCTTGAAGAATTTGGACCTTCTGGAGCTGTGAAGACTGAACCTACTTTTCATGCATCTGCATGAGAAACTGGAAAGCAAGATTGGAAAGCTTTATATGCAAAGGAATTGGATGATATGAAGAGAGAAGATGATGAGTTTTAGCAACTTGAAGCACTATTTGCTAGAAGAGTACCTAAAGGACTGGTAGGAAGTAAGTATGAAGGAAAAACACATTTTAAATGTTTTGCATGTAATAAGATTGGTCATTTTGCATCTAGATGTCCTGAAAGGATTTCACGATTTGAAGAAAGAGTTAGAAGATCTATTAAGCCTAACCCTAGATATCAGAACAAGTATAAGTATAGGAAAAATAGAGACAAATCATGCTACATAGCGGATGAGGAAGGCATTACTGATTTTGATGATGAACCAACAAAAAGACTTTGCTAGTGGTTTCGACAATGGAAAGGAATGGGTGTTCCTAGCTATCAAGGAAGATGTTCCAGCACTGGAAGAGAATGTACCTGAAGAGAAGGCACTTGCTTCTAAAATTGAAGACAAGGATGAATGGGTAATTGATAGTTGTTGTTCAAATCATATGATAGGAGATAAAGGGAAGTTTCTATCTTTGCAAGAATTTGATGCCGATCTGGTTAGATTTAGAGATGACAAAGCATGTATGATCAAAAGAAAACAAACTATATCATTGGATGGTAAGAACAATATTGATAATGTTTATTATGTTCAAGGTTTAAGGTATAATCTTTTGAGTGTATGACAATTGGTGGATAAGGGATTTCAATTACAGTTTGAGGATGGAAAATGCAAAATCATTAATAGATCTGTTTTGGAGATTGCAACTGGTACATAGACAAAAGGTAATATATTTCATTTGAATTTCTATGAGAAGACATGTTTGATTGCACAAATTGATGAGAGTTGGCTATGGCATAAAAGGTTGTGTCATGTGAATTTTGGTTGCATTATGAAGATCAGTTCAACTAAGATAGTTAGAGATACACCTAACATTGTGAAGCCCTATAATCCGGTATGTAAAGAATATCAAATGGATAAACAGGTCAGAACCTCTTTTAGAAGTATACTAGATAAATCTAATGATGTTCTTGATCTTATTCACACTGATTTGTGTGGCCCTGCTAGAGTTAAAAAATTTCAACGTGATAGATATTTCGTGCTAATCATTGATAATAACTCTAGAATGATGTGGGTTACTTTTCTAAGGGAAAAATATGAAGCATTTGAAAAGTTTAAAATCTTAAAGGCTAAAGTGGAAACTAAGACAAGATTGAGGATTAAATGTTTGAGGTGAGATCATGGTGGAGAATTCACATCCAGTGAGTTTAATAACTTTTGTGAGAAGCATGGTATAAGAAGACAATTTTATGCTCCTCGGACACCTTAATAGAATGGAGTTGTGGAAAGGAAGAACAATACTATCTTGGATGCTGCTAGAACAATGATGATGAAAGCTAGTCTACCTCATATCTACTAGAGAGAAACAATGAGCACATCAGTTTATACATTCAACAAAGTACATATCAAAGGAGAAACCAGTAAGACATCTTATGAATTATGGTCTGGCAATACACCTATAGTTAAGTATTTTAGAATCTTTGGTAGTAAATGTTATATCAAGAGAGATGATATCATTGGAAAATTTGATCCTAGATGTGATGAAGGCATATTTCTTGGTTATTCTAATGAAATCAAGGCATATAGATGTTATAACAAGAGATTGTAGAGAATTGTGGAAAGTGCTAATGTCAAAGTGGATGAGTTGAACAAAGATTAAATCAAAGTTTATGAGAAGGAACCAGCGATGGAAATGATTATATCTGAACTGGTAGCATCTTTACTGGAATGGAGTGTTGAACCAGTTACTCCAGCAGTAACTAAAAATTCTACAATAACTGAAGAACTGAGAAGAGGAACAAAGAGTCAGAAGACTCCTAGGTATGTGAGATTGAATCATTCAGAAGATCATATCATTGGGGATAAAAACAATGGTGTAATGACAAGAAGAAGACTGGCAACTAATGAGGTATGTTTAATTTCACAAGTTGAACCAATATCAGTAATTGAGACATGTAAAGCTGAATATTGGTTGAAAGCTATGGAAGAAGAATTAGATCAGATTGAGAAAAATAACGCATGGACTTTGGTTCCCTGACCTAAAAATAAGAATGTTATTGGACCTAAATGGTTTCTTAGGAATAAATTGAATGAGGATGGTCAAGTTGCAAGGAATAAGGATAGATTAGCTTGTAAAGGATATTCTCAGAAGGAAGGAATTGATTATGGAGAGACTTTTGCACCTATCACTAGTATTGAAGCTGTAAGATTATTTCTTGCCTATGCTACCCATAAAAAATATAAGGTTTATTAGATGGATGTTAAGTGTGCATTTTTGAATGGGTATCTTGATGAGGAAGTTTATATTGAGAAACCTGATTGTTTTTCACTATTAGATGATACAAACATGGTTTGCAGGTTAAGGAAAGCTTTATATGGATTGAAACAGACACCTAGAGCTTAGTATGGAAGGTTGGATAAATATCTTTTGAAGCTTGGTTTTACTAAGGGTAATGCTGACAATAATTTATATTATAAGATCACTAATGATGATATATTGATTATTGAAGTCTTTGTTGATGACATCATTTTTGGAGGTGAAGATAAGTTGTGTAAGGAATTTGCTAACAATATGAAGAAATAATTTAAAATGTCTATGATTGGAGAAATGCAATTTTTCTTAGGTTTGTAGATTACTCAGACTGAAAAAGGTATTTTCATCTGTCAAACAAAGTATGCTAGGAAATTGTTGAATGAATTTGGTATGGGAGATTCTAAACCAGTAAGTACTCCTATGGTTACAAGTGATAAATTGACAAGAAAAGATGTTTCTGCATCGGTAAATCCTACTAGATACAAATCTATGATTGGACGTCTGTTTTATTTGACTCAGACTAGACCTGACATAATGAATGTTGTTTGTATTATATCAATATTTCAGAGTGATCCTAGAGAAAATCATGAGAGTGCGGTGATGAATAATGATGAACTACTAAGGTCCTAACTGATATTGAGAGGGGGGGGCTGAATCAGTACACACAAAAACTTCTCAACACTTTATCATATTAAAACACAACTGACCAGTTGTCTTCACCACTTAACTTAACCATGGCTATACTAGTTAAACACAGATACTTCAGATAGCTAAACTAGTTAAACAAAAGTACTTCAGACAACATTCAATAGATCTCAAATCTTGATGACTACTTCATCGATATAATCATGCATGAGTTGTATCAACAATACCACAACCATTTAACACTGCATGAATATCTAACTTAATCAGAAACACACAATCATCACATTAAAAAATCACAACCCATAACACATAGATTTTTCACATGGAAACCCAAATGGGAAAAACCATGGTGGGAATGAATACCCACAAGCTTGTTTGTGAACTCTTTTGAATCCCACTCTATTAGGAGCCTAGTTCAATTAAAGACTACAATAAAGGTTTTGTTAGGAACCGATCCTATTAGGAATCATCTGGTTAAGGGATGACTATATACCCCGTTAAAGGTTGAAACCCTATTAAGAGTTACTTCGCTAGAGGATTTAAATAACTCAATGAACTTGAGCCACCTGGTTAGAGGATTTACAACAAATCCTATTAAAGCTACCCAGTCAAGGGATTTATCTTATGTTGAAATGGTTAGAAGACAATAGGTAAAACTCCGATCTAATAACAACACTCCTTGCTAAGGCAAATCCTTTTTAGTTCCTCTCTTTTGCAATCACACTTTGCAGATTCCTCACTCTGGTATGGCAAGTATCAAAACATGCGAACACAAACACAACTTTTTCCAACCCCTACAATAATGAAACTCATCAACCTTATAGACAACAATTAGGTTGGTAGCATAAACCCTAAACCCTAAATATTTTAGGTTTACAATTACAAGCGGTCCAATCCTAACCATCTAAACACATTACATAGAATGAAACGACCTAAAATAGATCTCAAGACATTCCGCATCATCCAATCTTCACCACATCTGGAAAATAGTAACCCATCACGCGCTCTTCACACATCGCTCAGAAAATTGCTCATTCCTGAGGTAGGCATTCAATGCATTCGATCTTCACGCGCAAGATCCTCAAGGAAATACTTCACATGCACACAACTGATGTGGCACCTCGATCCTTATCCTTATCTTTCACAAAACATCATTGGGTCCACCGCACAAGCCACACCAGAAACCCTAGAGCTGAACTGAGACTACCAACTGGTAGTCACACTTAGTGAACCCCGACACTGGTCCACTCCATCCTGATTGAACATAGCCACTTCCAATCTTCATACCGGTTCACTTGCTTGAGCACTTATTGACATCAATGACAACATACATTATCACTGCTTTATGATATGCGAACAATATCCCCCTTTGGCATTGATGACAATACTCAGTGTATCATTGCTCAGTATTTATACCATGCTCAATAACATATACCGGTTCAACTTAAAAGATCACCACCACCACCATCTAGACTAGTCAGTGTGCACTCTACCATATATCTTCTCCCCCATATATCTTCATCATTAGATATCTTCTCCCCCTTTGACAACAATGCCTAAGTGGAGGCACAAGCTTCCAAGCTCCACTATGTTGCTCCCCCTATGGAGTAGCATCCTTCAACACATCAATCCCGTAAGATCTGACATAGTAGTACCTAACTGATGTGCAACACACAACTTTAGTTTACTTCATGAAGGGGTAGAACCCTAATTCACCTCTCAAATAGGTAAATATAGTCTTCGATAAGGGCTTAGTGAGTATGTCTGCTAGTTGCTCCTTACTGGAAACATGTTCTAATACAACCTCTTTATTCTAAACCTTTTCTCTCAAGAAATGATACTTGAGCTCAACATGCTTGGTCCTAGCATGCAATACTAGATTTTTGGAAATATTTATTGCACTAGTATTATCACAGAAAATACTATGTGGTTCGGTTATAGTCACATTGAAGCCATTCAGTACATGCTTCATCCAGATTGCCAGAGTGCAGTTCATAAATGCTGCGACATACTATGCTTCAGCTGTAGACTGGGAAATACAACTTTGCTTCTTGCTTTTCCATGAGACTAGTCTTCCACCAAGGAAGAACACTCCACACATTTCTCTTCTAGTCGTCCACATTACCTACCCAATCTACATCAGTAAATACTTTGAGATCAAAGTCGCCATTGTATGGATACCACAATCCGTAATCAACTATCCCTTTCAGATATCTAAGAATCCTTTTTACCACTACCAAGTAGGATTCTCTTGGACTCTACTAAAAATGGGCTACTATGCCCACTGCATGAGCAATATCCAGTCTGTTGTGCACCACATAGTGTAGCTTACCGATCATCAACCGGTACTCCTTCTCATCCACCAATGTTGTATCATCGGCCTTTGTTAGTTTACAGCTGGTCACCATCGATGTTCCAATTGGTTTTCTCTCCTCCATGCCAAAGTTCTTCAATACCTCTTTGATATACTTGGACTAGGTAATGAAGATACCCTCTTTCATTTGCTAAATCTACAAACCAATAAAAAACTTTATCTCTCTGATCAAAGACATCTCAAACTCCTTCTTCATCTCATCTGCAAATGCATAACTCATGTCATCATCTCCACCAAAGATTATGTTATCTACAAATACTTCACATATCAGAATCTGACCAGCTTCAGATTTCAAGTAGATGTTGTTGTCCTCACTTGTTCTCAGAAATCCTATCTTCACAAGATGAGAGTGTAACCATTTGTACCATGCCCTTGGTGCCTGTTTCAATCCATACAGGCCCTTGTGTAATCTACACACCATGTCACTATCTTTTGACAAAACAAACCCATCTAGTTGCTCAATATACACTTCTTCCTCCAAGATTCCATTCAAGAAGGTAGACTTCACATCCATCTGGTATACCTTAAATCCCTTGAATGCTGCAAATGCAAGTAGCATTCAGACACCTTCCAGTCTATCCACTAGGGCAAAGGTATCTCCATAGTCTTCTCCTTCTTCCTGAGCATATCACTTGCATACAAGTCTTGCCTTATTCCTTACCAATGTGCCTTCTTCATTCAACTTATTCCTGAAGACCCATTTGGTACCAATGACATTCTTGTGTTCTAGTCTGGGTACCAAGGACCATGTTGCATTCTTCTCTATTTTGTCCAACTCCTTTTCCATTGCCTTTATCTAGTCTTCATCGGTAAGTGCCTCTCTAGTGGTCTTAGGCTCAAATTCTAAAAACATGCAAGAATTTTCTTTCACCTTTCTCCTTGTAAGTATTCATGCATTTTTGTCTCCTATGATCTGCTTCGAATCATGATGCATTCTTACATACCTAGGAATGATTGTAGCAGGTTCTGCTCTCTTTTCCTCTTCTTTTTCAGCTTCATCTTCTTTTTCACCCACTGAAGCTTCTATCGGTATAGAAACACTGAGGTATTTGCAGTGTTTGTCACTTGTTTCTTTCTTAATTGGTTCCCAGAAGGCTAAACTTGGTTCTTTCATTTGCTTATTGTCGATTTCCTTAGCCTTCTCAGGGGATTCATTAACCCTAACATTGATACTCTCAACAATCTTTTGGGTCCTTCTGTTGTAGCACTTGAGAGATTTTCTTTTAGAGGAATATCTCAGAAATATTCCTTCATCAAACTTAGCATCAAACTTACTCAAATGCTCACCTCTCCTGATATAGAATTTACTCCCAAACACTTTGAAATAACTCAGATTGGGAGTTCTTCCATTCCAGTACTCATAGGGGGTTTTGTCTTTACCTTTCTTAATGAGTACCCAATTCATGGTATAGACTACAGTGCTCGCCACTTTTCTCCAAAATGTGTGAGTGACATTTCCTTGGATTAACATAGTTCTGGCCACTTCAACCATAGTCTTGTTGTCTCTCTCTGCTATGTCTTTTTTTTGTGGTTTCCTTGGGGTAGACAACTGCCTCTTAATCCCGTTCTCCTCGCAGTACTTATTGAATTCATCAGAAGTGAATTTACCTCACTAATCGCTCCTTAGGCATTTTATCCTTCTACCGCTCTCCTCCACCAATGCTCTAAAGACTTTGAACTTTCCAAATGCCTCAGATTTATCTTTCAAGAATGTGACCCACATCATTCTTGAGAAATTATCAGTAAGAATCATGAAGTACCGATTTCCTTGAATACTTCTAGTTTTCATCAGACCACACAGATCAGTGTGCACTAGATCAAGTTCGTTCTCTGCTGAGAAAGACTTACCTTTGAATTTTGATGAAGACATCTTCCCAAGTTGGCATTCTCTGGTTTGTTCAGCAAAGGCAATCCTCTTATTGCCTTGATCTTACTAGCCTTTACAATATTGTCAAAATTCATATGACAAAGTCTCCTATGCCATATTGAACTATGATCAAATTTCACCATCAGACACTGACTAATCTTGGCATTTAGCTGAAATAGATTTCCTTTGGTCTGCTTACCAGTGGCAACAAGTTCACCACTCTTTTTAATTACTGTACAGACTCCACCTTTGAATTCCAGAATGATTCCTTTATCGTTCAACTGAGAAACACTCAAAAGGTTGTGCTTAAGGCCTTCCACCCAATAGACATCATTCACGCTACTCTTTCCATTCAGTGAGATGGAACCTTTTCCTTTCACCATGCAAGGTGCATTGTTTCCAAACCGAACAACACCACCATCATATTCTTGAAGCGACAAAAACTTTCTCCGATCATCGGTCATGTGGTGAGAACACTCGCTATCAATAATCCACTCGTTAGAGTTGTTAATATGTGAGATAAGGGCTTTCTGGTCAGACAACTCTTCCTTGACAGCCACAAACACTATGTCCTCATTCTCTTCATCCTTATATTCCTCATCGGTAACACCTTCATCCACTACAACAAGACAATTTCTCCTATCGACACCTTTATACTTCCTAAACCTCTTCGGTTTATTCTTATTTTCATTTTTAGGATAGTTAATAGCTATATGTCCTAGCTTATTGCAGGAAAAACAGTTCAGAGGAAGCTTACCTTTGTATTTTCTGGTGCCTTTTGGAAGTCTCTTGGCAAGAAGAGCTTCAAACTCCATCAGAATCTCCTCATCGTCCATATCTCTGCTTGGCCTGGATTCATAACTGGTACTGACCTATTTCCCCTTCCTAGTCGGTGTAGAGGAAGCAGACGCTCTAAAGACTGACTTGGTCTTTTGAACACTACCATCATAGCTATTTAATTCATATACAGTCAACTTTGCAATAATAGAGTCTAAGGATACCTTGGTTTTGTCGATAGACCGTAGCTCCTGAATAGCGGCAACCCTAATTGCATAGACTGATAAAAGTGATATCAGAAATTTACTGACAATAGTGGCATCATCAATTGTTCCACTAGTGCTCTTCATTTCTCCAACCACTATCTTGATTCTTATACCATACTATTGAATGGTCTCTCCTTCAACCATCCTCATATCTTCAAACTTTCCTCTAAGGCTTTCTTAGCCTGCTTGACATGTTCATCACCACCATAGATGGATTCTAGTTTGTCCCATACTTCTTTCGGATTGTCCTTATCTTAAACATCAATGAACTCTATATTAGACAATCTGCTAATAAGGGCTTCCATGACTTGCCCATTTTCTTGTATCTCTCTTTTCTAATCATCAGTTAGAGTGCCAATGGGGATTACATAGGCATTCTCAACATAGCTCCAGTGTTGTGCACCCAAACTTCTGATATATATCTTCATCCTATCCTTCCATATTGTAAAGTTGTTCCTGTTGAACTTAGGACCTTCCCTCTTCATCATCACAACATGATCTTTTTGCTCAAGTGGATAAGCTTATATCACCAAGGATCTAGACGTGCTCTGATACCAATTGATGAATAATGATGAACTACTAAGGTCCTAACTAGTACTGAGAAGGGGGGGGTGAATCAGTACACACAAAAACTTCTCAACACTTTATCATATTAAAACATAGCGGACCGGTTGTCTTCACCACTAAACTTAAGCATGGTTATACTAGTTAAACACAAATACTTTAGACAACTAAACCAGTTAAACAAAAGTACTTCAGACAGCATTCAACAGATCTCAAATCTTGATGACTACTTCACTGATATAATCATGCATGAGTTGTATCAACAATACCACAACCATTTAACACTGCATGCATATCTAACTTAATCAGAAACACACAATCATCACATGAAAAACTCACAACCCATAACACAAATTTTTCACGTGGAAACCAAATGGGAAAAAACATGGTGGGGATGAATACCCACAAGCTTTTTTGTGAACTCTTTTGAAGCCCACTCTATTAGGAGCCTAGTCTAGTTAAATACTTTACAATAAAGGTTTTGTTAGGAACTGATCCTATTAGGGATCACTCGGTTAAGGGATGGTTATATACCCTGTCAAAGGTTGAAACCCTGTTAAGAGTTACCTCGCTAGAGGATTTAAATAACTCAATGAACTTGAGTCACCTGGTTAGAGGATTTACAACAAAGCATGTTAAAGCTACTCGGTCAAGGGATTTACCTTCTGTTGAAATGGTTAGAAGACAATAGGTAAAACTTTGATATGATAACAACACTCCTTGCTAAGGCAGATCCTTTTCAGTTCCTCTCTTCTACAATCACACTCTGTAGATTCCTCACTCTGGTATGGCAAGTATCAAAACATGTGGACACAAACACAAATTTTTCCAACCCCTACAATAACAAAACTCATCAACCTTATAGACAACAATTAGGTCGGTAACATAAACCCTAAACCCTAAATATTTTAGGTTTACAATTACAAGCAGTCCAATCCTGATAGTCCAAACACATTACATAGAATGAAATGATCTAAAATAGATCTCAATACATTCTGCATCGTCCAATCTTCACCGCATCTGGTGTAAGGAAACTCAGGTGCGGAAACAACTTCCTACACTAATCTCTAGAGGAAAGTATTGTGCAAATTCTTTTAAATCCTTACAATTTCAGATTCATTAACTACTTTAACAAAGATATTGCAGCCATATACCATGCATATAGAAAATAGAGAATGACACAATGATTTACCCTAGGGAAAACCTTTCGGTAAAAAACCCCAACACTCCAAAACCTGCACAATGTATTATCTTCAACACAACGGTTACAACACACTTGCAATGCAAGTTCTTTCAGGAGACAATCGACACTTAAAAGACAAAATCCAGTAGCACGATATCATACCAACAATACACTCTTTTCGTATCATAGTCTGTAACCCTAAAAAATGCTTATGCGCTTTCCTTTTTAGGGCAACTTCCAAAGATAGACGTATTAGGGTTTTACCATTCTCTGAGAAAATAGGAACCCTAAAATTCGATGCCTCGAACCCCACAATTGAGGAAGAGTGTACACTACTCAACTTTATCAGTTGCCACATGTCTTGCATGTCTTCACCTGTCATTGAAATCTCCTAGAAATAGCTCCTACGTGTCATAGGAATCTGTCATAACCATTTCAGCCATGATCTCCTTACACACAATTCAAGATGCCGACACATCAAGTGAAGTGACACATCAACATGCCAACTAGACATGTACACTCACACTTAATTACATTATTTGCAAGAAATACATTTTACAAAACAAATAATAAGAATAGGAATTATCCAAGGTTGAGACACCTTATTCCTAACATCTAGAAAATAGTAACCCATCATGCGCTCTTCACACACCACTCAGAAAATTGCTCATTCCTGAGGTAGGCATTCAATGCATTCGATCTTCACATGCAAGATCCTCAAGGAAATCCTTCATGTGCACATAGCTGATGTGGCACCTCGATCCTTATCCTCATCTTTCACAAAACATCATCGGTTCCACCACACAAGCCACACCAGAAACCCTAGAGATGAACTGAGACTACCAACTAGTAGTCACACTTAGTGAACCCCAACACTGGTCCACTCCATCCCGATTGAACATAACCGCTTCCAATCTTCATACCGATTCACTTTCTTGAGCACTTATTGACATCAATGACAACATACATTATCATCGCTTCATCATATGCCAACATGCGGTTAAAAGGATTTTTAGATACTTACAAGGTACATCAAAATATGGTTTGTGGTACCATAAGGATGATGACTTTACTTTATGTGCATATACAAATGTTGATTGGGCTGGAGATGTTGATGACCGAAAGAGTACTTCCGGTGGAGATTTATTTCTTGGAAAGAAGTTGGTTTCATGGATGAGCAAGAAGTAGTCATGTACTTCTTTATCTATTATTAAAGTTGAGTATGTTGTTGCTGCTACTAACTATACACAAGTTTTATGGATGAAGCAGATGTTGAAGGATATCAAAGTGCATTGCACTGGACCGGTAGTTATTCATTGTGATAACTCTACTGCTATTGATATATCAAAGAATCTCGTATTTCATTCTAAGACAAAGCACATATCTATCAAGTATAACTTTTTGAAGGAAAAGGTGGAAGCAAATGAAGTCAGATTGGTTTATGTGAACACTAAAGAGAAGATTGCATATATTTTCACTAAATCTTTGCCTAAAGAACCATTTGAGTACCTGAGAGACAGGTTAGGGGTTTCTGCCCCTCTGACAGAGAACTGATTGATACTTTTTTTGGCATCAATCTGGTATGCACTATTAGAGATATTTTTCATTTTGGCATTGATGTGGGGATGCTACTACTCAGGGGGAGTAGTTAGCTTTATGATTCAGTGGTCTGTGTTTTTGCTTTGATATTTATGTCAAATTTCTAGCATTGATGTCAAAGAGGGGGAGATATTGATGTGAAAAAGAAAAACTTAAGGAGTTGAATACATTAGGGGGAGAGATATATGTGTAATTCAAAGATTTACAGAGATATCATTCAGAGGGGGAGTTTGGTCTTTGTTTTAGAACTTCATTGCTATATCTTTAAGTGGGAGATTGTTGGTTGTCTTCCACTGGGGAGACTTGTTTGGCATTTTTGGGTACTTAGATGTTTTTCACATCTAGTGTTTCCATCAATGCTAAAGGGGGAGATTGTTGGCAATTTGGAGGAATTTATTATGTGTTTCATTGATGTTTTTTCATTGATGTCAACACTAGTTGTTTGGATTCTTTACCGACACCCTTTTGGTCCCGGTAGGTTGAGTAGTTTCTGGTTGGTTTGGATCCAGCATGATCCGGTATGATTTGATTATGGAATTGGCTTATCATGATACTCATGTTTATATTCAATCATTTGGTTTTGATCTGGTGATTGGATGCTATCATGTTTTCTTGGAATCTTGGCTTGTGGTTCCGGTGAGGGTTTCATCGGCAAAGATTTTGTTGAGGATCTTTGGTGATATGCATAAGTGGTATTGGTGTAGCTTCTGGGGGAGATTCAGGATGTTGTTGGTGATCATGTTTGAGACTTGGTGGATGGAGATCATTGTCTTAATGTGTGGACCTATATTGGGTCTCGGTTGATCTAGGTTATGGACTGGGTTAATGTAATGTGTGGATTGGACCTCTCAATGTGTTTCTGGGATGTCTTATGTGTTGGATATTATCTTTTTGGTCTAAGACCGACATGTTTTTTAATTATGTAATTGGTTTATTGTCTAGTTGCTGACCTAATTGTTTATGGTCAAGGGTTTGTATATATATGATGTAAGATCTCATTGTAGATCATCATAAATATAATATTAGGGAATGTATATGGATATGTAATGTGCAAGTAATTTAATATCTTTAAAGGTAGAGGATTTTGTCAATCATTGCAGATCAAATTGGGTTTATGTAAGAGGATTTAGTCTTCTAATATAGAGCTTAACCGAAACTGTACTTAGGTATAGGAGATGCTATCTTTGTAGTTCAAACACTTCTCTGGATTCTACTCTGGATTTCTATGTAGTCAATGAGACTCCTTTTGTGATGAGCAATGTGCTCTAGGTTGTTGTGTTAGGTCCCCGAGACACCATTAGTTTTCTAATAAATTCAAACCAAAAACTTATTAACCAACTTAATGCTTAATACCGGTGAACCAGTTAAGTATGCCGGTAGACAGTGTTAATAGTAAATTGTTGTACCGGTAAGGATTAATGCATGAAACATAAACATGAAGTCATCCACAACACATGACACCAATATTTGTATGTGGAAACCCTGTAAGGGGAAAGACCATGGTGGGAAACCTTACCCACAATTAGATGATACTACTACAGATAGTAAGTGTACATAAATGGGGTCTGGACATGCAGAAAAGCCAACAACCTAGAGCTCACTGCTCAATCACAAAATGGGAGTCACACTGACTACAGTTGGATGGTTAAATCCAATAAGAATGCACTGTACAAAATAGCATCTTCATATGCTGGATTCAGTACCGATGTAATGCTGATATGCTTATGCAAAAACCTAACTTCACCTTCATATGATTTCTTCATGTATATCACTACTTGATCTCGCATATACCTTCACTTAATTCTTTTGCACATTCCACACTTGATCTTACAAATAAGATCTTACATTTATACCATACCCTAAGACCAATTTTAGTAGGTCGGCTCTACAAGATATTACAATAAAAACATTTTACAAACAATATAATATCCGATGCAATAACTGATTAAACATGTTGTCTTAATGCATTTACAACAATATTAAATCATCTCCATAGCATGTCATGTTGATCTGGAAAAGATAAACCTGCCGGTGTAACCCTAGATAACCTAGACCTATTTGCCGATAAAAGCAAATATGAAAATATGAATATACCAATGATTAATTCTTCAAAACAAAGTATCCACATGATGTCTTTGACATTACCAAGTGTCTTCCATATCATTCTAGGTACCAGTGAACAATATATTCTACTGGTGAACCATATACCAGTAACTATTGCACAGTTTACTTGCTTGCCGGTGAATGTTGTTGGATCTCCAAAGTAGGTGTTGACATCAATGACAAAACCATACCAAAATACCAACAATCTCCCCCTTTGACATTGATGGCAACACAAGATGGAAAAACCATCAAAGTGCCAAAACAGAAATGCCAAATACAAAAACCAACAGTCTCCATTTCTCCCCCTGGGAGTAACATGTGTTTATCCAAAGATTTATTTTCAATACCAATCTCTCATACCAATTTCTCATACCAATCTCTCCTTAAATGTGTTTTTCAAAATCTCTCCCCAAAAAGATAATGTGTTTTTCCATAGATATCTCTCCCCCTTTGACATCAAATGCCAAAGTCACAAAAAGTCAAGTTCATACAAAATACCAACCAATTCAATATACCAACTACTCCCCCTGAGAAGTAGCTTCCTCATCAAATACTGAAATAAAAGATTTGTCTTTTTAATTCTGTCGGTTGATGACAATCATCAACTATCTAAGTCTCTACCGGTGGTGGTATGACTCCAAGCCGATCTCTGAGATACTCAAAAGTCTCCTTAGGCAAAGGTTTTGTGAAAATATCTGCAAACTATTCTTTAGCATTCACATAAACCAGTTTTATCTCCTTTTCTTCAACTTTTTCCCTTAGAAAATTTAGTTTGATAGAAACATGTTTTGTTTTAGAATGTAATACCAGATTCTTAGATATATCAATTGTTGTAGTGTTATCATAGTATATAGTAATAGGTTCCTTGCATTTTACCTTTATGTCTTTCAACATTTGCTTAAGCCATAATACCTGTGTACGTTTGTTGTTGCTGCAACATATTCTAATTCTGATGTTGATAAAGATGTACAACTCTATATCTTACTTAACCAAGAAATGAATCTCTTTCCAAGAAAGAATGCTCCTCCAGTGGTGTTTTTTCTATCATCTACATCTCCTACCCAATTTGCATCTATGTATGCACATAGGTCAAAATTTTCATCTTTACGATACCGTAATCCAAGATTTGTTGTGCCTTGTAAGTATCGAAAAATCTTTTTACTACTGATTCATGATTTTACCTAGGATTACTCTGAAATCTAGAAACAATACATACTGCATTAATAATATCAGGCCTAGCTTGTGTCAAATACAGTAAACCTCCTATCATAGATTTGTATCTAGTTGGATTAATAGGTGTAGATTCATCCCTTTGAGATAATTTGTCATTTGTAGTCATAGGTGTGCTTACTAGTTTAGAGTTCTCCATCCCAAATTTCTTTAGTAATTCTTTCAAGTACTTGGATTGACAAAAAAATATACCTTCATTAGTCTGAGAAATCTGCAAACCTAAAAAGAATTTTATTTCTCCAATCATAGACATTTCAAATTCTTGCTGCATTTCAAGAGAAAATTCCTTACATAATCCATCTTCTCCTCCAAAGATTATATCATCAACAAATGCTTCAATAATCAAGATGTCATCATTAGTTATTTTGTAATATAAATTGCTATCTGCATTTCCTTTAGTAAATCCAATCTTCAAAATATACTTATCCAACCTTGCATACCAAGCTCTTGGGGCTTGTTTCAATCCATATAGAGATTTTCTTAACCTGCAAACCATATCATTGTCATCTGTCAAAGAAAATCCATCAGGTTGTTCAATATATACTTCTTCTTCAAGATCTCCATTCAAAAATGCACATTTAATATCCATTTGATAAACTTTGTAGTCCTTGTGAGCTGCAAAAGACAAGAATAATCTAACTGCCTCAATTCTGGCTACCAGTGCAAAGGTGTCATTGTAATCAACTCCTTTCTGAGAATATCCCTTACACAATAGTCTTGCTTTATTTCTGACAACTTTACTATCTTCATTAAGTTTGTTTCTAAATACCCATTTAGTTCCAATTACATTTTTATCTTTAGGCCAAGGAACTAATGTCCAAGTATTATTTTTCTCAATTTGTCCTAATTCTTCTTCCATAGCTTTAATCCAAAATTTATCTTCACATGCCTCATTAATAGATGATGGTTCAATTTGAGAAATAAGACATACCTCTTCATTTTCCAATCTTCCTCTTGTCATAACTCCTTTAAATTTGTTTCCAATTATCTGATCTTGAGAATGATTCAATCTTACATACCGGGGTGTCTTAGTTTGTTGTTGTTCTTCAATTATTGTGGAATCCTCTGATGATACCGAGGTAACTAGATCTTCATTCTGTACCGGTGGATTCAGTATAGGTTCATTTGTCACAATTTTTGTTGCCAGTTCAGAGTCTATATACCTTGAAGTTCCTCTGAATTGTTCATCGATCTTTACATTTGTACTCTCAACAATTTTCTGCAATCTTTTATTAAAACATCTATATGTCTTGCTCTTAGATGAATAACCAAGAAATATTCCTTCATCACTTCTAGGATCAAATTTGCCAATATACTCATCTCTTCTAATATAACATTTACTTCCAAAAATTCTGAAATATTTAAGAGTAGGAGTGTTACCAAATCATAGTTCATGAGGGGTCTTACCGATTTCACCTTTGATGTGAACTTTGTTGAATGTATAGATAGTAGTGCTAACTGCCTCTCTCCAATACACATGTGGTAGATTTTCTTTTGATAACATACTTCTAGCTGCATCCAAGATAGTTCTGTTTTTACTTTCAACAACTCCATTCTGTTGTGGTGTCCGAGGTGCTGATAACTATCTTCTAATTCCATTTACTTCATAGAATGTATTAAAGTCCTTAGATGTGAATTCTCCTCCTTGATCTAATCTTAAACATTTGATTTTCTTACCGGTTTTATTTTCAACCATTGCTTTGAATAGTTTGAACTTTCCAAGTGCTTCTAATTTCTCTCTGAGAGAAGTAACCCAACACATTGTAGAATAATCATCAATAATTAGCATGAAATATCTATCACCTTGTAAGCTTCTAGTTCTAGCTAGACCACATAAATCAGTGTGAATTAAATCAAGAGCATTATTGGATTTTTTTGGAATACTTTTGAAACTAGCTCTAACTTGTTTTCCAAATTGACATTCCTTACAAATTGTATTATGAGGTTTCACAATTTTAGGTAGATCTCTAACCGCCTTAGAAGTACTAATTTTTACCATGCAATCAAAGTTTACATGACATAGTCTCTTATGCCATAACCAAATTTCATCTATATGTGCAATTAAGCATGCCTTTTCACTGTTATTCAAATGAAAGATATTGCCTCTATTTTGATTACCGGTTGCAATTTCCAAACCAGTTCTATTCATGATTTTACATTTTCCATTTTTAAATTGTAACTGAAATCCCTTCTCAACTAATTGACCAACACTTAAAAGATTATGCTTTAATCCTTCAACATAGTAGACATTGTTAGTGTTATGCTTACCATCAAGAGATATTGAACCTTTACCTTTGATTGAACAGGCTTTGTCATCTCCAAATCTTACTAAACCTCCATTGTATTCTTGAAAGTTCAAGAATTTACCTTTGTCTCCAGTCATATGATGTGAGCATCCTGAGTCAATAATCCATTCATCCTTTGCTTCAACTTTAGCTGCTAGGGCTTGTTCTACTAGTTGAGCAGTAGGTGCCGGTTGATCTTCTGTTATAGCAATAAAAACCCATCCATTGTTTGCTGGATCCTCATCAAAATCATCAGTCACTCCTTCATCAGCAATGTAACAAGATTTGTCTTTGTTCTTTTTAAATCTATATCTCTGATATTCAGGATTAGGCTTGTATGTTCTTCTAGCTTCTTCTCTTAGTCTAGCATGTCTATCAGGGCATCTTGAAGCCATATGACCAATCTTATTACAGTTAAAACATTTAAAGGGTGCTTTACCTTCATACTTACTTCCAGTTGGACCTTTTGGCATTTTCCTTACAAATAGTGCTTCAAGTTCTTCAAGCTCTTCATTCTCCTTTCTGGATTCTTCAAGTTCTCTTGCATATAAGGCTCTCTATTCTGATTTGTCAAATGGTGGAGCAGATGATGTTGATGTTTTAAAGGCCAAATCAGTTTTTATAGTAGCAATAGGACCAAATTCCTCAATTTCAAAGGCTGAAAGTTTTCCAATCAATGTATCCCTAGTTACTGATGTATTAGGCATTGTTCTCAACTCATTTATAGTAGTAACCTTCATTTTATATGCTGATGACAAACCTCTTAAGATTTTTGAAACAATTTCATCCTAACTCAAGGTTCCTCCACAAAATTTAATACCCAAAACAATTTCATTTACTCTTTCCATAAAAGCAGAAATCCTTTCATCTTCTTCTATTTTCAAATGTTCATACCTGACTTGGAAGCTTTCAAGTTTTACAATTTTGACAATGGAATCTCCTTCATTCAGTGTTTCCAAGTGATCCCAAATAGCTTTAGCAGTAGACCTATTTGATAATCCCATGATTTGTTGATCTGATAATGTGCTCAAAAGTGCTTCTCTTGCTTTGCAATCATTCTCTTCATCTTTAGCTAAGGTAGTTGGAGCAGTCTGACCAGCTACAACAACAGTATAACCATTCTTAGTAACTTCCCAGATGTCTTTACCAATGCAATTCAGATGCGTCTCTATTCTGATCTTCCATATCCCATAGTTGGTTCCATAGTAGACATTGGATCTCCTCAAGTCGTTAAACTTCTGCAAAAGAGGACTAAGCTCTGATACCAATTGTTAGGTCCCGGAGACAACTGAGAGGGGAGGGGGGGGGGTGAATCAGTTGTCTAATAAATTCAAACCAAAAACTTATTAACCAACTTAATGCTTAATACCGGTAAACCAGTTAAGTATGTCGGTAGACAGTGTTAGCAATAAATTGTTGTACTCGTAAGGATTAATGCATGAAACATAAACATAAGGTCATCCACAACACATGACACCAATATTTGTATGTGGAAACCCTGTAAGGGGATAAACCACGGTGGGAAACCTTACCCACAATCAGATGATACTACTGTAGATAGTAAGTGTACATAAATGGGGTCTGCACATGCATAAAGGCCAACAACCTAGAGCTCACTGCTCAATCAAAAAATGGGAGTCACACTAACTACAGTTGGATGGTTAAATCCAATAAGAATATACTGTACAAAATAACATCTTCATATGCTAGATTCAGTACCGGTGTAATGCTGATATGCTTCTACAAAAACCTAACTCCACCTTCAAATGATGTCTTCGTGTATATCCCTACTTGATCTTGCATATACCTTCACTTAATTCTTTTTCGCATTCCACACTTGATCTTGCAAATAAGATATTACATTTATACCATACCCTAAGACCAATTTTAGTAGGTCGGCTCTACCAGATATTACAATAAAAACATTTTACAAACAATATAATATCCGATGCAATAACTGATTAAACATGTCAGCTTAATGCATTTACAACAATATTAAATCATCTCCATAGCGTGCCATGCTGATCTGGAAAAGATAAACTTGCCAGTGTAACCCTAGATAACCTGGACCTATTTGTCGGTAAAAGCAAATATGCAAATATGAATATACCAATGATTAATTATTCAAAACAAAGTGTCCACATGATGTCTTCAACATTACCAAGTGTCTTCCATATCATTCCAAGTACCAGTGAACAATATATTCTGCCGGTGAACCATATACCAGTAACTGTTGCACAGTTTACTTGCTTATCAGTGAATGTTGTTGGATCTCCAAAGTAGGTGTTGACATCAATGACAAAACCATACCAAAATACCAACATGTTGGTCTTCTTGCAAGTGTAGGCCCCTCAATTGTAATTCACATACTTACCTACAGAAGTATTATCTGACTGTGAGTAGGCTTCCCATCATGTTTTTTCCCTTTATCAGGTTTTCCACGTATAAATCTTGGTGTCATGTGGATGGTATTTATTCTATCATTGTTGTTTATGCTTAATTGGTTTAATTGCTATTCCGATATTAATGTTTTGGGTTCTAGTGTTAAAATTTTAATTGCAAAATGTTTTGGTAATCTATGACAACTCATTCACCACCCCCCCCCCTTCTCAGTTGGCTTCCTGTTATTTGAATTGTCTAATAGCATGTCCATTGTGAAGGTGATGCTACACTTGTAGGTTGGCTATGAAAACCCTATAAACCTTGCTTTGACTCAAACCAAAGATTAGAACCTATGTGAAAGTTCAACAAACTTAGATTCCTTAAAAGATTAACACACACTTTTAAATGCTCTTAAAAGACTATTTAAGACCAAAGATTAAAATAATTCAAGAGTTCATATTAAATAAACATAGAGAACTCATCAATTAAATCTTTACTTACTTTTCCTAGTGCAATCTACATACTAAGATTACTTGATATAATAATTTAATTTTTCTAGTATAATTATTTCAATTTATACATGATATAAAACTACAATAAAAGTGTTAATATTTTATGTTAGTTTCATTTTATATCAATGTGGGTATTTATGGTGAATTTAGCTCATGAGTTGATTGTTTCAAAATATATAGGTCAGAAAATATTGTAAATAGAGTTATAATTAGTATATTTAAACTTTTGAGAAACCCTTGATAATTTTGTAGTAGAGTTTGCTAACATAAAATGTGAAGAAGATAAAATATATAAAAGAGAGAAACAACATGAATTGCTCATATTGTCTAAGATGTATTTAAATATCAATATTTTGTATAATATATTCAAGAGTAGAGTATATTTAATAGATGTGGATTAATTTGAATGAGATGGAAGACTATCCTAAATAACAAAGCATTGATGAAATCCTACAAGGGTTTTCTTTGCAAAAAACCTTAATGCCTTCCTAAACCTTTCTTCACAACAAAATGTTGACATCGTTTCAACAACAATGTGCTTGAATTATGGGTTTATCAAGTGCAAGGTTGTTAGAATTTTTAGCCTATAAATTGATTTGTGTTAATCAATTTTGTTTCTCATTGTTTATGTTTAAATTTATTTTTTCTTGCTGAGAAAAGTGGCATAGGCATTGAACTTTATTTTATTAAATAATAAAAGTATTTACAATCCTAGTTCAAAAAAGGGCATAGTGGCAGGAAAGAACTAGGAGAAGAAAACCTCTAGTTGTAGCCTATAAAAAAACCTAAGTAAAATTGCCCATAAACCTTGATATAAGATCATCCACCCATGCACCCAAAAAAGAAAACCCATTACATCCAATATCAGGAAGGAAGAAAACTCAACCCAAACCCAACCAAACACCACCCAACTAAAAACCCCATTACAGATGCAAAATATTACAAAAAGAGCCAACCCAATCAGAAAACCATACAACTCATGAGTCTCAAAACCAATTGCTAGAACTCTCATCTGGAGGATCACTAAGAAGAGGAGGCACTGCACCATCCAAAGGAGGAGGAACCACTTGCAAGGGTTGAGCAACATGGGGAGAAGACAACATAGATGCCCAAAGATCAAGAAGAAAATTAATTCTCGTGAAGACTTCAAGTGCATGAGCCAAGATAGAAGGTGGCACATAATCAATTAGCCTTTCCAAAGCCACCAATGTATCATCATAATTTCCACCAATAAGACCGCATCTGATCACAAAAATAAGTTCTCCACACCATCCATTAGCCAATAACTCATTAAGAGGCAGGAAACCACCATAAGGGAAATTACCATAATCAAAATGGTAAGAAGGCAAAATATTAACCAAATCAATGAAATTAAAGGACGAGGGCACGAGGAACATGTCTGCAATAATACTCACCATAGAAGAGTCCAAAAGAAAATCCATGCAAAGATTAAGAAAATGAGATACCACCTCACACATGCAAGGATTTGCATTTTCCAAAAGCCAAACTCTTCCCACCACCTTTCTCTACCTCGGGAGAACATAGATTAAAAATTTTACCAATTTTTTCATCATCATAAGCATGTTCATCCTAAAAATCACCAAGAATCGGAGGAGCCAAAATTCTATATTAACCTAGTAGAATTGAAAATGACATGGAATACCCAGAGAACTCCCAAAGTAGCATAAAACAAAAGTATGTTCAAAATGAGGAGAAAGACCAAATAAATACAACTAGAAACAAAAAGCTAATAAAATCTCACATCTATCGACATATCCAATCATCATAACAACAACAAATTTAAATTTTCACAAAGATATCTTTTGCGATATAAACATCCTTAGCAAGCCACCTCAGTACCTTAATGAAAACAAAGCATACAGAACAATGATCAAAGCAGAGCTTCAGATGAACCAAAATCCCATATCATAAGTTAATTTACACACTTGACAAGACATTATACCTTTCCATTTAAATTGCCAATTGTTTAAAGTGTTAGATAAAAAATGGATCCATCATCATATTATAGGAAGGAGGAATGAACTATAATTGCCAAGTACTCCCATGTGTACCATGAGACCTAAGAAAGTACAAGGCAACAACAATGCAATCGCAAGAGAATAGCTACCTCCAATATGCCCAAGGAAATAAAGATGGTGTAACCAATGTAGCAAATATGATCATGAACAAATGACAAGAAATAATGTCTCACAAAATAGTACGCATCCTACTACATGAGACATATATGTTAGGCCCAATGTGGAAAGCTAATGTACTGAGAGGGGAGGGGTGAATCAGTACTTCAAAACTTTTCTTCAATAATAACTTTACTGTTATGCATAAATCGAATAGTGCAGTAACATGATATAAAGTTAAAACAAATAGATAACAATCATACATGATTCACTCCATAACACATATATTTTGGTTATGCAGAAACTCTTGGTTAGAGAGAAAAACTGCGGTGCGGATGGCACCCACAACTTCACTACTGCAATAATAAAGAGTGCTCGGTTAGAGCTACATGTTTAGCTATTTCTGATAGCTTACCCTGTTAGGAGTAACAAGATCTATTAGATCTACCTTGCTAAAGGATTTTACAACACTTAATCTAAATGATGCACCTGGTTAGAGGCTTTACAATTTATATACTTGATTAGAGTCTTTTACCCTGTTAAAGGTTTCTCTTACAACTTCAAAATATTACAATAAATCATTACAATTATCTACAACTTTACATCTGAAATATTATAGTAGATTCTATGTGCTCAGAATTAGATTACCTTGCTTATAGCATACCTCGGTAACCCATATAGTAACTCAGTAAACCCTTCTGTTTACTCTGTTCTTTGATTGTTCTCTGAAATCCTTCTCGATGACCTCTGTGTCTCTGTAATAGTCATAACACTTGGTGCTTTCACATGTCTTGCTTCATATATCTCTATATCTTCCTTTCTATCATGCTACATGTATATTTCTGATCTTAATCCATTTTGTATAAATAGATCTATTATTCCAGTGATCCTTTCATTGCTTCGATCTTACAAACATGTTTTATCGAATGAATAACCATGCAAAATATTTCATTGGTTAGATGACCTCAAAATCATACACAATCTTTAAGTGCAATTTCCAATGTGATAACGGTTAGATGTTCCTCGATCTTGTAACACATTTTCATATGTATGTCTAGGTTTAATGAATTTGGTAACACATTTCACTTGGTGTATATCAATTCAGTGTGTCATCTTTGCTACTCGATAGACATGGAATGATACTCAGTAGACAACTCAGTGTATACTACGTTCTGAGACTACTTTCTTCAATAACCGATTGGACTATTCATACTGACTGAATATTTCAGTAGTAGTAACCGACTAGAGTATATAGAATAACTTTGAACATAAAACTAATGGCAACTTGATAAGTAGTAACAATATACCCATGTCAAATCCAAAGGGGAGCAGAAATACTACACACTCCCCACTACGTGAGACATAACACACATGCATCATCCAGAAGGATGCAATATTGTATTTAAGCCACATATCCATATTAAAGTTCAAAGATCATCAACAGAGAATCGGCAGGAAAGAACCAAGAATCCAAACCCCCAAAGATCATCGAAACAAGGGTATAGTCTCAGCTGAATGAAGACATAATATAAGCCAAAAGAACCATTGATAAGTCAACATGTAATAAAATGAAGATGGCAAGCAATATCCATAAGACCAGTGCAAGTAAATGAGGCAAAATATAACCATGAATCCAGAAGAAATATATGATACAACAGGGCAGTTCACACTCTACTTGATGAAAACATATGAAACATATACAATATAATAGGAGTGCAGATGCACCCCTATACATGAAACATACTCCAAATGAGTCATCAACGAAGAGTGTCAAATTGTCAACCAAATCCTTAAAGTAATCAAGAGGTATTCGGAACCCTTCCATCAACTAAAGAAGGGATATCAAGGGGCCCAACATCAACCTAATTAGCATGAAGATCAATTGCCAAATTAGCTAAAAAACCTACAGTGACATTAATTTCTCTATAGCAGTGAGAAACCAAATAAGAATCAAAGCTAGCAACTTGAATTAGAATATGATCAAGAAGATATTGAAGATGCTAACAATGACTTTTCTTATTAGTTACACTCTGAAAGGTCATCATAGAATCACCTTCTATAACAACATTCTTAATGCCAAGGGAGACAACCAAATCCAATCCTAAAGATAAAGCATGAAATTTTGCATGATTATTAGTTTTGACACCAAGATAATGACATCTAGCAGCTACTAACTTGGAGTTATGATAAAAAAAATAGTCACCCCAATACCAGCCTCACAGGGATTCCCTCTAGAGGCCCCATCATAATTCACCTTGAAAAAAGGAGGAAGAGGATACCATTTAACTAATTTTCATCTATTAATCCCATCAAAATGTCTAGCAATTGTACCCTGAGAAGGAAGGGACTTCAAAGAACTCCAGACTCTAGTTATCATATTATCCCAATGAGAAAAAGAAGTGAGGTGATCAAGATTCTTATAAATATAGGAAAGAGAAACCTCTGATATTGAAGCCTTAATTATAGACAAAACATCTGACAAATGAGAAGACTTCTTATGAAAAAATATATTATTCTGCTCTAACCAAATATTCCATATTATGATTGAAGGGGAAATAATCCATAAACAAGAATAAAAAGAGGAATTAAACATGATAGGCCAAGATCTAAATTGGGAAACAAGATATGAACATAAAGCAGAAGACCAACCCAATTTATCAAAGAGCCAATGCCAATAGCTAGACGAAAAATTGACAGTGTAAAAACAAATGAGATGATAATTGCATAACACACAAGGAAAAAACAATTGTTATACCAATCCTATCCAATCTCATACCCATAAGTACCCTATCTTGAACTATAAGGCAAGCAAAATCTCCAACCTTAGGAAGACATGCAGAATGCCAGAAAAGCTTATGAGGCCAAGAGAATTCTTCTAAGAATGGTATAAGGGAATTATATCCATCCTTAACAATATAGGAGCCTGAAGCATTTTTAGTCTAAATTAATTCATCCTTGGAATCAAGAAATACAATTAGTCTATTACTTAATACCTTAGCATAAGAATCCTTTAAAGATTGATCAACCTGCAAAAAATCAATAGATTTCCATTTAACCTCCTTAAAGAGGCCTGAATCATCCACATAAAAATAATCAACAACATGCACTCCCCAATGAGAAGAAAGAAGATTCATAATAGGAGACCAATCTCTGAGGCTAACCAGAGCATCATGTCCATTCCAAACTTCATCCCAAAACCTAGCCTTCTTACCATCATGAATAATCCATGGAAGATGAGGGAGAATGACTACTCTACACTTAACCAAAAAGTTCCAAATAGAAGATCCTTTTGGTAACACAAAGATATTAAAAATGCTCTCTCTAGAACCATTTCTTAGATATTTAGCATACATGAGCTTTGCCCAAAAAGAACGAGGGTCTTTATATAATTTCCGCACCAATTTATCTCCCAAAGCTATATTTTTCTTATCAAGACTACGGATACCAATGCCACCAAATTCTTTAGGCAAACAGACCTTCTCCTAGGCTAGAAGAGGGAGCTTATTTTTCCCATCCTTATTACTGTTCCAAATAAAAGACCTAAGAATAGATTGCAATTGGACTATAGAGGCCTTAGGAGTTTTTCAGAACAGACATAAGATAAATGGGAACAACATTCAAAACATATTTAATTAGCAATATTTTACCGGCTAATGTAAGCCATTTATGATTGCAAAATAGGATTCTATTTGAGACCGAGGAAATTACCTTTTCCCAAAAACAATTATTTTCAGCACTCACAAAGAAAGGGACCCCCAAATACTTACAAGGAAAAACACCAACCTCAAATCCCCAAAAAGATTGCAATCTTTGTTGTACCAAAGGGGAAGTATTAAGAAAGAAAATCTTAGATTTAGTACTATTCACTCTTTGTCCCAAAAAAGCAAAATAACCCATAACTATCATTTTAATCACTTTTGCTTCTGACATCGAGGCATGACCAAATAACAACGTATCATCAGCAAATAAACAATGTGAATCAGAATCAGGAACATCAGTGATATGAATCCCTCTCCACAAACGTGAAGACCTAGCCACTCTAATGGCCCAACTAAAAGCTTCAACAAGAAGGATAAACAAGAATGGAGAAAGGGGATCTCCTTATCTAATACCCCAAGAAGAAGAGAAAAAAGCACACAGAGACCCATTCAATAAGATCGTAAATCTAGCAGAAGAAATACAAGAATAAATCCACTTAATCCAAGATCTACTAAAACCCAATTTAACCAAGACCATACACAAAGCACCCCAATCAACCCGATCATAGGATTTCATCATGTCTAGTTTGAGAATCATAGATGGGAGTCTCTGAGAAACAATCAAGTGTAAAATGTCATGAGCAACAATAGCCCCATTAGAAGTCTCTATTCCCCAGACAAAACCACCTTGTTCAGGGGAAATAATTTTAGGAATACTTTTTGCCAACCTAATGGAAATTGCCTTAGTAAAGATTTTATACAAGGTATTGCAAAGAGAGATTGGACAAAAGTTAGTAAAATTTTTAGGATTATCCACCTTAGGAATAATAGCAATTAATGTAGCATTAAGTTCTTTAAGGATAGATATGTTCCTTCTTGCTTCTTCAAGGGCTAAAAGAACATCGTTACTCACAAAATCCTAACATTTCTGAAAAAATAAAGGTGTAAAACCATCAAGACCAGGGTCCTTGTCTGGACCCATAGCAAAAACAACCTTCTTGACCTCATCAATCGTGAAAGGGGACATAATCATTTTATTATCCTCAACAAAAACAAGAGATGGAATATCCATAACTAAGTTATTATCTAATCAGACAGGTTCAAAAGATAGAAGTGATTTAAAAAATCTAATAGGCACAGAAGAAATCTCATCAGCATCTAGCAAGAGGGAACCATTGACATCTTGAATACAAGATATTATATTTCTATGTCTCTTAATATTAGTAGATGAGTGAAAAAATTTAGTGTTCCTGTCTCGCTCAGAAAGCCATAACTCCCTTGACTTTTGTCTCCAATAAATCTCTTCTTAGGATAGAACCTCTTTAAGATGAGATTTGAGAGATTTCAATTCATCAAAAACTACAATATCCATACCATTAAGGAGAACGCAATCATTTAGGTACTCTATTTCATTTTGAAGCCAAACCTTTTCATGAAAAATATTCTTAAAATGAGTAAAATTCCAAGTTCAATTTTTCTGTTTAAAAAATGCCATCTTTTTGACAATCTAAAACATCTGAGACCCCAAACAAATAGAAGAAAACAACCACCATTCCTTTAATAATGACAATAAAGAAGGGTCCCTAAACCACATAGGTTCAAATTTGAACAATAGCTTTTGTGGAGCTCTATCCTCCAAAATAGTAAATGAAAATGGGAAATGATTAGACCCTATATTAGGTAAGACTAGAGAAAAAAAATTCAAAAGTAGACTCAATCCAATTTTCAGAAACAATAAAATGATCCAACCTTTTAGCAATTTGAGAAAAATCCCTTCTCATATTAGTCCAGGTAAAAGGGCCATTATGAGTTTTACAATCAAAGAGACCCATATCCTGAATAAAAGCTCCAATATCAACAACAAGCCTTTGATTAGGTAAAATACCACCAGACTTCTCATCCAAATCTGAAATCGCATTGAAGTCCCCACCAAGGACTAACATACAGTCCTTCAAAGGGGAAGAAACTAGCAAAATATCTTTCCAAAGTTTACTCTTCTCCATAATACCAGTAGGACCATAAATATTAAAAAGACAAAATTTAATGTTTGAAACCCTACTCTTGACCAAGGCTAACATCCAATTCACAGAAGAAGATACAAGATTCAATTCAACCTTAAAATCATTCCAAAGGAAAGCAAGACCCCACGAAGCACCAATAGTAGGGGAAGAGACAAATTTCCATAACCTCCAAGAGGAAAAAAGAGAGCTCGTGGAAGAAAGACTAAGCTTTGTTTCCTACAACATAATAATATCACACTTCATTAAATCCACTTGAGATTTAATCAAGTGCTTTTTGTTAGGGTCATTTAAGCCCCTAATGTTCCAAGATATAAGCTTCATTGGCTTCGAGGGGAGGCAAAGGCTTGTAATGACGTAAATCGAGCTAATTTCAATAATAGCCAAAATACTCTTTATTCTTAAATAAACACATTAATCAGTTACTAAGTCTATTTCATTCCACTTTTACATCCATTGCTTCATTTGATCATTCCATTAAGATCGTAATAAACACAAAATTTATGTAAAAGATAAAGATTTTTTATTCCAAAAATTAATAAAATTAGTATCTCAATCATACAATACTTTCGCATTTCAAGTTGTCATAAGTTCAATAAAAAAATAATACAAACTAAGGGTGAGATACGTCCATTGATCTGCAACCCAAGCTATCACCAATGCAATCTTTAGCATGAAGACGAGAACAAGATCCAGGTGCTTTTTCTGCCCAACCTTGAAGCTTACGCTTCCCCAGAATTCTTGGTCAATCAAGAATACCCAACCCTGCACAAATTGCTTAGTAAAAGAATTCGAAAGGCAAGATGGAATCTGGTGCATGCCTAGATGATACATGCATTTTTAATTTTTGAATTCTATTAAGAAACAAGCATTCATTATCATTCAAGGATATGGTAGAGAGCATAAAATAAAAGAATTCCATCTATTTCAATGGTTTATTCAATTTGATTACTCGGTCGAGTATAATGCCATGCACAACAAAAATAGATAGTTGGAAAAGCAACTATTCTCTCTATAATCCACATTCGGCACCCATCCTGGAAGGTAACTTTCCACAAACAAAAGCCTATCTAGCTTTGTTCACATAAATCTTAAAATAAATTTATTTAGAAGACAATCTTTCGCCTTTCAATTCTAGTTTCCTATTTCTTGCAAGATTAAAAAAAATACAATGCTAAGAAGACAATCTTTCGTTTGAATAGAAATTGAAAGAATAACTCTTTTATTACAACCAATCCTATCTAACAGGAAACAATCTTTTATGGATAATCAAATATACATCTGAAAGAAAACAATCTTTCCATTCTATCTTTCAAGCAACTTAAAGACAAGATTAAAATATTAAGAAGTTGTAACACATGTGTGTATCTTACATATAAATAAAATAAAATGAGTACACATTCTTTTATTCAATTATCAAAACATTTAAATAGCGTAATCATTAACATGCATTCCATTTCTTATGGTTTAGAAATCTAAGTTTTATATCATCTAAGCTCTCTATCTTTCCATGTGTCTTGGTTCATTTACCTTGTTTCTCGAACATCATAATAATATGTGACTCTCCATGATTTAAGAACTCAACTAACTGATTTTACTAATTTTCCATAACAACTATCTAACATGATGAAAATTCATAAAGAGCCTATCTATATGGCCTTTCAAATGAGACACCTAATCACCATTTTTCATGCAAGGATCAAATTCAAAAGTGTAAGTCTTTTCTGCACAAATTCAAAATAAACTTCAATTCTTAATAATTCATTATCTTGGTATTTCATCTTCTTTGAAGTTCAATTTCAGATTTCCTCTCTCTATCCTCTTACTTTGTTCCTAGAGGATTGGGTGATCTAATTTCTAAGAGTTTCACTAAGTTTTATCAACAAAATTTCATAAATATATCATTATTGTATCTATATTTTCATGATCACAATTTAAACAATTAATAATGATTCATTTTGCGACTCTAAATCTTCCATTAGAATATTTCATAATTCTAAAACTAGATCACTCTTTATCTCTTAATCTCTTCAACAAAACATACTAGATTTGAGCCTTCCTCAAGAAATGCAATCTAGGTCTATTATGATCCTTGATAACTTCAAATTGTCAACAATACATCCGGATTCTAATGCTTTCCTTCTCGATGCTCTTCTATCTCCCGAGCTCTCTATTCCTAGTCCTTATCCTTTCTATATTCTGAGAATTCCTCTAATAATAAAGTAATTAACACTCATTCATGAGCGTAACCTCTAAATTTGACACTATACCAGAGATGATCATCATTGATCTTTTACAACTCGGTCGTAAGCACATCAAAATATCCATTATTCTATTCTCTCTTATCTCTTTGTCGCTCTTCTACGTTCTTTCTCTCCTCTATCTTGCTTAACTTCCCATCTTCTTGTGTGTGTTTATCTTTCTATCCTTCGTCTCTATTTATCCTAAATTCTCCTATGATCTCTCCCAAATTAGAGGCTCTGTTATGTTGTTGATTTGAAGTCTTCTTTTGCATACGTTGAGTCTTCCATTTAACTCTCTCTCAAGTCTACACGTCTAACAGATATGGCAATTCTAGTTATATTTTCTGTAGTTTGAAGTGCATGAGTCGACTATGCATCAACTTCTTATCGTTGGTATCCTCAAGACCATGGCACCACGTACCTGCTAATTCATTTCTCTCTGTAGTTATATGCCAAAGATTGTGGACTTCTTCCATGTTACCACCATGGGAAACTATTAGTCAATATCAATATGCGTGGAATGAGGGAGTTATCCATGGATGAGTCTGCAGTCACTGTTAGAGGAGTGCCTACTATCTCGTGGCAAATTGCTTGCAAAGGTGGAGGGGTCAGCAAGTTACAAACAACTACAAACACTTAAGTGTTTGTCATGAGTGAGATTATAGTTCTCGCTGCCTAGTCTACTGCAGATTATCCATGTTGATGGAGATGCAAACTCTTAAGTTTACATTTAGTTGATAGCCTACGTGCCTAGTCGACCACCCAAGATTGTTGTTTTACCATGGGTCATGGGGGGAGTATACCAAGTTGACTTCTTCTATACTACGCATGCCTCACATTTATCCTACCATCTCGGTGTCACTTGCTACGTAGTCGGTGTTTGCAATGTGGAGTATTACACATCGGTTCATTTATGGAAGAGGAGGAGTGGTCGGTGTTTATTGCCATGTGGTGCAGGTTTTATAAAATGGGAGGAGGGATGGTCGGTGGTAATACTGACCCCTCCCTTTAAATAAGGGGGGTGGTCAATATTACTATTGACCACCCTTGTCATTGTTTTAATATCTTTTCTTTAAACTAACCCGCCACCTTATATCTTATTTGCTATTATTATTTTTAATTTTAAATATATTTATATATAAATAATGACTTATCAATTTTAGTCACTTTCAAATTAGATATGTAAGCATTAAACTTGTTTATATATATATATATATATAGATAGATAGATATTATGGATTTTCATAAAATAGTTCAATTCCACAAATCTATTTACATATTTGATAATTACATACGTATTTACCATAACATGATTGAATTATTCATATATATATAATACGTATATATTTATTTTAATCTCAAATGATTACGTAGATATAAACAAAATTCATGAAGTAATCATATTTCACAATAATTGGATATTTATAACTGTATAGATATACATGTATATGATTGATCGATTTCTCATATACATATATATTTTGTACTATTGTCCAATTTACAAAAGTAAATTCATAAGTATAATTTTTTATACATTTATACATATCTATAAAGAACATAAAAACCTAGGGTCAATATTCGTTTTTAAATCATTTACACATTTCAAATTCATCATTTCAATTTGAACAAACACTCAAATAAGGTTATCTAAATCATCCATATTTTCAAGATGCAAATTATAAATCCTAATGTGGTGTGTGAGAGATTTTGTCTATTCTAACGAAATACAAGAGCTAAGACAACTCTACCTGAACCATGTTCTCGCCTTCATCATTGTTCACATGTTCCTGCATTCACTTGCACTCAATCGCTCATTAGCAATGACGATCCCAATTTATAATAAAAATTATTACTGATCATTCAATTGTATATAAATCATTTTAGTACATTCGATCTCCTATTTTATTTCATTAACTATTCTATTTTCATTTCATTTCCAATTCATTCGCGAAAAATAAACATTATTTTCCTAATTAAATAATTATGAAAAAATAGGGTTCGTGACAAGGCTCCCCTCTTTTCCTATTTTTGAGAGGTCCTACCCTCATTAAACGCACTTTGCAAGTTCTTTTTGATAGCAATTGAACGAGTAACCTGGGGGGCTAATCAAAGATTTCTTCTTTTTCTTAACAAAAGAACCAGGAGAAGACGTGGGTGCAATCTGATCATCAACACCACCCTCTGATTGAGTAAGAGGCTTCTTTTTCCATTTAACCAATGAACCAGGAGAGGAAATCAGAGTAGATTGAATACCAGCATCAATCTCTTCTTCTATTTTTAAATACTCTGGAGTGCGACCTCTAGATCTTGGAGAAAGTAAAGGGGAACTTTTAGGCAAAGGAGATTGAACAAGAGAAAAACCTTTACTAAATTTCAGCAGACTCTCAAGAGGAGGTAAGTTTTCTTTATCCATATCCAAAGCATTGGAAACAAAATCAAAGGGGTTGTTAGAAGAAGGAATAAACAAGTCTTTCTGAATAGTGCTCAAATCATTAGTAATAGAATTAATGACCTTATCTATAGTCAAAGTATCAAGCAGCTTAGAATTTTTTTTCACTAGATCCTATACCTGAGTAATTAAATGATCATCAGGAATTATAAAAGTAACATCAACTATATTCCTGAAAGAAGGACCAATATGAGACCCATCCATATTCAAAACATTAAAACCCATATAAGGATTAGTAGGAGGTGGAACAACCAGACCATTCTTAGGGGACACCAGGCCACAAATAGAAGGAACATTCAAACCTTTCATCCCACTAGAAAACAAGACACAATTATCATTAAGTAAAGTGAGCTAGCCTGAGGTAGCGTATGAGAGCCAATTCCTGCCCTCACATATATGGAAGGATTCAAAACACCTGCTGAAACATCAATAATAGGACACTCAAAGGCAATAGCAAGAGCACAAGCATTAGAAGGAGTAGCTATGTCCAAGCCTCCTTTCTTCAAAGTCTCTGAAACTGGAGTGGATACAAAATGCTTTTTAAAATCAAGAAGAAATGAAGAATCCATAATAACAAATGTTTTAGAAAAAACATTCCCATCTTTAACAATATTTTGCCTCCAAATACCAACATCTGATTTAATATTGCAAGTCCTGGGTAAGGTATCATTTGGATTGATTAAAACACAATTTTTTCACAGAACTTCCCCATCCACTAAATTTGAATGAGAAATTAAGAAAGTCCCAAAAGAATCCCCAATTAATCTAAGCACATCAGGATCAATAAATTCAAAGGGTAACTTTGGGAGGCCAAACCAGACTGAAATCTTTAAAGGGTTTACCCATGCGGGCACAAAAACAAGCTTCCACAAACTCACAAACAAATTTGTTTTACCAATCCAAAACTAAGGAGTTTTCAATGCCTCATCCCTAACCCCAGGGGAATCAAACACAATAATGAAAGAACTCACATACATAACCTGAAAATAATGAATTCCCAGCTATTTCTCATTCAATTTACGATGAAGCTTGGACAAATTAATTGAATCCCCCCAAATCTCAAGAGTAATAGCAATAAAATGCAAAGAACTAGCCTTTTTAGCCACAATAGATCCCAATTGATAAGAGGGACAAGAGCCCATACCTTTGAAGCCTTTAAATTGCCTAAATTAGGGTTAGATGACTTATCCTTAGAATTAGTAGGCTCTGACAAAGAAGGAGCTGAATGAGAAGCCCTAGCTCCATTTGAGAGAGAAGAAGTAATATTTGTATTTCCCACAATTTGATCTGAAACCCTAGCTCCATTAGAAGGTAGAGAACCAACATTGCCCACATCCTGAATTGAAACCCTAGTTTCCTTTGTAGGCAGAAAATCCTCCTTGCCCGTAACCTAGCCAGAAAACCTAACTTCGTGAGAAGCCTGTTGGTATTTTGGTATGGTTTTGTCATTGATGTCAACACCTACTGAAAACAAGCACTTTGGAGATCCAGCAACATTCACCGGCAAGCAAGTAACTATTGCACAGTTACTAGTATATGGTTCACCAGCAGGATATAATGTTCACCGATACTGGGAATGATATGGAAGACACTTGGTAATGTCGAAGACATCGTGTGGACACTTTGTTTTGAGGAATTGATCATTGGTATATTCATATTTGCATATTTGCTTTTATCGACAAATAGGTCCAGGTTATCTAGGGTTACACCGGCAGGTTTATCTTTTCTAGATCAGCATGGCACGCTATGGAGATGATTTATTATTGATGTAAATGCATTAAGCTGACATGTTTAATCAGTTATTGCATCGGATATTATATTATTTGTAAAATGATTTTATTGTAATATCTTGTAGAGCCAACCTACTAAAATTGGTCTTAGGGTATGGTATAAATGTAATATCTTATTTGTAAGATCAAGTGTGGAATGCAAAAAAGATTTAAGTGAAGGTATATGTGAGATTAAGTAGAGCTATATACAAAGACATCATTTGAAGGTGAAGCTAGGTTTTTGTATAAGCATATCAGTATTACACCAGTACTGAATCCAACATATGAAGATGCTATTTTGTGCAGTACATTCTTATTGGATTTAACCATCCAACTGTAGTTAGTGTGACTCCCATTTTGTGATTGAGTAGTGAGCTCTAGGCTATTGGCCTTTCTGCATGTGCATACCCCATTTATGTACACTTACTATCTGCAGTAGTATCATCTGATTGTGGGTAAGGTTTCCCACCATGGTTTTTCCCCTTATAGGGTTTCCATGTGCAAATATTGGTGTTATGTGTTGTGGATGACTTTATGTTTATGTTTCATGCATTATTACTTACCGGTATAGCAATTTACTATTAACACTGTCTACCGGCATACTTAACTGGTTTACCGGTATTAAGCATTAAGTTGGTTAATTGGCTTTTGGTTTGAATTTATTAGACAACTGATTCACCCACCACCCCCCCCCCCCCTCTTAGTTGTCTCTGAGACCTAACAATTGGTATTAGAGCCTAGTCCTCTTTTGCAAAAGTTTAACAACTTGAGGAGATCCAATGTCTACTAATTACTTCAGGAAGGACAGTCCTAAACTTGATGGAACCAACTATGGGATATGGAAGATTAGGATGGAGACACATCTGAATTGCATTGGTAAAGACATCTGGGAAGTTACGAAGAATGGTTATACTGCTATTGTAGCTGGTTAGACTGCTCCAACTACCTTAGCTAAAGATGAAGAGAATGATTGCAAAGCAAGAGAAGCACTTTTGAGCACATTATCATATCAAAAAATCATGGGATTATCAGATAGGTCTACTACTAAAGCTATTTGACATCATTTGGAAACATAGAATGAAGAAGATTCCACAATCAAAATTGCAAAACTTGAAAGCTTCCGAGTCAGGTATGAACATCTGAAAATGGAAGAAGATGAAAGGATTTCTGCTTTTATGGAAAGAGTAAATGAAATTGTTTTGGGTATTAAATGTTGTGGAGGAACTTTGAGTGAGGATGAAATTGTTTTGAAAAATCTTAAGAGGATTACCACTGGCATATAAAATGAAGGTTATTGCTATAAATGAGTTGAGAACAATGCCTAATACATCAGTAACTAGGGATACATTGATTGGAAAACTTTCAGCTTTTGAAATTAAGGAATTTGGTCCTATTGCTACTATAAAAACTGATTTGGCCTTTAAAGCATCAACATCATCTGCTTCATCATTTGACAAATCAGATTGGAGAGCCTTTTATGCAAGAGAACTTGAAGAAACTAGGAAGGAGAATGAAGACCTTGAAGAACTTGAAGCACTATTTGCAAGAAAAATGCCAAAAGGTCCAATTGGAAGTAAGTATGAAGGTAAAGCACCCTTTAAATGTTTTAACTACAATAAGATTAGTCATATGGCTTCGAGATACCCTGATAGACATGCTAGAATAAGAGAAGAAGCTAGAAGAACATACAAACCTAATCCTGAATATTAGAGATACAGATTTAAGAAAAAAAAAGACAAATCTTGTTACATTGCTGATGAAGGTGTGCCTGATGTTTCTGATGAGGATCCAGCAGACAATGGATGGGTTTTTGTTGCTATAACAGAGGATCAACCGGCACCTATTGCTCAACTGGTAGAACAAGCCCTAGCAGCTAAAGTTGAAGCAAAGGATGAATGGATCATTGACTCAGGATGCTCACATCACATGACTGGAGACAAAGGTAAATTCTTGAACTTTCAAGAATACAATGGAGGTTTAGTAAGATTTGGAGATGAAAAAGCCTGTTCAATCAAAGGTAAGGGTTCAATATCTCTTGATGGTAAGCATAACACTAACAATGTCTACTATGTTGAAGGATTAAAGCATAATCTTTTAAGTGTTGGTCAATTAGTTGAGAAGGGATTTCAGTTACAATTTAAAAATGGAAAATGCAAAATCATGAATAGAACTGGTTTGGAAATTGCAATCGGTAATCAGACTAGAGGTAATATCTTTCATTTGAATAACAGTGAAAAGGCATGCTTGATTGCACATATAGATGAAAGTTGGTTATGGCATAAGAGACTATGTCATGTAAACTTTGATTGCATGGTAAATATCAGTACTTCTAAGGCGGTTAGAGATCTACCTAAAATTGTGAAACCTCATAATACAATTTGTAAGGAATGTCAATTTGGAAAACAAGTTAGAGCTAGTTTCAAAGGTATTCCAGAAAAATCCAATAATGCTCTTGATTTGATTCACACTGATCTATGTGGTCCAGCTAGAACTAGAAGCTTACAAGGTGATAGATATTTCATGATAATTATTGATGATTATTCTAGAATGTGCTGGGTTACTTTTCTCAGAGAAAAATCAGAAGCACTTGGGAAGTTCAAATTATTCAAAGCAATGGTTGAAAATGATACCGGTAAGAAAATCAAATGTTTAAGATCAGATCAAGGAGGAGAATTCACATCTAAGGACTTTAATACATTCTGTGAAGTGAATGGAATCAGAAGATGGTTATCAGCACCTCGGACACCACAGCAGAATGGAGTTGTTGAAAGGAAAAATAGAACTATCTTGGATGCAACAAGAAGTATGTTATCAAAAGAAAATCTACCACATGTGTATTGGAGAGAGGTAGTTAGCATTGTTGTCTATACATTCAACAAAGTTCACATCAAAGGTGAAACCGGTAAGACCCCTCATGAACTATGGTCTGGTAATACTCCTACTCTTAAGTATTTTAGAATTTTTGGAAGTAAATGTTATATTAGAAGAGATGAGTATATTGGCAAATTTGATCCTAGAAGTGATGAAGGAATATTTCTTGCTTATTCATCTAAGAGCAAGGCATATAGATGTTTTAATAAGAGATTTTAGAAAATTGTTGAGAGTACAAATGTAAAGATTGATGAACAATTCAGAGGAAATTCAAGGTATATAGACTCTGAACCGGCAACAAAAATTGTGACAAATAAACCTACACTGAATCCACCGGTATAGAATGAAGATCCAGTTACCCCGGTATCATCAGAAGATTCCATAGTAATTGAAGAACAACAGCAAACTAAGACACCCCGGTATGTAAGATTGAATCATTCTGAAGATCAGATAATTGGAAACAAATTTAAAGGAGTTATGACAAGAGGAAGATTGGAAAATGAAGAGGTATGTCTTATTTCTCAAATTGAACCATCATCTATCAATGAGGCATGTGAAGATAAATTTTGGATTAAAGCTATGGAAGAAGAATTAGGACAAATTGAGAAAAATAATACTTGGACATTAGTTCCCCAGCCTAAAGATAAAAATGTAATTGGAACCAAATGGGTATTTATAAACAAACGTAATGAAGATGGTAAGGTTGTCAGAAATAAAGCAAGACTAGTGTGTAAGGGATATTCTCAGAAAGAAGGAGTTGATTACAATGAAACCTTTGCACCGGTAGCCAGAATTGAGGCAGTCGGATTATTCTTGGCTTTTGCAGCTCACAAGGACTACAAAGTTTATCAAATGGATATTAAATGTGCATTTTTGAATGGAGATCTTAAAGAGGAAGTATATATTGAACAACCTGATGGATTTTCTTTGACAGATGACAATGATATGGTTTGCAGGTTAAGAAAAGCTCTGTATGGATTAAAACAAGCCCCAAGAGGTTGGTATGCAAGGTTGGATAAATATCTTTTAAAGATTGGTTTTACTAAAGGAAATGCAGATAGCAATTTATATTACAAAATAACTAATGATGACATCTTGATTATTGAAGTATTTGTTGATGATATAATCTTTGGAGGAGAAGATGGATTATGTAAGGAATTTTCTATTAAAATGCAGCAAGAATTTAAAATGTCTATGATTGGAGAGATAAAATTCTTTTTAGGATTACAGATTTCACAGACTGATAAAGGTATATTTTTGAGTCAATCCAAGTACTTGAAAGAATTACTAAAGAAATTTGGGATGGAGAACTCTAAACCGATAAGCACACCTATGACTACAAATGACAAATTATCTCAAAGGGATGAATCTACATCTGTTAATCCAACTAGATACAAATCTATGATAGGTTTACTGTATTTGACACAAACTAGGCCTGATATTATGAATTCAGTATAGATTGCAAATTGGGTAGGAGATGTGGATGATAGAAAAAGCACCACTGGAGGATCATTCTTTCTTGGAAAGAGGTTAGTTTCTTGGTTGAGTAAGAAATAGATTTGTACATCTTTATCAACAGCTGAATTAGAATATGTTGCAACAACAACTAACTATACACAGGTACTGTGGCTTAAGCAAATGTTGAAATACATTAAGGTAAAATGCAAGGAACCTATTACTATATACTATGATAACACTGTAGCAATTGATATATCTAAGAATCTGATATTACATTCTAAAACAAAACATGTTTCTATCAAACTGAATTTTCTAAGGGAAAAAGTTGAAGAAAAAGAGATAAAACTGGTTTATGTGAATACTAAAGAACAACTTGCAGATATTTTCACAAAACCTTTGCCTAAGGAGACTTTTGAATATCTCAGAGATCAGCTTAGATTCATACCACCACCAGTAGAGACTTAGACAATTGATGATTGTCATCAACCGACGGAATTAAAAGACAAATCTTTATTCCGGTCTTTGATGAGGAAGCTATTTCTCAGGGGGAGTAGTTGGTATTTTGTATGAACTTGATTTTTGTGACTTTGGCATCTGATGTCAAAGGGGGAGAGATATCTATGGAAAAACACATTATCTTTTAAGGAGAGATTGGTATTGAAAATAAATCTTTGGATAAACTCATGTTGCTCCCAGGGGGAGAAATTGAGATTGTTGGTTTTTGGTATTTGGCATTTCTTTTTTGGCACTTTGATGGTTTTTCCATCTTGTGTTGCCATCAATGCCAAAGGGGGAGATTGTTGGTATTTTGGTATGGTTTTGTCATTGATGTCAACAACTACTGAAAACAAGCACTTTGGAGATCCAGCAACATTCACCGGCAAGCAAGTAACTATTGCACAGTTACTAGTATATGGTTCACCGGTACCGGGAATGATATGGAAGACACTTGGTAATGTCGAAGACATCGTGTGGACACTTTGTTTTGAGGATACTAAATCTAGCATATGAAGATGCTATTTTGTGCAATACATTCATATTGGATTTAACCATCCAACTGTAGTTAGTGTGACTCCCATTTTGTGATTGAGTAGCGAGCTCTAGGCTGTTGGCCTTTCTGCACACTTTTATAAAGGGCCAAATGAAAATTTTCAAAGATAAAATCCTAAGTGCGGGCTAGACTAAGGGAATAGATAAAGAACGTTTTAGATAATGGAGGATATAATTTTTCAATTAATGAAATCATGTAACTAATACAAAGTCAAATACTTAATTAAAAAGAAAAAGAAAAAGAATTTAAAGAAAAAAAAACCTTGAAAGTTAGGCACTTGATAATGAATGAGATTCAAAATGACTCCACAGAAAGAAAGTGCTTCCCAATTTTTAGAAGAAAAAAATCACTTATTCATAATTATAAAATAAAGGTAGATTAGAAAAACAAAGTTAAAAGGGAAAAATGAGATTTATCATTTATATTTAGATGATTGTAATAATAGAAATATATATATATATTAAAATTTTTAATTTTTTAGTTTTATTTTATCTTTTATTTTTTTTATTTTCTCTATTTTCATATGGTGAATTCATTCTTTTCTTAGATCTTATTTCTTAACCCTATGCATCCATTTTCACTTTTCATGTGTTTCTTGTCTTTTTTATGTGTTCTTTTATCCTTCAGCTATCCATGTTTCCATTTTCAAGGTGATTTTTCCTCAAAATAAATGTTCTCTTATCTCCTCTCACGAGTAGCTTGCTCTTCTAACATTTTTTCTAGAACTCACAAATTGGACTTCAATTGAGTTGAAACCACCTCTAATTAACTTATTTTCATCCCATTTTCTTCTCTATCCAATCTCATCTTTGTCAAGATAGAGGACATGTCAGGTAATATTTTCCACTTTATACTCTTAATCCATTATGAGAAGCTTGAATCAACATATGGGTCATGTCAAACTAAGAGCAGCTTATACCAACTACTTTCATTAAGAATTAAAAAAAAGGCCCAATCGAAGTGATGAATACTAAGAGGGGGGGGGGGGGGGTGAATTAGTATACCAAAGAATACTGAACTTAAACACTTAAACAGTTTAGCAGTAAACAGGTATAACAATTTTACTAACAAACCGGTTACCACAAATGCAAACCAGACAACAAAAAAAGCATTCACCCACAGAACCACAATCACCATAACACAAGAGATTTTGATGTGGAAACCCAACTAGGAAAAACCACGGTGAGATGAAACTCACAAGTAACTATCTGCATAATAGTAACCAAACCGATTAAGGTCATATAATGTTCTTCACCAGAACAGATCCTATTAGGAATCTCAATCTCTGTTAGGAGATAAGTCTTATTAAAGACTACCTTGTGAGAGGATTTCTGATCCACAGATGTGAACCACCTTGTTAGAGGATTTACAAAGGCTTTTCTGGGCCTACCCGGTTAAGGGTTTTAGACTTGTCAAAGATGTGAGTAATCAACAAGTGAATGATCTAGCAAATAGCACAATCTACTTGGTTAGATCCATGATAGCTCATTGCTAATGCATTTTAGCATTATTTCAGCCTTCAATAAATCCACACTCTATTACAGCACACAGACTTGATCTTCTCTTCTAATATCACACATACAAAAACTCATCAACCACCAAAAACCCTAACACACACTAAAACCCTAGACATGATGTCCTTATAAAGGAATCTGATTTCATGTCCGTCCAATAGGATTACATTGCAAGTTCCTAGGTTCAGTGCATCTAGACACATTTGGTAACACGACACAAAATCACTGTCAAAGTGTCGGTGGATGGTAACTCATCACAAAAATACTGGTTGGTAACTCATCACAGAGTATTACCTGTTCATACAACTTTACCGATTACCGGTTGGTAACTCATCATAGAGTAATACCGGTTCAAACATTAAATTGATTACCAGTTGTCAAAAAATGAAGACTAGGAAAATGATAATTGCCGCTTCAGTTCCTTCGTACTGCTTGAGATCCTCGAACCGCTTGAGGTCTTCATACCGCTTGGGATCGGTAGACACTTTCTGCAAAAACCGATAGCCTAAAGGCTATAATACATAATACCGGTTTGGAACACATGTCGGTTGAGCATAACTTATGCATACAAAAAGTGATCTCAAAGCAAGTGTGTCCATCAATGACAATCACAACATCATTATCAAAAATGCCAACAATCTCCCCCTTTGGCATTGATGGCAACACTAAGGAAAATTTTTGACATCTAAGTGTTTTATAAAAAAAATATGCCATAATCAAAATTACTCCCCCTAAGAATATACACTACCCCTTTTGCAGAAAATACAATGTATACTACTCCCTTACAGAGATAAACATGAAAGTATAACATGCATCAAAATTTTAAATACAGAATACTACTCCCCTTTGCCAACAATGACAAAGTACTACTGAATAACCCCTGTTTCATTAAAGTAATAAGTGTTTATGACAATAAAGAGTGAAACTTGTCAAAAATTGATTTAAAGTCTTGCATAAATGTCTTCATGGATACAGACCATGACTCAAGCAATGAGGTAGCAACCTCACTCTCCGTTTTCATCTGGGATACCTGTTCCTCCATGGCGTCCAAGGTACTCATCTCTTGAGTAACTATTAAGGCATCCAAATTGAAATAGCATTTCTGAAGTATTTGCAATCTTGGTAGCAAAACTAGTTGAAGTTCCTGCAAATCTTTGGTCCGATTGCTGATTTCTAACTCTATTCTTGCAGCCTAAAGTTGAAATCGATGAATGGTTTGCCCATATGTGGTGAAGGAATCATAAGGCATCTTGAAGGTGCTTATGTATGTCTGCAAATCAGTTTGCAATTTGTCTTTCTGAGCAAGCACATCATCACAGAATAGATGGGGTTGACATATCTTATTGAGTAGCAGATTCCCCTCATCCAGAGCATCTCTTATGTCCTTTTGTGCCTTCTGAAGTTCGGACCGGAGCTCATTCAACTTCTTCACCATGACATTGTTCAGAGCCTTTTGATGCTTCTTTTGAGCATTGGCTTCAACAACGTCTTCCAGGCATTGCACTTGGTCCTCTACAATCGTGCATAGGAATTTCAATTGAGCTAGAGAGGAATCGGTACTTGGGAGATTGGTACCGGGAATCAAGCTAGTAAGAGTTTCTACCACAGTTTGAATGACATATTGCTCCTTCTTTCTCCTCAGTGATTTCAGTTGCTCTTGAGCAAGCTTAATGCTCTACAGTAGCTCTATTTCATTTATGGATTGGAGGTCAATTGGACTGGTGATGTCAGTCGGTTTGGCTTGACCACCGGTTGCCTTTGGGGTCTCTACATGTACACTCTTTGCCACTTCCTCCTTTTCTTTGTCTTTTTGCTTATCTTCTTCTTCCTTCTTCTGCTCCTCAACTTCTTTCTTTCTTTTCTCTTCTTCCTTCTTCCTTTATTCTTCTTTCCGCTTCTCTTCTTATTTCTTCTCCTCTTCCTTCTTCTTCTTCTCCTCTTCCTGTTTCTTTTCTTCTTCCTTCTTCTTCTTCTCCTCTTCCTCTTTCTTTTCTTCTTCCTTCTTCTTCTCCTCTTCCTTTTTCTTTTCTTTTTCCTACTCTTTTCTCTTATCCTCTTCTTTTCTCTTCTCTTCTTCCTGTTGCTTCTTCTCTTCTTCTGCTTGTTTCCTCTTCTCTTCCTCCACCTGCTTCCTCTTTTCTTCCTCTTGATTCTTTTTCTTTTTCTCTTCTTGCTCCTTGTTAGCCTTTTCCTTGTCCATTTTCTCCTATCTTGTTGTTTCTATTGGTGTATCTGGAGTAACATCTTTACCATCCAAAGCATCAACATCAATAGGGTCCATTTGCTCAGTGATCTATTCTCCTTCATTGTTATACACCTCATCTGGTTTTGCAATTTCTGGTTCTTGTTCAGCCTTCTTGTTGGCTTCGAACACTTGGTGCAATCTTAGAGAAGCTTGGGCATGAGAGTGGGTATCTTTTACCACCTCGGGAATGTTAGGGGTCCCACAGATACTGAGAGGGGGGGCTGAATCAGTATCTAATCGGTAATAGAAATTTCTTAACTTAAAACATGCAGAACATAATAAAACAGTGTACCGGTATGCAAGAAATAATGCAGTAAACAGAATCAAGAACATCCACATGAAAAGTACACCATAACACAAGATGTTAACGAGGAAACCCGGTGTGGGAAAAACCTCAGTGGGATTTGTGACCCACAATATTCACTCACTGGCCAATAAGAGAATATTACTTACAATAAGGGCCTGCACATGCAGGAAGGCCAACTGCCTAGAGCTCACTGCTCAATGGGAAGTCACACTAACTTACAAATAAGGATTATACTAATCCAATAACTTGTACTTCTTTACAATAGCATCTTCAATACTAGATTTAGTATCGGTTCCTACTCTATTCTTTACATATACCTTTTGACCTATATTTCACACATTAGGTCTGCCTAATATTTTCCTTAATGCTTCTACTACTCTTCTACGAATGTCTACAATGATCTCCTTTATATATAAGAGTCATTTTACAATTTTCCAAGTCGGCTTATAATAATAAACAAAAATCCTGTCAGCCTTTGTGCCTGTATACTTGTTTTCTTCTGTGCCAGTGTCGGTGTCCTGAGTGTCGGTGTAGAGTGTGATCTGCTGATGTCGGTGCACTATCTTGTCAGTGTAATGCTTTGCCAATATAATGTCTTATCAGTGCCATAGGATTGCAAGGTTTCCATCAATGATAAAACCTTCAATCACATACAATGTCTCATTGGAGTGTGCATATGCCAACAATCTCCCCCTTTGGCATTGATGGCAACACTCATGAGAAATTTCAAAAAGTATCCAAAATGTGTAGTCCAAAAATGTTACCAAAAATGTGAGAGCTCCCCCTGAGCATATGATTCCTGTGTTTTGAATTTTCTCATTCCACTACTCAATGACAAAGGTTGTCAAGATGTCAGTAGAGTTTGTAGTTTCATCTATCCATAACCTCAACTTTGTAGCTGGGTAGTTATAATCTAAAAAATATCTCCCAAAATCAAGTTTATACTATCCATAAACTTCTTACTATCCTTTATTGTTGTCTCAGTTCTCTTCACTATACCGGTGAGATGCTGCAAATGCTCTGCCAGTGTTTTTCTTCCCTGTGTTAATGCCTCAAAAATTTCCCTCTGCAGAGATTCTAAATAGTCCAATCTTGGACTTAGTTTAGATCTCAAATGTTTTGCCTTATTTATTATTCTTTCTTTCTCTCTTTCCAATTTGAGTAGTTCTTCCTCAAAATTTGCTATCTTCTCTTCAAAAACTGATAGTGTATCAAGTGAGTTGACAAAGCTATCTGCAAGTTTATTTATCTCATCTTGTGCCTTGCTCATTTTCTTGTCAATATCTACAGTCAAAAAGTTTTTTTTACAGGTATCTTTATACATATTTTTGTATTCTTTCAACAAATTACATAGTTCCGATAGATGTGTGTCAAAATCTCTATTACACTTCTTTATTTCCTCATCAAAGAATTTCTGTTTTTCAATTTCTACCTTATCCTTCACTGACTCTTCCTTTATTTTCTCAATGTTTTCTGCGATATATTTTCACAATGTATCCAATTGTCCTAAAGAATCTTTATTATCTATATTACAGTTGGGAGCTATTACCTTCAGAATTGGTATGGAGTCATCAATTGCTTTGTAAGCATGTGAGCTACAGTCAGTTATTTTCTTGATAGAATCAAGTAATACCTCAGTCACATTTGTTGATTTGAATGCTGATGATGATCCAACAATCTGAGTACCGATGGAAGTAACCAAGCTTGTATTGACCTCTGGTAGGTCAGTTTGTGTCTACATTTCTTTAAGCACTGGTTTTCCTACTTCACTATTTACCGGTGGCACTGTTTCCTTATGTACCTATTCCAGTTGATGTTGTTCTGAAGCCTTTAGCTCTATTGGTTTCTCTGTATGTTGTATTATCTCAGTCTGTGACTCAGTCTCTACCTTTTTCTCTTTATCTTCTGCTGGTTTCTCTGTTTCCCCTGCTACCGAAGGCTCATTAGCCATATCTGACTTATCAGTTGTATCTTTGTCTACTACTATGTTGATCTTCTGAGTATCAATATTCATAGTATATAGGACTTCAGAATTAGGATTGTTATCCTCTACATCCATACTCTTAGTTGTCGGTTGATCTTCAGTAGTTGTTATTTTCACCAGTGGAGTATTTAAAGAAGGTGGGGGTAGGTTGTCTTTAACTTTGATGCTTGGTGGTCCACCAACTTTACCTTTCCCCTTGTCTCTATCTTTCTGATATACCTTTATAGGTTTAGGGTTCCTGTACTCTTCTTGTTTTTCTTTTTCAATCAGGAATATATCCCATCCATCTTCTGTTTCCTCTGTCACTTCATTAACTCTTCCTGCCATTAGTGAAATATGCTGGTGTGCAGTAGAGAATACTGACCGGTTTGCTTGAGTAATCAAATCATCAATTTCTTTTGGAGAGTTTACCGAATATACTGCAAGTAGCTTCTCAATTTTTATTTTCTTATCCAATTCTATCACTGCTTGCCTTCTTGCCTCAAGTCTTTTGAATAATTCATCAGGAATTTCATTTACTACTTCCATCAAAAATTTCTTGTACATGTCCATATGCAATATAACACTATTTTCAACTTGCTCTTTCTCATCAGTTGTTAGTGTCATAGATTTTCTCTATGTTCTTTAGTTTACCTTCCTCTACGATTTCATTTAGTAGTACATCAAGAGGGGCCAAGTCTCTGTTTATCCTTTTCTTCTTCTTAGGTGTCAGTTTCTTCTTTGGTGTGGCCTTTCTAACCGGAGATCTCACTGCTTGTTGCTTTTGCCTTGTTCTTCTAGGTGAAGGTGTGGTTGCCGGTGAGGGATATCTTTTTCTTACAACTCTTTTAAAAGTTGCTAGCATGTCACCTTCCGAAGAAGTACCTACCGGTGATAGGTGAGTTTTAGGTTGTGGAGCTACCAACTCATCCTCTATTATGTCGGTTTTCTTCAATACATCTTCCTTAATGGCTTTTGCTTGTCTGGACCCTTTCCTTACAAATGCCTCAACCTTCTTTACTCTTTTCTTTTATTGTATTTGGCTTTCTATAGTCTCAGCACTACCAAATACTTCTTCCTTAGGTTCATTGGGGGCTTCCAGAAATGCTTTAGCATATGTTTCAACTATGTGATCATCTGTTTCATAGCCCATTTCGGTTACCCAAATTGTCCTTGGGATGACCGCTTCCATCCAGATTTCATCTTTCTTAATGACAAAGCATATATCATCTTTGTATTTGTCTACTATTTTCTAAGATAACCTTACTCTTTTCTTCATTTTGGTCTTTAATGCTTGGAAAAAGTCATGAATATTGTTTTCCTTGTTCTCACCCATGTTATTGAATAGTTTAGTCAATTGTTTTCCTACCGGTATGTCATATCCAAGTTCTTTGTAACCTATACTGGGAACCTATTTTGTTATGTGTAGCATTAGCCATACTAATAGATTTTCAAATCTAAAAGTTCCTTTCTTGTCCTTCTTGATCTTTCCAAGGTTGTCAATTAGTTCATCCTTTAACCACTCACATATTTTAATTTTTGCATTATCTGTGACCATGTCATAAGCACTCTTAATGCATAAAATTGAAACTGAATTAAGTCTATTAGCATGAGTAGCTTTATAACCTAATATCATACTGATGAATCTCACATTGATATCTTTTACATCATTAACCCTTAGAGACCTCTTGTCGAATGTTGCACTAGTTAGGTCTATAACTAGGTCATTGGGAACCTTCTTGTTTTTATCTGGTCTCTTACTGGTGGTTGGTAACCCTGTGATAGCTTTCACAGCTTCCTTGGTGATCTTATGGATTTCATCTAACCAGAAAAATTCTCCATGTACCCTGCTTAAAACTATCCTAATCACATCCTTTGGAAATTCAGGAATGCTAAGGATTTCTGTAAATCCTAGGGTCTCAATGATCTTGTGTTCATCTTTAACATTGTCGGTATTATCACATATCATGGTTTTATACATGGTTTTAATTTCCTCATCTCCTAACTCTTCAATGTTGCAGTGGATGTACATTCTGGGGTCTTCAGTATATACAACTCCCTTAGGAATTTGAGAAAAAGCACCTAAGGTATCATCCTTCTTCGCTATCTCAGGAACTAACTGAAATACTGGCCTAGGTCTTTTTATTACTTCAACAACAGTAGGGTTTGCTATGTATTCAATTGCAGAGGTGGATGCCATGATTAAATACATTTACTGCCTTGGATGGATGATTGCTTGGAGTGTGCTTGCTTCTTGCTCGAAATGTCTTAGCTCAAAATCTTCGCGCTCTCTGAAAATTTGAAATCACGGTGAAATGAAATGGAGCCAAAACCTTACTTTTATAGTGTTTTTTTTTGCCATCTACCACATTAATTGCATGTTGGTTAAGTATTCACTTAACATTGTTTGCCAGTAATAGATAATTTTCAACTTCTTATCTCTAACCGAGGGAACAATTAGCACTTGTATCAATAGATTGCTAAACCCTCAAGGAAATTTTCTTCAATTAGATGAAGAACTTCCTGTCGGTGGAGCACTGCTCTGTCCTTCTAGTGAAGCATCACTCTATCCTGCTGGTGAAGCATTGGTTGGTTCTACCGGTGGAGGAGTATTCCCAATATTTAGATCAACTTTTCTAATCCATTGTTTTGAGAATTCTTGCTTAACCTCTTCAAATTTTTCTTTACCTTTCAAGCTAGCACTTTTGTTGTCTACCGATGTTCCTTGACTTCTACAAAATTTAGCAATATACCCAATCTTGTTACATGCATAACAAGTTACATTATTCTTCTGGATAGCTTTCCCATAACCTATGCCGGTTTGTGTTTTGCATTAATTTGATAAATGTCCAAATATTCCACAAACATAACATCTCACATTCATTCTGCAGTTTTCAGAGTTGTGACCAACTTTGTTGCATTTTGAACATTGACCAGTGGGTGTGTTGATATTCTGATATTTCCTAGATCTACATTCATTTGCTCTATGACCATACTTATTATAGTTAAAGCATTTTCCATTGAATTTATAATCATTAGGTTGTCTTACCGGTTTGCTGTGATCCTGAGTATTTGTAGTACCGGAGCTTTCACCAACTCCAAATCCAATTCCAGAAGTGTCACCTTTAGGTTTTTGATTCTTCAGCAAGGTACCAAGTTCCTCTAAGCTTTTCTTGAATTTTTATTTGTGTTCATTTGCAGTTTCCAGTTCTCTTTCCAAGATTTCTTTTTGTCTCATCAGTTAATTTGAGTCATTCTGAGTGTGCATCAAATTTGTCTTCAACATGTCATTTTCATAGCTAAGTCTTGTGTTCTCATTTGCTGCATCACTTAGTCTTCTGGTCAATTCTTCTTCATTCTTCTTCCTATCCTCAATCTCTTTGCAAAATCTCATAGTCATATCCTGCATTTCATTTTTTGTTGTCATGATCTCTTGTTTCAACTTGCTTATCATATCATTAAGTGATTCCTTTTCATCATTCTCATTTTGTAATTTTTCACAAAGTTCTCTACTCTTATTTCTTGCAACAATAAAATTTTCTTGAAGTGCCTAAATGATATCCTGAGCTGCCCTTAAATCATCTTCTAATTTGATATTTTTCAATTTCTCTGCATCATAGTCTGTAAGAGCTTCTTCAAGTTGCTTCATCAGATTTTCCATCTTTAGTGGTGTCAAGATCTTCCTCAAGTTGTTAGGCTTTTGAAAATAGAGGACCAGGCTCTGATACCAGTTGTTAGGGGTCCCACAGATACTGAGAGGGGGGGGTGAATCAGTATCTAACCGATAACAAAAATTTCTTAACTTAAAACATGCAGAACATAATATAACAGTGTACCGATATGCAAGAAATAATGCAATAAACAGAATCAAGAACATCCACATGAAAAGTACACCATAACACAAGATGTTAACGAGGAAACCCGGTTTAAGTAAAACCTCGATGGGATTTGTGACCCACAATATTCACTCACTAGCCAATAAGAGAATATTACTTACAATAGGGGCCTGCACATGCAGGAAGGCTAACTGCCTAGAGCTCACTGCTCAATGGGAAGTCACACTGACTTACAAATAAGGATTATACTAATCCAATAACTTGTACTACTTTACAATAGCATCTTCAATGCCAGATTCAGTATAGGTTCCTGATCTATTCTTTACATATACCTTTTGACCTAGATTTCACACATTAGGTCTGCCTAATATTTTCCTTAATGCTTCTACTACTCTTCTATGAATGTCTACAATGATCTCCTTTATATATAAGAGTCATTTTACAATTTGCCAAGTCGGCTTATAATAATAAACAAACATATTGTATAACAAAAATCATGTCAGCCTCTGTGCTGGTATACTTGTTTTCTTCTGTGTCGGTGTCGGTGTCCTGAGTGCCTGTGTAGAGTGTGATCTGCTGATGTCGGTGCACTATCTTGCTGATGTAATGCTTTGCTGGTATAATGTCTTGCTAGTGCCATAGGATTGCAAGGTTGCCATCAATGAAAAAACCTTCAATCACATGTAATGTCTCATTGGAGTGTGCAAATGCCAACAGGGGACTTTCCCTTCTAGCAACAAGAGTCTCCTTCTTCACATAAAGAAGAGGCCTTTATATTTTTCCATAACTTCATAAAGTTCAGAATTAGACACATTAGGAAAATATTGAGCAAATATTTCCCCTCTTATCTCCTGTTTCTTTTCTATGGCACTGCGCCATTTGTTGTCTAAAGAATTATATAAAGAATCTAGTGTCATAGATTTAATTTCTGCTGGCGACCGGTCATTAATAAATAAATATTGAATTACTTCCTGTTCTACTTCCTTCTTCTCATTATCATTGAAATCATCAAAATAATCTACCAAATCACTCAACACTTTTCTCCTAATGTTCTTAATAGTTCTTTGACAATGTGTCAAAGGTTTGTAAGAGGAAATATCAATATTTACGGGTGCTAATGATGCCAGTTCATTGCTAGTTGTCTTTGTCTTCTTGTTTGCCTAGTCTTCTTAGGATGTTCTTCAGATTCTGTATCTTCTGAGTCCGGTGTGTTGCCTTTTGTCTTCCGCTTTCTCTTTAATACTTTGGTGGGTGCAACTTCTGGTTTCTTCTTTGTCAGTGACTGCTTGGTCACTTTATGACTTGCTGAAGTAACCGGTACCGATACAGATGGTACTGCCTTTCCTTTCTTCACAGAGGGCTCCTCAACTGGTGTAACCCTTTCCAGATAGGTGTCAATTCTCTTCATTTTAGGATCAAGCGGTGAGGCAAGTAGGGTAGAAGCATACCCATCTAGCATGTCGTACATCACCTCATAAGCCATAGGATCCACTTCTTCCTTTCTGGGCTCAACAACCTCCATTATGCACTCATCTACTTTGATGATAAAGCAGATGTCCTCTTCATACTTCTTGACAATATCACTAGATATTCATACCCTTTGGCTCATCTTGTGTCTGAACTCATCAAAGTATTTGTTCAAGACGTCAAGATAATCGGTTCCAACCACTTGAAGACTTTCCTTGATTTTCTTTGTAACCGGTTGGTCAACATACCACTGAATATCACCGACTCCTGGAAAGTAGCCTTGGAAGTAGAAGAACAATCCGACCAATAGTTGTCCAAATTTAAATCTCAAGGCATTGTCCTGTTTAATTGACTTCAGGTTCACCAAAAGTTGCCTTTGCATACAGGTACATAAATCAAATGAGGCATCTTCCATGATCATCCTATAGCCAGTATTTACCACTGCAACAAAGACAGAGTTGATCCTGCTAGCATAGAATGTCCGGTAACCTATCACCATGCAGGCATACTTGACCAGATTGTCCTTGATTGTATTGATGGTCATTCCCTGTTGGTCGCTCATAGAACTGGTGATCTTGGTCATTTCGATCTTGCTAATCTTCCTTAGGGCTAGCACTTCTCCAATGTTATAGAAACCGGTGACGACATGAATCGCTTTCGGTGTGATGTCATGTGTCCACTCCAAATACATTTTGTCACCATGCACTCTACTTAGAATGATGTAGATTTTATCATCTATGAATTCTTCAAGGAAATATATTGCATTGTGAAGCTTCTTCTTTTCCAAGATGTTGAATTCCGGTTTGATCTTCTTGTCCTTCTCGCAGAACAAACTCAACTGAGAATGGATCACTAGAGATCCTAGGTCTTCAATTTTGTCTGAAATACCTTCCTCAACTATAACACCAATGGGTATTTGGGATAGTGCATTATATTTTGCCTTCCGTTAGATGAAATCTATTGAATCAACGGGTGCACTAGAACTAGAGTGCGATGTTGAAGCCATGATAAACAAAGAAACTTGAAAAATACCTTCGCACGTCAAGATTTAGGGCTTGCAAATTTTGCTTCGCCACACACTACTTGGGTTGTTGGATTACCGCTTTGAGTTCTACACTTGACCGATTGATATTATCTTCTGATTATTCTTCAAAGTTTTCAAATCTCTCTGAATCGCAAGACAAATCGCCTTTTGTCGCTTTGCACTTGAAAACTTCTTCGCTCGCAAATTGATAAGTGAAAATAACTTGAAAATCCCTTTTAAACAAATTCTTCACCTACCGTAATAAATGCTCCACCATTAGGGCGTAAACCCTAATTTGCCTTTTACCATTTCCGATCTTTTGCCAATTGATAGGTATCACATACCAGGTAAGGTCTTTTACCAGTGTAAACTAGGGGTTCAAAACATTTCACCAATTTGTTTCCCCCTAAGCTTTTTTGTAGCTTAGTTTTCTGGTTCAGCAACTTCCACACTAGGTGCAGAAACCGATTCTTCTAGAGACACTTCTTCTAGCTTCTTTTTCCAAGTTTTCTTCATATCCACTTGAATAGTTTCAATATCAATCTTTCCTTCTGGAATGACCGGTATATCATCCGATATATTCTTTCTCATCCTACAAAATCTTGTTGTATGACCCAGTTTGTCTCAATGATAGCAAACCATTCTAGGTGCTCTCCAAGGTCCATTATTCATGTTTCCATTCTTCCTTCTGTATGTTGCAGCAGTGTGACCATTTCCATGAAAGATCAAACAGGTTGCTCTCTGTTTGGTTGCCGCTTGATAGCCACCGCTACTGACCGATGATTATAGGTATTAAACCGGTTTGGATTTCGGTTCCCAAAGGGTTCAGGAAAGACTCCTCGACTCCTTTGAGGATACCTTCCATTGTTGTGCATGACAGACCTGCATTCAAATTCTCTATGCCCAAACTTTTTGCATGCATAAAAATTTCCATTGAATCTACTAGATCTAGGCTTATTGTTTAGAAAGTAAGGAAAGTTATTGTAAGCCTTGTTTCTACATACATTAGCAGTATGTCCTTCCTTGAGACAATTAAAGCAAATAAGCTTGAAATTTTTCTTACCTTTATCCTTTGGTGCCGGTTTCTTCTTTGACACTCCATCTTTTCTTCCAGAGGTATCACCTTCCTCATAACCAAAAAAACCAAGTCCAGTGGTATTCTTCACCGGTTTTGCTAATTCAAGCTTTTGTTCTTGCTTAATAGTGCTCTTATTGAATTTGGAAAGTATTTCCTTTGACTCAGTGAGTTCTTTGGTAATAGTAGCATTGGATTCCTTCAAGGTTGCATTCTCAGTAATAGCCATGTTTAGTTCACCTTGCATTTCTTCTTTTTCCACTTTACTCTCTTGGAGATGAGTGGTAAGTGCACTGATTTCTTGTTTCAGCTTTGGAGATCTTGTGATCTTTGTCTTTTGTCAGATCTTCAGCTTTCCTCCGGTTCTCAAGCTCTTGACACATCCTGATAGTCAGTCCTTCCAATTCCCTTCTCAGGTTAGCATTAGACTCATTCAGTTTTTTAACTTCTTCAACTAGGGCTTCCATGTCTGTTTCATCAGAGGAACTATTTTCAATTAGTTCCATCAGTTTTTCAGTATGCTCTCTTCTTTTTGCCAGAGAGGCCTTATATTTGACTTTGAGTTCATCAAAGGCTTTCTCAGTTTGAGTGAGCCGATGAGTAAGTTCCCTCATAGTGTATTCCCCCATATCTCTTTCCAAGTGGTTAAACTTATAGAAAGGTAGGCTCTGATACCAATTGATGAATACTAAGAGGGGAGGTGAATTAGTATACAAAAAAAAATGAACTTAAACACTTAAACAGTTTAGCAGTAAACTGGTATAACAGTTTTAATAACAAACCGGTTAACACAAATGCAAACTAGACAACACAAAAAGAATTCACCCACAGAACCACAATCACCATAACACAAGAGATTTTGACGTGGAAACCCAACTGGGAAAAACCATGGTGAGATGAAACTCACAAGGAACTATCTACAGAATAGTAACCAGACCGGTTAAGGTCATGCAATGTTCTTCACCAAAACATATCCTATTAGGAATCTCAATCTCTGTAAGGAGATAAGTCCGATTAAATACTACCTTGTGAGAGGATTTCCGATCCACAGATGTGAACCACCTTGTTAGAGGATTTACAAAGGCTTTTCTGGGCCTACCCGATTAAGGGTTTCAAACTTGTCGAAGATGTGAGTAATCGACAAGTGAATGATCTAGCAAATAGCATAGTCTGCTTGGTTAGATCCATGATAGCTCATTGCTAATGCATTTCAGCATTACTTCAATCTTCAGTAAATCCACACTCTATTACAGCATGAATACTTGATCTTCTCTTCTAATATCGCACATACAAAAACTCATCAACCACCGAAAACCCTAACACTCTAAAACCCTAGACATGATGTCCTTATAAAGAAATTTGATTTCATGTCAGTCCAATAGAATTACATTGCAAGTTCCTAGGTTCAGTGCATCTGGACACATTTGGTAACACGACACAAAATCACCGTCAAAGTGTCAATGGATGGTAACTCATCACATCACAAAAATATCGGTTGGTAACTCATCACAAAGTATTACCTATTCATACAACTTTACCGATTATCAGTTAGTAACTCATGACAGAGTAATACTAGTTCAAACATTAAACCGATTACCAGTTGTCAAAAAATGAAGACTGGGAAAATGATAACTGTCGCTTTAGTTCCTTCATACCACTTGAGATCCTCAAACCGCTTGAGGTCTTCATACCACTTGGGATCGGTAGACACTTTCTGCAAAAATTGATAGCCTAAAGGCTATAATACATAATACTGGTTTGGAACACATATCGGTTGAGCATAACTTATGCATACAAAAAGTGATCTCAAAGCAAGTGTGTGTCCATCAATGAAAATCACAACATCATTATCAAAAATGCCAACAAGAAGAAGGAACACATCTCTCCTTCAAGCCCTACTAGGCTTGAGGGAGTATTCCCTTTCTAACACCTAGAGATAACACAATCTAAGAATAAGTAACAATAAATCTAATCAACTATCATCAATTCTTTTGAAACTGTCTACTGCATAAGCTAAGCCTTGTTAGACTCAAATATTAAGCCAATTTCATCATCACCAGTATATATTTGTGTTAGCTATTAGCAAAATAATGAGAATATTTCCTAGTATAGTTAGCAAAATAATGAGTGGATTTCCTAGTGTGGAAAGATAATTGCACAAGTTTAGAAGAAAAAGAGAAAAGATGTAGATCATAACACAACTATAAATACTATTATATGCAAAATGGAAGAATAATTAAAGTAATTTTTTCTCAATGAAGAAGATGATGTTGAAGGTAAAACAAGACCTTAGTCACACTGATATCTAGCAAGATAAGTACATATTTGAAAAAATAAATAAATAAAAACTCATTGATAATAGATAAAATATTTATGTTAAACAATGGGATCGCTCATAAAGATAAAATTTTAAGAGAATATATCTATATGTCATATATTAAGGATGGTGACCTATTAAAAAATTCAAGATGTTGCAATTCTATAAAATAAAAAACATAATAGTTCAATATATGAAAAAAATGACAAATCACTTACATGAATATACAACCCAAATTTATGTAGTATAAAGTAGACAAGATGATGTCGAAAGAAAAAAAAGAAGAAGAGGAAGATGTCATTAATAAACCTAAAATCAACTAAACAAAAGAACATGCTATTATAAACAAAAATGGTATTGAGAAACAACCAAAGAAAAAGAAAGCATGTGTCCCACATGCATGCAAAACTCCATAGGAGCCAAGCTGGGTAAATGGTTGTTTACATGTGCCCCAATGTTTATTGTAGCCATTCAATTTAAGCTTGAAGGCTATTCCCTTCACCACACTACCAAATTTAAACACATTTTGATTAAGGATAAACAAAATATATTTAAAACCAAAATGAAAGATATATAGAACAAGATTTGGGAAAACTAATGCTATCCACAATTAACTAGAAATTTAACACATGGTGTCGTATGCAAAATTCATCTTATTCAAATATCAATTAGAAATAAAGGGAAATCATGAATCCCTATCTAATTAAAGAATTCTAACAAACTAACAATGAAATAACACAATCAAGCAAAATAGGAATTAAAATCATTCAATAAAACTCCCTATTTCAAGATCCCATATAGCTTCCATTGCTCTTCTCTTCTCTGTGGTATGATGGCTCTCAGATATTGTGTTGGTAACCTGCAAGTGACACAAAGATTCAAAGTTCATGATTGAGAGTAATTGTCCAGGATTTAAGAGGAGGAGGATTGAATGCTCATTTTATAGATTTTTGGAGAAGATTGATTGAAAGGTGGAATAGATTGACCAAGAGGTGGAACTCAGGTGAGCTCACATGAAAATTGATAGTTGAACTACTGATTGTAGGAGTCAAACTCAATAGATTGAATAGATTAATTGAGTCAACTGATTGAGAAAAATCCGACTGAGGGAAAAAAAAAGAATGATTGGAGGAAAATTAATTGATGACAAAGAAAGCTTAATTTAGAAAAAGCTAACTGAAAGATGGAAATAGAAGTTGAAGAGATAAATGATTTAATTAATTGATTGATTGAATTAATTAATTTAGCATGTGCTTACATTTATATTTAGATTTTCAATTTAATCTTTGCATGAGATTTATTCAAATAAATGAATTTATTTAATTCAATTTAGCATTTGAATATATTTAGAACTTGACTTTGATTTTCAATTTGGTTTTTGAAATCATGCACATGTATTTGAATTTGGAAGAAATTAGAAGAATATGAAATTAGATGAAATTAAAATTTGGGCATTTGGAAATGGAAGAATTAATTAGTCAATTAAATAATTTAAAGAAACTATTTAATTATTTAGAAATGGAATTTAATTAAATAATAAAGATTATTTAATTTAAAGGATTAAATCACAATTAATTAAATAATAAATATTTAATTAATATTTAGAAGAGGGTTGATGATTAGATGATTAGAGATAGAAATTTAATTATTAGTAATTTATTTAAGTAATAAAGATTATTTAAATTGGGGAATTAATCATAATTAATTAAATAATATTTAGAAAATGGTTAAAATGATTAAATGATGATAGAAATAGAAAATAGAATAATTAGTAAGATTATGAGGAAATATGAAATTAGAAGAATAAGATTAATTAAATTAATTAAAGAATTAAATAATTATTTAATCAATTAGAGGAATAATTAGTACATGATTAATGAGATATTTTTAGGTGTCTACATTTGCCCCTCTTTGAGACAATGTTGAAATGACGTTGTTTCAAAGAAAACAAAAAATTTATGCCCCGGTGACACTTAGGGTGTAATACCCCCTCGAGAGATTGTTTGTGCATTAAAGACATGAATGATCTCTCGAAACAAAGAAGAATGTGAGATTAAAGATAGAAGAATGGTTAGTTGATTAGAGATAGAGATAGGTGATGTGAAGATGATAGTGAGAGAATACGAGAGAATGGACCTTAGAATGAAATAGAATAATGTTAGATGATAGAAAATGATTTAGAAAGAGATAATGAGAAAAGAATCAACAAATTAGCAATAAGAAACCGAAATGAGAATGAGAATGATTGAATCAAGAACCTGTGTTAGATATTTTATTGTGCAATATATATTCATCACTGAGCCTTATTATTGAACAATGAAGCTTAGCACATCGGGGTATAAGGAACCACAATGCAAAGATATCTCATTGAAGAAACAAACATGTAGCAGACAAGCAAAAAAAAAAGAAAAAGATAATGCCCATCATGGCTCCTTTAGTCACTTGTGGACATCCTTGAGTAGCATAGGAACAATATCTGTCACCAAATGATAAAAGATAAAGATTGACTCGGACAAAATTTAGCAGCTATACTGACCTTGTGCCTTCATTCTTAGTAGCTTGATGTGATGGTTGATAATGTCTGATCTCAAAAAGTTATGGGCCCCATTTAAGATTGACCTATTTGATTTCGAGTGTATCATCTTCTGTTTAAGATAAGATAATGATCACTTTGATATGGATATGATACGATTGATAAGACAGTTTGATCAGTTGAGTGTAGATGTTTGACTGGATAGTTGTATCCTTTGTTAACTTCGTGCGAAGTGTTTGCTGGATATCTGCTAGGGTATTTGTTTCTCACAAGACATTTTATTGCAAGTTTTTTTGATTGATTGATTTTCGATTTTTATTTCTTTTCCAAGAGATTTTTCGATGTTTTTTAGGACATTTTTCAGATGTTTTTGGTTGATTTTTTCAAGACTTTATATGGATGTTTTTGGTATTTTTTTAGGACATTATATGAATGTTAGGATTTTATTTTCAGTTATGCCCCTAGTGTGCAGACCTGTATCACATGATGATCTGCAGAATGCATGTGGAGACAATGAATTTTTGACACCACCTATGTTAATGCAATATGCATGATGAAGATGCATTTCCTATTTGAATAAGTTTGACTATGTTTGTTTTAGCATTTGTAATACACCAATTAAAATGGAGGTGCAAAACATTTCATAAATAAACGGTTAATCGATCCCTAAGGTCCCTAGGATCATTCAAATCAATACACTTAGTGACTAGGATTTACAAATGGAGACACGAAAAACATCCCCATTGGTTCTTGAAACTTTGATCTTCTTTTGCCCATGTGTGTGCAGATGAGTTAATTCATGCTCTTGTGTTCACTAAAGATCCTTAGCATCCTATATGACTAGCTACATGGATTATCCTAACTTCAAAAGCATCCCAAATAGAGCCTCACTGCCAGCGAGCCTTGAGAGCTTTGACGAGGTTATAGACTATAATTTCTCAAATATTGCTCCATTGCCAGTAGGCATTCATAGCCCTGATGGAGTTACTTGCATGTTCCCATAGTCAAGATTTTTATCGCATTTGTATACATGATATTTCAGTTATATATCATTGCTCTTTTGCCTTGAGATGGATATTTGGCATAGCTCTTTTTCTTTTTTTCTTTTCTTGCCTTGACTTGTAAGTAATGAAACCTACTTGGGTGTGGCAATTACAGTGGCGCTGAAGTAGAATTATAGATTTTTCACTAGTCATATGATCAACTACGTGTCTAGAATAAATTAGAGATTTTCTTAATATTTTTGAGATATAGCAATGGATAGATTGTGGGTTAACAAGTCTCAAATAGTGAAATTACTACCCAACCATGAGTAAAGTGTCGTCACAAGGTAATGTTGAAAATGAATGACCTTAAGACCTCAAAGACTTCATGTCTGAATATCTAAGAAAGGAGATGACCCTTGCTTCTCTTAAATACAAATGAATGATAAGCTTAGACAGTTTCCTTGTTTTATTGATGCGGCTATATGAAAATGCAAAAACTATATGCCATGAAATCTGTGAATACGATGTGCTTGAAAAATAAACTATATGTTATGTAATGCTTTGAATAAAATGATATGCAATGCAGAAAGTAAAACTCAAACTAACCCAACCTTTAGGTATAATATTTGTGTAGGTAGTTCATTGGTCTTTGTTTAAAGAGGCGGATAAAGATGTATTTTCCAATAGGACATAAGGACTCAGCTAGGTGTACGAGTTCAATATCTCTAATATTGATTTTATTAGTTTTTGGATTTTGTGGTTCATCAGAGGGAAATTCAGCTCTAGAACCCCTGAGTTTAGCTATAGCGTTATCATTTTCAAAGCAATCCAACCGTGGTAGATTCTCTTGCCCCCAATCTATCAAGTGTGAGTGTATGAGACAAATTATTTTTGGTTTTAAAGTTGTGACATGAGTGGGTGTTATGCCTCTTTTTATTGATGCACTTGAAGAGGATGATGAAGTCAACCAGACATTGATCTCATTAGTTGGTGTTATGCTTTTTTTTGTCACCACGTTGTCATGTGATGATGGATCACATACAATTGTTGACAAGATGCTCTGTGTAGTATAATTTGGATTGGTGATTTCATTGATAAGGGGTTCAAGAACAACTTGTGTAGAGGAATCATGAGAGAGACTAAGATAAAATGACAAGCTTATTTGAGAGGGAACCTTGTGAAGAACATGGAGGATTATGACATGGAAATGAAGGGATGGAGGGACCTTGATCAATATTTGGAGAAATAATGGGATCTTGTTTTGGACATGAAGGTAAAGGTATGCTTTGATCTTGTCTTGGAAAGGGATTATTAGGAAGGATAGAAGGGATGTCTTGATCTTGTTTAGGAGGTGGGTGTTGGATGGGACTTGAAAGGACACTTTGTTCTTGAGATGGAAGGGTTTGATTATGAATGGAATAGAAAAGAGCAAGGGGATCATCATAAGATTCTTGGTCAGTGGGATCTTGATCAAAAATTGGGTAGGAAGGAAGTGGTTGTTCATGATCTTTATTTGTTTCAGGACTCATTTCTTCTGATTTTGGATGATCCTCTTGACATGGGGGAGGAGTTTGGAAATTCATGGGAGATTGTTGGAATGTTTCAACATTTTGGATTGATGAAGAAGGATTTTGAATGAAATGCTTTGATTCATGACTTGAATTGGATTGGATTTGTATGATGGATAGTGATTGGGAGGTTGTGTTATTGGATAGAGATGGCATGGATTGGTCTTACGTGACTTTAGGGGAGGAATAAATGGTGGATGGATATGGTTGATTTGGGCTCTGGTTGAGAGGGATTTGATTTTGGTTTAAAGGAGTATGATTTTGGGTGAAAGATGTTTGATTTTGGATAAATAAATTTTGATTTGGACTTTGGTTGAAAGGGGTTTGATTTTGGTTGAAAGAGGTTTGAATGTTGGATTGGTGTGAATTTTGATTTGGACTTTGGTTGAAAGGAGTTTGATTTTGGTTGAAAGAGGTTTGATTTTGGGTGAAAGTTGTTTGATTTAGGTTAAATGAATTTTCATTTGGACTTTGCTTGAAAGGGGTTTGATTTTTTCTTGAAAGAGGTTTGAATGTTGGGTTGGTGTGATTTTTGATTTGAACTTTGGTTGAAATGGGTTTGATTTTGGTTGAACGAGGTTTGAATGTTGGGTTGATATGAATTTTGATTTGGAATTTGGTTGAATGGGGTTTGATTTTGGTTGAAGGAGGTACTTTGAAAGTTGGGTTGATGTGATTGGTATGATTGATGTAGTGGGTTGAAAGAAAAAGAAGGTTTACATGACTCTAATGTTGGTTGAACTGAGGTAGGAACAATTTTGTGGAAGAATGAAGGTTGACATGTTTGAATGGTCTCACTGTTAGGTCCCAGAGACAACTAAGAAGGGGGGGTGAATCAGTTGTCAACTAATTTCAAACCATAACCAGCTTAACCAACTTAATGCTTAATATTGGTAAACCAGCTATGTTGATAAATAGTTTTAACAGTTAATAGCTATACTAGTAAAAATTAATGCATGAAACATAAACACAAAGTCATCCACAACGCATGACACCAATATTTGTATGTGGAAACCCTGTAAGGGAAAAAACCATGGTGGGAAACCTTACCCACAATGAGATGATACTACTACAGATAGTAAGTGTACATAAATGGGGTCTGCACATGCAGAAAGGCCAACAGCCTAGAGCTCACTGCTCAATCACAAAATGGGAGTCACACTGACTACAGTTGGATGGTTAAATCCAATAAGAATGTACTGCACAAGATAGCATCTTCATATGTTGGATTCAGTACCGATGTAATGCTGATATGCTTTCTCAAAAACCTAGCTTCATCTTCAAATGATGTCTTCATGTATAGCTCTTCTTAATCTCACATATACCTTCACATAATTCTTTTTCACATTCCATACTTGATCTTACAAATAAGATCTTACATTTATACCATAACCTAAGACCAATTTTAGTAGGTCGGCTCTACAAAATATTACAATAAAAATATTTTACAAACAATATAATATCCGATGCAATAACTGATTGAACATGTTGTTTTAATGCATTTACAACAATAATTAATCATTTCCTTAGTGTGCCATGTTGATCTGGAAAAGATAAACCTGTCGGTGTAACCCTAGGTAACCCTAGACCTATTTGCCGGTAAAAGCAAATATGCAATTATGAATATACCAATGAACAAAACTCCAAGACAAGATGTCCAAAAGATGTCTTTGACATTACCAAGTGTCTTCCACATAATTCTAAGTACTGGTGATCATTATATCCTACGGGTGAACCATATACCAGTAACTGTGCAATAGTTACTTGCTTGCCAGTGAATGCTGTTGGATCTCCAAAGTGCTAGTGTTTTAGTACATGTTGACATCAATGACAAAACCATACCAAAATACCAACAATCTCCCCCTTTGGCATTGATGGAAACACAAGATGGAAAAACCATCAAAGTGCCAAACAGAAATGCCAAGTATCAAAAACCAACAATCTCCAAAAATATTATAACCAGAAATGAGAGAGTAATAATCTCTCCCAAACAACAAACTCTCCCCTTGGGAGCAACATGTGTTTTCCAAAGTTTTCATACCAATTTCTCCAAAAGATAATGTGTTTTTCCATAGATATCTCTACCCCTTTGACATCAAATGCCAAAGTTACAATAATACCAAGTTCATATACAAAATACCAACTACTCCCCCTGAGAAGTAGCTTCCTCATCAAATACCAAAGTAAAAGTTTTATCTTTTAATTTTGTCGGTTGATGACAATCATCAACTGTCTAAGTCTCTACCGGTGGTGGTATGACTCCAAGCTGATCTCTGGGATATTCAAAAGTCTCCTTAGGCAAAGGTTTTGTGAAAATATCTACAAGTTGTTCTTTAGTGTTCACATAAACTAGTTTTATCTCCTTTTCTTCAAATTTTTCTCTTAGAAAATTCAGTTTGATAGAAACATGTTTTGTTTTAGAATGTAGTACTAGATTTTTAGATATATTAATTGTTGCAGTGTTATCACAATATATGGTAATAGGTTCTTTGCATTTTACCTTTATGTCTTTCAACATTTGCTTAAGCCATAGTACCTGTGTACAGTTAGTTGTTGCTGCAACATATTCTGATTCTATTGTTGATAAAGATGTACAACTCTGTTTCTTACTCAACTAAGAAACTAATCTCTTTCCAAGAAAGAATGCTCTACCAGTGGTGCTTTTTCTATCATCCACGTCTTCTGCCCAATTTGCATCTATGTATGCACATAATTCAAAGTTTTCATCTCTAGGATACCATAATCCAAGATTTATAGTGTATTGTAAGTACCGAAAAATCCTTTTTACTATTGATTCATGATTTTCTCTAAGATTACTTTGAAATCTTGAAACAATACATACTGCATTCATAATATCAGGTCTGGTTTGTGTCAAATACAGTAAACCTCCTATCATAGATTTGTATCTAGTTGGATTAACAGGTGTAGATTCAACCCTTTGAGATAATTTGTCATTTGTAGTCATAGGTGTGCTTACCGGTTTAGAGTTCTCCATTCCAAATTTCTTTAGTAACTCTTTTAAGTATTTGGATTGGCTTAAGAATATACCTTTGTCAATTTGTGAAATCTGCAATCCTAAAAAGAATTTTATTTCTCTAATCATAGACATTTCAAATTCTTGCTACATTTTAGTAGAAAATTCCTTACATAAACCATCTTCTCCTCCAAAGATTATATCATCAACAAATACTTTTATAATCAAGATGTCATCATTAGCTATTTTGTAATATAAATTCTTGTCTACATTTCCTTTAGTAAAACCAATCTTTAAAAGATACTTATCCAATCTTGCATACCAAGCTCTTGGGGCTTGTTTTAGTCCATACAAAGCTTTCCTTAACCTGCAAACCATATCATTGTCATCTGTCAAAGAAAATCCATCAGGTTGTTCAATGTATACTTCCTCTTCAAGATCTCCATTCAAAAATGCATATTTAATGTCCATTTGATAAACTGTGTAGTTCTTGTGTGCTACAAAAGCCAAGAATAATCTGACTGCCTCAATTCTAGCTACCGGTGCAAAGGTTTCATTGTAATCAACTCCTTCTTTCTGAGAATATCCATTACACACTAGTCTTGCTTTATTTTTGACAACCTTACCATCTTCATTAAGTTTGTTTCTGAATACCCATTTGGTTCCAATTACATTTTTATCTTTAGGCCGGGGAACTAATGTCCAAGGGTTATTTTTCTTAATTTGTTCTAATTCATCTTCCATAGCTTTAATCCAAAATTTATCTTCACATGCCTCATTAAATGATGATGGTTCTATTTGAGAAATAAGACATACCTCTTCATTTGCCAATCTTCCTCTTGTCATAACTCCTTTAAATTTGTTTCCAATTATTTGATCTTCAAAATGATTCAATCTTACATACCGAGGTGTCTTTGTTTGCTGTTGTTCTTTAGTTATTGTAGAATCCTCAGATGGTACCAGGGTAACTGTATCTTCATTTTGTACCAGTGGATTTGGTGTAGGTTCATTTGTCACAATTTCTATTTCTGGTTCAAAGTCTATATACCTTGAAGTTCCTCTGGATTGTTCATCAATTTTTACATTTGTACTCTCAACAATTTTCTGCAATCTCTTGTTAAAACATCTATATGCCTTGATCTTAGATGAATAACCAAGAAATATTCCTTCATCACTTCTAGGATCAAATTTGCCAATATACTCATCTCTTCTAATATAACATTTACTTCCAAAAATTCTGAAATATTTAAGAGTAGGAGTATTACCAAACCATAGTTCATGAGGGGTCTTACCAGTTTCACCTTTGATGTGAACTTTGTTGAATGTATAGACCATTGTACTGACTGCTTCTCTCCAATACACATGTGGTAAATTTGCTTCTGATAACATACTTCTTGCTGCATCCAAGATAGTTCTATTTTTCCTTTCAACAACTCCATTCTGTTGTGGTGTCCGAGGTGTTGATAGTTGTCTTCTAATTCCATTCACTTCACAGAATGTATTAAAGTCCTTAGATGTGAATTATCCTCCTTGATCTGATCTTAAACATTTGATTTTCTTACCGGTTTCATTTTCAGCCATTGCTTTGAGCAGTTTAAACTTTCCAAGTGCTTCTGATTTTTCTCTGAGAAAAGTAACCCAACACATTCTAGAATAGTCATCAATGATTAGCATGAAATATCTATCACCTTGTAAGCTTTTAGTTCTAGCTGGACCACATAAATCAGTGTGAATCAAATCAAGAGCATTATTGGATTTTTCTAGAATACTTTTGAAACTAGCTCTAACTTGTTTTCCAAATTGACATTCCTTGCATATTGTGCTCTGAGGTTTGACAATTTTAGGTAGATCTCTAACTGCCTTAGAAGTATTGATCTTTACCATGCAATCAAAGTTTACATGACAGAGTCTCTTATGTCATAACCAACTTTCATCTATATGTGCAATCAAGCATGTCTTTTCACTATTATTCAAATGAAAGATATTACCTCTAGTCTGATTACCAATTGCAATTTCCAAACCAGTTCTATTCATGCTTTTGCATTTTCCATTTTTAAATTGTAACTGAAATCCTTTCTCAACTAATTGACCACAACTTAAAAGATTATGCTTCAGTCCTTCAACATAGTAGACATGTCAATGTTATGCTTACCATCAAGAGATATTGTACCCTTACCTTTGATTGAATAGGCTTTGTCATCACCAAATCTTACTAAACCTCCATTATATTCTTAAAAGTTCAAGAATTTACCTTTGTCTCCTGTCATATGATGTGAGCATCCTGAGTCAATGATCCATTCATCCTTTACTTCAACTTTAGCTGCTAGGGCTTGTTCTACTAGTTGAGCAGAAGGTGTCGATTGATCTTTTGTTATAGAAACAAAAACCCATCCATTGTTTGTCAGATCCTCATCAGAATCATCAGTCACACCTTCATCAGCAATGTAACAAGATTTGTCTTTGTTCTTCTTGAATCTGTATCTCTGATATTTAGGATTATGCTTGAATGTCCTTCTAGCTTCTTCTCTTAGTCTAGCATGTCTATCAGGGCATCTCAAAGCCATATGACCAATCTTATTGCAGTTAAAACATTTAAAGGGTGCTTTACCTACATACTTACTTCCAATTGGACCTTTAGGCATTTTCCTTGCAAATAGTGCTTCAAGTTCTTCAAGTTCTTCATTTTATTTTTAATCAAATTTGTCAAATGATGGAGCAGATGATGTTGATGCTTTAAAGGCTAAATTTGTCTTTATAGTAGCAATAGGACCAAATTCTTCAATTTCAAAAGCTAAAGTTTCCCAATCAATGTATCCCTAGTTACTAATGTGTGAGGCATTGTTCTTAACTCATTTATAGTAGTAACCTTCATTTTATATGCCGGTGGCAATTCTCTTAAGATTTTTGAAACAATTTCATCCTCACTTAAGGTTCCTCCACAACATTTAATACCCAAAACAATTTCATTTACTCTTTCCATAAAAGCATAAATCCTTTCATCTTCTTCCATTTTTCAAATGTTCATACCTAACCTGGAAGCTTTCAAGTTTTGCAATTTTGACTGTGGAATCTCCTTTAGTCAGTGTTTCCAAATGATCCCAAATAGCTTTAGTAGTAGACCTATCTCATAATCCCATGATTTGTTGATCTGATAATGCGCTCAAAAGTGCTTCTCTTGCTTTGCAATCATTTTCCTCATCTTTAGCCAAGGTAGTTGGACTGGGCTGACCAGATACAACAGCAGTGTAACCTTTCTTTGTAACTTCCCAGACATCTTTGCCAATGCAATTTAGATGTGTCTCCATTATGATCTTCCAAATGCCATAGTTGGTTCCATCAAGTTTAGGACTATCCTTCCTGAAATAATTAGCAGGCATTGGATCTCCTCAAGTTGTTAAACTTCTGCAAAAGAGGACTAAGCTCTGATACCAATTGTTAGGTCCCAGAGACAACTGAGAGGGGGGGGTGAATCAGTTGTCAACTAATTTCAAACCATAACCAACTTAACCAACTTAATGCTTAATACCGGTAAACCAGTTAAGTATGTCGGTAAACAGTTTTAACAGTTAATAGCTATATCAGTAAAGATTAATTCATGAAACATAAACACAAATTCATCCACAACACAAGACACCAATATTTGTATGTGGAAAGCTTGTAAGGGGAAAAACCACGATGGGAAACCTTACCCACAATTAGATGATACTACTGTAGATAGTAAGTGTACATAAATGGGGTTTGCGCATGCCGAAAGGACAACAGCCTAGAGCTCACTGCTCAATCACAAAATGGGAGTCACACTGACTACAGTTGGATGGTTAAATCCAATAAAAATGTACTGCACAAGATAGCATCTTCATATGCTGGATTCAATACTGGTGCAATGCTAATATGCTTTCTCAAAAACCTAGCTTCATCTTCAAATGATGTCTTCATGTATAGCTCTGCTTAATCTTGCATATACCTTCACACAATTCTTTTTCGCATTCCACACTTGATCTTACAAATAAGATCATACATTTATACCATAACCTAAGACCAATTTTAGTAGGTCGGCTCTACAAGTTATTACAATAAAAACATTTTACAAACAATATAATATCCAATGCAATAACCGATTGAACATGTCAACTTAATGCATTTACAACAATAATTAATCATTTCCTTAGCATGCCATGCTGATCTGGAAAAGATAAACCTGCCGGTGTAACCCTAGGTAACCCTGGACCTATTTGCTAGTAAAAGCAAATATGCAAATATGAATATACCAATGAACAAAACTCTGGGAAAGATGTCCAAAAGATGTCTTTGACATTACCAAGTGTCTTCCACATAATTTTGAGTACCGGTGATCATTATATCCTATCAGTGAACCATATACCAGTAACTGTGCAATAGTTGCTTGCTAGTGAATGCTGCTGGATCTCCAAAGTGCTAGTGTTTTATTAGGTTTTGACAGCAATGACAAAACCATACCAAAATACCAACACTTACAAGAATAAGAATGTTGGTCTAATACTGATTCCCTCGTGGCCATCACTTCTCTCATCATGTTTTCTAACTAGCCCCTATGGTTGTCAGGACTAGCCATGTCTATCACTTGTTGTTGCAAAGTTTTGATTTGTTGAGCTAATATTTCTATGGATGACAATGGAATAGGAATGGAATGGATGAATCCTCCACCTTCCCTACAAAATGTATAATTAGAATCCATGATGTTTGCTTGTTTGGTTTGGACCTAGGATCACAAAATGTAAGATATTTTCTCCATTTCTCTGAATGTGACAATTTTTTATTGAACTTGACCAACTTGTTTGAGTTGAGGTTGAGTTTGACTAATCCTCTGATTGTGTTTTGGACATTTGGGGTATGACTTTCTAGGATGATTATGCAAATGATGATGAACTAAGACAGGTTCATATGAGGTCTAGTCAAGGACATATATGAGGATGATAATGAGGTCTATATAAGGACTATGCAAGGACTATGGATGATAATGAGGACGTAAATGAAGAGCTATGCAAGGACTTAGGATGATAATGAGGACGTAAATGGGGACTATGCAAGTACTTAGGACGATAATGAGGACGTAAGTGGGGACTTATGCAAGGACTTAGGACGATAATGAGGACATAGGTGGGGACTTATGCAAGGACTTATGATGATAATGACGACATAAGTGGGACTATGCAAAGATTTATGAAGATAATGAGGACTTAAGTGGGACTATACAAAAGATGTAGGACGATAATGAGGACATAAGTGGGACTATGTAAAAGACTACCTAGGGTCACAAGTATGTAAGGACTTTTGAGTTTTTGGTTTCAAAATGGACTTTGTTTTCGGTAACTTCGTGTATATGACAAGTTTTGTAGTTTTCCAAATCTCAGAACAATTTATGGGAGGTATGTATAGCGAACTGACTCAAAAAATTCAAAGATACGTGGGACAGGGCTTGAAATAGCCCAAGGGACTGACTCAATACTGGTCTAGCACAACAATACATAAAAAAGCACAGAATACAATCTTAGGTTGGAAAATGGACACCATTCAATGACGCCCTGACAGCAAAATACCGAAACAAGATGGACAAATAGAGAGTTTGGCAGCACTAGATCCACTTCATGGCATGCCAGTCTCTCTTACCCCGAAGATCTGAAGATCTTATCATCGAGGGATTTTTGTCTCATAATGTAAGGTACATGAGGGGTATCTATGGGGTACGTTTCACAATCCTGGAATCACTAAATGTAGGATTTTTGGCAACTAAATTGGTTCTTAGTATTAGGTTTTGAGGGATCCCGATCTAATGACAGATTCTCAGATCAAGCCACTTAAGACTTTAATTGAGCTTATCGGTGCAGGGAAGGCCCCCACATACATCGAATTCACTCAACAGTCTAGCCACTTGACCAGTATACTTATATAGCAGCTCAAAAAACCTGCTCGAGAGTATACTGGGAGAGATGATATCCCCAACATATCCCAATTCAAAGTACCTCTATGGGGTGATGAAATCCCCTATCAAAGATACCCCTCACTACGTAGACTAAAATAAAATTGGATGTCGTTGTCACCTCCTTCCTTTCTCCCAAGACCCTGAAGGTAGGTGGAAAGTCAGTTAATGCAACAGTAGATCCACACCAAACACAATAAAAATTCTTTACCTTAAGAAAAAAAATGATTTAATCTAATGCAGCCTGATTCACGTTCGTTTTATAGCCCAAATTTAGGTGTTAGATACGCATGTGCATGTCCATTTTAAACACCAAATCGAAATATGAAGGCATACATGTCAATTTTAACCATTTGTTGATTTTAAGCACCAAAAAACCAAATGTGAGATACATGCATGTCAATTTTAGCCCATGTTCATTTTAAGAACAAACAATGAAGTGTGAGATTATCCACGCATGTCCATTTTAACTGTTGTTGATTTTAAGCACCAAAAAATGAAGTGTAAGGTGATGCATGCAAAAAAATTAATCTAATCCTCTCTGCAAATCTGCCACATGCTGTAAAAAAAATTAGTAGTAAATTCCAACCAATAGAAAATAGAAACTCAAAATTTGATAAAAATAAATGCGTAATCCTACCTGTGTGATTGCGTGATACTTACAGATCGAATGCATGAACCTAACAGAGCGAATGTGTAATTCTGACAAATCGAATGTGTGATGATGACTGATCAATTGTGTAGCACTAATAGGTCGATTGCGTGACAGACAGGCAGACAACAACAAAAGTTAAAAACTAAAAAAAAGTGTAAAAGAAAACTAAACCTGATCAGGAACTTGCAAAACCAATTGTGAAGCCCTAGCCAAATCTCTCATCATCCATTCAATATTGATTAGATCATATTTAACTTGATAAGAAATAACTAAGCTATTATATCTATCAAAGGCTAGTTGCTCTTTCGAATCTTGAATCAATTTTCCTGCCCAGAGAACCTTTTGATGGCATTTGGCTTCTCTTCTTTGTTGTTTCGTCCTTCTTGCACTTGAAATCGTGAACTATACTTTTCTCTCTATAAACTGTTATAATCAAATGATGAAATAGAAGCAATTTGATCCCAAATTAACCCAATTTTTAGACAGAAGTAGATAGATGAAATAATAGATAGAATAAAAAATTAGATAGTAGTTTTCCCTACGAATGTGTAATCCGGAAAGGGCGATTGTGTGATCTGAACAGGGCGATTGTTTAACATTGTCAAAGGGAATGCGTGACCCCGAGGGGTCGAATGCGTGATGTTGTCTATGCAATTACAGGATGATGTAATCGTGATTGCATGATGAAATATCTGTTCTCAAAATCCATGCGAAATCTATAAAAAAAAATGCAAAAATCCGTACGACCTGCAAAAATTACAAAGAGAACATAGAGGGTAAGTTAGTTGTGTTTCAGGTCGGGTTCACCAAAATGTCATACATAAAATTCATCTTATTCAAATATCAATTAGAAATAAAGGGAAATCACAAATCCCTATCTAATCAAAGAATTCTAACAAATTAACAATGAAATAACACAATCAAGAAAAATAGGAATTAAAATCATTCAATAAACTCCCTATTCCAAGATCGCATATAGCTTCCATTTCTCTTCTCTTCTTTGTGGTATGATGGCTCTCAGATATTGTGTTGGTAACCTCCAAGTGACAAAAAGATTCAAAGTTCATGATTGAGAGTAATTGTCTAGGATTTAGGAGGAGGAGGAATGAATGCTCATTTTATAGATTTTTGGAGGAGATTGATTGAAAGGTGGAACAAATTGATCAAGAGGTGGAACTCAGGTGAGCTCACATGAAAATTGATAGTTGAACTGCTGATTGTAGGAGTGAAACTCAATAGATTGAATAGATTAATTGAGTCAACTAGTTGAGAAAAATCCGACTGAGGGAAGAAAAAGAATGATTGGAGGAAAATTAATTGATGACAAAGAAAGCTTAATTTAGAAAAAGCTAACTAAAAGATGGAAATAGAAGTTGAAGAGATAAATGATTTAATTAATTGATTGATTGAATTAATTAATTTAGCATGTGCTTGCATTTAGATTTAGATTTTCAATTTAATCTTTGAATGAGATTTATTCAAATAATTGAATTTATTTAATTCAATTTAGCATTTGAATATATTTAGAACTTGACTTTGATTTTCAATTTGGTTTTTGAAATCATGCACATGTATTTGAATTTGGAAGAAATTAGAAGAATATGAAATTAGATAAAATTAGAATTGGGGGATTTGGAAATGGAAGAATTAATTAGTTAATTAAATAATTTTAAGAAACTATTTAATTATTTAGAAATGGAATTTAATTAAATAATAAAGATTATTTAATTTAAAGGATTAAATCACAATTTTTTATTTTATTTTATTTTTTTGATCGGTAATTGGTCGAAGCCTGAATAGCTTTTGAATGGAGCTATGAACCAGTGGGGACACAATAGGGGGCCCCAACCCCATTACATATCTTTCAATTATTATTATTATTATTATTATGTTTTATTAGATTGACCCCAAGACCTTCCCCATCCTATGGAAGGCCAAGAGTCACAACTTAGAGTTCCACTTCAAATGTCCCTATTGGGAATTGAACTTAGGTCTCCACAGTGAGAAACGAGTGTTTTAACCAGTTAAGCTCAACCCCTTGGACAAGGATTAAATAATAATTAATTAAATAATTAATATTTAGAAGAGGGTTGATTATTAGGTGATTAGAGATAGAAATTAAATAATTAGTAATTTATTTAAGTAATAAAGATTATTTAAATTGGGGAATTAATCAGAATTAATTAAATAATTAATATTTAATTAATATTTAGAAAATGGTTAAACTGATTAAATGATGATAGAAATAGAAAAAAAAAAAATTAGTAAGATTGTGAGGAAATATGAAATTAGAAGAATAAGATTATTTAAATTAATTAAAGAATTAAAGAATTATTTAATCAATTAGAGGAATAATTAGTACATGATCAATGAGACATGTTTAGGTGTCTACACAAGGCAATAATAATTTTAAATTAATTTTTTTAATAAGATTTCAAAAATAGAAAAAAGTTACGATAATAGAAAATATGACGAAAATATATTAACAATAATAATTTTTTTAAATATTTTATTTGAAAAATGTGAGATTTTTTTAATAAGACTTTAAAGATTTATGAAAATTATAAAAATAAGACACATAAAAGGATTAAAAAAAGCTCTATAATAATATATAAAATAAACAAGTTGATGAATCATTATTTCTACCTTTGATTTACAATCCTACCACTTTTGGAATGTCTTTCAATAATTATAGTATAAAAAGAAAAACAATTATGACATTTTGATTCAACTATTATTTAAATATATTTTGAACACCCAACATGAAAAAGGAAAAGAAAGGATCAATGGAAAAGATGTTCAAGGTGAACATCCCTCTAGGCACATCACTATGAAGAATAAAATATCATATGATCTAAAACACAATCTTGGGTAAAGAAGAAATAGTTTATGAACAAGAATTTAATAATTTAAAATATTAAATATTTAATTTTAAAATAAAGATATAAAAAGGGGAAAATGGACAAGAATCAAGACAAAGTTTAGCAAGATTTTTTATGTTATGTAAAGGAGAAATAACAAGATAATTATGTCAATTACATTCAACATATAAATGTCTGTCAATAAATATTAGGAGTAAGTATTTAATTTGACATGTTGGTAACACTTAATGCATGAAAAGCCAAAAAAATATTTATTATTATTTTTAAATTTTATATTATTTTTATATAAGTTAATATTCTTCATTTTTTTAAACATATTTTTTTAGAAATAAAAATATATATAATGTGATATTAAAGATTATTTTGTTTATGTAAACAATTTAATGAAAATAAAAAATATTAAAACATGGTAATATAAAAAAAAAACATCAATTTAAAAATATTATAAATTGAAATCACATCAAAAAATTATAGTTCAATTGGTAGGATGATGGTATGTGACACAAAGACCATCCACAAAGGTTTGAACCCCTAGAGGCATGTTTAGACTCTCATTCACGATGTATAAAAAATTTAAAAGGAAACATCAAGATAGAATTCTATAAAAAAATATATTACATCAATATAAAAATATTATAAATTGAAATCACATCAAAAGATTGTAGTTCAATTGGTTGAGCTCAATTGGTAGGATGATGGTATGTGACACAAAGACCATCCACCAAGGTTTGAACCCCTAGAAACCTGTTTAGACAAGGTTTGACTTCGACTTAGTTGTTAGGCACATTCAAACTAGGTCTGACCTCGACTTAATCCCCTAGAGGCACATTTAGATCCCAGATTAACCCAATTTTTAGACAGAATTAGATAGATGAAACAATAGATAGAATAAAAAATTAGACAACAGTTTTCCCTGCGAATGCGTTATCCGGAAAGGGCAATTGCATGATCTAAACAGGGTAATTGCGTTACCCTGTCAGAGTGAATGCATAACCACGAGGGGTCGAAAGCGTGATGTTGTCTATGTGATTGCAGGAAGATGTAGTCGCGATTGTGTGATGGAATATCTATTCTCAAAATTCATGCGAAATTTGTAAAAAAAAATTGCAAAAATCCATACGACCTGCAAAAATTACAAAGAGAACAGAGAAGGTAAGTTAGTTGTGTTTCAGGTTGGGTTCACCAAAATCTCGTATGTAAAATTCATTTTATTCAAATATCAATTAGAAATAAAGGCAAATCACGAATCCCTATCTAATCAAAGAATTCTAACACACTAACAATGAAATAACACAATCAAGCAAAATAGGAATTAAAATCATTCAATAAAACTCCCTATTCCAAGATCGCATATAGCTTCCATTGCTCTTCTCTTCTCTATGGTATGATGTCTCTTAGATATTGCGATGGTAACCTGCAAGTGACACAAAGATTCAAAGTTCATGATTGAGAGTAATTGTCCAGGATTTAGGAGGAGGAGGATTGAATGCTCATTTTATAGATTTTTTGAGAAGATTGATTGAAAGGTGGAACAAATTGATCAAGAGATGGAACTCAGGTGAGCTCACATGAAAATTGATAGTTGAACTACTGATTGTAGGAGTGAAACTCAATAGATTGAATAGATTAATTGAGTCAACTGATTGAGAAAAAGTTGACTGAGGGAAGAAAAAGATTGATTGGAGGAAAATTAATTGATGACAAGGAAAGCTTAATTTAGAAAAAGCTATCTGGAAGATGGAAATAGAAGTTGAAGAGATAAATGATTTAATTAATTAATTTAGCATGTGCTTGCATTTAGATTTAGATTTTCAATTTAATCTTTGCATGAGATTTATTCAAATAATTGAATTTATTTAATTCAATTTAGCATTTACATATATTTAGAACTTGACTTTGATTTTCAATTCAATTTTTGAATTCATGCACATGTATTTGAATTTGGAAGAAATTAGAAGAATATGAAATTAGATGAGATTAGAATTTGGGGATTTGAAAATGGAAGAATTAATTAGTTAATTAAATAATTTAAAGAAACTATTTAAATATTTAGAAATGGAATTTAATTAAATAATAAAGATTATTTAATTTAAAGGATTAAATCACAATTACTTAAATAATAAATATTTAATTAATATTTAGAAGAGGGTTGATGATTAGATGATTAGAGATAGAAATTGAATAATTAGTAATTTATTTAAGTAATAAAGATTATTTAAATTGGGGAATTAATTAGAATTAATTAAATAATTAATATTTAGAAAATGGTTAACATGATTAAATGATGATAGAAATAGAAAATAGAATAATTAGTAAGATTATGAGGAAATATGAAATTAGAAGAATAAGATTAATTAAATTAATTAAATAATTATTTAATCAAATAGAGGAATAATTAGTACATGATCAATGAGACATTTTTAGGTGTCTACATTTGTCCCTCTTTGAGACAATGTCGAAGCGACGTTGTTTCAAAGAAAATGAAAAATTTGTGCCCTGGTGACACTTAGGGTGTAATGCCCCCTTGAGAGATTGTTTGTGCATTAAAGACATGAATGATCTGTCAAAAAAAAAGAATGTGAGAATAAAGATAGAAAAATGGTTAGTTTATTAGAGATAGAGATAGGTGATGTGAAGATGATATTGAGAGAATATGAGAGAATGAACCTTAGAATGAAATAGAATAATGTTAGATGATAGAAAATGATTTAGAAAGAGATAATGAGAAAAGAATCGACAAAGTAGCAATAAGAAACTGAGATGAGAATGAGAATGATTAAATCATGAACCTATGTCACATATTTTATTATGCAATATATATTCCTCACTGAGCCTTATTATTGAACAATGAAGCTTAGCACATCAGGGTATAAGGAACCACAATGCAAAGACATCTCATTGAAGAAACAAACACGTAGCAAACAAGCAGCAAAAAAAGAAAAAAATAATGCCCATCATGGCTCCTCTAGTCACTTGTGGACATCCTTGAGTAGCATAGGAACAATATATGTCATCAAATGATAAAAGATAAAGAATGACCCAGACAAAATTCAGCAGCTATACTGACCTTGTGTCTTTGTTCTCAGTTGCTTGATGTGATGGTTGATAATGTCTGATCTCAGAAAGTTGCGAACCCCATTTAAGACTGACCTGTCTGATTTCAAGTGTATCCTCTTCTGTTTAAGACAAGATAATGATCACTTTGATATGGATATGATACAATTGATAAGATGGTTTGATCAGTTAATTGCAGATGTTTGACTGGATAGTCGTATCCTTTGTTAACTTCGTGCGAAATGTTTGTTGGATATCTGCTAGGGTATTTGTTTCTCACAAGACATTTTATTGCAAATTTTTTTGATTGATTGGTTTTCAATTTTTAGTTCTTTTCCAAGAGCTTTTTCGATGTTTTTGGATTATGTACATCGCTATTTGAATGTTTTTGAATGATTTTTTAGGACATTTTTTAGACGTTTTTGGTTGATTTTTTTAGGTCTTTATATGGATGTTTTGGGTATTTTTTCAGGACATTATATGAATGTTTGGATTTTCTTTTCAGTTATGCCCCCAGTGTGCAAACCTGTATAACATGATGATCTACAAAATGCATGTGGAGACAATGAATTTTTGACATGACCTATGTTAATGCAATATGCATGATGAAGATGCATTTCTTATTTGAATAAGTTTGACTGTGTTTGTTTTAGAGTTTGTACTACACCAATTAAAATGGAGGTGCAAAACATTTCATACATAAATGGTTAATCGATCCCTAAGGTCTCTGGGATCATTCAAATCAACACACTTAGTGACTAGGATTTACAAATGGAGATGCGAAAAACTTCCCCATTGGTTTGTGAAACTTTGATCTTGTTTTCCCCATGTGTGTGCAAATGAGTTAATTCCTGCTCTTGTGTTCACTAAAGATCCTTAGCATCCTATATGACTAGCTACATGGATTATCCTAACTTCAAAAGCATCCCAAATAGAGCCTCGCTACCAGCAAGCCTTGAGAGCTCCGACGAGGTTATAGACTATAATTTGTCAAATATTGCTCCATTGCCAGTAGGCGTTCATAGCCTTGATGGAGTTACTTGCATGTTCCCATAGTCAAGATTTTTACCGCATTTGTATACATGATATTTCAGTTATATATCATTTCTCTTTTGCCTTGAGGTGGATATTTGGCATAGCTCTTTTTCTTTTTTTATTTTCTTGCCTTGACTTGTAAGTAATGAAACCTACTTGGGTGTGACATTTACAGTGGCGCTGAAGTACAATTTTAGATTTCTCACTAGTCATATGATCAACTAGGTGTCTAGAATGAATTAGAGATCTTCTTAATATGTTTGAGATATAGCAATGGGTAGATTGTGGGTTAACAAGTCCCAAATAGTGAAATTACTAGAGAACCATGAGTAGAGCATCGTCACAAGGTAATGTTGAAAATGAATGACCATAGGACCTCAAAGACTTCATGTCTGAATATCTAAGAAAGGAGATGACCTTTACTTCTCTTAAATACAAACGAATGATAAGTTTAGACAGTTGCCTTGTTTTATTGACGTGGCTATATGAAAATGCAGAAACTATATGCCATGAAATCTGTGAATATGATGTGCTTGAAAAAGAAACTATATTTAATGTAATGCTTTGAATAAAATGATATGCTATGTGGAAAGTAAAACCTAAACTAACCCAACCTTTAGGTATAATATTTTTGTAGGTAGTTCATTGGTCTTTGTTTAAAGAGTCAGATAAAGATGTATTTTGCAGTAGGACATAAGGACTCAACTAGGTGTACATGTTCAACATCTCCAATATTGATTTTATTAGTTTTTGGATTTTGTGGATCATCAGAGAGAAATCCAGCTCTTGAACCCTTGAGTTATCATTTACAAAGAAATCCAACCGTGGTAGATTCTCTTGCCCCCAATCTATCAAGTGTGAGTGTATGAGACAAATTATTTTTGGTTTCAAAGTTGTGACATGAGCGGGTGTTATGCCTCTTTTTATTGGTGCACTTCAAGAGGATGATGAAGTCAACCAGACGTTGATCTCATTAATTGGTGTTATGCTTGTTTATATCCCCACTTTGGCATGTGATGATGGATCACATACAATTGTTGACAAGATGCTATGTGTAGTATAATCTGGATTGATGATTTCATTGATAAGGGGTTCAAGAACAACTTGTGTAGAGGAATCATGAGAGAGACTAGGATAAATGACAAGCTTGTTTGAGAGGGAACCTTGTGAAGAACATGGAGGATTATGACATGGAAATGAAGGGATGGAGGGACCTTGATCAAGATTTGGAGAAATAATGGGATCTTGTTTTAGACATGAAGGTAAAGGTGTGCTTTGATCTTGTCTTGGAAAGGGATTATAAGGAAGGATAGAAGGGATGTATTGATCTTGTTTAGGAGGTGGATGTTGGATGGGACTTGAAAGGACACTTTGTTCTCGAGATGGAAGGGTTTCATTATGAATGGAATAGAAAAGAGTGAGGGTATCATCTTCAGATTCTTGGTTGGTGGGATCTTGATCAAAAATTGGGTAGGATGGAAGTGATTGTTCAAGATCTTTATTTGTTTCAGGACTCATTTCTTCTGATTTTGGATGATCCTCTTGACATGGGGGAGGAGTTTGCAAATTCATGGGAGATTGTTGGAATGTTTCAACATTTTGGATTGATGAAGGATTTTGAATGAGTGCTCGGATTCATGACTTGGATTGGATTGGATTTGTATGATGGATAGCGATTGGGAGGTTGTGTTATTGGATAGAGATGGCATGGATTGCTCTTGCGTGACTTTAGGGGATGAAGAAATGATGGATGGATATGGTTGATTTGGGCTCTGGTTGAGAGGGATTTGATTTCGGTTTAAAGGAGTATGATTTTGGGTGAAAGATGTTTGATTTTGGAGAAATAAATTTTGATTTGGACTTTGGTTGAAAGGGGTTTGATTTTGGTTGAAAGAGGTTTGAATGTTGGATTGGTGTGAATTTTGATTTGGACTTTGGTTGAAAGGGGTTTGATTTTGGTTGAAAGAGGTTTGATTTTGGGTGAAAGTTGTTTGATTTTGGTTAAATGAATTTTGATTTGGACTTTTCTTGAAAGGGGTTTGATTTTTTCTTGAAAGAGGTTTGAATGTTGGGTTGGTGTGAATTTTGATTTAGACTTTGGTTGAAATGGGTTTGATTTTGGTTGAACGAGGTTTGAATGTTGGGTTGATTTGGAATTTGGTTGAATGGGGTTTGATTTTGGTTGAAATAGGTACTTTGAATGTTGGGTTGATGTGATTGGTATTATTGATGTATTGGGTTGAAAGAAAAAGAAGGTTTACATGACTCTAATGTTGGTTGAACTGAGGTAGGAATGATTTTGTGGAAGAATGAAGGTTGGCATGTTTGAATGGTCTCACAAGAATAAGAATGTTGGTCTGATACTAATTCCCTCATGGACATCACTTCTCTCATCATGTTTTCTAACCAGCCCCTATGGTTGTCAGGACTAGCCATGTCTGTCACTTGTTGTTGCAAAGTTTTGATTTATTAAGCTAATATTTCTATGGATGGCGATGGAATAGGAATGGAAGGGATTAATGCTCCACCTTTCATACAAAATGTATAATTATAATCCATGATTGTTGCTCATTTGGTTTGGACCTAGGATCACAAAATGTAAGATATTTTCTCCATTTCTCTGAATGTGACAATGTTTGATTGAACTTGACCAACTTTTTTGAGTTGAGGTTGAGTTTGACTAATCCTCTGATTGTGTTTTGGACGTTTGGGGTATGACTTTCTAGAATGATTATGCAAATGATGATGAACTAAGACAGACGTATATGAGGTCTAATCAAGGACATATATGAGGATGATAATGAGGACTATATAAGGACTATGCAAGTTCTATGGACAATAATGAGGATGTAAATGAAGACCTATGCAAGGACTTAGGACAATAATGAGGACGTAATTGGGGACTTATGCAAGGACTTAGGATGATAATGAGGACATAGGTGGGAACTTATGCAAGGACTTATGACGATAATGAGGGCGTCAGTGGGACTATGCAAATACTTATGATGATAATGAGGATGTAAGTGGGACTATGCAAAAGACGTAGGACGATAATGAGGACGTAAGTGGGACTATGTAAAAGACTGCCTAGGGTCACAAGTATGTAAGGAATTTTGAGTTTTTGGTTTTAAAATGGAATTTGTTTTCGATAACTTCGTGTATATGACAAGTTTTCTAGTTTTCCAAATCTGAGAACAATTGCTGGGAGGTATGTATAGCTAACTGACTCAATTTTCATATAATCTCAGAAAATTTGGAGATGCGTGGTGTTAGTCTCAAATTTTGATTTCCCTTCTATCCTTCCTGCAAGAAATAAAATAACTCTGTCTGCATATAAAAAGACCAGGGAAATAGAACTCAAGAGTAACATATAACAAGGTTTTGAGACCTTCTACACTTTGAACTTATAAAACTGAACATTCTCATACATCTCATCATCTCGGCTTTCATGAACCCCATACATGCCTAACATATATATAGGTCCTCTCCCATTTAACTAGAACAATTCATCAAATTCATAGCAACAAATAATAGATTTGCGGACAAAAATATTTCATGCACATTTAATTCCTCTCCTGAAGAGAAAAGCCTGAAATAATGTCTATAAGATTGCCTTACAATCCATGCTCATTCAAACAACCCTAGATTATCCAAATGAAACCAGCAAACTAAAGAATGCATACCAGAATGAAAAAAAAATTTAGGCCTAGAACTTTGATTTGTATATTCATATTCATTCTTGAAAATATTACATAACTTAGAGTAATCTACTTAAAACCAGAAAAAAGCCCTAAATATATTTTGCCAGAGCTTCTTTACAAAATTCTTGTGATCCCTTTTTTACTAGTCCTAGCATCCATTTATAATATCATGGATGCTTACAAGCTTTGGAATATTTTTTAGAAAAGTTTGTTACAGACTACAATATTCTCCAAGAAATAGTTACAAGTCCTTTTCAGTATCATCGGCCTCTTCAGTTTGTTGTTCAACTGTGACATCTTCTAACTGTTCAGGAATATCTTCTCTTTTTCTAGCATACTTGTCCTTCCACTCCTAGAACATGTCATCACTCGGCCAAGAGAAGCTAACAATCTTCTTCTTCATCCATTCTAGCCTTTTCCAAATAGCTCTTAACTACCCAATTTCTATTTCTATGAAACGATAATGTGATTTTACCTTTTCAATCTCCTCAATTGTTTTGACAAATAAGGACGTGTCATCAGTGTTAATGATTTCATTGACCCTTTGGGATAATTTGTGGTCCATCTCTTCCAGCCATGCCTTCTCCTCTTTTAACTGAGTAGGACCAACAAAACCCCCTAGAAATAACTCATACTTGTGATTAGAATATTCTTTTCTATACAGTTGGGCTTTTCTTTTCACACCTGCCCTTTCTTCTGAGAGTATATTCATTTCTTTTATGAATTCACAAGTGGATCTGAGATTGTCATTTGCCTCCGCATCTGCATGGGATGAACACATAAGCTCTAACTCTTTTCCCCTAGGCACCCACTTATTTAAAATTGGTTGCAAAGTGGTCTCATCCTCTCTTAATTCAGTCAAAATATTTAGAATCCTCTTGATAGAAATATGAAAGAAAGAGGCCCTAACTGAATCAACAAACTTCAAAATTATGGCTTTTACCTTTTCCTCATATTTGCTTGCAAACAGGGCTTGAGCCTATTTCAACTTTTCCAGCTCATGTTGAGTAGTTTCAGTTGGTTGGAAACGAGAAGGCATAGGAGAAGGGGGATATTCTATGATAGGACTTGTAGGTGGAGGTCTTGTTGGAGAAGAAGCTATCATAAGAGTAGAGGATTCACCTTGATGGTGTTGACCTGCCAACTGACTCTGAAGCCTAGCAATAATGCTATCTCAGTTGGCTATTCCTTCTTTGGCTTCATTATAAGCCTTCAAGATTGTTTCCAATTTCAACTGGAGACTAGCCTTTTCTTTTGCCTCCTTTTCTACCACTGCTACACTGAACTTTGCAGTTTCTAAGACTGTTCTTGAAGCTTGCACCATCCCTATATCTTGAACTCTTTTTACAATCATACCTCCTAGGAAACTAGAATCTGAGGCATCTTTCCTTCTTCTATTTTCATCCTTTTTCAATGACCACATAACTAAAGTAGCATTATCTTTGTTGAAGGTCACTCCTTCCATGGGTTTAGTTTCCTTCCTGACCACTTCAAGTACCAAAGCATCAACTATATCCCACTCAAGGAGGATCAAAACACCAGCCTTTGGTACCATCTCTCTTCCCTTTTCAGGAGTAATCGCCTTGAATTCTTCAATCATTTGTTGTTTTACCTCTTCCTCCACACGAGTTGCATCTTTGTGAGGCTTCTCACTCTTCCTTTTTTCACATCTGGCCTTAAATTGTTCCATGTTTTGTTTCTATACAAATTGCATGAAGGCCCCCATTGTAACAAAGTTACTATCAGCCAGGAACACTTCATTGGCTTGCTTGACAGTTAAGTCTAACTCTTTACCTTTGAGCTCACCTTCAGTCAAGTTCATCTCAGCACTAGGTGGCTCTTCTGGCATCCCATCATTTGTTTCCTCATATGTGTAGGCAATCTCCCCGAGACTCCCTAATTGTAACAACTGTTCGGCCACCACCTGCTCATCTCCTATATGGATGGGGGATTGAGATGGAGAATACAGAGGCTCATTGGTTTGCACTTCCTTCTCCACTCTTTTCCTTCTAGGGGAGTCTTGGATATCAATGACATCTTCAATTACTCTTTTCCCTCTTGAAGTAGAAGGCTCACCAGTCACTGGCATCATCACACTGTATTTTGACTTCTTGTGCATTACATAATCACCTGGTGGAATAGCCTTAGAAAAGGCAGGCTTAGCAAGAACAAATTTAACCCTGTCAAGATCATCAATCATTATAGCCTCCCTCTTTTCTTTCAAATTTTGCATGAGGTCTTCAAAATAAAGAATTAAGAATTTTATTTTTTCCTCAAAGGGATTGAAACTAGAAAGAGGGTCATAATTGTTATCAAATTGATGAATGAAATCAAGAGACCTTTTGTATGCAACCCACTTCTCTTTCCTCAATTCTTTCTCATCCAAATTGAATTCATTCCTAATTAAATCTTCGGGGAATTGAAATTGGTGAGGCCTACCTTTACAAAATGCTCTTTTTCCAAACATGTCGTTGAAAAAGTCTTCAGGGTCTGCAAACCTTGAAACTGCAATTGACAATCTATATGGTTTAAATAATTCTTCAAGATACTTCTAGCCACCTTTGGTGATCACAAAATGATGGCCCGTGGTAATAATTGGGAAACTAGTCCCTTTACCTCTATTTGTCAGCTCTGCCTCTTGCACACCTCCAATCTGCCTTCAGACTTCTGCAATTCCTATCTTTAGTGGGGCTTGATAAGGCAATAAATATGGAGTGCCCCTAAAACCATATACTCTGAAAACTATAGAAATAGGGTACAAATACATATCTCCCCAATTATGAACAATTTTAATACCCTCAGCAAACTCCTTGGGCCTGAGGAATTCTAAAAGAGTCTTAGGGATCCTAGGGTTTTCTATGCACAAAAGAAACCTAATCTTAGATGCAAAGAATCTATCAAATTTTAAATAACTAGCATCCTCTCTATCCCAGGACAAAACAATACTCCAAAGTTGAATAGGCATCTCTTCCTTATCTTTCACCTTGACCAAATCCATTTCTTTTCTAAAATAATCAGCACCCTTGAACAAAAACATGTGCATTAGAAGAGAATACCATCCAAATGGTTTGTCCACCTAACCATTTTTATCCCTACCAGCCCTGTATGAGTTGCATCAATGAGGTAAGGCACATAGTCAAATGTTATTACCAGAGAGGGGTTTAGAATCTGTGCAATCATCAACATATAATGGGTTGGCATGTTTTTCTTAGCATCTTCTTCGAAAATCTGACAAAGTGCCCAATACATGCCCTTAGCTCTTAAAGTAAACAAATTCAGGGAGAAAGGTTCCATGGTGTTGGGGCCTACAATAGTCAGCCCTCCTATCTTAACCAAAAACTCTTTCAGTGGGCCATTCCTAAGGTGATCCCTTTGTGCATTATAAACCTGGGCTAGTGATTCAAAATCAATAGGCTCTAACAAATTTGAAGCCTCACTGAGTTTAAACACACTTCTGAATTCATCATCATTAATTTCAATCAGGGCTGATCCCTTCACATTCCTGATACATCTAGCTACAGGATCATAATGTTGTGCAATCAGTGTCAACAAATCTACATCCATGAAGACCCTAGGGACAATAAGCTTCCCCATATCCAATTCCCGTATACTATTTAAAGGGGCAAGGGAATGTCTCTAGCCAAAACAAACCTTGAACAGTCCTGAAACTGACATCCCTATTTGTGGATCCCTTAACCAATTACCTTTGTCATATAGGCCATCCCTAATTATTAAACGAGGGTTCTTCAGCACCAATTCTTTTGCTTTGGCCCCGACATTGGTAGACATAGTTAGTTGTTCTAGATTGTTGTCACATATATTCCTATCTTGGTAGTTTACCTTTCCTATTAACTCCCTTCTTGGCGCCATCCCATTAATGCAATTATATCAATTGAGATTTGCACAAAACTCTAATGAAACAATTCACACCGCAACATCAATTCTCAGACTGCAACTACCAAGGAAAACACAGAAAAAACCTGGTTATTCGCCTGAGGAAACTCGCTCTACACCAATTCCTCTACTACAAACTTGTCAAAATGGTACCAATATTCAATTGATGTGGACCTTAATATGGCAGCTTGGCATTGAATTAAGAAATTAATCCCGCATGCTTCGGCCATTACCTCAGAATTGAATTCATAAATTGAATTCAAAAACATGCTCCAATGAATCACAAACCTTCTGAGTACTTTCCTGTTTCATCATTTCATAGAGTTTAAAACCCCTGCACTTTTCTTTCGGAAAGCAACAACAATCGTGGGATCCTTAGAACTTGCACTACCTTTGTTCCTTTTGGTCCCTCTACATTAGTGATGGGCCCTACCTTCTTTTCGCTATTTCGCGAACACTAAACCTTGTGCACTTTCACCATATGAAACAATGTTAGCCTTTAGATTGTCATCTACTTGCTCGATCTTTAGTTCTTACAGTGACCACCAATCTTCTTAACTAACCACGCTCCACCATGATGGCTAACGGTTTTCGCCACTTCGCAGAGTTTAAACTACCAACATCTTCGGGCTGCGAAACAACGACAACCATTGGATCCACCTTGAGATGTACACCCTTTAACGTGCTCAGACCTTTAAAGTGGTCCCCCCAACTCAGAAACCACTTGCCTTTATTTTATCACGGGAAAATAAAATGCCACGTGGCAGTTGGCTATTTTCTTAGATAATTCCATCAAGTTTCATTCTAAGGCTGCCATGTGTTTTTTCTTTACCATTCCCAACACAACCGCCAACCAAATCACAACGAGCCCTCCACCTTTCGAGCCACGTGCATCTGACAAGTCTCTGATTCTTTCCACAGAATAACTCATCTGTCTTGCCAAGTCAACCACCGTGTGACCACCACATCATTTCACTATTTCATGAATATTAACCTTCACTTGACTTGAGGCTACGAATCCGTGACAACAATCTGATTAACTCCTACTTAATCAGTCTTTTAAAACTACAACCTTCCTTTCCTTTGGGCCCACTGACCTTTTCGCTACTTCGCGGACCTTAAATCTCAGGTACCTTTCCTTCGCGAAGCAACGAAAATCGTTGGATCTCAGAAACTTGCTTGTCTGTTACCCTTGCACTTTTCCATCTTGCCATGGCCCTCCACCTTTTCGCTACTTCGTGAAAGGTAAAACACATGCATCTTTTGGTTGTGAATCAATGCCAGCCATTGATCTCTTCTGAACTGATCATTCTGTATCCAATGGAACCGCTTGCCTCTAGGACCCACCAAGTCTTTCACTACTTCGCGAAAGGTAGAACACATACATCTTGGGCTAGCGAATCAACGACAGTCATTGGAGCAAATACGAGATGCAGTCTTTTAACCTGATAAGCAATCCTCTGGTTGGGCCCGCTGACCCTTTTCGCCATTTTGCGAACATTAAACCACGGGCATCTTCTCTCAGCGAACCAACGCAGACTGTAGGATGAACCTTAACTTGCATGATAGTTAAGAAGCCTAAAAAATTAAAACAATACATAGGCAAAGGCATAATATTTGAAAACATTAGAAAGACCTCCTAGGGAAAACCTATGGGGGGGACACTTTTCATGATAAACCGACCCTTCCTTAAGTGGAAAAAGTAATGGAAGAATAGAACACGAGGGTTTTTCCAAAACATAGGAGAGGGTTAGAAATTCAAAAACCTTAAACCTTGTTTGACCCAAGAAACATAGAGGCAACAAGGCCATTCCAAGCACATTTTGCAGATTTTTAGCCAACTATGGGACAAGAATACCCAATTTTCTAAATAGTGATAACAATGGCTCTGACTGGGGACGGTTGATTGCAAAATCAACACAACTTAGAAACTCTGGAGAACAGACCAAACACAAACCCAAAAACAAACAACAAAAGCAAACCTAAATATATACAGACTAAGACCTACTGTGCATGGACTTAAGAGAAGTAATGCTTCAAGAATTGTCCATGCACTGGAAATTCCTGTACCTCACCATTCATTATTTGCAGAAAATATGAGTCTTTTCCATTCAGATCACAAACAACAGAAGGACCTACCCATAATGATTCAAATTTCTTATGTTTCCCTTTGTCTTGCCCTCTTGCATTCCATTGAAGAACCATGTCACCTTTCTGAAACTTCCTCAGTGTGGTCCTTTTATCAAACAAATATTTGTACTGTAGCTGGATTTTCAAATTCCTCTTATGGGCCAAAGTTTTGATTTCTTCTACCTCCACCATTTGAATCATTATGTCTTCCATAGGTTCAAATAACTCCATATCCTCAGCTTGCAGGAACTTGTATACTAGAAGAAGATTATTAACTGGCACCCTAGCTTGTGTGTCATAAACCAGTTCAAAAGGTGAAACCCCAATTGATTTCTTGACAGTAACCTTGTCTTCCCATAGGGCCAACTTTAACTTCTGGTCCCAAGAGCTTTTGTTTTCCTCTAGGGTTTTCTTAATAATGTTCAAGAGGCTCTTATTGTTGGATTCAGCTTGTCCATTACCCAGAGGATGATACGGTGAAGAATAGGACATAACTATTCCATGGCTGGTGCAAAATTTAATGAATTCCTCTGACCTGAAGCTCATAGCATTATCCATCACCAGTTTCATAGGAACACCGAATCTGGTTATGACATTATCCATCAGGAAGTCAATAACAGCCTTACTTGTGGCTCTCCTAGTGGGTATAGTTTCAATCCACTTGGTAAAATAATCAGTAGCTACTATAATCCACCTATGACCTCTTCCTAATTTCTCAACTATTTCTCCAATAAAATCAATGCCCCATTAGACAAAAGGGGCTTCCACTGTGACTGGGTTGAGGGGTAAATCTCCCTCATATTTCAATTTGGATGAAAATTTCTGGCATGGATCACATCTCTGGACATGTTCATGGGCATCTTTAAACAAAGTAGGCCAATAATATCTAGCCCAAACTATCTTACCAGTAGTTGTCTTGGCAGAGTAATGACCTCCACACACTCCATCATGCATTTCAGTTAACACCCTTTTAGCTTGGGATTTATCCAAACACATCAGCAATGCCCCATCTCTATTCCGCCAATACAAATCACCCTGAATGAGGACATACTTTTGAGACTTCAACTTCAATGTTCTTCTTTGATTATGAGTCATCCCTTCTGAAAATGTTGCATCCCTTAAAAAATGTACTATCTCTGAGTACTAGGGTTGTGTCTCAATACTGGTGACCAAGATGTTCTCAATTTCAACATTATTCACTTCAACATCAAAAAGGTTTGGTTCAGCCATTAGCTTAGCAAGGCCTAAACCTCTCACCAATTTAGTGATCTTAATCTCTAAATAAAACTCCTGGATTCTGGTTATCTATCTGCATCTGTTACCAGTGACCTCATACTGGGATAAAATATCTTTGACAGCCGCATGTGGGACATAAGCAATTACTTGTGCATTTACAAGATATGGCCTAAATGCTTTAACAGCTTTGACCAAAGCATATGCTTTCTTCTCCATAATTTCATATTTTAACTCTGCAGCCTATAAAGATTTGCTATAGAAAGCTATAGGATGTTCATATCCTTCATTATCCTTTTGTAGAAGAACTGCAGCCACTGTATGATATGAAGCAAAAGAAAACAGAGAGAAAGGCTTACTATAGTTAGGGGAATTCAACATTGGTGCCTCCTGAATAGCCCTTTTAATTTCATCAAAAGCCTTTGAAGCTTCTTCATCCTAGCAGAACTTTATATCCTTCTTAAGCAATTTAACAATGGGCTTGACTATCTCTGCAAAATTTGCAATAAATCTTCTAACAAAATTTACCTTGCCCAAGAAAGACTGGATACCTTTAACACTCTTTGGCTCAAATACATTGTTTATAGCTTCAATTCTTTTAGGGTCAATTCTAACCCCTTGCTTAGAGACAATATGCCCTAGCAGCTTCCCTTCAGTAATGGCAAAATGACACTTTTTTGGATTTAAGGAGACACCATATTCTAGAGTTTTATTAAAAATCTTTTCTAAGTGCCCACAGTGGTCATCTTCCCTTTTGGAGAAACATGTTAAATCATCTTGATACACTACCATGATAATATTAATGAACTCCTTGAAAGCTACATCCATTTCTCTCTGAAAAGTAGCTACAGCATTTTTCAAACCAAAAGGCATTCTTACATATACATATGTTCCCAAAGGGGTAGTAAAAGCAGTCTTGAATTGTTCAAATTCTTTCACTAACACCTGGTTATATCCTGAGAACCCATCCATCATAGATAATAGGTCACAACTAGTTACTCTCTGCAACATGGCTTCCATATTAGGAGAAGAGTAATTGTCTTTCAAAGAAGCAACATTTAGGTTCCTGAAGTCAACACAGAGCCTTATGTCCCCATTCTTCTTCCTAACTGGGACCAAGTTAGACACCCATGATGAATGCCTTATAGGCTTAATGATTCCCCCTTCCCTCGGCTTGGTTAATTCTTGCTGCATTTTAGATTCCAATAGGGGGTTAATGGGTCTTTGTTTCTGTCTAAAAGGCTTAGCACCTGGAAGCAAAGGGACTTCATGCTGAAAAAGATCTTGTCTATACACCTTCAGATATTCATAAGACCAAGCAAAAGCATGCTTATATTTTTTCAATAAATTAATAAGGTTGACTCTAACATGAGGAGACAAATTTTTTCCAATATGCACCAACTTGGGGGATGATTCAATCCCTAAGTTCACTTCCTCTAATTCATCCAACTTGGTGGTTGACTGCTGATGCAAATGTCTGTCATTGTAACTAAACATACCTTCCAATTCTACTAACCGTTTAGGTATTTCATTAGTTTCCAACTGAACCATGTCATTTCCAAACACAGTTTCTCTATCTTCAACCACTTCTACCAATGAATTGCAATCAATTTTTTGCCCATCATAGTCATCAATGAATTGTATAAACCTGAGAATGTTTTCATCATCGGCAAACACTTGCCAATTATATACATTGTCAGGAATGGCAGGCCTAGCTTTTATCTCAACTGTGGATACACCGGTTAGTGTTAAATCATCATTTTTTAATGCAACATTTACTAAGAAATCAGCCATGATATTCTTTGACCTCTCTATCCAATTAAAAGAGAATGCACTAAAATGTTCAATCACATCCCATACTGCATGCTTATATCTTTTCAGTCTATCATTCTTAGATGCATACTTAGATCTAACATGAGAAACAACCAATTCTGAGTCTCCTAACACTTTTAACAACTGAATCCCATGCCTTTTTGCAACTTCAAGCCCCAATAACAAGGTGTCATATTCGACAGTGTTGTTTGTACACTGAAAGGCTAACAAAAAGGAATATTTGAAGGTTATACCTGATGGGGATACAAAAAGAACTCCTGCTCCAGGTCCTTCTTTAGAGAAAGCTCCATCAAAATACATGTGCCACAAATCATGTTGTTGAGATTCCAATTCAGTCACAATAGAATCCGTATTTTTCAATTGAGGCAAAATCGGTTGTATCCTAAAATTGTCAAGATCCACATCAATCATACAGTTTAACATGCTAGGGTCTATCTTCTCAATTACCCTAGGGGCATGTGGTTCTCTATAAAACTTAACCTGGCTCCCATTGATGGGGATTGTAGCATATGACAAATCCAACTGAACATTTCCACCTACTATTGTAGCCCACTGTCTAGATAACAACATGCCATAGTGAGGTTTTGTATCAGTTACTATAACTTCCATTTTGTATGTTGCTTCAGGGAATGCTACTATTTTTACTTCCACATATTTCATTGTACCTATCACTGGCACTTCTCTGTTATCCATTAAATAACACTTCCCATACACTGTACTTACTAAAAATCCTAATTTGTTCATGACACCATGTGGCATTACATTTGCAACTGCACCAGAATCTATCATACAGTTTTTAATTAATCGGTTATTTACTAATAAAGTAACATAGAAAGGATCAGCCTATGAGGGATCTTGTGTAATAGTTGTTCCAACATATACCTCTGGGGTTTGTAGCTCATGATCCTTTTCATCCTTGATTGAACCTGAAGGCAAAGTTGTGCTACTATTAGATATCTTAGAAAACAAAGATAAAGCAGCTTCTCTATGTTCCTTTATTTTCAATAATTCTATCAATGGGACAGTGACCTTCATCTAGGTAAGAGCCTGAGTCATATCAAATGTGGAATTATTAATCAACTCAATATTAGCCTTAACTTTCTCTGTCTTAGGCTGACTTGCTTTCTTTATTGCAGTAGTTCCTTGTATATCACCAGTAGCATTATTATCCATACCTTTGGCCATATCTTTCAATTGGTCATTCTTCTTTTGACTATCTTGGGGCAAGGTGGCATTACTTGTTGCTTTCTTCTGGGATACCTCTTTTATAAACATTGAACCAAGTTCACCTTGATCCTCATCCCTTTTACTACTTCTCAAATTATAATTATGCTTAGCTTTGGCTATGGCAGCTTTAGTAAGGTTTCTTACTTCTTCATCTTCAATTGTTACCACATTCAAAGTGGGATGCCAATCAAGGGTCAACTATCCTTGGTAAGACCTTTCACTATTCAGCACATCACATTCATTGAGTTCACTTTGTAATGATTCATCATCATTTTCAATAATAGTTTCAAACATATTGATATCAGGCTCAGCCTCTTGTCTCATGGATTCTTCAAGGGCTTGAGCTACAACACATTGATGTGGAGAATGTGGTCCATCACAATCCATGCACCAAGGAGTATTCTCCATATTATGAACATTTCCTCCTTTTAAAGGATCTGGGCTATCTTGGTTTTGAGTGTTTTTTGGCTTTTCATTTTGGGGTTTTCCATCGTTCCAAGTGGTGTTATAAGGCATGGCATGCAACCTAGGAGGCCTATATTGCCAATTGTAATGAGGCTTATCATTTTTACTCACCTTGGCAGTAAGATCCTTCATGGCAATTACTAATTTCTCTATTTTGTCTTCTTCTTTAGCAGCTTTATTGGGTTGTTGTTTTGATTCTTGCCACAACCTACCATTAGCTCTTCTTCCTACTTTCTCAGATGCTTTCCTATTACTCTCCACATTGATGGCAATTCTAAATGCATCCCTCAGACTATGTAGATTTTTATCCCTCAGAATATAGGTCATTTTAGAATCAAAAGCATTGTAATAAGTATTCAGACACATATTATCATCTAACCTCATCACTTGATATAGCCTATGCATTGCTTTTTGAAATCTAGCATTGAAATCTATGACAATTTCATTATCAGACTTTCTAATATTATTAAACTCATTGAGCATGAAGCTCACATTTGTTTTGTCACCATACTGTTCTTGAAAGCAGTTTTAAAAATCTTCCCAAGACCCAATGCTATTCACAGGGAGACCTTTATACCAGTCCCTTGCATCATCTACTAAGGATTGTACAAATAATTTCATGATGACATCTTCATCTATTATTTCATAATCATTGATTAAGTCACCAAAAGATTTTAAGTTTTCCTCTACACTGATTGCATTTTTGCCAACAAATTTGTGGAATCTATCCCTTAATTCTATAGGAACATGGTTGGGGTACCCTGGGATTCCATCAAAGAAGAGTTGTCTATACAGTTCTAAATTAATGGGTCTTCTCTAGAATTGGTTAGCAGCAAGGTTATTTCCCATGTTCACTCTTACATTAGGGCTATGAGTCAGAGGGATTTGGTTACATTGGTTATTAACAGGGGATATATTAGCTGGGACAGTACTCATAGGCAAGGTTGACTAAATTTTGACTGGAGGGAGTGAAGCTTGCTGAGGAACAAGTTTATTTGGGTCTGCTGAAGGAAAAATTATAGGAGGAGCTTTTAGATAATTAATCTTTCTTTTAACCTCTAAATTGGTTGCTTCTAATTCAGCCTTTTCCAACTCCATTTGCAGATCTTCTTTCTCTTTTCTCATCCTCTCCATCTCTCTCTCATGTGCAAATAGCATACGAGAGATCTCCGTTGTAGTCTTAGATCTAGACCAATCTTCCATGAACTTTTGCTTCCCCTTATCTACATTATTTCTAACAGGTTGTGGGTCACTAAGGACTTCCCTATTTGGTTGCATAACAGATTTGTACGGAGGGTTGGTCTTGGGGACTAGAATTTCTCTGATGATTGGACGCTCATCCTCACTCTTGGCTTTCTCTTGGGTAAACAACTCAAGATCAGCAATTTATCTTAAAAGTCTGTCTCTCTCCATCAATTTTGCTTTTACCTCTTTTTCCTTGTTTGCTTCCTTTTGTGCTCTTAAGGAAATTAAATGATGGACTTTTCTATTTAGGACTTTAATTTCTTGAGATACCTTATCTTCATCAGGGAAGATTTTGTTAGAGTCTAACATATTGACTTGGTCAATATCAATTAGACTGATGTTTCCATCAACTGTCCTAGGTACAGAATCTCTCTTAATATTTGAACTATTCTTGTTCTTCTTAGAAAAACTAGCATGGGAGATCCCCTGATTTAGAACTTGGACATCTTCAATATTATCAAACAAACCAAAATGGAAACCTAAAATATTTTGCTCAAATTCACGGGAAGAAGAATTTGAATTTGCATATACGGGTCTCTCAGATGACTTACCTGTATTGATGCTCTTCTATACCCAAGTAGCATTAGATGGCTCATGTATGACTAATATTTTCTAGCCTCTCTGTGCCTATTCAGGTAATCCTCCTTGCAACATCTCATGAGGATGTTTCCTCATGAAAGATCTGGTGTTTCTTCCTCTTTGCATTATACTTGTTTTTCTTAAAAAGTTACACTTATTTAAAAGGATTGGTTATACTTGTCAGAGTCGCCACCCACTAATTGCGGGGAAAATAAGAAAACAAGTTTTAACAAATTTCTTGCAAAGACCTTAAAGATCAAGAGAATTTCCAAAGAAAAAGATAGCACAAATGAGATATAAAACAATCTTCCACAACACAGATATCTTAACCAACTTCTGAACTAATTCAGGAACCAATCTGTAATATAGATATGCACTATGACTCTCCCCAGCAGAGTCGCCACTTTTGTTAGTCTCAAATTTTGATTTCCCTTCTATCCTTCCTGTAAGAAATAAAATAACTTTGTCTGGATATAAAAAGATCAGGGAAATAGAACTCAAGAGTAACATATAACAAGGTTTTGAGACCTTCTACACTTTGAACTTATCCAAAGTTCAGGTGGGTATACCTTCTGTGAATGTTTTCACACTTTAAAATTGAGATCCATAATAAACCAGTGCTAAAAACATGTGGATTTCATCACCTCAATGAAACTAAAACGCTAAAATAAAAAACTTGTATTCATTTTCAGTATTGATCCTCAACAAAGACAGAAAGAATCCCATAATTAGATATCAGTGCCTTATCTTGGGCTACAGAGTCACCCAAATCAAGCAGTAATTTTCAAAACTGAACATTCTCATACATCTCATCCTCTCGGCTTTCATGAACCCCATACATGCCTAACATATACATAGGTCCTCTCTCATTTAACTAGAACAATTCATCAAATTCATAGCAACAAACAATAGATTTGCTGACAAAAATATTTCATGCACATTTAATTCCTCTCCTCAAGAGAAAAGCTTGAAATAATGTCTATAAGATTGCCTTACAATCCATGCTCGTACGAACAACCCTAGATTATCCAAATGAAACCAGCAAACTAAAGAATGCACACTAGAAGACAAATAAATTTTAGGCCTAGAACTCTGATCTGTGTATTCATATTCATTCTTGAAAATGTTACATAACTCAGAGTAATCTGTTGGCATTATGTGAACCGGTATGAGGACATGATGACATTGTATGTTGTCATTGATGTCAATATGTTGAAGAAGAGAGAACCGGTATATGTGAGAACCGGTATAACATTGTGAACGGGTATATGTGCCCAAGTGAAGTGGTGTGTTTGTTCAAGGTGAACCGACATGTCGTTATCAGAATCGGTACATAGAAGCTTTGTATGACTACCGGTTGGTAATCTCAACTTCAGGGTTTCTGGTTGAAGTACCTCAAGCCTGTGTGACTCAATCGGTGACTTTGTGTGATGAGTTAGCATTGTAATGAAGAACAGATCATGTTGCCACGTCAGCCTTGTGCGCGTGAAGGATCTTGCATGAAGGAGATTGTCCCTATCTACCTCAAGAATATGTGAAGTCCGTAAATGGTGATAACGCGTGATGGGTTATCAGCCACCATGAAATCGGTGGAAAATGAACGATGGAGAACGTCTTGGGATTGGCTCAAGACTATTGCATTTAATGCAATGTGCTCAACGGTCAGGATCAAACCATTTGAATTGCTTAACCTAACAGGTTTAGGGTTTAGGGTTTATGCTACCGACCTATCTGTTTCCTATAAGGTCGATGTTGTGTTTCTTTTTGAGGTTGTTGGTAAAAGTTTTGTGTGAGTATCCAAGTGAAGAGATACGTGATTCTTGCCAAACCAAAAGAGAGAAGTGATACCTGCAGAGTGTAAGTGCAGAAGGTGAAGAGGAGCTAAAGCGGATCTGCATTGGCATTGAGTGTTGTTACCAGATCATTGTAATACCTATTGATCTCTAACCACTTCAATAGTTGGGAAATCCCTTAACAGGGTAGCTTTAACCGGCTTACTGTAAATCCTTTAACAGGGTGACTCAAAACCACTTAGTTCTTGAAATCCTCCAACAAGGTAACCTTTAATAAGGCAGCCATCCCTTAACCAGGTGATCCCTAATAGGACCGGTTCCTAACAGAACCTATTGTATCAATTTTTAACCGGACAAGGCTCCTAATAGAGCGGACTTCTAAAGAATTCAAAAACAGCTTGTGGGTATTCATCCCCACCGTGGTTTTTCCCAGTTGGGTTTCCACGTGAAAAATTTGTGTGTCATGTGTGGTGTTATTCATGTGATGGTTTAAGTTATTTGTGTCTGAAGGTAAATCATGTTGATCTAGCTGTTTATATATCTTTGATGATAGATTACATGTTCATGCACTAGGGTGAAATGGAAATGAAGTATTAGATTGTATGAAAAGATAAGTGTCAACCAGTTTATGCTTGTCTCGATTACTCTAGGTTTTGTCGGTTGTTCTCTGTTTAAGACCGGTGATACTATTTGTCTACCAAAGCACAGTGTCTGTTGACAAACAGTTTAGGATTGTGTTTTTGTCTGTACTGATTCACCCCCCCCCCCTCTCAGTACCGGTTTGGTACTATCCGTTCATCATTGAGTTATCAATTGGTATCAGAGCATCCTCCAGGTCCTAAGTGTTATAAGCTTAACCGCTTGAGGAAAAGATCCCAGTCTAATGATGAAGAGGGAAGGTCCAAAGTTCAATAGAGATAATTTTAGTATATGGAAAAATAGAATGAAGATATACATCAAAAGCATGGGTGCTCAACACTGGAACTATGTTGAGAATGCTTATGTTGCCTCTACCAGTACTCTCACCGATGACCAAAAGAGAGAGATGCAGGAGAATGGGCAAGTCATGGAAGCCCTAATTAGCAGCTTATCTGACATTGAGTTTATTGATGTCCAAGATAAAGTAAATCCCAAAGAAGTATGGGATACTCTTGAAAATATCTATGGCGGTGATGAGCATGTAAAACAAGCTAAGGAAGAAAACCTTAGAGGGAAGTTTGAAGACATGCGGATGGTTGAAGGTGAGACCATTCAACAGTATGGAATCAGAATCAAAACTGTTGTTGGAGATATCAAGAGTGCAGGTGGTAAAATGGAAGATTCCACCATGGTAAACAAAGTCCTGAGATCCTTATTACTGGTCTATGCAATAAAGGTTGCTGCTATTCAGGAGTTGAGATCAATAGACAAGACTAAGGTATCCCTAGACTCCATCATTGCAAAGTTGACAACCTATGAGCTAAATAGTTTTGATGGCAGTGTTCAAAAGACTGAATCAGCTTTTAAAGCTTCTGTTGTACCATCCAAAAAAGGAAAAGAAGCTAGCACTAGTGGTGAACCAAGACAGAGTAGAGAAATGGATGATGAGGAGATTTTGATGACATTTGAAGCTCTTCTTGCCAGGAAACTTCCTAAAGGAACCGGTAAATATAGAGGTAAGCTCCCTTTGAAATGCTTTTCGAGTAACCAGATAGGACATATTGTTGTAAACTATCCTAATGGTGACAACAAGGACAAACTAGAAAGGTTCAAGAAATTCAAAGGAGGAAACCAAAGAAACTGTTTTGTGGTAGTTGATGAAGGTGTCACAGATGAGGAGTCAGAAGATGAAGAAAATGAAGATATTGTGTTTGTTGTTGTCAAGGAAGATGTGTCAGACAAGAAGACTCTTGTCTCCCGCTTTGATAATTCCAATGAGTGGATTATTGATAGTCGTTGTTCTCACCATATGACTGGTGACCGGAGCAAGTTTCTATCCTTGGAAGAGTATGATGGTGGTGTGGTTCACTTTGGTAATGATGCACCATGTATGGTCAAAGGCAGAGGATCCATCTCTCTGAATGGAAAGAGTACTGCTGACAATGTGTATTGGGTTGATGGTCTAAGACACAACCTTTTGAGTGTTGCTCAGTTGAATGATAGTGGTCTCACTCTGGAATTCAATAATGGAGTGTGTAGAATCAAAGGAAAGAATGGTGAATTGGTGGCCACCGGCATGCAGACCAAAGGTAACCTATTTCAGCTGAATGCAAATATAAGTACATGTCTTATGGCTAAATTTGATGATAGTTGGATATGGCATAGGAGACTCTGCCATGTAAAATTTGATAACATTGTGAAGGCCAGTAAGATCAAGGCAGTTAGAGGGTTGCCAGTGTTGAGAAAACCGGAAAATACCTTGTGCAGAGAGTGTCAACTAGGGAAAATGTCTTCCTCAACCTTTAAAGGTAAACCTTTCACTGCTGACAATTTGCTTGATCTTGTGCATACTAATTTGTGTGGTCCTATGAAAACTAGGAGTGTGTAGGGTGATAGGTACTTCATGATTCTCACTGATGACTGCTCAAGAATGATGTGGGTCACATTCTTGAAAGATAAGTCTGAAGCTTTTGTAAAGTTCAAAGCTTTTAGAGCATTAGTGGAGAAGGAAAGCGGTAAAAGGATCAAGTGCCTGAGAACTGATCAAGGAGAGGAATTCACTTCCAGTGAATTCAACAAGTACTATGAAGAAAAATGGCATCAAGAGGCAACTGTCTGCCCCCTGGACTCCATAGCAGAATGGCCTAGCAGAGAGGAATAATCAGATTGTGGTTGAAGCAGCTAGAACTATGTTGATTCAAGGAAATGTAGCTCACACCTTTTGGAGAGAAGCGGTGAGCACTATAGTCTACACAATGAATCGGGTACTCATCAAGAAAGGTAAGGATAAAACTCCTTATGAGTATTGGACCGGTAAGACACCTATGGTTAGCTACTTTAGAGTGTTTGGTAGCAAATGTTACATCAAGAGGAGCGAACACCAAAGAAAATTTGATGTGAAATGTGATGAGGGAATATTCCTAGGGTATTCCACCAAGAGCAAAGCTCTCAAGTGTTTCAATAATAGGACTCAGAGAATTATGGAAAGCATCAATGTAAGAGTTGATGAAACCTCTGAGAAAACTGAAAAAACTGGCAGTGAGCAAGCGGAAAATGAACCGGTTGTAACCTTCTGGGAACCGGTTGCCAGTCAACCAAGTACCAGTAACAATGTTCCTACATTGATAGATGTAGATGTTGATACTGATGGAGATGAGGATGAAGAAGAAAAGCTAGAGGAAACTATCAAGACCATTCCTCGATATGTCAAGCTGAATCATGATCCTAAACTGATCATAGGAGATAAGGATGCAGGAATCCTTACAAGAAGAAAGGTTAGAGAAAACTCATGTATGATCTCTGAATTTGAGCCTAAATCATTAAAAGAGGCACATAAAGATGCAGACTGGTTCAAGGCAATGGAAGAGGAACTTGACCAGATAGAGAGAAATGGTACATGGTCTTTGGTACCCAGACCAGAGCATAAAAATTTCATTGGTACCAAATGAGTTTTCAGAAATAAGTTGAATAAGGATGGCACAATGATTAGAAACAAAGCTAGACTAGTGTGCAAAGGATATGCCCAAGAAGAAGGAGAAGACTATGGAGAAACCTTTGCTCCTACAGCCATATTGGAAGGAGTTCGTATGCTTCTTGCATATGCAGCTTTTAAAGGATTCAAAGTATATCAAATGGATGTAAAATCTGCATTACTAAATGGTGTACTTGAAGAGGAGGTGTACATAGAGCAACTAGATGGGTTTTCCCTATTTGAAGATAGTGACATGGTGTGTAGGCTACATAAAGCCTTATATGGTCTAGAGCAGGCACCTAGAGCATGGTATGAATGCCTACACTCCCATCTTGTGAAGATTGGATTTGAGAGAACAAGCGAAGATAGCAATATCTACTTGAAGTCTGAAGGAGATCAGATCCTAATCTATGAGGTATTTGTTGATGACATTATCTTTGGTGGAGATGACAAGATGAGTCATGAGTTTGCAAATGAGATGAAAAAAGTTTGAGATGTCACTCATAGGGGAGATTAAGTTCTTCATTGGACTATAGATTCAGCAGATGAAAGATGGAATCTTTATCACTCAATCCAAGTATGTCAAAGTGGTGTTGAAGACCTTTGGTATGGAATATAACAAACTGGTCAGTACACCAATGGTGACCGGTTGTAAACTATCCAAAGAGGATGACTTAGCATTGGTTGATGAGAAGGAATACCGATCAATGATTGGTAAGTTGCATTATGTAGTGCATAGCAGACCAGATATTGCACATGCAGCTGGCATTACTGCAAGGTTCCAGAAAAGTCCAAGAGAATCCCACTTGGTTATAGTCAAGCGGATACTTAGGTATCTGAATGGAACTATTGATTATGGATTGTGGTATCTATATAGCAAGGATTTCAACTTGAAAGTATTCACAAATGCTGATTGGGCAGGTAATGTGGACGACCGGAAGAGCACAACTAGTGGTGCATTCTTTCTTGGTGGTAGACTGGTCTCATGGATGAGTAAGAAGCAGAGTTGTATCTCTCAGTCTACAGTAAAAGCAGATTATGTTGCAGCTTTCATGAACTGCACTCAGACAATTTGGATGAAGCATGTATTAAATGGCTTCAAAGTTCCTATATCTGAACCAGTAAGTATATTTTGTGACAATACTAGTGCAATCAACATCTCCAAGAATCCGGTTTTACATTCTAGAACCAAGCACTTTGAGCTTAAGTATCATTTCTTGAGGGAAAAAGTTCAGAACAAAGAGATTGCACTGGAACATGTTTCCAGTAAGGAGCAGTTAGCAGACATATTCACCAAGCCTCTCCCAAAGGCTACATTTATATACTTAAGAGGTGAATTAGGGGTGTTTCCCCTTCAGGGGGTAAACTAAAGGTATATGATCCACATCAGTCAAGTACTACATAGTCAAATTTTTCTTCAGGATTGATGTGTTGAAGGATGCTACTCCTCAGGGGGTGTAGAATAATGGAAAAGGGAAGCTTGTGCCTCCACTTTGGCATTGTTGTCAAAGGGGGAGGAGAAGTGAAGCAGAGAAGATATCTATGGAAATTGGGGGAGAAGATGTGAAGTGGAGAGATATCTTTGTATATTGCCATCAATGCCAAAGGGGGAGATTGTTGGCATTATGTGAACCGGTATGAGGACATGATGACATTGTATGTTGTCATTGATGTCAATATGTTGAGAAGAGAGAATCGGTATGTTACCAAGGACCGGTATATGTGAGAATCGGTATAACATTGTGAATCAGTATATGTGCCCAAGTGAAGCGGTGTGTTTGTTCAAGGTGAACCGGCATGTGGTTATGGGAACCGGTACATAGAAGCTTTGTATGACTATCGGTTGGTAGTCTCAACTTCAGGGTTTCTGGTTGAAGTGCCTCAAGCCTGTGTGACTCAATCAGTGACTTTGTGTGATGAGTTAGCATTGTAACAAAGAACAGATCATGTTTCCATGTTAACCTTGTGTGCGTGAAGGATCTTGCATGAAGGAGATTGTCCCTATCTACCTCAAGAATGTGTGAAGTCTGTAAACGGTGATAACGTGTGATGGATTATTAGCCGCCATGAAATCAGTGGAAAATGAATGATGGAGAATGTTTTGGGATTGGCTCAAGACTATTGCATTTAATGCAATGTGCTCAACGGTTAGGATCGAATCGTTTGAATTGTTTAACCTAGCAGGTTTAGGGTTTAGGGTTTATGCTACCGACCTATATGTTTCCTATAAGGTTGATGTTGTGTTTCTTTCTAAGGTTGTTGGCAAAAGTTGTGTGTGAGTATCCAAGTGAAGAGATACATGATTTTTGCCAAACCAAAAGAGAGAAGTGATACCTACAGAGTGTAAGTGCAGAAGGTGAAGAGGAGCTAAAGCGGATCTGCATTGACATTGAGTGTTGTTACCAGATCATTGTAATACCTGTTGATCTCTAACCACTTCAACAGTTGAGAAATCCCTTAATAGGGTAGCTTTAACCGACTTACTATAAATCCTTTAACAGGGTGACTCAAAACCACTGAGTTCTTGAAATCCTCTAACAAGGTAACCTTTAACAGGGTTTAACCCTTAACTAGGTATTCTAGCCATCCCTTAACCAGGTGATCCCTAACAGGATCGGTTCCTAACAGAACCTATTGTATCAGTCTTTAACCAGACAAGGCTCCTAATAGAGCGGACTTCTAAAGAGTTCAAAAATAGCTTGCGAGTATTCATCCCCACCGTGGTTTTTCCCAGTTGGGTTTCCATGTGAAAAATCTGTGTGTCATGTGTGGTGTTATTCATGTGATGGTTTAAGTGATTTGTGTCTGAAGGTAAATCATGTTGATCTAGCTATTTATATATCTTTGATGATAGATTACCTGTTCATGCACTAGGGTGAAATGGAAATGAAGTATTAGATTGTATGAAAAGATAAGTGTCAACCGATTTATGCTTATCTCAGTTACTCTGGGTTTTGTCGGTTGTACTTTGTTTAAGACCGGTGTTACTGTTTATTTGCCAAAGCACAGTGTCTACTGACAAACCAGTTTAGGATTGTGTTTTTGTCTATACTGATTCACCCCCCCCCTCTTAGTACCAGTTTGGTACTATCCGTTCATCATTGAGTTATCATAATCTACTTAAAACCAGAAAAAAGCCCTAAATATATTTTGCCAGAGCTTCTTTACAAAATTCTTGTGATGCCTTTTTTACTAGTCCTGGTATCCATTTATAATATCATGGATGCTTGCAAGCTTTGGACTATTTCTTAGAAAAGTTTGTTACAGACCGCAATATTCTCCAAGAAACAGTTACAAGTCCTTTTCAGTATCATCGGCCTCTTTAGTTTGTTGTTCAACTGCAACATCTTCTAACTGTTTAGGAATATCTTCTCTTTGTCCAGCATACTTGTCCTTCCACACTTGGAACATGTCATCACTCGGCCTAGAGAAGCTAACAATCTTCTTCTTCATCCCTTCTAGCCTTTTCCAAATAACTCTTAACTACCCAATTTCTATTTCTATGAAACCATAATATGATTTTACCTTTTCAATCTCCTCAATTGTTTTGACAAATAAGGACGTGTCATCAGTGTTAATGATTTCATTGACCCTTTGGGATAATTTGTGGTCCAGCTCTTCCAGCCATGCCTTCTCCTCTTTTAACTGAGTAGGACCAACAAATCCCCCTGGAAACAACTCATACTTGTGATCAGAATATTCTTTTCTATACAATTAGGCATTTCTTTTCACACCTGCCCTGTCTTCAGAGAGTATATTCATTTCTTTTATGAATTCACAAGTGGATCTAAGATTGTCATTTGCCTCTGCATCTGCATGGGATGAACACATAAGCTCTAACTCTTTTCCCCTAGGCACCCACTTATTTAAAATTGGTTGCAAAGTGGTCTCATCTTCTCTTAATTCAATCAAAATATTCAGAATCCTCTTCATAGAAATATGAACAAAGGAGGCCCTAACTGAATCAATAAACTTCAAAATTGTGGCTTTTACCTTTTCCTCATATTTGCTTGCCAAGAGGGCTTGAGCCTGTTTCAACTTTTCCAACTCATATTGAACAATTTCAGTTGGTTGGAAACGAGAAGGCATAGGAGAAGGGGGATATTCTATGATAGGACTTGTAGGTGGAGGTCTTGCTAGAGAAGAAGCTATCATAAGAGTAGAGGATTCACCTTGATGGTGTTGTAGCGTCGTAAATTGTACGCACTCGCTAGGGTGGTACAATTTCACACCTAGTTTAGCACCCGCCTTAGTGCATTTTGCATCCTGCATTGCATTTCTCCTTAAGCACTTAATTAATCGAATTAATTAGGTCTAAGGTCCTATTCCATCATTCTCTACATCATAAAGTTGGGCCCTTTCACTAAAGCGTGCCCTTCGCATTTTATTCTTCCAATACACCACTTATTCAAAAACCCTAATTAAGTCCTATTTCGAACTTGGGGGCTTGGTTTCGGGGTCAAAACATCTCGAAATCACCTGTAACTTCGGGATTCTCTCTAAAATCATCATATCCGACGGCCCTGAAAATTTGGTGAAAAGTTGTCGGGACCGTGGCGCCCGGTGCACATGGTCCCGGACATTTTTCCCGAAATTTTGGGAGCACGATCCAATCATAAAATAAAGCTTAACCCCAAGAAATTGGCGGGATATTCAATCTCTAGGTTGGCCAAAATATGAATTTTTGATCTAGGGTTTCATACATAAGAGCTCTCTTTCTTCATTTGAAGGGATCCGATTTTGGGTTTCCAGGAACTTCATAAGCTGTGAAAGAGCAGATATTTGAGGACTTCAACAACATTCAACATCATTCTATCAAGCATCTATCAAATTCATTCATCCACTTAGGGCTTGGAAGACATTGAAGAACAATAGGAGATTACCGACTGAAGATTGGCTTGTACTCCTCCCTTGAGGGTTGGGTATGATTTCGTATTGTTTTCATGTCTTTGCATAAGCTTTGATTCATCATTTATTCATGCTTTAGATCACATTGCATCTTGATTTAGAGCATTTACGTTATCATTTACAAGCAATTAAGGTTTACTTTCTAGGTTGCTCTAGTTTGCTTTCTTGCATTTTAGGACCTTGCACACACACTAGGTCTGCACACACAATACATTTTACAAAACAACTTGGCTATTCGTGGAGGTGGAAATCACCGAAGCGGGGGTTTGACTAAGGCAAAACCCTATATAGCCGCCCCTTCCCCTTTTCAGATATTATTGCAGGTTTCGGGATTCGGACGACGCCGCGGGATACAGATCCGGAGAGAGAAGGTCGAGACAGCACCCTGTGTGAAGTTGCAGAGCAGAAGACCGGGACAGGGGCGCTGGGCACCCTAGTCCTGCCAGGACAAGGGCGCTGGGCGCCCTGGTCCCTGGGACAGAGGCGCTGGGCGCCCTGGTCCTCCGGACAGACAGCTTACAGACAGCTTCCCGACAGTGTTTCAGAGTGCAGAACAGTGGTTTCCGGTGCAGTCTTCAGGACAGTGGCGCCCGCGCCCCCGTCCCGAACATTTTCAGTCCGATTTTGACTCCGGGTACATATCTGCATTCTCATTTCATCCTTGTACTTACAGCTGTTCATTGTTTAATCTCAATTCTGCAATCTTGTTATTAGTTCATACTTGCATTTTGGGATTAGGGTTTGAACTTGCATTACTTGATCTTACAATTTCAACAAGGGAATAGGAATCCTAATAGATATCCCGTGGCTCTCTCTTTCACCAAAAGAAGTAGCCAATTGTGCGATATCTCTAGGCTCTTTCGTATTCCGCAATGTGTGTCAAAAGGTAGGATTAGGGCATGATTAACCTAGTCTCACTTTTTCCCCTACACATTTTGGTGAACCCGACGTGAATCTATCATTGCTTCCTCTTGCATTGCATTTAGATCTAGATTAGTGTGCTTTTATTTCATTTTCATTAAAAGAGAAAAAGAAAAAAAGAAAAAAAAGAGTGTGTTTCTTTGCATTGTGTGTTTAAATTTTATGCAATCTTTTCAAAATGTCAGATTTTTATTTGCAAAATGTTCATGATTTTGATGATTATTATGAGTATAGCCAAGATGAATTAGATGAAGCTTTATATGAGTTTTTAAACCCTAAAGATGCCAAACCTTCATTTTACCAAAAACTCATAAACCTTGTTACTATGCCATTTAGGTGTGATGAGAAAGATAAGTCGAATGATTCCTCTCAAGGATACGTTCCTATCCACTCTTCCCCTGAATCTAGTAACATGGTTGTTTTCAATAATCCCCTCTATGAGGAGATGTCTCCTTTTGAGTCAAAAGACAAACCTTTTAACCGATATGATCATGCTTTGTTGGATGATGCTCTTGATGACTTTGTGGCTTTGTCGAAATCTTTAAACAAAAACAAGACTTCTAAATTGGTTAACATGATAAATTTGAATGAATATAACAAGCCTCTCTTTGAAGTCCAAGGTGCTTATCCTTCTCCCACCTTTCAAATTCCTAAATCACCTCTCCTTACTGTCCGAGGAAGGTATGATCATGATTCCTTTCGTACCCCGAATAAACCAATCATCACTGTACAAGGAAGAAAATCTATAAGTCCTTACAATTATGCTAAGCAAATAACTAGAGAGAGTTATCATGTGGTTGCCCATACTTATCATACCAGAAATAATAGGCAACCTAATCCTCCTCCTGTTATTCCAGTCTCTCTTCCTAATCCTCAACCAATTCTTCCTCAAGCTCCCCGTATTTCGCAAGTTATGGGTAAGGAATATGATCTCATAAAACAACTTAAAGCTACCCCTGCTAAGATATCCCGTTGGGATTTGATTCAAACTTCTTCCGCTCATCATGGAATGTTACAAGATGCTTTGAAAGACTTGAATGTTCCTCCACCGAATACATCTAGTAATATAGCATCTTTTGTTAACTCTGTGATGAATCCTAAAGCTCAAATTGTGTTTACCCAAGATGAGTTGCCTACTAGTGAAATTCAACAACAATATGATCCCTTAATGATTGTGGTTGTCATGAAAGACACTTCTATAAGACGAACACTAGTAGATAATGGCTCTGGCCTTAACGTGTGTAGTATTAATCTATTGCATAAGATGAATGTGGATACATCTCTTATTGAGCCTGACTCTCGTCCCATTCGTGGCTTTGATAATGTGGCTAAGACTTCATTGGGTATCATCACCTTACCTCTCACAGTGGGACCTGTTACTTTACCTACTCCTATCCATGTTATGCCGGGAAATTTAACATACAACTTGTTATTAGGGAGGCCTTGGATTCACAACATGCAAGCTGTCCCCTCTACATTACATAGACAAGTTAAATTTGTTTATAACAATAAGACATATACTTTGATAGGAGATACTAATTTTCAAGCTTGTCTACAAACATCTAATTCTAAAGGAGATTCTTCTAAGCCATCCTTGTCTAGTGATGACTCTTTAAACAAGAAACCTATTGATGAGTCTTCGTTCTCCGATGATCAAAATCCTTTGGATGAGTCTGGAACTCCTGAAGAAGATCCTTCTCGACTTGAAACTACACATAAAAAGGATTTTGATCCTGAGAAGGTTCTCGCAGAAGATGATTGGGGATCTCTTGATTTTAACCCTACCTTTGTAGGTGAATATAAGGTTCCTTCTAGAGAACTTAAAGTTGAAAAGAAGGAAGAAGCTGAAAATCACAAAGTTGAAAAGAAAGAAGAAACTAAAAATCAATCAACCTTACCTGAATCCATGAGTAATAATTTTGTAGCCGCTTCTCAAACTTCTTCTCCTCACATCTATAATTATGAAGAGTTTGATTCTTTGTCTTATGAAAAACCACCTTCCCTTCCTGAAATGGCTGATCGTTATGGTCGTGGTTTTCGCATTTTTGCTAAGCATGGGTATCATGGAAAAGGTTGTGGTGCTAATGAACAAGGGATAAGAGTTCCTCTAGAGACTAATTTTCAACATTATGCCTTTGGACTTGGCTATAATCCCTGCAGACGTACTAAAGCTTCTAAAAGACCATGCATTAGTGTTAATGCTATCTCTACATCTTTATCAATACAACACCCTGAGTATATTGATGAGGATTCTTCGAGTGATTGTGCTCTGGATATCTTCCCTACCGACGATGCTTTAGCTGAGTTATTGGGAGCCTATGACACTCTTGCTCGTTATCACCACAATAGGGGACTCCCTTATTGTTTGAACACTGAAGCCTATTTTGGAAAAGAGATTGATAACGATAAGATTGTGAAAGAATTCCCTCAGTTAAAGGATACTCCTCAACAAAGTAATCTTCTTATAAGTGACACCACTGATGTTAAGATGGATCCTTGCAACAAAGAGAAAGTTATTAAAATTGGAAAATGTTTGGATGAAGAGGAACAGAAACAATATGAAGAACTATTGCATGAATTCCCTGAGATCTTTGCTTGGACATATTCTGACATGCCCGGTATAGATCCTAAGATTGTTACTCATAATATTGTCTTAGTTCCTGATGCTAAGCCCGTGAAACAAAAGATTCAAAAAATGAATCCTAAGGTGGCTCTGCTTGTTAAGGCTGAGATTGAAAAATTATTGGAGGCTGGATTTATCCGCCCTATTGACTATTCCCCATGGATTTCAAATATTGTCGCTGTGGCTAAACCAGACAACAAAATAAGAAAGTGTACTGACTTTCGGGATTTAAATAAGGCTTCTTTAAAAGATGATTTCCCTCTTCCAAACATTGACATGATAGTTGATTCTACGGCAGGACATGCCCTGTTATCCTTCATGGATGGTTTTTCAGGCTACAATCAAATTTTCATAAACCCTCAAGATCAATTCAAAACCGCTTTCACCACTCCTTGGGGTACGTTTTGTTGGATAATGATGCCTTTTGGACTTAAAAACGCTGGTGCAACTTATCAACGAGCGATGACCATTATCTTTCATGATTATATGCATAAGACTTTAGAGGATTATGTTGATGATATTTTAGCTAAATCCTTTCTTCGCATGGATCATGTTAAAATCCTCTATCAAATCTTTGAAAGAATTCGTAAATATCACATGCGCTTGAATCCCCGAAAATGTGTTTTTGGTGTGGATAGTGGAAAACTATTAGGATTCATAGTTTTGCATCGTGGGATTGAGGTGGATACTAAGAAAATAGATGCTATTGTTAACATGCCACCTCCTCAAAATATCTCTCAACTTAAAAGCTTACAAGGAAAGATTCAAGCTATTCGTAGGTTCGTGTCTCAGCTTGCGGATCGTACCTTTCCTTTTACTCAACTTCTTAAAAAGGATATCACTTTTCAATGGAACGAGGATTGTCAACAAGCATTTGAAGATTTAAAAGTGTATTTGGCTAGTCCTCCTATTCTTCAACCTGCCGAACCTTCTAAACCCTTCCTTCTGTATACAGCTGCTTCTTCTCATGCTCTCGCAGCATTGTTAGCACAACATGATAAAGATGGTAAGGAATGTCCGGTTTATTACATAAGTCGTACCTTACTCGATTATGAGACCCGATATTCTGCGATAGAAAAACAATGCTTGGCCGTGGTGTTTGCGACTCAGAAATTGAGACATTATCTTTTAAATTCAGAAGTCCACGTCATGGTTAAGTTTGATCCTTTGAAGCATCTTTTCTCTAAAACTGATTTATCAGGACGTCTCGCTAAGTGGGTTATGATGTTAACTGAATTTGACCTTAAATTTGTTTCACAAAGAGCAATTAAAGGACAAGCGTTGACCGAACACTTAGTTGAGGCCCCTTCACCTTTTTCCTTCCCTAACCCTGAGTCCTTTCCTGATGACTTCATTCTTTCTATAGAGAAAGATGAAACTTGGGAGTTATACTTTGATGGCTCTAAGTGTCGTATGGGATCGGGGGCAGGTGTTGTTCTAGTTTCTCCTACAAAGAAACCTATTCCCTTATCATATTGTCTAAACTTCCTGTGTACCAATAACATTGCTGAGTATGAGGCTCTTATAGCGGGAATAAAAGCAGCCCTGGCTCTGAACATAAAACACATACATATCTATGGAGATTCGCAATTAATTATAAGACAAGTAACAGGAATGTATCAAGCAAAACAAGACAAATTATCACAATATAAAGACCTTGCTATCTCTTTATTACAAAATTTTGATTCTTATACCATGGAACCCGTTCCTCGAAAAGATAATCGACATGTGGATGCAATGGCATGTGTGGCTTCTCTAGTATCTTTAGAGGACCCTATGGTCGATCTTAATTTCGTTATTCACAATCTTATTTCTCCAGCTATTGAAGATGATTCTAGCTTGGTAACATGTTGTGATTTTGTAGATTCAGATGAATGGTTCTCGCATATTGTAAGATATTTGACCGATGGTACCTTTCCTGATTCTGCTAATAGGAACACTAGGGCTAGAATCCGCAAGCTGTCTGCTAGATATATCATCCTTTCTAATGTCCTTTATCGAAGGGGTTATGATGGTCTTCTCCTTCGTTGTCTTAACAAGTCAGAAATCCCCGTTGCTCTTGAAGAGGCACATTCAGGTGCCTGTGGGGGGCACTTTGGGGGCAAATCCTTGGTTCATAGATTGCTTCGTATGGGATACTATTGGCAAACTATGCAGAAGGATTCCTTTTCATTTGTTAAGAAATGTCATCAATGTCAACAACACAATAATCTGATTCATGCTCCTGCCCAAGAACTTCGTTCCCAAGTAGCTTCTTGGCCTTTCTCCGCATGGGGTTTGGATCTTATTGGAAAAATTTCTCCTCCTTCATCTCAAGGACACACCTTCATTATAACCGCAACAGATTACTTTACGAAATGGGTAGAAGCTATTCCCCTTTGCTCTACTACTGCTGAAGTGATTTGTCAATTTCTTCTAGAAAACATTATTTCTCGATTTGGGATACCTTCCACTATTATCTCAGATAATGGGACATCGTTTAAGAACAAGGATGTGAAGAAATTCCTCGAGAAGTATCATATCAAACATCGATTTTCTACACCATATTATCCTCAGTCAAATGGTCAAGCCGAATCATCCAATAAGATAATTGAACAAATTCTTCGTAAAACCGTAAATAAGCATGGTAAGGATTGGAGTAACCAGCTAATCTATGCTCTTTGGGCCTACCGGACGAGTGTACGAATTGCTACGGGAACTACTCCTTATAATCTTGTTTATGGTGCTGACGCTATTATGCCCTTAGAGTTAGAAATTCCATCACTTAGGGTTTCTCTTAAAGGTATACTAGATGATGACTCTTATAGAGAACAACGACTTCAACAGCTTGAGATGCTTGATGAACAGCGTATAAACGCTCTTGAGCATATTCAAGCGTATCACAAAACTCTACAACGAAGCTATAATGATAAGGTCATTCAACGTTCCTTCTCAGTAGGTGACTTAGTCCTTTATGAGAACCAGCGCAATGTGAATGCCTTGCCTGCAGAAAAGGGAAAGTTTAGTCCTAATTGGCTTGGACCGTATATCGTTATTGAGGATTATGGATCAGGTGCTTACAAAATAGCGGATGTAGACGCTACGCCTCTTAAAGAACCTATCAATGCTATGCACTTGCGTAGATATTATGCTTAATTCTTCATTTCTTATCTATCTTCTTTTCAATTCTTCAACATTGGATAATATGTTAGTATCTCATAATTAAAGCAAAATAGAATTAAATGTTATGTCGTTTAATCTATATTGCTTCGTTCCTGACAAGCGTGTCTTCTTACTTTATAGTTTGTCTTGAATTCATTTATGTAAATTGTAGAAGATTTACATTTCCATTATGCTAGCATATTATACAGTGTCTTTATGTATTAAGTAGAATCGTATCGTGTTATGTTTAAGTTCAAAATTAAATCACATTAGTTATATGATTCTTAGACTTAATACATATTTCTTCCTTATCATCAATGTAGCACTTGATTAATTATTTTTAATTAAGTCACACATGTATCAATTTAATCATGGAGCATTGAGAAATCAATCACATGAAAATTAAATTTTGAACATACATGTACATCTACCAAATATATTAGATTTAATCAAAACAAAATATACGTTGTTTTAAGCATTAAAGATAACACATTTGAGACAAAAGAGAAGCATGTATATATACATATATATGTGTGGATCGTATACAAATCTAGGTCACTGTACATCCAAAATGTGACCTCTCTTTTACATCATAACATCATCTCCTATCCCTAGGGCTAGTGGCTGGAGAGTGTCGACTGGATGCTCCCTCCTGGTCTGGCCGTGAAGGTGGACCCATGGGTGTGTAGCGCGATACAGATCATGAGTGACTCTGAGAGGAACTCCTACGATCCCTATCCATAAGGATCGCACGATAGGTGGTAGCCTCGGTCTGAGCCGCTGCTAGATCTCGCCGCGCCTGCTGGAGGTCCTCTGATAGGACTCTTTCTCTCTGCCGCGCCTGCTGAAGGTCCTCTGATAGGACTCTCTCTCTCTCCCTCCATATATCTACCTGTACTCGGAATGGGAAAAACAAATCCTCATGCCGACCCGCGTTCCCTTGAGACCTATAGGCAATCTGTGAGGAACTGGGGATCTGTGCTATCATGGAAATGTCTGTCATTGCCTGCTGAATCAAGGAACGCCATTCCTGCACATTAGCTGTGGCAGTAGAATAGATTTTTGTTAGTACCATTCTATATCATCAAAACATTAATTAATCAATATAAACCTACTATACCTGGATCTCCCTCGCGCCAGTAGGGATCATGATATGGTAGCATCTATGACTGGGAACTGCTAGGCTCCCCTCGCTCGCATACTCTATCCATGATGGGTGTAGGCTGGACGGTACTGGTGACAGGTCTCCGTATTGCCTCCTGTTCCCCCTGTTGGGGAATAAGAGGTGGATCCAGAGCTATGGTATCGTCTCCTGAATGGTGGGGAGCTGCATCCGACTCCTCCTCATCATCTCTATCCTCCTCCTCGTCGTCCTCCTCATCATCCTCATCCTCATCCTCATCTACATCATCACCTGCATCCTCCTCGTCCTCCTCTCTATCTGCATCCTCATCCTCCTCCTCCTCATCACTGGGCTGATCGCCTGTAGGTGGATCAGGATCTCCCACCTCCTCATGACCCTCTCCCTCCTCTGGCTCCTCTGACCTGGATCCCTCGTCCTCGTCTCGGTCTCCATGTCTCCATGGGCCTGGATAGCCTGTCGGATGATCTGGTGGAAAGATAGGACCTGGATATGATCTCATAAACCATGAAACATATCTACGTTGTGCTCCAGGCTCTGCAGAATAATCAGTGACTGCATCCTGATCAGATCCCTCTAAGTCTGTCGTCTCGATATCATTTGCCGTCGGTCTCGCTACTGCTCTAGGTCTGGGAAGGACCCATGAGTGTCGAGTATAGATGGGCACATCGGCTGGAACACACTGCTCTAGTCCGAACTGCCTCCGTACTCGGTCAAAGTAGAAGGGGACTATGATGTGTGCATATCGTCCTCGCAGTAAGTGGTTCCTCTATAGACATGCTAACTGTCTCTCCATACCATCCCATCTGTGCATCAGTAGGTAAGGTCTCCACACTATCACCTCGACTGTCAGTCTGTCAAAAATCACTCTCCAATACAACAAATCTCCAAATCTCCACTCGCTGGTAAGTGGATAAGCGAACACCCTAGGTCGCTCGCTCGCTGTACTCAGTGGAAAGCCGACGGGCCTGGTGCATGTGAAATGCTCGAAAATCCACACCTGTAGAAGTGTGCATGTCATCAAACTACAACCCTGTCCGAATACATACTCCTCAAGGTCGTGATAGAGATGTGCAAGCATACTACGACCCCACGCATACACTCTCCTGTGTCTCTCCATCGCTCTGATACACCATGTGAGGCCCCCATGCATGTGTGTCCCTCGCCCATTAGGGCAGACGGCTAGTGCTATGATGGCTATCATAAGGCGTCTCAGAAGTGGTACCTCCCCTGTAGGATGTAAGAGCCAGCTGACCATGATGCGACCTCTCGTCTCGCTCGGCATGACTCTCCCTATGCAATACATCTGCTCTCTCTGATGATCCTTCGCTGACCGATCGATCGCATATGTAACTGTCGCTCCTCTGATAGGAAGACGAAGTATACGGTACACATCCTCGAGTGTGACCGTCAGCTCTCCTACTGGAAGGTGAAAAGTACATGTGTCAGGATCCCATCGCTCCATCAGTGCCATCAACATCGCAGGATGAAATCGAATGGCCGGCATGAGAATCACGTACCACAATCCCACAATCGATAGTGTGTCTCTCTCTGACTGAGTCAGCCACGGAATCTGATCTCGCAAAGTGCGAAGAATATGTCCCGCTGTATGCTCTCTCATGTACGGGAGACCCTGCAACACAAAAACATGACCGTAATCAGTACTCAATCATCGAAATTGCAAATGCAAACCGTCGCACATCGTATGCTAGCCCTGAAACCTCTTGCCGGGCCCTGATTGGGGACCATGGCGCCCTGTCAGGGACCATGGCGCCCTGAGGGGACCATGGCGCCCTGCAGGGACCATGGCGCCCCTGTCAGGGACCATGGAGCCCTGGGGGGACCAGGGCGCCCCACAGGGACCATGGCGCCCTGGGTGGGCCCTGGTCAGCCTTCAAGGCCCGCATACGATCACGGAAAAGTTAAACATGCGAAAAATCAACAGTCAAACGTTCAGTCAACTCACCTCGTCCAGTGGCTCGTCGTCGATCACGGCCTGGCGTAGGATCTCGATCCTCGTGGGACGCTCCGGTCGTCGTGAAGGAATGATGATGGCCAGGTGGGCTCCGCTGCACTGAATAGTATCCTGAAATCGACAAAGTGACGAATACAAGTGTCACTTTCGAAGTATATACTCTCGTTTGTTTATTCTTACTCTTTGAAACCCTAATTTTTCCTCTATCATTCATTTTATCATAACTTGAGTTTGGGAGATGCGATTTTCGAGCCGTTTGTTGCGTTGGAATCATATTTTCCTTCTCCTACTCTCGGGATGTTCCAAAAAGTGCTCTGATGAAGCCTATTTAGTGAACACCCCTCATCAATACTCTCTTACACAATTTGTCGCAAGTAAACATGCTACCCTGTTTCACCTCCCTAATAAGCAAGTTGAAACAGGGGGGGGCATATAGCTACTCACAGATTTCATCACTTTCCCTAGTAAGCATTAGGTGATTTTGTGATCTAACGTGTGTTTTGTAGGGTGCGGTTCCTAACTGTGTACTGCAGATACCGCTGGGGGCTTCGTCCGACAACTTATGGATATATCCTTTTTCAAATGATGTTTACTTTTATGTACTTTAGCCTGCATATGCACGTAGTACTCATATGACCGCTAAAGTGGGGGCTAAATGTAGCGTCGTAAATTGTACGCACTCGCTAGGGTGGTACAATTTCACACCTAGTTTAGCACCCACCTTAGTGCATTTTGCATCCTGCATTGCATTTCTCCTTAAGCACTTAATTAATCGAATTAATTAGGTCTAAGGTCCTATTCCATCATTCTCTACATCATAAAGTTGGGCCCTTTCACTAAAGCGTGCCCTTCGCATTTTATTCTTCCAATACACCACTTAATCAAAAACCCTAATTAAGTCCTATTTCGAACTTGGGGGCTTGGTTTCGGGGTCAAAACATCTCGAAATCACCTGTAACTTCGGGATTCTCTCTAAAACCATCATATCCGACGGCCCTGAAAATTTGGTGAAAAGTTGTCGGGACCGTGGCGCCCGGTGCACATGGTCCCGGACATTTTTCTCGAAATTTTGGGAGCACGATCCAATCATAAAATAAAGCTTAACCCCAAGAAATTGGCGGGATATTCAATCTCTAGGTCGGCCAAAATATGAATTTTCGATCTAGGGTTTCATACATAAGAGCTCTCTTTCTTCATTTGAAGGGATCCGATTTTGGGTTTCTAGGAACTTCATATGCAGCGAAAGAGCAGATCTTTGAGGACTTCAACAACATTCAACATCATTCTATCAAGCATCTATCAAATTCATTCATCCACTTAGGGCTTGGAAGACATTGAAGAACAATAGGAGATTACCGACTGAAGATTGGCTTGTACTCCTCCCTTGAGGGTTGGGTATGATTTCGTATTGTTTTCATGTCTTTGCATAAGCTTTGATTCATCATTTATTCATGCTTTAGATCACATTGCATCTTGATTTAGAGCATTTACGTTATCATTTACAAGCAATTAGGGTTTACTTTCTAGGTTGCTCTAGTTTGCTTTCTTGCATTTTAGGACCTTGCACACACACTAGGTCTGCACACACAATACATTTTACAAAACAACTTGGCTATTCGTGGAGGTGGAAATCACCGAAGCGGGGGTTTGACTAAGGCAAAACCCTATATAGCCGCCCCTTCCCCTTTTCAGATATTATTGCAGGTTTCAGGATTCGGACGACGCCGCGGGATACAGATCCGGAGAGAGAAGGTCGAGACAGCACCCTGTGTGAAGTTGCAGAGCAGAAGACCGGGACAGGGGCGCTGGGCGCCCTGGTCCTGCCAGGACAGGGGCGCTGGGTGCCCTGGTCCCTGGGACAGAGGCGCTGGGCGCCCTGGTCCTCTGGACAGACAGCTTACAGACAGCTTCCCGACAGTGTTTCAGAGTGCAGAACAGTGGTTTCCGGTGCAGTCTTCAGGACAGTGGCGCCCGCGCCCCCGTCCCGAACATTTTCAGTCCGATTTTGACTCCGGGTACATATCTGCATTCTCATTTCATCCTTGTACTTACAGCTGTTCATTGTTTAATCTCAATTCTGCAATCTTGTTATTAGTTCATACTTGCATTTTGGGATTAGGGTTTGAACTTGCATTACTTGATCTTACAATTTCAACAAGGGAATAGGAATCCTAATAGATATCCCATGGCTCTCTCTTTCACCAAAAGAAGTAGCCAATTGTGCGATATCTCTAGGCTCTTTCGTATTCCGCAATGTGTGTCAAAAGGTAGGATTAGGGCATGATTAACCTAGTCTCGCTTTTTCCCCTACACAGGTGCTAACCTGCCAACTGACTCTGAAGCCTAGCAATAATGCTATCTTCATTGGCTATTCCTTCTTTGGCTTCATTATAAGCCTTCAAGATTGTTTCCAATTTCAACTGGAGACTAGCCTTTTCTTTTGCCTCCTTTTCTGCCACTGCTACACTAAACTTTGCAGTTTCTAAGACTGTACTTGCATCTTCCACCATCCATGTATCTTGAACTCTTTTTACAATCATACCTCCTAGGAAACTAGAATCTGAGGCATCTTTCCTTCTTCTATTTTCATCCTTTTTCAATTACCACATAACTAAAGAAGCATTATCCTTGTTGAAGGTCACTCCTTCCTTCATGACCGCTTCAAGTACCAGAGCATCAGCTATATCCCACTCAGGGAGGATCAAAACACCAGCCTTTGATACCATCTCTCTTCTCTTTTTAGGAGTAATGGCCTTGAATTCTTCAATCATTTCTTGTTTTACCTATTCCTCCACCAAAATTGCATCTTTTTGAGGCTAGTCACTCTTCCTTTTTTCACATCTGGCCTTAAATTGTTCCATGTTTTGTCTCCATACAAATTGCATGAAGGCCCCTATTGTAACAAAGTTACTATCAGCCAGGAACTCCTCACTGGCTTGCTTAATAGTTAAGTCTAACTCTTTACCTTTGAGCTCACCTTCAGTCAAGTTCATCTCAGCACTAGGTGGCTCTTATGGCGTCCCTTCTTGTGTTTCCTCATATGTGTAGGCAATCTCCCCGAGACTCCCTAATTGTAACAACTGTTCAGCCACTGCTTGCTCATCTCCTATGTGGATGGGAGATTGAGATGGAGAATACAAAGGCTCATTGGTTTGCACTTCCTTCCCCACTCTTTGCCTTTTAGGGGAGTCTTGGATGTTAATGACATCTTCAATTACTCTTTTCCCTCTTGGAGTAGAAGGCTCACCAGTCACTGGCATCATCACACTGTATTTTGACTTCTTGTGCATTATATAATCACCTGGTGGAATAGCCTTAGCAAAGGCAGGCTTAGCAAGAACTAATCTAACCCTGTCAGGATCATCTCTCATTATAGCCTCCCTCTTTTCTTTCAAAGTTTGCATGAGGTCTTCAAAATAAAGAATTAAGAATTTTATTTTTTCCTCAAAGGGATTGAAACTAGAAAGAGGGTCATAACTGCTATCAAATTGATGAATGAAATCAAGAGCCCTTTTGTATGCAACCCACTTCTCTTTCCTCAATTCTTGCTCATCCAAATTGAATTTATTCCTAATTAAATCTTCAGGGAATTGAAATTGGTGAGGCCTACCTTTACAAACTGCTCTTTTTCTAAACATGTCGTTGAAAAAGTCTTCAGGGTCTACAAATCTTGAAACTGTAGTTGACAATCTATATGGTTTAAAGAATTCTTCTAGATACTTCCAACCACCTTTGGTGATCACAAAATGATGGGCCATGCTAATAATTGGGAAAATAGTCCCTTTACCTCTATTTGTCAGCTCTGCCTCTTGCACACCTCCAATCTGCCTTAAAACTTATGCAATTCCTATCTTCAGTGGGACTTGATAAGGTAATAAATATGGAGTGCCCTTGAAACCATATACTCTAAAAACTGTAGAAACAGGGTACAAATACATATCTCCGCAATTATGAACAATTTTAATACCCTCAGCAAACTCCTTGGGCCTGAGGAATTCTAAAAGAGCCTTAGGGATCCTAGGGTTTTCTGTGCACAAAAGAAACCTAATCTTAGATGCAAAGCATCTATCAAACTTTAAATAACTAGCATCCTCTTTGTCCCAGGACAAAACAGTACTCCAAAGTTGAACATGCATCTCTTCCTTATCTTTCACCTTGACCAAATCAATTTCTTTTGCAAAATAATCAGCACCCTTGACCAAAAACATGTGCATTAGAAGAGAATACCATCCAAATGGTCTGTCCACCTTACCATTTTTTATCCCTACCAGCCCTGTATGAATTGCATCAGTGAGGTAAGGCGTATAGTCAAATGTTAATGCCAGAGAGGGGTTTAGAATCTGTGCAATCATTAGCATATAATGGGTTGGCATGTTTTTCTCAGCATCTTCTCCAAAAATTTGACAAAGTGCCCAATACATGCCCTTAGCTCTTAAAGTAAACAAATTCAGGGAGAAAGGTTCCATGGTGCTGGGGCCTACAACAGTCAGCCTTCCTATCTTAACAAAAAACTCTTTCAGTGGGCCATTCCTATGGTGATCCCTTTGTGCATTATAAACTTGGGCCAGTGATTCAAAATCAATAGGCTCTAACAAATTTGAAGCCTCGCTAAGCTTAAACACACTTCTGAATTCATCATCATTAATTTCAATCAGGGTCGATCCCTTCACATTCTTGATACATCTAGCTACAGGGTCATAATTTTGTGCAATCAGAGTCAACAAATCTACATCCATGAAGACCCCAGGGACAATAAGCTTCCCCACATCCAATTCCCATATACTATTTAAAGGGGCAAGGGAATGTCTCTGACCAAAACCTACCTTGAACAGTCCTAAACCTGACATCCCTATTTGTGGATCCCTTTACCAATTACCTTTGTCATATAGGCCATCCCCAATTCTTAAACGAGGGTTCTTCAGCACCAATTCTTTTGCTTTGGCCCCGACATTGGTAGACATAGATAGTTGTTCCAGAAAGTCTTCACATATATTCCTATCTTGGTAGTTTACCTTTCCTGTCAACTCCCTTCTTTGCGCCATCCCATTAATGCAATTATATCAATTGAGATTTGCACAAAACTCTAATGAAACAATTCACATCGCAACACCGATTCTCAGACTGCAACTAGCAAGGAAAACATAGAAAAAAACCTGGTTATTCGCCTGAAGAAACTCGCTCTGCACCAGCTCATCTGCAACAAATTTGTCAAAATGGTACCAATATTCAATTGATGTGGACCTTAATACGACATCTTAGCATTGAATTGAGAAATTAATCCTGCATGCTTCTTCAATCACCTCAAAATTGAATTTGTAAATCGAATTAAAAAACAAGCTCCAATGGATCACAAACCTTCTGAGTACTTTCCTGTTTCGTCATTTCGCAGAGTTTAAAACCCCTGCACTTTTCTTTCGCGAAGCAACAATGGTCATCGGATCCTTGGAACTTACACTACCTTTATTCCTTCTGGTCCCTCTGCATTAGTGATGGGCCCTACCTTCTTCTCACTATTTTGCAAACACTAAACCTTGCACACTTTCACCATACAAAACAACGTCGGCCATTAGATCGTCATCTACTTGCTCGATCTTTACTTCTTACAGTGACCTCCAGTCTTCTTAACTAACTGCGCTCCACCATGACGGCTAACGGTTTTCGCCACTTCACAGAGTTTAAACTGCCAGCATCTTCGAGCTGCGAAACAACGACAACCGTTGGATCCACCTCGAGATGTACACCCTTTAACGCACTCAGACCTTTAAAGTGGGCCCCCAAACTCAGAAACCACTTGCCTTTATTTCATCACCGGTGAATAAAATGCCACATGGCAGTCGACTATTTGCTTAGATAATTCCATCGGGTTCCATTCTAAGGCCGCTACGTGTTTTTTCTTTACCATTCCCAACATAACCGTCGGCCAAGTCACAGCGGGCCCTCCACCTTTCAAGCCACGTGCATCTGACAAGTCACTAATTCTTTCCACAGAACAACCCATCTGTCCTGCCAAGTCATCCACCGTGTGACCGCCACATCATTTCGCTATTTCGCGAACATTAACCTTTGCTTGACTTGAGGTTGTGAATCCATGACAACCATCCAATTAACTCCTACTTAATCGGTCTTTAAAACTACAACCTGCCTTTCCTTTGGGGCCACTGACCTTTTCGCTACTTCACGGACCTTAAATCTCAAGTACCTTTCCTTTGTGAAGCAACGACAACTGTTGGATCTCGAAAACTTGCTCGTCTGTTACCCCTGCACTTTTCCATCTCGCTTGGGCCCTCCACCTTTTCACTACTTCGCGAAAGGTAAAACACATGCATCTTTTGGCTATGAATCAACGCCAGCCATTGATCTCTTCTGAACTGATCGTTCTTTATCCAATGGAACCGCCTACCTCTAGGACCCGCCAAGTCTTTCGCTACTTCATGAAAGGTAGAACACATGCATCTTGGGCTAGCGAATCAACACCAGTCATTGGATCAAATACGAGATGCAGTCTTTTAACCTGATAAGCAATCCTTTGGTCAGGCCCGCTTATCCTTTTCACCATTTCGCGAACATTAAACCACAGGCATCTTCTCTCAACGAACCAACACACACTACAGGATGAACCTTAACTTGCACGATAGTTAAGAAGCCCGAAAAATTAAAACAATACATAGGCAAAGGTATAATATTTCAAAACATTAGAAAGACAACTTAGGGAAAACCTATGGGGGGGACACTTTTCATGATAAACTGACCCTTCCTTAAGTGGGAAAAGTAATGGAAGAATAGAACGCGAGGGTTTTTCCAAAACATAGGAGAGGGTTAAAAATTCAAAAACCTTAAACCCTCTTTGACCCAAGAAACACACAGGCAACAAGGCCATTCCAAGCACATTTTGCAGATTTTTAGCCAACTATGGGACAAGAATACCCAATTTTCTAAACAGTGATAACACGTGGGACATGGCTTGAAATAGCCAAAGGAACTGACTCAATACTGGTCTAGCACAACGATACATAAAAAAGCATGGAATACAATCTTAGGTTGGAAAGTGGACACCATTCAATGAGGCCCCCGTAGCAAAATACTGAAACAAGACGAACAGATAGAGAGTCTGGCAGCACTGGCTCCACTCCACGGCACACACTTCTCGGGCATGCCAGTCTCTCTTACCCTGAAGATCCGAAGATCTTATCACCGAGGGATTTCTGTCTCATAATGTAAGGTACATGAGGGGTATCTATGGGGTACGATCCGCACTCCCGGAATCACTGAATGTAGGATTTTTGGCAACTAAATTGGTTCTTAGTATTAGGTTTCGAGGGATCCTGATCTAACAATGAATTCTCAAAGCAAGCCACTCAAGACTTTAATTGAGCTTATCGATGCAGGGAAGACCCCCACATACGTCGAATTCACTCAACACTCTAGCCGCTTGACCAGTATACTTATATAGCGGCTCGAAAAACTTGCTTGAGAGTACGCTGGGAGAGATGATATCCCTAACGCATCCCAATTCGAAGTACCTCTGTGGGGTGATGAAATCCCCAGTCAAAGATACTCCTCACTACGTAGAATAAAATAAAATTGGATGTCGTTGTCACCTCCTTCCTTTCTCCCAAGACCCTGAAGGCAGGTGGAAAGTCAGTTAATGCAACAGTAGGTCCACCCCAAACACGATAAAAATTCTTTACCTTAAGAAAAAAGAAATATGATTTAATCTAATGTAGCCTGATTCACGTTCATTTAATACCCAAATTTAGGTGTTAGATACACATGTGCATGTCCATTTTAAACACCAAATCGAAATATGAAGGCATACATGTCAATTTTAACCATTTGTTGATTTTAAGCACCAAAAGACCAAGTGTGAGATATATGCATGTCAATTTCAGCCCATGTTCATTTTAAGAACCAACATTGAAGTGTGAGATTATCCATGCATGTCCATTTTAATAGTTGTTGATTTTAAGCACCAAAAAATGAAGTGTGAGGTGATGCATGCAAAAAAACTGATCTAATCCTCTCTGCAAATCCGCCACAGGCTGTAAACAGAAGATTAGTAGTAAAGTCCAACCAACAGAAAACAGAAACTCAAAATTTGACAAAAACGAATGCGTAATCCTACTTGTGTGATTGCATGATACTTATAGATTGAATGTGTAAACCTGACAGAGCAAATGCGTAATTCTGATAGATCGAATGTGTGATGATGACTGATCGATTGCGTAGCACTAATAGGTCGATTGCGTTGCGTAGCACTAATAGGTCGATTGCGTGATAGACAGGTAAACAACAACAAAATCTAAAAACTAAAAAAAAAGTAAAAGAAAACTAAACCCGATCAGGAACCTGCAAAACCAATTGTGGAGCCCTAGCCAAATCTCTCATCATCCATTCAATATTGATTAGATCATATTTAACTTGATAAGAAAGAACTAAGCTATTATATCTATTAAAGGCCGGTTGCTCTTCCGAATCTTGTATCAATTTTTCTGCCTGGAGAACCTTTTGATAGCGTTTGGCTTCTCTTCTTTGTTGTTTCATCCTTATTGCACTTGAAATCATGAACTGTACTTTTCTTGCCATAAACTGTTATAATCAAATGATGAAATAGAAGCAATTTGATCCCAGATTAACCTAATTTTTAAACAGAATTAGATAGATGAAATAACAGATAGAAAAAAAAATTAGACAACAATTTTCCCCGCGAATGCGTAATTCGGAAAGGGCGATTGCGTGATTTGAACAAGGCGATTCCGCAACCCTGTCAGAGTGAATGCGTGACCCCGAGGGGTCGAATGCGTGATGTTGTCTATGCGATTGCGGGATGGTGTAATCGCAATTGCGTGATGGAATATATGTTCTCGAAATCCATGCGAAATCTGTAAAAAAGAATGCAAAAATCCGTACGACCTGCAAAAATTACAAAGAGAACAGAGAAGGTAAGTTAGCTGTGTTTCACATCAAGTTCACCAAAATGTTGTATGTAGAATTCATCTTATTCAAATATCAATTAGAAATAAAGGGAAATCATGAATCCCTATCTAATCAAAGAATTCTAACAAACTAACAATGAAATAACACAATCAAGCAAAATAGGAGTTAAAATCATTCAATAAAACTCCCTATTCCAAGATCGCATATAGCTTCCATTGCTCTTCTCTTCTCTATGGTATGATGGCTCTCAGATATTGCGCTAGTAACCTGCAAGTGACACAAAGATTCAAAGTTCATGATTGAGAGTGATTGTCCAGGATTTAGGAGGAGGATTGAATGCTCATTTTATAGATTTTTGGAGAAGATTGATTGAAAGGTGGAATAGATTGATCAAGAGGTGGAACTCATGTGAGCTCACATGAAAATTGATAGTTGAATTGCTGATTGTCGGAGTGAAACTCAATAGATTGAATAGATTGATTGAGTCAACTGATTGAGAAAAAGATGACTGGGGGAAGAAAAAGAATGATTGGAGGAAAATTAATTGATGACAAAGAAAGCTTAATTTAGAAAAAGCTAACTGAAAGATGGAAATAGAAGTTGAAGAGATAAATGATTTAATTAATTGATTGATTGAATTAATTAATTTAGCATGTGCTTGCATTTAGATTTAGATTTTCAATTTAATCTTTGCATGAGATTTATTCAAATAATTAAATTTATTTAATTCAAATTAGCATTTGAATATATTTAGAACTTGACTTTGATTTTCAATTTGGTTTTTGAAATCATGCACATGTATTTGAATTTGGAAGAAATTAGAAGAATATGAAATTAGATGAAATTAGAATTTGGGGATTTGGAAATGGAAGAATTAATTAGTTAATTATTAATTATTTAGAAATGAAATTTAATTAAATAATAAAGATTATTTAATTTAAAGGATTAAATCACAATTAATTAAATAGTAAATATTTAGTTAATATTTAGAAGAGGGTTGATGATTAGATGATTAGAGATAAAAATTGAATAATTAGTAATTTATTTAAGTAATAAAGATTATTTAAATTGGGAAATTAATCAGAATTAATTAAATAATAAATATTTAATTAATATTTACAAAATGGTTAACATGATTAAATGATGATAGAAATAGAAAATAGAATAATTAGTAAGATTATGAAGAAATATGAAATTAGAAGAATAAGATTAATTAAATTAATTAAAGAATTAAAGAATTGTTTAATCAAATAGAGGAATAATTAGTACATGATCAATGAAACATTTTTAGGTGTCTACACATAGCAATAATAATTTTAAATTGATTTTTTTAATAAGATTTCAAAAATAGAGAAAAGTTGCGATAATAGAAGATATGATGAAAATATATTAACAATGATAATTTTTTTAAATATTTTATTTGAAAAATGTGATGTTTTTTAATAAGACTTTAAAGATTTATGAAAATTATAAAAATAAGACACATAAAAGGATTAAAAAAAGCTCTATAATAATATATAAAATAAACAAGTTGATGGATCATTATTTCTACCTTTGATTTACAATCCTACCACTTTTGGAATGTCTTTCAATAATTATAGTATAAAAAGAAAAACAATTATGACATTTTGATTCAACTATTATTTAAATATATTTTGAACACCCAACATGAAAAAGGAAAAGAAAGGATCAATGGAAAAGATGTTCAAGGTGAACATCCCTCTAGACACATCACTATGAAGAATAAAATATCATATGATCTCAAACACAATCTTGGATAAAGAAGAAATAGTTTATGAATAAGAATTTAATAATTTAAAATATTAAATATTTAATTTTAAAATAAAGATATAATAAGGGGAAAATGGACAATAGTCAAGACAAAGTTTAGCATGATGTATTTCAAGAGAGATTTTTTATGTTATGTAAAGGAGAAATAACAAGATAATTATGTCAATTACATTCAATATATGAATGTCCGTCAATAAATATTAAGAGTAAGTATTTAATTTGACATGTTGGTAACACTTAATGCATGAAAAGCTAAAAAAATATTTATTATTATTTTTAAATTTTATATTATTTTTATATAAGTTAATATTCTTCATTTTTTTAAACATATTTTTTTAGAAATATAAAAATATATAATGTGATATTAAAGATTCTTTTACTTATGTAAACAATTTAATGAAAATAAAAAATATTAAAACATGGTAATATAAAAAAATTTAAAAAAACATCAATTTAAAAATATTATAAATTGAAATCACATCAAAAGATTATAGTTCAATTAGTATGATGGTATGTGACACAAAGACCATCCACCAAGGTTTGAACCCCTAAAGGCGTGTTTAGACTCTCATTCACAATGTATAAAAAAATTAAAAGGAAACATCGAGATAGAATTCTATAAAAAAATATATAACATCAATTTAAAAATATTATAAATTGAAATCACATCAAAAGGATGTAGTTCAATTGGTTGAGCTTAATTGGTAGGATGATGGTATGTGACACAAAGACCATCCACCAAGGTTTGAACCCCTAGAAGCCTATTTAGACTAGGTTTGACTTCGACTTAGTTGTTAGACACATTCAAACTCCGACCTCGACTTAATCCCCTAGAGACACATTTAGATTAGGTTTGACCTCGACTTAATCCCCTAGAAATATGTTTAGACTAGATTTGACCTCAACTTAATCTCATGACCATGACTTGTGAATAAACCTATATCTATTCACAACGACTTCTCTTGAGCATGACTTGTGAATAAGCCTATATCATGTAAAAAAAAATGAAAAAAAAGGAAGATAACCATCAATAGATATAAGAAGATGCTATCACCATAAAAGAAAAAATTCCACAACAAAGTGTTGAGAAACAACCAAAGAAAGGGTCCCAACAAGAGAGCATGGGATTCAATTCAACACGCATAGGGAACTCCCTAAAGAGTCGAGTGGGACAAGATTAGGATACATGTAGAGGACTGGATTATTTCCACATGTAATGATGATGAATGTTTGATTTAGACATTCTTATGACTTGGCTGGCTATCTCTTTCACCGTCTTATGAAATATTCTATTTACTTTTAACATTAAAACTAATGGGCATACACTGCAACTTTTTAAGATGTGGACAACCATGATTGTCAAGCACGAGCCATACTGGAACATAAACAGACTTTTTGGGCCTCGTAAGAATAAAAATCTGGGGTAGGCCCAGATGGATAATATAATAGAATCAGATCCCCTACATTCCCACGTCACCTTGCACCCATTCCAAAGCTTCAAATACAGAGAATTGTTTTACATATTCAACATGACTTCCAAAATGCAAAATCATGCAAAAATGACAGAAAAGGTACCTTGGAAAATGTTCAAACCCTTAATAATATATAAACAATATTTCATTATTTGGTTTTGTCTGATACCATGAATTGGGAATACAAAAACTTGAGAATTATTGACTCAGCAGCAAATAATGGGGCCTGCCATCACCATGCAAATTAAAATAGTAGTATTTATGATTGATGTCCATGATCTTTTGCTTCAATTACACTAGGATTCCTCGCTTACTCTATAAATTACTCTAATTATGGTTGCCATTGCTAATCCATACCAACTTCTCAGTTATTTAAATACCAATCTCCCATAACTTTGGAGGTTGGTAAATCTGCAAGTTGTGGATTTTGCCTAATCTTGCAATAAATTAGATATATACCCAATGTTTCTGCTATTGAATAAATTCTTGGCCTACTTGAATTCTAATATTCCGCTATTTACAGAGATTAGATCTGAGGACCTGCTGCCTGAATCTCTTCAGCCAGCTTGGTGTCATTGCCTATTTTATAATTAGCATAAGTGGCAAAATTGTTTTTGAATAGACCGGCAAGTTTCAGTAATGCATCCCTGTATCCCTCTTTGTCCAGCCACTGCAACAACACAGTATATTAATGTAAAATTTTTATATCTTTTCAAATCACATTCTGTGATCTATTATCAGAATGATTATCCGAAATGTGAAACAGCAAATCATATTTACTCAATCCCAACTGATTCAATTCCCAAATTCTGAAGGAAAAAGTAAAGTATTGGAGGTAAAAAGTGACATCACATACCGTGTTCTCAGGGTTGAGAATTTCAGAAGGAACACCCTCCACTGCATCTGGGATTTCCAGGCCAAATACACCGGTTTTGGTGAAAGTGGCTTTCAGAAGTGAACCCGAGTGAATCGCATCGATGATCTTCCTTGTGTAAGCCAGTTTTATTCTTTGTCCTATGCCATACCTACAGTTAAAACAAATGCATTGGCTTAGAGGAGGTGCAAGTCAATCAATCTGTTCAACATTGAAGTCAATGGGAAATGGGAAATTTATAAAAAATATATATATATATATATATATATTTTAATTTTTCTTGTTGCATAGATAGAATTGTAAAATTGACATTTTGACAAAGTCATTTTTTAAGAAACATCAGATTTCCGCAATCCTTGAGTTATTGATCTTGCATGTTTCCGGATTAGATTGTGTGCAAAAATACTCACACAATCTAATCCGGAAAAATGCAAGATCAAAGTCATTCTTTATTAAATTTGTTAAAAAATAATAATAATTATTAATTAACAGAGTTACTAATTAATCACAAATGCAACAAAAAAATCTGTGTTCAACATTTTATAAATCAGACAGCTCACACCTGAAAAAAATTAACCTCTTAAAAGGAATTTGGGTTCCTATGTTACCTTTTTGACTCAGTAAATATTTTAAAAGCCAAACTGCTTCTTGAAAGGAATTTGAGCATATATCTATTTTCTATTAAATTTGTGATGAAGACCAGTGAAAAAGTGGACCCCTTGAAAGGAATTTGGGTTCCTGATGTTGCCTTCTTGACTCTTGACTATGAATAAACACTTTAAAAGCCAAAGTGCCCATAACAAAGAACACTGCTCCTTGAAAGGAGTTTGAGCTATATCTATTTTTTCTATCAAATCTGTGAAGACTGGTGAGCCAAGAGTGTGAGTCAAACCTATGTGTCAAAAATTTTCATAAATCAAACTATCCTAAGTAGTTTGAGTAAACACTTTATTAGCTAACCTGCCTACGAATAAAGTGGCCCCATGAAGAGATTTGGGTTTCTATATTGATCTCTTATAGACTACATGTAAACACTTTTAAGGCAACCCATAATTAAGAATGTGGTCCCTTGAAAGAAGCTTGGTTCCTACTTCTAAAAATAAGAGAACATTAAATGAAATATTCTCCTTTAAATTAGAAACACCATATTTATAGCTGTAAATTTCTCAAAAGTTTTAAGATTCCAAATCCTCTCCTTTAAATTAGAAACACCACATTTATAGACGTAAATTTTCCCAAGATTTCAAGTTTCCTTCACCTACTCTTAGAAACTTAAATTTTGGATAACGAAGGAAAAACTAATGTAACTATTACTTTCTCTACACTCAATATACAAACGGTTTATACGGGGGCACTGAGACTGTACCTGCCTCCAGACCAGCCTGTGTTGACAAGCCAACCTGTGGTGCCGTGTTTCTCCATTTTATTGGCAAGCATGGCAGCGTAGCGCGTGGGGTGCAACATTATGAAGGCTGCACCAAAACATGCAGAGAAGGTGGCTTGTGGCTCCTTTATTCCCTCCTCTGTGCCTGCCACCTATATACCACCATTACAGTTACCTTCATCATGTTTAATTGCAAAAGCCACACTCAAGCTTTTGATATAATAACCTATTAAAGACAGATGTCAAAATATCTATGTACTACTCTGGTTCATTAGGTTTTTGGGTTGAATATGCACCAGAGCTGTGTATCCGCTGATAAAATGGTACATTGTCTGCGCAAGGCTGAGTTTGCTAACTGGAGGTAGGACACCGAATGCATCACAAGCTAGCAAAATCACATTTCTAGGATGTGGGCCCACACATGGGATTTTTGCATTGGGAATATACTCGATGGGATAGGCCGCCCTCGTATTCTCTGCATACAGACACAAAACCAGATTCATCTTCTTACATCAGACAGTCTCAGCACTTTACCAAAGAATAATCGTATCGATTGGACTAAACAGACAGTCTCTGCATTTTCTTATAGACTAATCATAAAGTTGAGACCAGTGGCCAAGGGTTTTGATACCTGTCACTGATTTGTCGGTATAATCCACTTCTCTGGTATGTTCATCAAATACAACATTTTCCAGCACTGCAAGATTACAATCATTGGCATATGAATATGAAAGACACAATTTTGCAGTGCATGGAACCCAAAACATGTTGGCCATGTTGTCCCAATCATAGGAAACTTTTTAGCATATATTATGATGAAACACAATTTTGCAGTGTGAAGAAAAGAAGCCAGAATATTCATTAGACCTGAAAATGTTATGTAAAAGCATAAAGAAAAAGTGATGCTGCAAAGAACATACCAGTGCCAAACTTGATGGCATTCCAAATGTCAGGCTCCTTTTCCCTTGACAGATCAATGCATTTTGCATAGCATCCTCCTTCAATGTTAGAGACACCATTTTCACTCCAGCAGTGCTCATCATCTCCTATCAGGTACCTGTTATGATCGGTGGACAAAGTGGTTTTGCCTGTCCCTGTCAAAATACAAGGAAATAGACAAGGGAGAATTAACCTTGGACTAGTCTAAATTCCTTTTGTGGCAGGGACCTAAAATACACAACCACATGAGACAAAAATACCTGATAGTCCAAAGAACAGAGCAACATCCCCATCTTTTCCCATATTACAGCCCGAATGGAGGGAAAGCACTTGTTTCTTTGGCATGAGATAATGCATAAGACCAAACAAACCCTTCTTCATCTCTCCAGCGTATTGGGTACCCAAAATGACCATTTCTCTTCTGCGCAGATTCAGATCTATGCTGGTGGAAGATGTCATGTAATGTGTGTAACGGTTGCAAGGAAATTGCCCTGCGTTGTATATTGTGAAGTCTGGAGTGCCAAACTGCTCCAGCTCTTCTGCTGTAGGCCTGATGCACCTGTCACCCATATAGACCCAAATGTCATAAATCTCTTATCTTGATGATTGATCATGATCCACAAAACATTGATGCAAACTAAAACTTATACAGTACTGTAAATCTCAATCTCAACCAAACAACATGATCCCCTGCTGCACATACAGGCTCCAGGGTCCAAGAACATATATCATATACCGTTTCAGATTATGAAAAGAATGTAGAATCGATCTTACCAGGCGTTTCAGAGTAGTATATAATTAACATAGATGTTTATTTAGGAAGGGCTTAAACTTAAATAGTAGAACTGCACTGTTTTCAACTTTAGCTAAAACAGAACATCCGGTCATTCAATTGTATATATACAAGCATACATGTAGAAGAACTATAGGTGGTCTACAAGCAAAAGTGAGAAAAAGTGATCATTTTATTTTGCTACAGTGGATCAAAAGTGTCAACTATTTACGTCAGAGTGAATGCTTACATATTATGCATGAAGAGAGCGTGATACGCCCGAGCTGAGACAATTCTAACTTTGATTCTGTGCTCTGGGTCCCAATTCAAGAACTGGTCATTCACAAATACCTGCCATTCATTCCAGAACCATAAAAAACATTAAGCCCACCCCATCCAAATCATTAAATGTCGCATTCAATGAATAAAAGTGTTTGTCCACCTTCTCCAGAGAGTTGAGATAGTCCACCGCCCTCTCTCGATTGACAAGGAAGGTATGCTCGTCCATCTCGATATTCGGAGACCCTCTGCATAACAGGACAAAGCAGATAATATATAGTAAGGACGCAACTCCATCTTCATCATCAACAAGCTTGTATGCTAATAATAGAAAAACACTTACTTTCCCCACCACAGCTCATTCTCTGTGTTCTCATCCTTCACCACGCGTTTATCTCTGGGGGCTCGCCCAGTTTTAGCCCCTGACAGAGTGGCCAATGCCCCGTTTGAGGTAATGAAAGATCCTTTTTCATATTTAACAGCCTGCTCATAAAGCTCTGCGACACAAACCACATTCATATCTCAAATACCATAAGAAATACCATGAAGAAAGTAACTTAAAATTCTCCAATTGCACTGTACGAACTAAGAAAGAAAAACCCCCCAAAAATAAGAGAATTGCTAACCAGCTGGAGAAAGATTGTAAAGAATATGCGTGAACTTTAATGAACTGTCACTAGTTGTAAGGTTGGCCGAGGGTACGGCCACTGGAGTTTCTACAGTAGGCTTGGCAGCCTCCATCCTTTTACTCGGATCTCCGCGTACAACCTTGGGACCTGTTTCCCTCGTCAGCGACGCCAGTGATGCACTGCACCCAATAACCCAAAAACACCATTACTCAGATTCAAAGCTTTTACAGGTGGCCTAAAAATACAGTCATTAAAAGCACAATAATGATTATCAAAGCTTTTACAGGTGGCCTAAAAATACATCATTGAAGGCATAATAACGATTACCTGATGGACTGCAGCTGCTGTTTTCTCCTCTCTTCCTCGGACATGATCTGAAAAGCACCCTGAGCTCCTTCAATAGGCGTGGTGGGCGCAGACCTCTTCTTCTGCAATGAATGGAGCTCATCCAGAGTCTGGGCCTTCACAGGCGGAGCACTGTCATCATGGCAGATCCCATTTTGCCTCTTGCTCCCATTATCATAACTAGTTTGGATTTTAGCCAAACCGTTCGGTAACAGGCCACCGTTGGCGAAACTGAAATCTCCATTATTCGCCATTTTCACCTGCAAGCCATCAAAACAACACCATGAACGTAAGAAACAAGCTTCAACCATTCAAACCCAAATGCCAAAATCCAGAAATTCATGAAGAAAACATACAAATCACATATCCCAACCTGATAACGAAAACAAATGTTGGCTGCAATGCCAAACCAGAAAACAAAGAGCACAACCGAACAACACTAACGCTCACAAAGCTGCAATCATAACAAGCTAACGTATGAAACGCAACGAGTGATACAAGGATGGAATTTCTCTCCACCATCCGCCCCCTTATAAAGCTCCGGACCCCAACAATTTCTTAAATCCCATTTACTTGACGTCAAAATCCTGGGAGCCATTGCCAATGCCCCTGCTGCCCTTGCCCTTGCCCTTGCCCTTGCCCGGGCGCCACTTCCAATCACCTCACCATATCCATTCAAAAAATATTTAATTTGTTTCAAATCGATTACATATCTAAACCAAGAAAAATTAACAAGTTTAATTTCCTTGGCTCATTTTCCGAGATTCTAGTTGAAAAAGTTGAACACATGACAGAATCCCACGCCATAACCGAGCCAATAATATACACCATTTTCACTCAAATTAAAATTTTCTATAAAAATTTTCCCAGAATCACCTGCAAAAGACGTCCAATCCTAATTAACATTCTTCAATCGGTTTAATATATTATTGAGATCCGTTTTCCGTTATCCAATCAAGAAGCTACGCGGTTGTCCACGCGTTTTCAGTCAATTTTAATTTCACCGTCGAATCATTCATTCGCGGGCTTCCCAGAATTTCCCGTCACTGGTTGACTACCAGAGAACGCATTAAAATGGCAATAAAAAAACTTTAAGATCCAGACAGGAATCAGTCTTAAACCAGGTTTATTAAACGTGTTAGAGACCCAAAGAAACTAAAACTTCGGAGCCACTTCATTCCTACGTGTAATCAGATTGGGAAAGCTTATCCAAAAGTGATGTGGATGGCGGCATCGATTCAGATTCAGTCACCGTTCCCAGATCCACCCGTCGGCGATCGGAAATTCCTCGGTTTTTCTTCCTTTCTGTTCAAATCAAATCGTAAATATTCCTGTCATTACATAATTCGATAAAATAATTTGGTGGGTGCAACGTGGACGGAGAGATTTGCATGCAAAATGGTTAGATGAGGTTGCATGGATGGACGGTACAGATGCTTTGTTCCACTATAAAAACAGTCATTATTGGAGGGCATCTCTACCCAGGAATGCAATGCCATTCATAATGGAAAAAGGACGGAAGAAGAACTCCACCCCCACCCCTGCCCCAGTATTACGCAATAAGGATACAAAATATTGCTTCTGATGTCAAGCCCACATGTTTTGGCCGTTTGGGGCCTAGGGAATGGTGGATTATCTTGCTGACAATCTATGTAATGTCACCTCCATAGATAAATTTCCATTCATAAGAATCTACCAGCTAATTATGGGCCTTTCTTCACAGATTTATGGATTAGTTGATTTTTTTAGAGACTGAATATGTCAATATGTTTTTATATTGATATGACAAAACTGTGATATAGTGTTTATCTAGAAAGTGGGTGGAATGGATAACAATCTAGAGTTTAAGTTGAAAAGAACAAAACAACTAGTCATATTATCATCAGCAAAGAGAGATGGGGGATCTTTTATTGGAAGGAACCCAAACATCTAAGGGTCAAGGGGACCCAAATATCAAGGGTCTTAATCTCAAGCTTCTAAGTGATAATGGTATTGTTTGTATTTTTTCTTTATGTAAAATTAGCATGCACAAGAGAAACTATAAGGTTCAAACAAAGAAGTCTATTGTTATCGGGTCATTCAATATGATCATGTTGATAAAGTGAAGGAGTGTCCATATGGAAGGGTCGAGGCTAAACTGCCTCCAGAAAGTCACTAAAAAGTACGATTTCTATATAACCTTCGTGTTAGTCGAAAAATTACAGATCCTTGATCATGGTCGACAAAACAAACTACGGCTTTTATTTTTTGAAAAAGTCAATAACATGAACTTTTTGGAGTCAATTTGGTCGCGTCCATATGGGAGTAGACAAGGCACAACGTTGATGGTTAAAAATTGCTCACACAATCAAATCTAGAAACTACATACAAGATCTAAATGGATTCTGGAAATCGTATAGCTTTGAAGGCACAACATTTGTAATGGTGAGAGCCTTGCGAGCAGCTGGGACACAATATTTCAATGTCATAATTCTTAATTGAGTCCCTCTTAGTTTGTTTGCTTATATTTATTTCAACTCATGTTTGCAATCTATTTAAGAATAATTTGTATAGGTTTCCATTTGTGTTAAATGTGTAACTATGAATCTCAAACATCTAAACCCTTAAGAAATGAAGTTTTAAGTGATGATAGTATCATCATTATGTTCTTCTTATGTAGGATCAACATGCACAAGGGAGATTGCAAGGTCCAACCAGAAAATCTTCTTGTTATCGAGCCAACCAATATATCCATGTTAATAACTGGAGTGTCCACATGGGAGGAGAGGCAAGCCATGGTGTTTGTAATGAGGAGATCCCTATGAGTTGTTGGGACTTAATATTTTAGTGTCAAGTCATAATGTTTTCAATGGGGAGTCCCTCTTATTTTGTTTCTTATATTTATTTGACTTGTATTTACAATCTATTTAATAGTAATTTGTATGGGTTTCCATTTGTGTTAAATGTGTAACTATGAACCTTTGTGTGTGTTGTTAAAATAAAAAATTCACTTAGGTTTGTGAAAATTCCAAGTTTGGAATGTTCCTAGGTGTTTTATGTGTTTTGTTGAAGTTATTAGGGTTTCCCTACCAAACATATCTTTCCTCCCACCTTCGCTTTCCTTTGTTTCCTGTCAACATTTTGAACGTCTCTTTCATGTCATGCTTCTTACCTTAAGTTTGACTTTCTTTGATACCATTCAATCCCTCAAACTACTCCCTTCCCTAGTACTCTACCCTCCTCCCATATACCTATTCCAAGGTATCCTTGGGCTCCAAACCCCAAACCCAACCAAGTGCATAAGGTATAAATTTTCGCTAACCCTTGACACATCAAAATTCTTACCTATTTTTTGTGGGCTTCCCACCAACTCACTAAATAAACGTAGAAAGTCCATGTGGTCATTGAAAGAGTTCCAAAAGCACCATAAAAGGTATTGATAGCTAATAGAGACATTATTTCATTGCTTCAAGACTTCTTATGTAGGATTAGTATGCACAAGGGAGATTACAACTTGGTCTAAATGTAATGTCCCAAACTACACCCTATGTCAATTTCACACTTATGTATTATGCCTGGTGAATTTATAGTAAAATTTATGATTGGGATTTCACAATTCCAACTTCATAGATGGAAAAGACGAAGTGTTAGTAACCTATGGTTTGAATTTGATAAGAAATCAACTGGAAAACAATGTGATGTGCAGATGTCTATGTGGAGCACGAATGTCCCAAAAGATTTGTAGATTCAAATGAGTATATTTTGTACATGATATTTTTTGACACATGTCCCACCACGCAACTATGTGAATCATAAGGGTTACTCTCACCCATTCCAAGAAATAAAACTCTTTTTATTGCTCATTTGGTTATTCTCTAACAATTCTAGCAATTCATTGATCAATCTTTCTCAGCTTGTCTTCATCATTCTTCCTTCATAACAAAATTCTATCAAAATCACTCTAGCTCTTAGACTATTATAGTAGCAACCAACACTCCTCTCAAGTTGTCTATATCGTCTATTGTCTTAAGAGGAGAGTCACAACAGTTGGTGACACTCCCTTGCATGTCTCTTTGATTTTGTCTATTTATTTGTTTGTTGTCTGTATTTATCATAATAGGGGTTTCCTCCATAGAGAGAATTATTTCTAATACATGTCTTTTTATTTGGTCATATCTAGTTGTCTGTGGAGGTGGAAACACCAAAGTGGGGATTTAACTAAGGCAAACCCCTATACAACCCCAACATTTTTCCCCTCTCCATGTGTGCAAGTGACAAATACATTTGAGAAACAAAAGACCTCATTTTGCTAAGCCTTTTATTGTTTATTAGCAACAATGCAACACGTAGATGTCTTTCTGAGGCACTAGTGCCCGAGGCCAAGATTTTGTTTGTCTGGTATCTTAATCTCCATGCTCAATACTTTTTTCTTTTGTAATCTAAACATTTTTAACTTATTGTATATTCACTTTATTCCAAATTTTTAATTTTCTTAAATATTTTAGTGTAATTTAAAGTACTTTATTTCCAATTCACTTGAGTCATGTCCATTGAAGTAGTTGAGATCCATTTGCTCCTTGACACCTCTTCATCTCGAGAGTAGTCAATACCCTCCTCTACATATTGGTGAACCCGATGCAAATTCCTCATGTTGGATATATTCATTCAAAGTTTCAATGTATTTGATAATGTATTCTTAGAACAAGACTATGATATGTTGGATGGTGCCCTGGATGACTTCCTAGAAGCATATCGTTCCTTGTAGGATGAAAAGTCTATGAATGCCATTGTTTTCTCTATTGCCCTTGAAATTCCTAAGAGACCAATCATTTATGTGACTCTGGCTAGTCCTTCTTTGAAGAGAGTTTAGTCTATTCATGGTGCTCCATTTAAAAGTGTCTCTCTAGATCTTTTAATGAGGTTTACTCAATCTAAAATATTTTCTTATCATGCAGTAGCTCATACTTATAATACTCGAAAGAATAAGCAAAATGTCAATCAATCTAGTTATTTACCACCCTCTCAACTAGACTTTCGGGTAAGTGCACCAAGATGGTGAACAAAAAGGGGGGTATAAGTGGCCACTTATTTTTATTTTTTTATTTTTTTTATTTTTTCTGAAAATGGGTAAACTTGAACTTCAAAGAGATATTTGAAGGTCATGCACTCAAAACTAGGAGTTGAGAAAAGAATAAGAATTGTATTACTGTGAATCTAGTTTCTAAACTACTAAATTTTTAAAAAATTGGATAAGATTGAGAGGGTCAAACCTTTCACGCATGAAAAACTGTTCCTGATTTTTTCAGAAAAACATAACATAGCTATTTTCGTGCGTTGCACAAAATATATAGTTAGATTTAGTATTTTGCAAAACCCTTTGGTAGGATGATAGGTAAGAGTGAGATCTAGAAGTTGTATATTTTTTTTTATTTTCCATTTAGTATTTTTTTTAATGATTTTTTGAAGTGACCGCATCCTGAAAATTTGGTACCTGTTCATGCGCTGGGCATAACTTGCATCAAAATAATAAAAAATGCAAATTTTTTTTTTAAAAGTGTATAGAATCTAATGTAGAACAATAATATGTAATTTATTTTGAATTTAGTCAAACATATCAAAATTTAATAAAAAAATGGTAGACATATGTCTGTGAGAACTATCAAGGCGCTAATAAAGAAAATCAAAGTTTACTATGCTAATGTAGAAAAATTTATATGGTCAAAAAACTGAGAAGATGTGTGAGATTATGGTGGTAATTTTAGAGATACCCACATGATCATTTGTAAACTTGATGACGACGAAGCCGATAAATCATGTTGGACGATGAAAAAACGTGTAAAGGGACAAAAATGGGGGGGAAATGGGCTCGCAAGCCTTAGGGTCGTTTTCCAACCCTCTTACCAAGCCAAAACCCGCATGGGTTTTGAAAAACAAAAGTACTATTCGCAATTCTAAATAACCCGTATGGGTTATGTAGAAGTAAAACCATTATTTTGTGTGTTTATATATATATATATATATATATATATATATATATGTATATATATATATATATATATGTATATATATATATATATATATATGTATATATATATATATATGTATATATATATATATGTATATATATATGTATATATGTATATGTATATATGTATATGTATATATATATGTATGTATGTATGTATGTATATATGTATGTATATATATATATGTATATATGTTTGTATACATGCATGTATCTCTTCTTTTCCTCTCTCTCTCATCTTCCTTCCCCCATCATCGTCTCTATCTATTATGAGCCCTAATTATCCTCCTTAAGTTCTATCTCATCTCTCTCCCCCTCACACTTCTCTCTCTATTGATTCTCTCACCCTTTTCTCCTTCTCGTTCTCTCTCTACCTTATGTCTCTCACCCTCTCCTCCTCCTCCTCTCTCTCTCTCTCTCTCTCTCTCTCTCTCTCACACACACACACACACACACACACACACACACACATTATCCTATCCTATTCTCACCTTCTCCCCCTTCTCTCTCTTTCTCTCCCCCTCCCTCTCCCTCTCCCCCCTTCTCTCTCTCCTTATCCTATTCTCTCCCTCTCTTCCTATCCCATATTCTCTCTCTTACCCCCTCTCCCTCTCTCCCTCTCTCCCTCTCCCTCTCCTTTTCCTAATCTCCCTCTCTCTACCTCTCCATCCATCCCCCTCTCCTTATCCTACTCTCTCTCTCTCTCTCTCTCTCTCTCTCTCTCTCTCTCTCTCTCTCCCTCTCTCCCTCTCCTTTTCCCAATCTCCCTTTCTCCCTCTCCCCCTCTCCTTTTCCTAATCTCCCTCTCTCCCTCTCCATCCATCCTCTCTCTCTCTCTCTCTCTCTCTCTCTCTCTCTCCCTCTCTCCCTCTCTCCCTCTCTCTCCTTTTACCAATATCCCTCTCTCCCTCTCCCTCTCTCTCCCTCTCCCTCTCCCCCTCTCCTTTTCCTACTCTCTCTCTCTCTCTCTCTCTCTCTCTCTCTCTCTCTCTCTCTCTCCTTCCTTTTACCAATATCCCTCTCTCTCTCTCTCCCTCTCCCTCTCTCTCCCTCTCCCTCTCCCCCTCTCCTTTTCCTACTCTCTCTCTCTCTCTCTCTCATTTTTCCAATCTCCCTCTCTCTCCCTCTCCCCCTCTCCATTTCCCAATTTCCCTTCCCTTATCTCTCCGTCTTTAACTCTCTCTCCATACCCCTCTCCTTATCCTATTCTATTCTCTCTCTCTCTCTCTCTCTCTCTCTCTCTCTCTCTCTCTCTCTCTCTCTCTCTCTCTCTCTCTCTCTCTCTCTCTCTCTCTATTTTTCAATCTCCCCGTCTCTCCATCCCCCTCTCCTTATCCTTTTCTATTCCTCTGTTTTACTGTTTTATTACAATGTCGATTTTCATCAACAAAAAAATGACAAAAAAAAAATTCTCGAGGGTTGCTGCCCCCGAACCCCCACTTTCTCAAGGGCTGCTACCCCCAAACCCTTGTAGCGGGCTCCACCCGCTTTCCTAGGGCTCGGCCCAGCCCCAGACCCCGACGAGGATACGTGCTAAGTGTACAGTACTTTGCTGACCAGTCGCCACATATCAACAATCTCCCACTTGGAGATTGATACTAAACGACACCACTGTACTTGCAGCATCCGCTAGATAAAACACTCGGACTCGACTGGTATAAATTCCACAATTATCAATCAAGAAGATCAACATAAACTAATGAAGAAATCAGCTTCTCCTATGGAACTGCCTTTGTGAACATATCGACAGGATTCTCACTTGTGTGAATCTTCTGAAGCCGTAACTGACCCTCCTCCAAAACAGTCCAGATGAAGTGGTACCTAAGCTGAATGTGCTTTGTCCTTGAATGAAAAGCAGATTTCTTCGCAAGATGAATGACACTCTGGCTATCAGTATACAATGGGAAATCCTCCTATGTCTGACCCAATTCCTCCAGAAAACATTGTAACCAAATCATCTCCTTGCTGGCTTCTGTAGCAGCAACATACTCAGCTTCAGTGGTTGAAAGTGCAACAAACTTTTACAGTCTAGAAATCCAACTGACTGCAGTTCCCCCTATAGTAAAAACATACCCTGTAGTACTCCTCCATGAATCAATATCACCTACCAGATCAGAGTCAACAAATCCACTCAGAGCAGCATTAGATCCTTTGAAACATAATGCCTTCATAGTAGTTCCTTTCAAATACCGAAGAATCCATTTCACAGCATTCCAATGTTCCATAACCGGATTACTCACAAACCTGCTCACAACTCCCACTGCATGTGCAATATTTGGCCTTGTGCATACCATTGCATACATCAGACTGCCAACAACTGATGAATATGGGATGTTAGACATTTTATTTACCTCTTCCTGTGCCTTTGGGCACATCTCCTTAGTCAATTTGAAATGACTAGTCAAAGGTGTACTAATTGCTTTTGCATCCTACATGTTAAATCTTTTCAACACCTTCTTTATATACTCACTTTGGGATAAATTCAAGGTTCTATTTTTCCTATCCCATGTAATCTTCATATCAAGAATTTTCTTAGCTGCACCCAAATGCTTCATAGCAAATGACCTGGCTAATTTCTATTTAAGATCATTTATATGTTGCATGTTAGACCCAACAACAAGCATGTCATCAACATAAAGCAACAGGATAATATAACTACCATTATCCAATCTCTTAAAATATACACAATGATCAGAATGACATCTATGATAACTGTGTTCAGCCATGAAACTATCAAATTTTAAATACCATTGTCGGGGTGCTTGCTTTAGGCCATACAAACTTTTCTTCAACCTGCACACCAAGTTCTCCTTACCTTTGACTTCATATCCCTGTGGTTGCAACATGTAAATTTCCTCCTCCAAATCTCCATGAAGAAAAGTTGTTTTGACATCTAATTGTTCAAGATGTAAATCATCTGCAGCCACAAGACTAAGTATAGTTCTAATTGAAGTCATTTTTACAACTGGAGAAAATATTTCATCATAATCTATACCCTTTTTTTGTGCAAAACCTTTTACCACAAGTCTGGCCTTATATCTTTTCTAACCTCCTTCCTCCTCCTTCAGCCTATAAACCCATTTGTTAGGCAAAGCTCTTTTTTCTGCAGGTAAAGGGACTAAGTCCCAAGTCTTATTTTTCATCAAGGAGTCCATCTCCTCTTTCATGCCTAGCTCCCACTGTTGTTTGGCATCTACCTGCATTGCTTCTTCATATTCTTCTGGTTCACCAGAATCAGTTAATAAAATAGAATACAAAGAAGGAGAAAATCTTTCAGGGGGTCTACTTGACCTCATAGAACGTCTAACACTTAGAGGAGTTTGTGGGACAATCTGTTGTTGCTGAGCATCAGGTACCTATGGCATTTCATTTTCAAGAATCTCATCCAACACCACATATTCTTGTTTGTCTTATTCATGCTTCTTTTCCTGCACCTGTTTTTATACATAACTTTCTCATTGAATATAACATCTCTACTTTTAATTATTTTCTTATTTTCAAAATCCCATAACCGATAGCCATATTCATCTATCCCATATCCAATGAAGGTACATTTATGAGATTTAGCATCAAGCTTGGTTTTGTTTTCTTTATCAAGATGGACAAAAGCTTCACAACCAAAAGTTTTCATAAAAGAATAATTTACCTTTTTACCAGTCCATGCCTCCTCTAGAATACCACCATCCAAAGGGGTTGAAGGTCCTCTATTTATCAAATAGACAGTAGTATGTACAACATCTGCCCAAAAATGTAAGGACAATCCAGCATGCAATCTCATGCTCCTCACGCGTTCCATGATAGTCCTATTCATTCTCTCTGACACACCATTTTCCTGTGGAGTTCTTGGAACTGTCTTCTGCTTTCGAATCCCATTTAAGGAGCAGTAATCTTCAAATGCTTTGCTGCAATACTCACCTCCATTATCCGATCTGAGACACTTCAACTTTTTTCTTATCTCATTCTCAACCAAAGCTTTCCATTTCTTAAAAGTTTCGAAAACGTCTGATTTTTGTTTTAGGAAATATACCCATGTTTTTCTAGTTGAGTCATCAATAAAAATAACATAATAACAAGAGCCACCAAGAGATGATACCTGAGCCGGTCCCCATTCATATGAATGCACAAGCTCTAACTTCTCACTCTTCTTCTCTTTCCCAACCTTGAGAAATTTGACTCTTTTCTGTTTACCATAAACACAATTTTCATAGAACTCTAAATCAATCTTCTTTAGTCCTGGAAATAGGTTTTTGGAGTGAAGGATTTTCATCCCTTTTTCACTCATGTGCCCAAGCCTATGGTGCCACATTATCAAATCTGTTCTTGCAACATCTATTGTTGTTGCCCCTGCAGTAACTTTATCTGTAGCAGCTAGGGTAGAGTAAGTGTTACCAGTACACAGATATAATGTGCCTACCTTCGCACCTTTAGCCACTACTAATGATCCTTTAGTGACCTTCCACAAACTATCTGAGAAGGTAACTATGCAACCTTCACTACCTAGTTGCCCTGCAGAAATTAAATTTCTTCTTAAGTTAGGAACATGTCTTACCTTCTGCAGAAACTAGTCATTTCCATTCTGCAACTTGATCTTTATCTTTCCTTTTCCAACAATTTGATACGACTCATCATCACCCAAATATACCTGTCCAAAATCACCTTGAACATAATCTAGAAAATATTTTCTATGGGGTGTAGCATGAAATGAAGCCCTAGAATCTATTACCCAGGAATCATTAACATTATCCAAATATAAGATTAAAGCATCTTGTAAAGTATTACTTGCAATATTAGCTTCCTTACTGTCATTTTCATTTTTGTCTCCTTCTTTGTTTTTTCGAGACCAACAGTCTTTCTTTAGATGACCAGGCTTTCCGCAGTACCAGCAATCTTTCTTTCCTCTAGATTGAGAGCGTCCTTTCTTTGACTTCCCTCATGACTTCTCATTCCCAGGGCCTTTTCCTCTTTCCTTTGATCTTCCTCTGTTCTCCACATTCAAAACACTACCTGATGATGTTGGAGTCTCACCTGTGCTTTTCCTTCGCATTTCCTCGCTTAGGATAACACCAACAATATCATCAAATATCAAAGTATTTTTACCAGAGATAGAGTTACTTATAGCCATAACCAAGCTATTCCAGCTTTCTGGCAAAGAACATAAAATCAAGAGAGCCCTAAACTCTTCTGCAAAAGTAATTTTTACTGAAGACAATTGACTGGTAATTGTATTAAATTCATTTAAGTGCTCCGCTACAGATCCTCCCTCACTCATTTTCAAATTAAACAAATGTTTCATAAGAAATACCTTATTTGAAGCCGAGGGTTTCTCATACAACTTAGCCAATGTCGCCATCAAATCTACAGTTGTTTTTGCTTCTGTTATATTGAAAGCTACAGACGGTGTAAGACACAATTGAATGGATCCTAGTGCCCTTCTATCTAAAATGTCCCACTCTTCATCTGACATTGCGGTCGCTTTCTTTGCCTTTCCTTCCAATGGCCACCACAAATCCTTTTGATACAGGTAATCCTCCATCTGCATTTTCCATAACTGATAATTCTGGCCGTTAAACTTTTCGACCTTGAATTTGGAATCCTCCATTGCTCTCACTCAAAACTGAAAGTCTTGCCAATTTACAAAAAACCTCACTTTGATACCAATTGTTATGGGTTTCTAGCAGATCCGAAGCAAATATGAACTAACAATTATATGCAGATTTAAATACAAAAGATGAAGGAATAAAACAAGACACAGATAACATAGAGATTTAATGTGGTTCACCCAGAATGGGTTACGTTGACCATACACAGTCATCCAATCTTTCTTATTATTCAGGAAAAATAGTACATCAACCTTACAATGCCTTAAGCATCCCAGCCGCTTATAACATGCATTTTAGGGCAACAAACAAAGTCGGCCTTTTTAGGGTTTTATTACAATGTCGGATTTCATCAACAAAAAAATGGCAAAAAAATTTCTCGGGGACTACCGCCCCCGAACCCCTGCAGTGAGCTTCACCCACTTTCTCGAGGCCCGACCTAGCCTCAAACCCCAGTGAGGATACATGCTGAGTGTACAGTACTTTGTTGATTAGTCGCCACATATCAACTCTCTCTCTCTCTCTCTCCATCCATCCCCCTCTCCTTATCCTATTTTATATATATATATATATATATATATCTCACCTTCTCTCTCCATCCCTCTCTCCTTATCCTACTCTCTCTCTCTCTCTCTCTCTCTCTCTCTCTCTCTCTCTCTCTCTCTCCATTTCACAATTCCCCTCCCCTTCTCTCTCTATCTCTAACTCTCTCTCCATCCCCCTCTCCTTATCCTATTTAATTCCTCTCTTCCTATCTCCTATTCTCTCTCTCTCTCCCTCTCCATTTCGCAATTTCCCTCCCCTTCTCTCTTTGTCTCTAACTCTCTCTCCATCCCCCTCTCCTTATCCTATTCTATTCCTCTCTCTCTCTCTCTCTCTCTCTCTCTCTCTCTCTCTCTCTCTCTCTCTCTCTCTCTCTCTCTCTCTCTCTCTCGTTAGGTCCCAGAGACAACTGAGAGGGGGGGGGTGGTGAATCAGTTGTCCAATAAATTCAACCAAATTAACTTAACCAAAACTTAATGCTAAATGATGGTAAACCAAACTTTATGCCGGTAGATAGTTTTATCAGTTAATTTCAATACCGGTAAAGATTAATGCATGAAACAGAAAGACAATAACGTCCATAACACATAACACAAATATTTGTATGTGGAAACCTTGTAAGGGGAAAAACCACAGTGGGAAGCCTTACCCACAATCAAATGATACTACTGCAGATAGTATATGTGTACAATATGGATTCTGCACATGCAGAAAGGCCAGCTGCCTAGAGCTCACTGCTCAATCACAAAATGAGAGTCACACTGACTACAATTGGATGGTTAAATCCAATGATAATGTACTGCATCAAATAACATCTTCATATGCTAGATTCAGTACCGATTTAGTTCTAATTGCCTTCACAAAAGCCTTCATTCAACCTTCAAATGATGTATGTGTGTATAGCTCTACTTATTTTCACATATACCTTATTAAAATTCCTTTTCAAATCGCATATCAATCTCACAAATGAGATTTTTACATTTATACCATAACCTAAGACCAATTGAATAGGTCGGCTCACTAAAAGATTTTACAATAAAATCAATTGCAAATATATCAATATTCGATGCATGATGTCGGCTCAATGCATTTACAATAATAATAAATCATTTCCATAATGTGTCATGCTGATCTAGAATATATATGTTTGTCAGTGTATATCCTGGACCTATTTGTCGGTAACAACAAATATGCAAACCGGAATAAACCAAGTGATCAAATAATGTCTTTGACATAACCAAGTATTCTCCAAGTCATTCCAAGTGCCGGTGAACAATATAATCTGTTGGTGAACCAAATACCGGTGACTGTGCATAAGTCTCTGACTTGCCGGTGAACATAATCAAAGATCTCCAAGTGCTGATAAGTGTTGACATCAATGACAAAACCTTATCAACATATCCAAAATACCAACAATCTCCCCCTTTGGCATTGATGGCAATGCAAGATGGAAAAACCATCAAAGTGTCAAAACAAAAATGCCAAAAGCCAAAAACCAATAATCTCCCAAAGAGATCATTAACCAGAAATCAAAATACATAATGTCTCTCCCCTAGGAATAATCTCTCCTAAAAGATATCTCTCGCCAATTTTTTTTTCAAATGTTTTTCCATAATTTCTCTCCCCTTTTGACATCAAATGCCAAAGCATTACAAAAACCAGTTTCAAACACAAAATACCAACTACTCCCCCTGAGAAGTAGCTCTCCTCATCAAAGTTGGAATAAAAGATTTCTCTGTTAATTCTGCCTATTGATGACAAACATCAACTATCTAAGTCTCTACCCGTGGGGGTAGGACTCCAAGTTGCTCTCTGAGATATTCAAAAGTTTCCTTAGGCAAAGGATTTGTAAAAATATTTGCAATCAGCTCTTTAGTATTCACATAATCCAATTTCACTTCTTTTGCTTCAACATTCTCTTTTAGAAAATTGAATTTGATTGAAACATGTTTAGTCTTAGAGTGAAATACCGGGTTCTTTGATATATCAATTGTTGTCATATTATCACAGTAAATAGTTATAGGTTCCCTGCATTTTACCTTTATATCCTTCAACATAAATGTTTGATCCATAATACCTATTTATAGTTAGTTGTTGCTGCAACATATTCTGATTTTGCTATTGATAGACTTGTAAAACTCTGTTTCTTGCTCAACCATGAAATTAGTCTGCTACCAAGAAAAAATGCTCCACCGATGGTGCTTTTTTTGTCATCCACATCTCCTGCCCAATTAGCATCTGTGTATGCACATAGGTCAAAATTTTCATCTCTAGGATACCATAAACCATAGCTTTCCAAATTGACATTCCTTACATACCGAATTGTGAGGTTTAACAGTCTTAGGTAAATCTTTTACTTCCTTAGTTGTACTGATTTTCACAATGCAATCAAAATTTACATGACAAAGTCTCTTATGCCATAACCAACTTTCATCAATATGTGCAATCAAACATGCTTTCTCATTGTTGTTCAAATGAAAGATATTACCTATAGTCTAATTATCGGTGGCAATTTCCAAACCAGTTCTGTTTAAGATTTTGCATTTACCATTCTTGAATTGTAACTAAAATCCTTTCTCAAATAATTGACCAACACTCAAAAGATTATGCTTCAAACCTTCAACATAGTAAACATTATCAGTATTGTGCTTACCATCAAAAGATATAGTGCCTTTTCCTTTGATCAAACAAGCTTTATCATCTACAAATCTTACTAAACCTCCATTGTATTCCTGAAAGGTTGAGAATTTACTCTTATCACCAGTCATGTGATGTGAACATCCCGAATCAATAATCCATGCATCCTTATCTCCACTTTAGTTGCCAGGGCCTGCTCTATCGGTTGAACAGTAGGTGTTGGTTGATCTTCTGTTATAGCAACAAAAGCTCATCCATTGTCTGTCGGATCCTCATCAGAATCATCAGTAACTCCTTCATCAGCATAATAATAAGATTTGTCTCTATTCTTCTTAAACTTGTATTTCTGATAATCAGGGTTAGGCTTATATGTTCTTTTAGCTTCTTCTCTTAATCTTGCATGTCTATCAAGACATCTAGAAGCCATATGACCAATCTTATTACAGTTAAAACATTTGTAGGGTGCTTTACCTTCATACTTACTTCCAATTTTAGACTTTCATACCTGACCCAGAAGCATTCAAGTTTTGCAATTTTGATTGTGGAATCTCCTTCATTCAATGTTTCCAGTTTGTCCCAAATAGCTTTAGTAGTAGATCGGTTTGATAATCCCATGACTTTCTGATCTGACAATGCGCTCAAAAGTGTTTCTCCTGCTTTGCAATCATTTTCCTCATCTTTAGCCAAGTTAGGTGGATTAGGTTGACCTTGAGTAGGAGCAGTATAGCCATTCTTTGTAACATCCCATATGTCCTTTCTAATGCAATTCAAATGTGTCTCCATCCTGATCTTCCATATGCCATAGTTAGTTCCATCAAGTTTCAGACTGTCCTTCCTGAAATAGTTAGAAGACATTGGATCTCCTCAAGTTGTAAAACTTCTACAAAAAGAGGACTATGCTCTGATACCAATTGTTAGGTCGCGGAGACAACTGAGAGCGGGGGTGAATCAGTTGTCCAATAAATTCAACCAAATTAACTTAACCAAAACTTAATGCTAAATGTTGGTAAACCAAACTTTATGCCAGTAGATAGTTTTATCAATTAATTTCAGTACCGGTAAAGATTAATGCATGAAACAAAAAGACAATAACATCCACAACACATAACACAAATATTTGTATGTGGAAACCCTGTAAGGGGAAAATCCACGGTGGGAATCCTTACCCACAATCAAATGATACTACTGCAGATAGTATGTGTGTACAATATGGATTCTGCACATGCAAAAAGGCCAGCTGCCTAGAGCTCACTGCTCAATCACAAAATGAGAGTCACACTGACTACAATTGGATGGTTAAATCCAATGATAATGTACTGCATAAAATAGCATCTTCATATGCTGGATTCAGTACCAGTTTAGTTCTGATTGCCTTCACAAAAACCTTCCTTCAACCTTCAAATGATGTCTGCGTGTATAGCTCTGCTTATTTTCGCATATACCTTATTAAAATTCCTTTTCAAATCACATATCAATCTCACAAATGAGATCTTACATTTATACCATAACCTAAGACCAATTAAATAGGTCGGCTCACTAAAAGATTTTACAATAAAATCAATTACAAATAAATCGATATTTGATGCATGATGTCGGCTCAATGCATTTACAATAATAATAAACCATTTCCATAATGTGTCGTGCTGATCTGGAATAGATATGTCTGCTGGTGTATATCCTGGACCTATTTGTCGGTAACAACAAATATGCAAACCTGAATAAACCAATAACCAAATCACCAAAACCAAGTGATCAAATAATTTCTTTGACATAAGCAAGTAGTCTCCAATTCATTCCAAGTGTCGGTGAACAATATAATCTGTCAGTGAACCAAATATCGGTGATTGTGCATAAGTCTCTGACTTGCCGGTGAACATAATCAAAGATCTCCAAGTGCTGATAAGTGTTGACAGGTGATCATAGGTGTTGACATCAATGACAAAACCATATCAACATATCCAAAATACCAACATCTCTCTCTCTCTCTCTCTCTCTCTCCCCTAATCCTATTCTCTCCATCCCCCTCTCCTTATCCTTTTCTATTCCTCTCTTCCTATCTCCTATTCTCTCTCTTACCTCCTCTCCCCCTACTCTCTCTCTCTCTCTCTCTCATTTTTCCAATCTCCCTCTCTCTCCATCCCCCTCTCATTATCCTATTCTATTTGTCTCTTCCTGTCTCCTATTCTCTCTCTCTCTCTCTCTCTCTCTCACCTTCTCTCTACATCCCCCTCTTCTTATCCTATTTTATTCCTCTCTCTCTCTCTCTCTCTCTCTCTCTCTCTCTCTCTCTCTCTCTCTCTCTCTCTCTCTCTCTCTCTCTCTCTTGTTGGCAATATAGCATTATAACAGACAATGAAAGATTGTTGGCATTTTATAAGGATATTGAGAAGGTTGTTGATGACTATGGATATAACTGATTAAGGATATTTACTGTCTTAATATTATTATTTTGTCATTGATGTCAAGAAATTGATTTTCTAACTTAGTATGATGTTACCATATCTTAAGAAGTATGATTTGATGAGTAAAAAGATGTCGGTAAAAGACACAGGAAAGAATATGATGAATAAGGGGATGAATAAGGTATTCAATGGGAAACTATTACCGAGTCAGACAATGATGAGATCATGATGTTTTAGATTGTTTTAACATCATACATATGTTGTAAATTGTAAAGGTTAATACTATACTTTGTTATCGAGCAAAGAACCTAGTCGGTAAACCCTAAGGTTATCGCTATCGGTTAATGAAGGTAGAATGTCTACCGAGTGAAGTTTAGTATATATCGAGTTATAATCGAGTTGCTACTGAGTTGTAACCGAGCTATAACAGAATGCATTAAATGTTTGCATATGTTATTTAATGAAGGAAGTTGATGAGTTGGAGCTGATTAAATGATTGGTGAGTCATGGATGAAGTTTGTTAATGAATCTAAGGCAATGGAAAGTCGGCATGAAGATCTATAACGCAGATTGAACCGCAATACCCTGGCACAAGTTCCAAGAAATTTATGCAAGTTCCAAGGTAGGGTAAAATGTTTTTAGATCGAAAGATGCATTGAACCTGGACAAGATTGAAGATCTGATGGCTATGATTGATCATGAGAAATGTGATCAAGGAGATTAAGTGGTTACCTAATTGTTTATAAATAAGAAAATGTTGATAAACAATGCATGCGGGCAAGTGTATGCACAGGGATGCTACATAGTGATTACCGAGCACAGAAGCTTGAAGACCTGTTTAAATAACAGAGTATAGAAGCCCAGTAGATAGACAAGATTAGTTCTATGTCTAGATTGTATTGAACAAATAGGAATCTGCTTTAGCATTTTTAGATGTGAAGTTGCAGATAGATTTTTATTACTATTATTTTGTGAAAGTGACAGAAAATCTCTTAACCGAGTGGACTTAACACTCTTATTTGTAAAACCCTCTAGCAAGGTGACATTCTTATTGAGTGTTTGAAATCCTTTAACAAGGTCACTTCTAACAAGGTGAAGATCCTAACAGATCTGAGGGAAATCCCTTAACCGGGTTACATCTAGCAATGTGTTTGTAATCTTTAATAGGATTTGCTCTTAACCGAGCATACTCTAGAAGAGTATATTTCTTAGTGGGTCCGAAATCCCATAGTGGTTTTTCCCTATTTGGGTTTCCACGTTAAATCTTGTGTTATATGTTTTGTGATCTTATCTGTTTATGGGTCTGCATGCTTTACTATTTTTCTGATAAGGTTACCAAGGTTGAATCTGTTGTTTTTATGGATGATTAAGTTTGTATGATTCACCCCCCCCCCCTCTCATACTGTTAGCTTGGCATCTATACTTAACATATTAGTATCAGAACTATCATCTCTCTCTCTCTCACACACACAAACACACACACACACACACACATTTTTCCAATATCCTTATCTCTCCCTCTCCCCCTCTCCAATTCCCAATTTCCCTTGCCTTCTCTCTCTATCTCTAACTCTCTCTCCATCCCCCTCTCCTTATCCTATTCTATTCCTCTCTTCCTATATCCTATTCTCTCTCTCTCTCTCTCTCTCTCTCTCTCTCTCTCCCCCTCTTTCCCAATTTCCCTCCCCTTCTCTCTCTGTCTATAAATCTCTCTCTATCCCCCTCTCCTTATCCTATTCTATTCCTCTCTCTCTCTCTCTCTCTCTCTCTCTCTCTCTCTCTCTCTCCATTCCCCTCTCCTTATCCTATTCTATACCTCTTCCTATCTCCTATTCTCTCTTAACCCCCCCTCTCTCTCTCTCTCTCTCTCCATCCCCCTCTCCTTATCCTATTCTATTCCTATCTTCCTCTCTCTCTCTCTCTCTCTCTCTCTCTCTCTCTCTCTCTCATTTTTCCAATCTCCCTCTCTCTCCCTCTCCCCCTCTCCATTTCCCAATTTCCCTTCCCTTCTCTCTCTGTTTCTAACTCTCTCTCCATCCCTTTGTCCTTATCCTATTCTATTCATCTCTTCCCATCTCCTACTCTCTCTCTCTCTCTCTCTCTCTATCTCTCTCTCTCTCTCTCTCTCTCTCTCTCTCTCTCTCATTTTTCCAATCTCCCTCTCTCTCCCTTTCCCCCTCTCCATTTGCCAATTTCCCTCCCCTTCTCTCTCTGTTTCTAACTCTCTCTCCATCCCCCTCTCCTTTGATGAATACTAAGAGGGGGGGGTGAATTAGTATACCCAATAAATTAAACAAACACTTAAGAAGTTTAACCGCAGACCGATGTAGCAGGTTAAACAATAAACTGATTAGAACATAAACAAGACAAATAGCAAATAAAGCATTCACCCACAGAAGTGTAATCACCATAACACAAGATATTTTGACGTGGAAATCCAAATCAGAAAAACCATGGTGAGTAAAACTCACAAGTCAACTATCTGTAGAATAGTAACTAGACTGGTTAAGGTCTTATAATGTTCTTCACCAGAACAGATCCTATTAGGAATCCAGATCTCTGTTAGGAGATAATCCCTGTTAGAGACCACCCTGTTAAAGGATTTCAGATTCAAAATTGTGAACCACCTTGTTAGAGTATTTACAATAGGCTTGGTTGGGCCTACCTGGTTAAGGGTTTCAGACTTGTCAAAGATATTAGTAATCAACAAGTGAATGGTCTAGATAGTAACACATAATGCTTGATTATATCCTTGACAACTCCTTGTTAATGCATTCAAGCATTACTTTAGTCTTCTATGTTTTGCATTCTCAATCTCAGTCATGAGATACCTTTTCTCGATCAGACCTAATCTTCTCTCAAAAAATTCGCACTCATCAACTTCTCTTCTATTATCGAAAACTCTAGACATGATGTCCTTATATAGGAACTTGATTTCATGTCGATCCAATAAGATTAGACTACAATTTCCTAGGTATAGTGCATTTAGACACATTTGGTAACATGACACAGAAACATCGCCATAGTGTTGGTGGATGATTACTCATCACACATTACATGTATACCGGTTAACTAAATATACCGATCATCGGTTAACAAGTGAAGACTAGAAAAATGGAACATAGTGTTCTGATCAAAAGATTAACTATCGATCGGGGTCTTTGTTCACCTTGAGATCTTCATACCGCTTGGGGTCTTCGGTCATACTAAGACCGATAAGCATTTTTAGTACAACACCGATAGTCTTCAACAAACAAAGACTATACATACAATACTGGTTGAGAATAATTCATACATCAAATAAGTGTGTGTCCATCAATGACAATCACAACTAAACATCATCAAAATGCTAACAATCTCCCTCTTTGGCATTGATGGCAACACTTAGGAAAAAATTTGACATCCAAGTGCTTTTGCAAAACAAAATAGATGCCATAAGCAAAATTACTCCCCCTAAGCATATATACTACTCCCTTTGCAAAAATTACAAGTATGTGCAGGAATTTGTAATACTCGCCAAAATTTTAAGATACACTACTCCCCCTTTGCCAAAAATGACAAAGTAATGCAAAATATTGTCATTTTCATAATATAAAAACAGAGTTTGTGTTCATGACAATAAAGAATAAAACTTCTCAAAAAGAGATTTAAAGTTTTGCATGAAATTCTTCATGTCTGAAGACCACGACTCAAGAAGCGAGGAAGCAATTTCACTCTCGGTCTTCATTTGGAAGGATAATTCTTTCATCACATCTATGGTGCTCAATTCTTGTGTCACAGTGAAAGCCTCTAAGTTTAGGAAGCACTTCTAAAGAACCTACAATTTTGGCAATAGGAGAAACTGAAGCTCCTACAGATCTCGAGTCCGATTGCAGATCTCTGAGTCAAGATTTGCAATCTGATGTTGATAATGATGAACAATGTGTCCATAGGCTGTGAACAAATCATAGGGCAGTTTGAAGTTGTCGATGTACTTCTGTAACTCCATTTGTAATAGTGTCTTTTGTTTCAGAGCATCTTCACAAAATAGGCGAGGTTGGTAGATTTTACTCAAGAGTAGGTGACCTTCACCCATACCTGAACTTATATCACCTTTTTGTTTTAGCAATTTTGCCCAGTCTTCATTCACGTGTTGTACTAAGGCAACTGTGAGTGCGTTTTCATGGCTTTTCTTTGTTGTGGCATGGGCAACATCTTCCGGACATTGTACCTGGTCATCGACTACTGTGCAAAGAAATTTGAGCTTTGCCAGCGAGGAATCGGTATTGGGGAGGTTAGTACCGGGGATTAGATTGGAGAGGGTGTCAACAACAAACTAAATGACATCCTGCTCTTTCTTTTTCCTCAATTCTTCCAATCTCTCCTGCGCTAATTGAATGCTTTGCAGTAGCTCAGTCTCATTAACCGATTGGGTCAGATAGGCAAGAGTCAAATCAGTGGAACCGGTGGAATCAACCTGCTTGGCTTGATCTCCGGTTGCCTTAGGAATCTATTCTCCTTCTTTGGCCTTGACCTCCGCTTGTCTTCTCTTCTCCTCTTCTTCTTTTTCTTGGGCTACCTTGGTAGCCTTCACTTTCTCCTCTTGTTTCTTCCTCTCTTCTTCTCTCTTTTTCTTTTCTTCCTTTTTCTTCATTGTTTCTTTCCTCTTCTCCTCTTCTGCTTTTCCTCTTCTTCCTTCCTCTTCTTCTCTTCTTCCTTCTTCTTCTTTTCCTCTTCTTCCTTCTTCTTCTTCTTCTCTTCTTCCTTCTTCTTCTTTTCCTCTTCTTCCTTCTTCTTCTCTTGTCATGCTTTCTTCGCTTGCTCTTTCTCTTGTTTTTCTTTCTCCACTTTCTCTTTTTCAAGTTTCTCTTTTTCCTCTTTCTCTTCCTTTTCTTTCTCTACTCTTTCTTTTTCACTTCCTCCTTATCTGGAGTGGTATCCTCCATATTTGGTGCATCAACATCAATGGGGTTATTTTGTTCTACTATTCTTTTAGCCATACTGTCAAAGACTACATCCGGTTTGGATCTGGATAGGTCAGGCTCTTGCTCAACCAACCAATTAGCTTCATATACTTTTTGCATGTTGGCAACAGTTTTAACCTTCAAATGGGTGTCTTTTTCCACTTCAAAAGATTTGCCTTCGAGTAGCTGAAGTCTCCTTCTTCGCATGAAGAAAATGCCTTTGTTCTTGTTAATGATTTCAAACAATTCTGAATTAGAGGCATCTGGAAAGTATTGAGCAAAAACTTTCTCCCTGACGTCTTTCTCTTTTTCAATGGCAATGCGCCATTTGTTGTGCAAAGAATCATACAAAGATTTAGAAGTAACTGATTTAATTTCAGAAGGTGACTGATCGTTAATACATAGATATTTAATAAGTTCTTGTTCAACATCCTCCTTTTCACTATCATTGAAATCATCAAAATAGTCTTTTAAATCATCAAGAACTTTTCTTCTAATATTCTTTATGGTCCTTTGACAATGTGTCATAGGTTTGTAAGAAGAAATATCTATATTTACCAATGCAGAGATTGCTAGTACATTACCAGTTGACTTCATCTTCTTGGTAGATTGCCTTGTCTTCTTTACTTCTACCTCCGGTTCAGAGTCTTCTAGATCTGGTGAGTTATTCCTGGTTTTCCTCTTCTGTTTGAATACCTTTTCTAGAATAGCCTCTGGTTTCTTTTTAGCAGGTGACCTTTTGGTCACTTTAGGACTAGCAACAGATGTAACCAGTGTCGATGCTGATGGCACTGCTTTACACTTTATCTGCTTCGGTACCTCAGTAGGTTTGATCCTCTCTAAATAAGTACCGGTCCTCTTCTTCTTGGGTTCCAGTGGTGAAGCTAGTAGGGTAGAGGCATACCCTATCAATATATCATTTACCACTTCATATCCCATGGGCCCAACTACATCTTTTCTGGGTTCGACCGCTTCCATTATGCAGTGATCTGTTTTGATAATGAAACAGATGTCATCTTCATATTTCTTAACTAAATCACCAGATATTCTCATTCTTTGGTTCATCTTTAGTTTGAATTCATCAAAATACCTGTTCAGATTCTCCAGATATGTAGTTCCTACTACTTGCAGACTCTCCTTTATTTGTCTGGAAACTAATAGGTCAGTTGACCATTGAACATCACCGACTCCAGGAAAATATCTTTGAAAGTAGAAAAATAAACCAATAAGTAGTTGACCAAACTTAAAAATATGAGTTTTGTCCAATTTGATCGACTTCAGGTTCTCTATGAGTTGTTTCTGCATACAGGTACATAAGTCACATTCTGCATTTTCCTTTATCATCCTATAAGCAGCATGCACCGCAGCTGAAGGAAAAAAATTTATTCTGCTAGCATAGAATATTCTATACCTAATTACCATACATGCATATTTCACCAGATCATCTCTAATGGTGTTGACCATCATTTCTCGTTGGTCACTCACAGAACCAGTGAGCTTTGTTACTTTGGTTTTGGGGATCTTTCAAAGAACGGGGACTTCCCCAACATTGGAGAATCCGGTCACGACATGAATTGCCTCCGGTGTAATGTCACAGGTTCGTTAAAGGTACATCTTATCACCGTGAACCCTACTAAGGATGATCCTGATGTGTTCCTCTATAAATTCTTTGAGAAAGTATACTACATTATGCAATTTCTTCTTCTCTATTATGTTATATTTAGGTTTAATCTTTTTATCCTCTCCACAGAACAAACTCAATTGGGAGTGATTACTAGGGACCCTAAGTCTTCTAGTTTGCAATCAATATATCCTGAAACATCGCCTTCGACAATGACTTTGACGGGAATTTGAGATAGGGCATTATATCTCATTTTAAGAAGCTCAGGTGTGTCCTCAGGTTCAGTAGAACTAGAGGGGATATTAGATGCAAATGCCATATCAAACAGATTCCAAATGATAAGAATGTTTCAATAAGAAATACCTTTACTCTCCAAACTTAGGGTTTGTTGATGTCGAGAAAAATACACTTCTTTGGACACTTGATTACCCCTTTGACTTTCACACTGATAGCATGAAGTGGCTGCAAGATCTTGTGCAAGATTCCTTTTTGAATTCTTTCGAATGCAAGATGAATCGCTCTGGTTGCGCTGCTCAAGATAAAAAAAATTTCTTCTGAAAATAGGTAAGTAGAAATAACGACAAAAGTCACTTTTAAACATGCTTCCACCTACCATAATAAATGCATCACTATTAGGGTTCAAACCCTAATTTTACCTTTTACTGCTTCAATTCTTCTGTCAGTTGACAGGTAACAAATACCCATAAAGGTGCTTTACCGATATACTCTGGGGGTTTTAAAATATTTATACCGATATGTTCCCTCTAAGATTTTTTGAAGCTCAGTTTGCTGGTTCAGAGATTTCCACACTTGGTGCGGAAACTAGTACATCATGTGGCTTCTCTTCAGATTTCTTTTTCCAGGTTTTGTCCATATTCGTATGAATGGTTTCAACATAAATCTTCCCTTCAGTGTTGATCAGTATGTCTTCTGATGGATTCTTTCTCAGTCTACATTCTCTGGCAGTGTGTCCCGGTTTGTTGCAATGATAGCATACCATTCCAGGTGTTCTCCATGGTCCGATGTTCACATTTCCATTCTTCCTTCTATATGTTGCAACAGTGTGACCGCTACCATGACAGATCAGACAGGTTGCTCTCCAACTGGTTGCCGCTTCATAACCATTTGACCAGTGGTCATGGGTTCTGTACCGGTTTGGGTTCCGGTTTATAGGAGGTTTTGAGACAACTCCATTGGATCTTGGTGGATAACTCCTAGAGTTGTTCATAACCAACCTGCACTCAAAAGCTTTATGCCCAAACTTGTTGCATGCATAAAAGTGACCATTAAATCTACCAGTTCTAGCCACATTGTTTTGAAAATAAGGAAAGTTATTGTAAGGCTTGCTCCTACATACATTGGCAGTATGTCCTTCCTTAAGATAGTTAAAGCAAACAGGTTTAAACTTTTGCTTACCTTTACTTCCGCTGTTGTTCTTAGGTGCTGATTGCTTATTCAGTGCATCACTCTTGGTTCCAGAGGTCTCACCTTCCTCATATCTAGAGAAACCAAGTCTAGCGGTATCCTTTGATGGCTTTACCGATTCTAGCTTTTGTTCTAACTTAGCAGCACTCTGATTGAACTTAGCAAGTATCTCTTTTGTCTCTGCAAGTTCCTTGGAAAGAGTATCATTGGTCTTCATCAAGGTTTCATTTTCAGAGATATCTACATTCAGTTCAGCTTGCATTTCTTCTTTCTCTTCTTTACCCTCTTGCAGATAGGCGGTAATGGTACCTGTAGACACCCAAAATTGTCCAGTCTAATTAAATAAATATTTTATTTATTTAATTATCTAAGCTTAATTCTTCTATTAATGAAATAAATCTTTATTTATTTAATTAATTCATTTATCCTCTTCTAGCCTTATTTCTCATTTAAATAAATACATTTATTTATTTAAATTATCCTTTTCCTAAATTAAATAAATATCTTATTTATTTAATTGATCTCACTCCTTCTATTAATTATATAAATCTTTATTTATTTAATTAATTCATTAACCTTTTCTACCCATGACACATGGCATTCATCTCTTAATTCATACACTACCTACCCCTTTCATTATTTTATTATTTCTTTTACCTACCCTCTAATCATAGCCGACCTCCTTTTACACCTCTCAATCTTATCCCTCCATTTCATATTGTGTCTTCTATATAAGGAGATGCTTTCTTCATTATCAACCCTAACTAATCAATCATCTTAATGACTTGACTACACTACGATCCTACTTGCAACCACATTCCGTTCTTTGTTGAGCTCTTGTGCACATAAAATCTGAGAGCAAATATATCAAGCAAGATCAATGGAGATAGGAAGAATGGAGATCCAAACCCTATTGGACATGTGATGGTATAATCTTTGTGATTTCATTTGATTTGCATTGTCTTAGGTAATCTTCATATGTTATGGTGGATCTTTGTTGTTGTTAGGCTAGGGTTTTGTGGTTGAATTCATTTAGCCTTTCAATATCGTTATTATTGTTATCCATTTTCACCATATATATTTTGGCACGCCCAGTGGGACTCTTGTCCCTTTTTGCATTTAACATCCTTGTTGCAGATTTTGTGTTTTGAAGTTGCAGATCTGACATTTTTGACAGCATTTTGATATTTTCGCGTCTGCATACCTTCGGATCACGTTTTTGATTTTCTAGCACGTCTGCAACATCTGGAACCACGTCTATGTTATCGACAGTATTTTATTTTGCAGATTCCGGAAACTGTGTTTGTGTTCCTCAGTTGCGTCTACGGTGTTTTTAGACGCGTCTGTGTCTAGAAGTCGCATTTGGGTTCTGGAGTCGCGTCTATGTCCCACAGAACCGCGTCTGTGTCCCAAAGAACCGCGTCTGCGTCACGAAGTCACGTCTGTGTCGAAGGTAACCACGTTTGTGCGCATCGGTTTCAATTTTTTTTTTTTTGGGTTTATTGATTTGGTTTTAGGTTTTGCATTTAAGGTTTCAGATCTGGTTTATTTTGAGCTAACATTTTCATATCTAGCTAACGAAATTGGTGCAGCTTGTCTTGAAAGCAAAATCGTTTTGTTGAAGGCCCCTATTTTCACAAAGTCTTTTGGATTTAAAATTTACCTAACTTGTGTGCTTGCAGGAAGGGGTGATTATTTGAAACAATCCAAACTACTAACAGCTCTTTGTTGCAGGTCCTTAGCAAGGGTTTTTGGATTTTTATTGTGTGCCTTGTTTTCATAGACTAGAAAACACTTCAATTGGTGCACTAAAATTGAATCATTGTCTTTTGTGTCTTGAGCAATAGGCTCTTTTTGTTTAATCTTTAGAGGGCATGTCTTCTCGTGTGGTCATTAGGACTACTAGTGAGAAGAGAACGACCCAAGTGGTAGCGAGGAAAACCCACCTCTTTCGAACCACTATAAATAACTGTATTCATGGTGAAAACTATGGATAACGTGTGTTGATTAGTTCATACTGACACTATGTCTCCCCATAAACCCATTTGATCAAATTTATTTGATCAGTTGTAGGGCATAACCCCTATCGGCTGGGAGCCTTCTGTATTTACAGAGCTAAAAGTGTCGCATGTATGGCCACACGAGCGAATGCCCTTACTAGCACCTTTTTGTTTTACAAGCCAAAATCCTTCTAGTTGTTGAGGCAGGAGGTCAGATCTCTGGTAGCGGCCCACACACATACGGTTCTTAGTAGAGATACAAAGTTTGCCACGGGGAGTTTTCATGGGGATTGATGCTTGGCTGACCCGAGAAGTGAGTGCCGAGGGTGGAGCCAGTGAGGTCAAGCATCTAAGTATCTGCTCTGAATAGCGTAGCCTCGGGGGTAAAACCCCATGTGGGATCAACAACTATTGTCTTGGCCAGCCATAAGAATTGTGCTTGACTTATTTTAAACATTCAGAATATTCAAGACCAAACATCAAAACATTGTGTCTTTTGTGTCTTCAAGTGTATGGAAAACATTTTTACATCAAACAACACACTCTTTTTTTTTGAGTCATTTTTGAGTCTAGACACTTACAAACATTGGGTCTTCATCAACACTATGTCCTCTTGTCACGAAAAAAAAGCAAACAGTCAGATTTGGTCACAACAAAATGACTTCACAGATTGGAAAAAAATTGCACAAATTTTGCAGAAACACGTCTGTGTCTGACATAATAGTGTCTATGTTGTATAACCGCATCTGTGAAGGGAAGAAACGCGTCTATGTTTCCAGAATCAACATTACAATTTGCACAAAAATATTAGAAACGTGTCTGTGTTGAACAGAACCACGTTTGTGTCAGGAAATCGCGTCTGTAAAGTATACAGGCACGTCTGTGATCAGAATTGAAAAAAAAATTGTTACAGTCCAGCAAACAAACACAGTCAGTTTCGGAATTCTTGAGCTTCGTAGGTTATTTCTCCAGGTTTCATTTAGCATTCAGCTTGTCTTTGGGTCTCGTATAGTCCATCATTGCTTCACATCTCACATTACATTCACATTTGTCTAAACTTGAGTCAAAAGGTCACTTGCTTATCCTCATCATACTTTGTCAACACACTACATACAACAACACTTTGCTAAGTGGTCCCTCATCAAGGTCTATCACCTTTGGGTCTCATTTGGTCTTACTTAGAGTCAAGGTCAACTTACCTCATCAAGAGAAACTATCCTCTCTTTGGAAGTCACACCTACTCTACTACATCCATACTTGGTCTTACATTTTGGACATTGCAAGTACACTTCAGATTCATTTACATTCCATCCAACTCTTGGTCTTCCATACTTTTTCCATTTTCATCTAGTCTCACACATCTTAGTCAATACCTAGTTCATGGTTGAAACCCGTCTTCAAAAATCTAGGAGAGAAACTAAAGAGGCTCAAGAGTCCGCAAACATGAGTGTCTATGAGTATGACAATGATGTCTTTTTCAATACTGATCATAACACATTACCTGACATGGATGCCTATAGGAACATTCCAAATGTTGAGAACATGGACACTACAAACAACAATGATACACACAATGATGATATGGACAACTTTTCCATACATTCAATAGATGTGGAAGAATCCATTATGGACCCCCACTTCAATCGATTGATTGAGGAAATAATGAGGAGAGATAGACAATACTTCTTACAAATGATGGCACAAAGTGGAGCCAAGATACCTCATGATTTTGACATGTCTCAAATAATGGAAAATGGACCTTTGCAACAAACTCACTCCAACATGGATCAAAGGAGGCCTAATAGTGGAGGAAATAGAGGACCACATATGGTGCCTGAATCACCATCATCTTTGTTTCAAAAACCAGAGGTCCCACATACACATGGTCAAGCATATGATACTCACCTTCGCAGACCATTATGGAAGTCTTATGCAGAGAAATATGCTCAATCACATATCAATGCTAAGGATCAACCACCAAAGCAATTGGATATTCAAAGGCATGCTCAAAATTTGGACACAAGGAAACCTCGTGTCAAATTTGGGGGCAACACATTAGAACATGACATGCCTGTAGAGTATGGTATACATGGACAAAGTAGATATTTCATTCCTCAACATGAATCTATACCAAGTGGTCCATATACGCAGCATCACTATAGACCTCCTCCATATGAACATGTGTATGATCAATATCATCCATATATGCAACATGCTTCTCCTCCAATTGGTGCCTCAAGCATGGGGTATGGTCCAAGAAGTCGATCTCCACCTAAGAGCAATTTGGAGCAACAAATCAGGGACTTACAAAAGGAAATGGAGGACATAAATACACCAAAGCCAACATACACAATGAGAGACATATGTCCTTATCCATTTGACAAGAGCATTCCAATGCCTCCATTTTCTACACACTTTGTGACACCTAAGTTTGATAAGTATAGAGGAAAAGGGGATCCTAAGGCACACATAAGATAGTTTTTCACAGCTTGCATTGAGATAGCAGTAGAAGAGACATATTTGATGAGATTATTCCCACAAAGCTTAGGTGATCAAGCTATGGAATGGTTCTCCCAACTTCCACCTGGCATTAAGTCATGGGGTGACCTAGCAGAGGCATTTATCCAACATTTCTCCTACAACATTGAGACAGACATATCAGTCACTACTTTGTGCAACACCAAGCAAAAAGATGGAGAGTCTTTTTCATCATTTTTGCAAAGATGGAGGAATCTAGCTAGCAGATGCTCTTGTGAAATTCCACAAAAACAAATGGTAGAAATGTTCACCCAGAATGTTAACAAAGACATTGGCTATGATCTAAGGAAAGCTTGTTTGTCCACCTTCAAGGACGTCATTGAAAAAGGCTTAGCAACAGAGAAGGTCCTAATTGAACAAGGAGTTATTAAGATATTCAAGGAAAACAAAGATGACTTTAAAGGAAAAGACAAGCCAAGATTTTGGAATAAAAACAAGAACACAGTCAATGATGGTGTTGTTGATGCCAACACAGTGCAACCCAAATTCATTTTTGCCGAATCAAATCAGGTGAATACTCAAACAACTTCTAAATCACGAAGGAAGTACACTCCATTGGGAGAACCACTTGAGTCAGTTTTCAAAAAGCTAGTGGCAAACAAGGTAATCACTATTCTAGATTTTCCTCCATATGAACCAAAGGTTAAACCAAATTGGTGGAATGATGATGAATATTGTAAATTTCATAAGAGCAAGGGTCATAAGATAGGAAATTGCCATCGACTAAAGAACATCATACAAGATCTCATTGATAGGGGTGACATTGAGATTGAAGGGCACTCATCCAATCAAGAACACGAGGTGTTTAAGGAACCATTCCCAAAACATGACATAGGAAAAGCTAAAGTCACAGATGATCAAACCAACTATACCAGAGCATCCTATAACTATGATTCAACTATCAATCACATTTCAATGGACAATTATGTCTCTACCATTATCATCAAGGACAAAACATCTGAGAATCCTACCCAAAGACCTAAGAACATTCTGAAAGGCATTGGATCTTCTTCCGAACCTACCTCTGAATGTCATGTTACAACCCGTCAAGGTAAAATCACTTTGCAAGGTGCTCCAGCCAAGAACACCACTTCCGCATCAACCAAACTTGAGTATGACCTTGTAGAACAGTTAGGGAAGACACTTGCACTTATCTCAATCCTTGAGCTCTTACACATATCCCCGCACATAAAGCCATTCTTGACAAAATCTTGAGAGAAACTGCTATTCCTACTGATCTAAACGTGGACCAGTTTCAAGCCATGGTGGGATACCTTTCCATTCCACACTCCCTTACATTCACAGAAGCCGACGATGCCTCCGTGAGCCAACCACATAATGCACCATTACACATTGAAGCCTTCATACACAAACATCAAATAAAACGAGTCTTGATAGATGGAGGAGCTGGTCTAAACATTTGTACATTGAGCACAATTAAACAATTAGGATATTCTGATAAAGCTGTGAATTCTACAAACAAAATTACCATCAAGGCATATGATGATGAAGAGCGTTCATCCAAAGGCACAGTCACCTTACCTCTCAGAGTTGGGCTTGTTACAAAGGATGTGGTTTTTCAAGTCCTTGATCTGGATCTCACATACAACATATTTCTAGGACATCCATGGATTCATGAAATGGGAGCTATTCCCTCAACATATCATCGATGTATCAAGTTTCCACACAATGGAGTTGAAGTGACCGTCAAAGCTGACCCAAATCCATTCATATATTGCAACAATCTGCAACCTCGATCAGAAATAACAATCCTAGTCAATCACGAAGCTGTTCCTTCATCGGCATATGTGGATCCTGAATCCTTAAAAGCTTCTACATCAAAACAAGCAAAGATCAAAGAAAATTTCAATGTTAAAGACATGGGATGTGGTGAGTATATCTTTCATGTTGATCAATTCCCACTATCTCCTAAGACATTCAGTCAATAGGAAGAACCTACAAACAATTTTCAATGCCAAGGAATTGGGTGTGAACCACCTAGTTTTGTGGCTACTAAGTCCGAATGCAAATCTCCTCTAGTGGTGCAAGCAACTCTTGATATCAATAGTCCTAAGAGTGGTTCCAACGAAGAATCTATTGAGTGTATTGCCAACCCTCTTGATAACTCACATAGCTTTACCATGTCATCTACTCATTCCATTTTCACTCCACTTCCAGACTTGGATCAACAAAAATCACAAAAGCCCTTAATCATTGGGGATCAAAAATCAAGCTTTGAAAAGAAAAATCTAAAAGTCAAAAATAAAGAAAAGTCCTTTAGTCCAGATCAAAATCAAAAGCTATTGGACTCTGCAAAAATCAAAGTCAAGGATAAAAATCCTATGAATGAAAAAGAACAAGAGTTGATCTCCCCTAATATCAAAATAACTGGGGGCAAAAGTTCTAAAAGTTTAAGTCAAAAAGAATACTTGTTGATCCTAAGTCTCCATCCTGCCATGCTACTTTCACTTCTTTTCACAATCATAAGCCTTCATAACTCATCCACTTGTTTCATACATTCATCCCCTTTAGGCGATACATCATGGACCTTTAATGGAGCTTCCTTGAAGGACTTTGTTGTCAGAGATGCCCAAACTTCTTTAGGTGACACGCATACGGGCCTGTGTAGTCCACACGCTAGTAATTCTATCTCAGTTCCTTCATCAAGCAAGACAGTCGCTCGAGCTACATATCATTCAGTCAAGGAACAATGCAATTACAATCATAAAGTCAAGCCTCACACATTTGAGGTAGGTGATTTGGTTCTCAGAGAAAATCCCAAAAATCAGCAAGATAGAGAGAAGAAGGGCAAGTTCGAATCAAATTGGCTTGGTCCTTACATCATTATAGTAGCATATGGATCTAGGGCATATCAACTCTCAACTACAGAAGGTGAACCTTTGGAGGATCCTATCAATAGCATGCACCTTCACAGGTTTTACACATAGCTCTTCAGAGTATCCTAATTCAAAAATACAAAAAAATTAAATTTTTTCAAAAATACAAAAAAAATATTAAAAAAAATCGTTACTTGGTGAAAACCTGGCAAACGGGTGCCTTGTGACACAAAAAACATTGAAAAATCAAAAAAAGTAAAGAGAAATAATTTCATCCAATGGTGAAAACCACTTTGGTGGTGCCCTGGGCAAGTACCATGGTGAAAACTGGGTCACCAGCGCCATGCGTAGAGACATTGCTCCTCCCTCCTTCAGGATTCACTTTCATCCTTTCACTTTGCACACACTCACAACCTATTCGTTCATAATAAACTTTACACATTCCCATCACGGATTGTTATTGATCTACCTAAGATTGGTTCGCCATTCATAATAAACCTCCCTTTCCATCCATAATAAATCAGCTCCTATATGTGGCTAAGGCAAATCCTACGTCTAGTGATGGGTGTGGAACTGAGAACATCACATGTTTCGAGGAGTACAAATTCTTCCAGCTTCCTTCAGTCTATCCGTGCACAATTCGCAATAAAAGCAACATCTACATTGCCAATCCACAATAAAGTTCCATCTTCTCCGCAATAAAGTATTAGTTTCATGGATTTAGTCAGTTTCAGATGAGACAGCAGCAACAATGGGCTTCAACAAAATCAAATCTTTCAACAGACTCAGACAACATTATGGTTCAGTGCTATCTATCATTTTTGTGAAAGTAAACATTGTGACCACAATCAAATAAGACTTATAAAAGTGACAAGAGACACTAAACTTGAGGACTACAGTGGATGTTGGTGTCGAGTCTTGGTTTTCTTTTGATTTTATCTTTCTGGTGACATGTCTTTTAGCTTTTCTAGGATGTCTCTAACTAGAGATTCTATCTCCAGGATGTCTTTGACTAGAAAGGCGAGGATGGGGTATCGTCACCTTTTTTTTTTTGTTGTCTGTGGATTGTCTCTTAGTAATGCTATGACTTGTCCAAGGATATGAGGACACTGAGAGTCTAGTATGAATTGGGGCATTCCTTGTTTGCAACTGTCTTATCTCCATGCAAACGGGTACAATGACTTTCTGGGTCAAACATATGCCTCGTTTGTCATAACCTACTTGCCATAATAAAGCTCAATGATGATAACGCACAAGAAGCTCTTTCACTTTCATATCTTCTATCTTTCATCCCCCTTTCTTGATTGACTTCCATCGTTCTTCTTGAGTCCGTGTAGCTTACTATCACATGACTGAGTATAATGACACACCAAAAACATTTACATTTCATGTAGTTGCACCTGCATTATCACATATTAAGCATTTCATACATACATATAGATATCACAACTGCATCACATCCTGCACACAACACCTATTAGCACAATTTACATTTGCATTATCATATTCATCTGCATTACATACATTCACATTTGCATCATGCATACACATATAAAACATAAAAGAACAAAAAAAATATATTGCATTGCATCATATACATATTTGCATCCATATCATAAGCATCACATAGAAACATACATCACATAGGTACACATGCATATAGCTGCCGCAAAGATGAATCATCTCATATATAATCATAAGTGTCATGATACAATGATGTCAAAATCATATGGCTACAATCACCCGAAGGTGTCTACATCATCATACAAAATGGTACAAAATTGATACATAGGGAGCCCTCTATGGCTACGATGAACTCCCTCCCTCAGAGCGGGTTGGCCTCGACGGAGTCTGAGCCCTAGAAGGACCTGCCCCAAGATCATCTCTCCTGGCCCCTGTGTCCTCTGCAACCACCCCTCGTGTCGCCCTATCCGGACAGAGGAACCCACTGATAACTCCTGCCAACACTATTGGTAGTGTTAATCCTGTCCATGTCATGGTATCCCATGCCACATGTCCCACCCTCATCTCCAGTCCCGGATCCTAGAACACTCATCTAAGGGCATCCCTATCTCCATCTCAATCGTACAGAATCAGCTCCCCATTGATCGGCATCTGCAGAATCATGTATACATCCTCCAGGGTGACTGTCATCTCCCCCATCGGCAAATGAAAAGTGCAAGTCTCAGAGTGCCACCTCTCCGCCAGTGCAGTCAGCAATCCCATGTTCGCTCGAAACTCAAGCACATACAGAATATGTCTCAATCCCATAGCCTCAATCGCAACTTGGTCCTCGGCTATCAACTCAGGTCATAACCTCTAAGTTGATGGGAATCTCTCCCATGACTCTAGCATAGGCAAATACTCCTGTAGTCACACAAATCAATCATCTCAGTCCTAGTGACACTTACTTTTCATCACAAAGTGTTGCTTCTATCCTAGTGGTACTCCCTGTTCATCACAAAGTACTACATGTTTGACACTCCCTATTCATCACAAAGTGCTGCTCACATTTGCACTCACTGTTCATCACAAAGTGTTGCTCATATTTTAGTACTCCATGTTCATCACAAAGTACTATATCTTGGTACTCACTATTCATCACAAAGTGCCTTGATCTATCTTATCCTAGGGCCTATGCTTGAGTGAATCCTCTTGAGTAGTTTCCTAATTGGCAACGTATGTTCTATCACAAAATTGTCAATCCTAACCCTATTTGTTATCCTAGTCTTCCCTAGAGGACCTGCTTGAGTGTATCCTCTCAGTAGCTTATCCAATCGATAGCGTATGTTCATCACAGAATTGCCGATTTGACCTAGAAGACACAAATTCACATTTTTGGACACAAACACGTTTTCCTGACATAAATAGGCATTTATTACATTACCTAGTATGCATTAATGACAACAATAAATGCAACAAAGTATGAGGAGGTTTTGTGGTACTTACCGGCTCTCCTGCCTCTGCTGACCTCTAGAATCGGCGAACGCGGTCGAATCTGTGAACAAAGGCCATCGCTGTTGACTGTTGTTGCTCTATCTCGCTCTGCACTCTGATCTCTTGGATGTGTGGATGACAATGAGGATGTTTTCCCCTCGTGGTCTATCTTATAGACTACCCTAGCCCTAGTCTCCTGTGTTAGTCTTCATTATCCTATGACTTTGTCACTCTATCTGGTCAGTCCATTCTAGCCTCTCTTTCTTAGCGAGAGATTGTCTGCGATCTTTCCAGGCATTTTCATCCAATCTCTCGACGGGGCATATCATTCCCATCTTGGGGCAACTCTGTATTAGTTCATCTTATCTTCTTTGAAACAATGTGACAAGCCACATTGTCTCAAAGAGGGGCAAAATCTAGACACCCAAAATTGTCCAGTCTAATTAAATAAATATTTTATTTATTTAATTATCTAAGCTTAATTATTCTATTAATGAAATAAATCTTTATTTATTTAATTAATTCATTTATCCTCTTCTAGCCTTATTTCTCATTTAAATAAATACATTTATTTATTTAAATTATCCTTTTCCTAAATTAAATAAATATCTTATTTATTTAATTGATCTCACTCCTTCTATTAATTATATAAATCTTTATTTATTTAATTAATTCATTAACCTTTTCTACCCATGACACATGTCATTCATCTCTTAATTCATACACTACCTACCCCTTTCATTATTTTATTATTTCTTTTACCTACCCTCTAATCATAGCCGACCTCCTTTTACACCTCTCAATCTTATCCCTCCATTTCATATTGTGTCTTCTATATAAGGAGATGCTTTCTTCATTATCAACCCTAACTAATCAATCATCTTAATGACTTGACTACACTATGATCCTACTTGCAACCACATTCCGTTCTTTGTTGAGCTCTTGTGCACTTAAAATCTGAGAGCAAATATATCAAGCAAGATCAATGGAGATAGGAAGAATGGAGATCCAAACCCTATTGGACATGTGATGGTATAATCTTTGTGATTTCATTTGATTTGCATTGTCTTAGGTAATCTTCATATGTTATGGTGGATCTTTGTTGTTGTTAGGCTAGGGTTTTGTGGTTGAATTCATTTAGCCTTTCAATATCGTTATTATTGTTATCCATTTTCACCATATATAGTACCAATTTCTTGCTTCAATTTAGAGATCTCATGATCCTTGTCCTTTACCAAATCTTTAGCTTTTCTTCTGTTTTCTAGTTGCTGACTCATCCTGATAGTTAATCCTTCCAACTGCCTCCTCAGGATATTTTTGGATTCATTTAATTTCTCCACTTCTTCAACTAGGGCATCCATGTCTACTTCATCAAAAGAGCTCTTTTTATAAAATTCCATCAACTGCTCAGCAAGCTCTCTTCTCTTGACTAAAGAGGCTTTAAAATTGATCTTGAGTTCATCATAGGCTCTCTCAGATTCAACCAAACGGTGAGTGATTTCCCTCATGCTATATTCCCCCATATCTCCTACTCTCTCTCTCTCTCTCTCTCTCTCTCTCTCTCTCTCTCTCTCTCCTTTTCGCAATACCCTCTCTCTCCCTCTCACCCTCTCCTTTTCCCAATCTCCCTCTCTCCCTCTCTCTCTCTCCCTCTCCCTCTCTCCTTTTCCTAATCTCCCTCTCTCTCCCTCTCCTTATCCTCCTCTCTCTCTCTCTCTCCATCCATCCCCCTCTCCTTATCCTATTCTCTCTCTCTCTCACCATCTCTCTCCATCCCCCTTTCCTTATCCTATTCTATTCCTCTCTTCTTATCCCCTATTATCTCTCTCTCTCTCACTCATTTTTCCAATCTCCCTCTCTCTCACTCATTTTTCCAATCTCCCTCTCTCTCCCTCTCCCCTTCTCTCTATCTCTAACTCTCTCTCCATCCCCCTCTCCTTATCCTATTTAATTCCTCTCTTCCTATCTCCTATTCTCTCTCTCTCTCTCTCTCTCTCTCTCTCTCTCTCTCTCTCTTCCCTTCTCCATTTACCATTTTTCCTCCCCTTCTCTCTCTGCGTCCCCTTGTATTCCTCTCTTCCTATCTCCTATTCTCTCTCTCTCTCTCTCTCTCTCTCCCCTTCTCCATTTACTATTTTTCCTCCCCTTCTCTCTCTGCACCCCCTTGTATTCCTCTCTCTCTCTCTCTCTCTCTCTCATTTTTCCAATCTCCCTCTCTCTCTCTCCCTCTCCATTTCCCAATCTACCCCCGCTCTCTCTGTCTATTTGTTTGTATCTCTCTCCCACCTTCTCTCTCCATCCCCCTCTCCTTATCATATTCTATTCCCTCTCTCTCTCTCTCTCTTTTTTCCAATCTCCTTCTCTCTCCCTCTCCCTCTCTCCATTTCCCAATTTCCCTCCCCTTCTCTCTCTCTCTAACTCTCTCTCCATCCCCCTCTCCTTATCCTAGTCTATTCCTCTCTTCCTCTCTCTCTCTCTCTATCATCTTTCCAATCTCCCTCTCTCTCCATCCCCCTATCCTTATCCTCTCTCTCTCTCTCTCTCTCTCTCTCTCTCTCTCTCTCTCTCTCTCTCTCATTTTTCCAATCTTCCTCTCTCTCTCTCTCCCTCTCCCCCTCTCCATTTCCCAATTTCCCTCCCCTTGTCTCTCTGTCTCTAACTCTCTCTCCATCCCCCTCTCCTTATCCAATTCTATTCCTCTCTTCCTCTCTTCCTATTCTCTCTCTCTCTCTCTCTCTCTCTCTCTCTCTCTCTCTCTCTCTCTCTCTCTCTCTCTCTCTCTCTCTCTCTCTCTCTCTCTCTCTCAATCCTGTTCTCACCCCCTCTCCCTTATATTTAGGATTGGCCTATGTATTTTAGGATTTTCATGGGTTTTTGTAGGGGAGACTTGGTTGTGTGGAGAAAGAGATAAATCTAGGTAGGCATCTCCATGTGACTACCTTAAGCAAAATTAGGACAGTCACCTTAAAATATGATAGCGGTGGATTCTAGGCATGCAACCCTGGAATTAGTGGTTATTCACCATCTCCCACATGCTCATAAAGTTGGTTTTGAACTTGGGAAACCAATAATGGGGGGTTTCTTTGAAATTTAGGCCTAATCGCCCTAATTAGGTCTCTAGGCTTCTAAGGGGTTCAGACCCTTGGGTTGCAAATCTTGCCAACCCATTTTGGGGATGAGTGTAACTCTCAAAAGGGTATTTGGAATGGTGAGTAGTTTGTTAGAGTGTGTGGAAGATTTTGGAGTTAAGGTCAATTCTCTCGCTAAATAGGGCTACTAGCCTAGGGGGTAGGTTTCCAAATGAGGCGTAAGGATTTGAAGACAAAACCTTAAACCAACGTTTGGAACAGTCCTTAGTAGTCATGAATGGCCCAATTACAAAGTCCCTAAGAGCAAGAGTCACCGATGAAGCATGTTAGAGAAGTTGTAGCCATTTACTCATTTGGAGTAGGTGTTAGGCTTGAGTAGTGGAGAGTAGTTCAAAACCTTGAGATGTGGATTCCTTCCTTGTAGGGTCATTTTTGTCATTTGAAGGGTCAGACCCTAACCTTTTGGAATTGTCCTAGGTGTAAGAAGGTCTCTACATCACTCTCTCTATCTCTAACTCTCTCTTCATACCCCTCTCCTTATCCTATTCTATTCCTCTCTCTCTCTCTCTCTCTCTCTCTCTCTCTCCTCTTAATCCTATTCTCACCCCCCCTCTCTCTCTCCCTCTATCTCTCTCCCCACTTCCTATTTGGTTCGTAGTTCTACATAACCCGTACGGATTGTGTAGAACTAAGGCCAAAACTTCTAGTTCTACATAAGGCCAAAAATTGTAGTTCTACATAACCCGTATGGGTTATGAGAAATTGTGAATGTTCACATTAAAGGTTGGGAAAATATTAATATATTTTAGTCCCAACGACCTAAAAACCAGCATTGCAAGTTGTTTGAAGGCCCCACTACTTTTGCACATGATTTTCTGGGACAGTAACAGTCATGTTTTCATATTTTTTTGTCACTTTTGGTTTGAAATGATTGATTTTTCTCGTATATTGGATTGTTTTTAAAGTTATTTTATCATTGTTACTTTAGATTATAACAAAATGATGATCATTTGTTGTTTTTTTGCTTTGATCATGATTTATTTATCTTGTATTTTTTTTTTTAAAGTTATTTTATTATTGTTACTTTAGATTATAACAAAATGATGATCATTTGTTGTTTTTTTGCTATTTGATTGTGGATTGTCATCATGATGTTATGTGTAGGACAATGGGAAATAACAAGAGAGGAACAAATGAACAAAGAGAGGCAGCAAAGGAAAGACAAAGGGAGCGTATAAGAAGATTACATGAAGTTACATCATCTAATGCACCTAATGAAAGTGATGAACATTCAACAATTGAAATTGATATGATGAATGCACCAATTCAAATGCATATGATGAATGCACCTAATGAACGCAATGAACATACACCATTTGAAAATGATTTGGTGAATGCACATGTTAATGAAATTGAAGAAGATATACCATTTGAATTTGATGTGATCAATGCACATAATGCAACTAATGAAAATGAAGAGCATGCACCAATATTAACGCCTCTTAGAATAATTTGTAGAAAACCAAAGTTCCTAATAGATATTGATGAAAATATTGTGAAGCCAATGCATGATAATTTTTTTGAAAGAACTTGTAGAAGAACGGTTAGAAGAATTTGGAATAACTATTTTGAAAACTTAAATCAAAGTGGAAGATGCCAATTATTTGTTGAAATGATTAAAAATTTGAAATTTAGAGAGACAATGAAAATTTTGGGGTTAAGAACATTGAAAATAATATTGAAAGAACCATTGTGAGAAATATTTTTGATGCATACCAAGCCATTGGTTCGAAATCACGCACTAGAGATGCTAATGTTACTCATCATGTCCCACATAAACCATAATGGGAAAGGAAATGAAAAAATCTCGTTTAATAAGCAAAATAAGCAAGTCAATAAGGAAAAGGAGAACCACATTACACTATGCCTTAGAGAGGCGAGAGAAAAATCCTAACAATAATTCTCTTTGGGCATTCTCGGGTAAACTCCCACGCAAGGACAAGGTTGTTGTTGATGCACTAAGAACGTTAATTGAGAAATATTGGCATGACAACACAAGGGTTTCACCCAACCAAAGATATGTTGTTAGAAGGCGATTTGGAATTAGTAATCGTGAGCCACATCCAAAACACTATTTAGATACAACTCAAACACAATTTTATGAAAGGTTTCTTCAAAGCTTTCCTCAGATTAAAATTAGTCAAATATTTTTTGAGATGACAAAACCATTTTATGTTAAGATTAATCATGCACGTGCTACATGATGTTGTAGGGTCCATGTTGAATTTTCCATGCATTATGATATTTATCGCTATATATGTTGTACTTTGCACACTAATGATGTTTTGCAGGAATTTGGTCTACAAGCACCTCCTAAGTCATCAAGAGAATTTATTTCAAGTGTACTATGTAGATGAGATGACGGGTGCATTTACTATAAGATGATGTGTTTGAGAGGTTTTTGTCCTACATGTGGTGGTTTGCAATAGTTGCATAGATTCCTACATTTGGATAACACACATGAAATTGGCAGGGAACTAGTTTCTATTGGAAAATACAAGTCAGTCACATATGGTGTTAAAGATGGAAAATAATTAATGAGGTGTGAGTTAATGAAAAGGTATATATGTGTAGCTGATTTTATGAAGATGTTTCACGAGAAACTAGTGTATGAGTACATAGGTGACACACATAGAGCTAGGTGGTTAGATGAGCAATTAAAGTTGTGTAAGGACACTTTCCCCCTCGGCATATTGTCTCTTTCATTGATTTTTCTGAGAATTATACACTAAATCCGCAAAATGAAGTATAATCTATGTATTACCACTCTACACAAGTTACAATTTTTGTACACATAGCATTCATGCATGCACATGATAGCATTGAGGAGGACAAAAAGGTTATAAGAGAATATCACTTCTATATCAATGATGATCATATTCATTCCTTAGAGTTTGTGCAAGGATGCTTTACAATCTTCTATGAAAGTTTAAGGGAAAGAGATATAAGATACAACCAACACTTAATATGGCTAGACAATTGCACCACACAATTCAAGAATGCAAGGATGTTCTACTGGTTGACTAGGATGCATGTGACAAGTGGTGTGCAACATTTTTGGAATTTCATTAAGGCAGGGCATGGAAAAAGGGAGAGCATGATGGTGTGGGAGCATGTATGAAAAGAGCTCTTACCAGAGAGGAATTGGAGTACGAAGGTGGTGTAATGTTAATAGATGCAGAAACAATTGTGCAATGGTGTAACTCTACGATGGGACCAGGTAATGCAGGTAAGTATATGGTTTCTAGATATTTTTGGTTAATACATGAATCTAACATTGAAAACTATCTAGATTATTGTATGCTTACCAGATCAAGTGACATGCATTCATTTAGAAGTTTAAATGCAACATCACTAGTTATTTATACTAGATAGATTGCATGCTTTTGCCCTTCGCGTATGCATTTTGTGTGGGATGAATGTGAATCAAAAGAGTGGGTTGATCAATGATCTTGTAGACCTTTGCAAACCCTAGATACATATCAACTTCCTAGAGCACTACAAATGAACCAGATTGAAGCATCAGTGGATTTTGACCATGTATCAGACATAGTTGAACCAGGTAAAGGGTTGCAATTTGCTATAATTTTAAGCTCAATTTATTAGTATTAACTTATGCTGATTTTGATATTAACTTATATCCTTCTATTAAATGCAGGTCATGTATATGCAGTTATTGTGGATGAGAAGAACAAAGAAGGAACATATTACATTTTGTGTTGTTGTATTGAGGCCAAAAAGAAATTGACTTCTATAGTGGTTGATGGAGAGGGTATTGAGTACCCAATAGGATCCATTGTTGTGACAGGGACATGGCTTAGAAGGTACCATTGTTGTGTTGAGTTGTATTGAGACCTCTTAAACTCATTTATTTAGCAGTCATTGTATTAATTTTGCCATTAACTTATCCTTCTATAAAATGCAGGTACCGTATCAAAAATTCTAATGCCTAGTTGTTTGAGGACTTTGAGACACATAGACATATTCTTCATTACTCAAACCTTCTTGTTGCAACAAATCTTCATTTGATTAAATATCATCGTAGACCTCTTAACAAGGATTTGTGAAAAGTTCGTGAATCTAACCATGAGGCAATACTTGAGACACTAAGGGTTAGAGCTGATCTAGAAGGTTCACTTGATTGATTTTGGGCCATCTAGAAGAATAATTCTACAATATGGTAGAATAATTTTGACAATTTTGTATATATCTTTTGTGAAACATTGTAACTTTGTTTTTTTGGATGTACTTTACATGCATATGAGTTGTAATGTGCATATGTAGATGCCAAGTTTTGTATATAAAAACATCAATGAGTTGTAATGTGCATATCTAGATGTTAAATTTTGTATAGAAAAACAACAATGAGTTGTAATATGCATATCTAGATGCTGATTTTTGTATAAAAAAATAAAGAGTTGTAATTTGCATATTTAGATGCAAAATTTTGTAAATATAAATAGTAAAAAGCTTGATCATTTATATTAGATGCCAAATTTTATATTTAAAAGTGCCCATGGGGCTGATTTGCAAATTTTGAGAGCCCAAATTTGTACCATTTGATTATAAATACATTTGTAATAAACTTGTACCATTTGATTATAAATTTGTACTATTTGATTATAAATAACTATGTCTGATTTTGACATATGTTAAATAACTTGCAAATGGGTATCTGAATATGTAAACAATTTTCCAAGTGTTTTGGGAAAGTTTTAAGTTATTGTTGAATTACTCGATTTGAAGGGCTAGTAGGAATAAGCCTCCTATGTACAATTTTGTGTATTGGGAAGTGATCTAGTCATCTTGGGCATGTGAAACCTTGTGTTAGGGTGTCATAGGTGTGTTAAACCCCTGAGTTCAGTTTGGTTAAGCCGTTGAAGTTGAAAACCCCATTTGAGTCGTTGGGTGATGCCTTGAGAGTGCATTGAGACAAGGTGTGAAAGGGTGAGAAACCTAGTATTGGATGATTGGAGTTTGATTGGTGAGAAACCCAGCCATCCATATGCACTCACATAGACGGTTTGTTCCCACAACAAGTTGAATGAAAGATGCACTATTTTGCCACCTTTCACTGATGGTTTTTGATGCGATAGAAAAAATCTCATCACAAGAAAATGAAATTGAGTTGTCTAAAACTGAGAGAAGCCTTTCTAGATAGAAACAACACAAACCCATAGGTTCAAATGGATCATCCATAAGTGCCACGGTCTCCGAGTTACGTGACATCAAAGTTTGACCATTTTTTCCACTTTGAGCGCTCAAGGGAAAATGTCGCTATGAGGTGGCTTGGAATGATCACATGTCTTGGCAAGTGAGACAAGGGCACACCTAGCATAAACCCAACCACCTGGACGCCCTAGCACTGATGGTTTGTTCCCACGACGAGCAAAATGAAAGATGCACTATTTTGCCACCTCTCACTGACGGTTTTTTATGCAACAAAAAAAAATCACCACAAGAAAATAGAATCGAGTTGTCCAAAACCAAGAGAGGCATTTTTAGGAAGTGACAAAATGACCCCATAGGTTCAAATCGATCGTCCATAAGTGCCATAGTCTCCAAGTTACGCAATGTCAAAATTTGATCATTTTTTCCACTTTGAGCGCTCAAGGGAAAATGTCACTACGAGGTGGCTCAGAATGAGTAGACATCTTGGGGAGCAAGACAAGGGAAGACCTAGTGTAAAACCAACCACCCAGATGCACTTGCGCTGACGGTTCATTCCCACAATGAGCAGAACAAAAGATGCACTATTTTACCACCTCTCACTAATGGTTTTTGATGTGACAAAAAAAATCTCACCACAAGAAAATGGAATCGAGTTGTCCGAACTGAGAGAGGATTTTTTAGGCAGTGACAAAATGACCCCATAGGTTCAAACGGATTATCCATAAGTACCATGGTCTTTGAATTACGTGACGTCAAAGTTTGACCATTTTTCCACTTTGAGCACTCAAGGGAAAACATCGCTATGAGGTGACTCAGAACAATCAGACATCTTGGGGAGTGATACAAGGTCATACATAGCATTAACCCGACCACCCGGATGGGCTCGCACTGATGGTTCATTCCCACGATGAGCAGAACAAAAGATGCACTATTTTGCCACTTCTCACTGACGGTTTTTTATGTGACAAAAAAAATCTCACCACAAGAAAACAGAATTGAGTTGTGCAAAACCAAGAGAGAATTTTTTAGGCAGAAAAAACATAAACCCATAGGTTCAAATGGATCATCTATAAGTGCCACGATCTCCAAGTTATGTGACATCAAAGTTTGACCATTTTTTCCACTTTGAGCGCTCAAGGGAAAACATCGCTACGAGGTGGCTCAGAATGATCAGATGTCTATGGGAGCAAGACAAGGGCACACCTAGCATAAAACCAACCACCTGGACATTTATCATGCTGATAGTTCGTTCCCACGACGAGCAGAATGAAAGATGCACTATTTTGCCACCTCTCACTAATGGTTTTTGATGTGACAAAAAAAATATCACCACAAGAAAATGGAATCTAGTTGTCCGAAACTGAGAGAGGATTTTTTAGGTAGCAACAACATGACCCCATAGGTTCAAGTGGATCGTCTATAAGTGCCACAATCTTTAATTTACATGACTTCAAAGTTTGACCATTTTTTCCACTTTGAGTGCTCAAGGAAAAACATCGCTACAAGGTGGCTCGGAATGATCAAACATCTACAGGAGAAAGACAAGGGCACACATAGCATAAACCTAGCCACCTAGATGCATTCACACTAATGGTTTGTTCCCATGACGAGTAGAATGAAAGATGCACTATTTTGCCACCTCTCACTGACGATTTTTGACGGTTTTTTATGCTACAGAAAAAATATCATCACAAGAAAATGGAATTGAGTTATCCGAAACTAAGAGAGACATTTTTAGGAAGTGACAAAATGATCCCATAGGTTCATACAAATTGTCCATAAGTGCCATGGTCTCTGAGTTACGCGACGTCAAAGTTTAACCGTTTTTTCCACTTTGAGCGCTCAAGAGAAAATGTCGCTACGAGGTGGCTTGGAATGATCAAATGTGTTGGGGAGAAAGACAAGGGCACACCTAGTGTAAAATCGACCACCCAGATGTGCTCATGTTGATGGTTTGTTGCCATGATGAGCAGAAGAAAAGATGCACTATTTTGCCACCTCTCACTGACAGTTTTTGACGCGACAGAAAAAATATCACCACAAGAAAACGGAATTGAGTTGTCCGAAACTGAGAGAGGGTTTTTTAGATAGAGACAACATGACCCCATAGGTTCACACAGATTGTCCATAATTTCCATGGTCTTCGAGTTACGTGATGTCAAAGTTTGACCATTTTTCCACTTTGAGCGCTCAAGGGAAAATGTTGTTACGAGGTGGCTCAGAACGATCAGATGTCTTGGGGAGTGAGACAATGGCACACCTAGCAAAAACCTGACCACCCGTATGCGCTCACACTGACGATTTGTTCTCACGATGAGTAGAACGAAAGATGCACTATTTTGCCACCTCTCACTGACGGTTTTTTATGGTTTTTGACAAAAGAAGAGATAATTGGTTTGATTTGATGTTAAAATGATTGCTTCAACTCTTCTTTTATAGGAGATTTGGATGAATAGGTGTGTCTCTTACCCTAAGGCTGACTTTTTATGGAATAAAACTTAAATGAAAACCTTACCTAAGCCGACTCATCCTTAGATAAATTTCAAATCTACTTTGTGTGCTCAAATCTTGTCTTAATTGATTCTTGAAATGATGAACTTCGCTCCATAAGCATGAGTTTATGAAATAATAACTTCACTCCAATCTCTTCATGCATGAAGGACTCAAAGAAAATTCACTCAATCAAAATACATAATATCAACATTATAGTTGTCGGTACTTGGGTATACACAATATGAGCAATAGGTAGTTAAAAATTATACGCCATATGAGTTACAAGTAATGAACAAATTGGATCACATTTAGGGACATATACATAATGAACAAGATTGATCACATTTCAATAGAAAATAAATAAGTTTTAAGAATATCAAGTTTCATATATATCAATGAACAAATTGGATTGAATATCAAGTTTCATATATATCAAAATGAACAATAATCATATACATATCAAAAAATGGCATAGATGCCAAATCAATAATAGTTACAAAAATGTGGCATGTGCCATGTCTGTCAAAGTCGATATATACATATACAAATATTGAATTTATAAAAAAATTGGTCTTTCAATGACCACAACTATAACTATATATCTCTATCGGTATCTATGACTGTGGCAGATCATCAAAATTGAGCCTCTTCGAAGCATTACGTGGCTCTACAGGTGGCTGCACAAGGACAATTCAAATGTTGAATCAGATATATTTTCTCAATATAAAATTAAAATAACTAAATACTGAACTCTAAATTGTTTGAAGTTGAAATGTTGATTACCTCATCTCTGTCTTCAGCAATTGGGTGAGGCTGTGGATCTATGGGATGTCCTGAAGGGGGTTGTAACTAGTAAAACAATGTTGATACATGTTAATAACATATATGTCAAATAACACATAATAACTAAAAATGAATAGACTAAAAATCTGAAGCATACTGGATCCTCAAATGGATGTGTTGTGGTTGTAGGAGGCAAAGTCACAGATGAATTAGTTACAATCATTTCCTATATCCATGGTAAGTGATCCAAAAGGAGTTAACTAGAGGGTTTCAAATCTATTGTGCACTTAGTGAAAAGGAGTTGATCTAAGAAAAACATACCTTTTCCCTTGGTCACGTTGGATCCCATATTATACGTGTAGGACTTCTACTTAAATGGAATGGTAGAGCATCAGTAGGAAGTTTGGAAGGGGGCTGTAATAGGTTAAAGACAATTATATAAGTTAATAACCCAAAGTTGTTGACAAACTAGATAGAACAAATATTTTTAACATATGTAAAAAAAATGCACATTGAAGCCTCGTATAGTTCTCCTGTAACCTTAGGAGGCCTAGTTGAATCTGATGTAGCTATTACCATTTCCCGTATGAAAAATGATAACATATGATATAGATATAAAATTATTTAGTTATTTCAAACACACAAGAATGCAATCCAAAGTGAATACGAAGATATCACCTCTTCCCTCTATTGAACCTCATCGACATCAGGTGCATTCATTAATTCCGTAAACCCCATATGTTTCTATATATAGAACAAATAAACTAAGTGAATTCATCAATATCTACATATACATGTTTAATCATAATACATTTCAAGTGCACTACAATAATATATAAAGTTTCTTAAATTTGGATAAGTAGATCAAAAATTATTAAAAAAATGGTACACATATGTCTTAACTAATAGCATGCACTGGTAAAAGAAATTCAAGATTAATATGTTATTGTTCTTCAAATAAAAAAAATATGGTTAGGAAGCTCAGAAGGTGGGTGAAAATATGGTGGCAATTTTAGAAATACCCAGTTGATGAGGTGTAAACCTGATGATGACAAAGTCGAGAAACCAATTTGATAAAACAAAACACATCAAAAAGGAGGGAAATGGAGGGAAATCAAACTTCCAACCCTCAGCCTTGTCACCCAAGCCTATTCACAAGCCTAAACATGTACGGGTTTTGTTTAACTAATAGCATGCATGAGTTTTGTAGAAACAAAAGCGCATATGCATTTTAGAGAGAACAAAACCTGTATGGGTTATGTCAACGTAAAGACATCCTAATATATAGATATACATATGTATATTTATGTATAGATATATGTATATGTATATAATATGTGTATGTGTATGTATACATATATGTATATATATATATATATATATATGTATGTATGTATGTATATGTATATAAAATGTGCATGTGTATGTATACATATATGTATGTAAAATATATACATATATATTGTCTCTCAATATCTTAGTACATTGTATTCCTACCCTCTTTAAATCTCTCTCTCACCCTCTCTCTCCCCTTAGGACCCCACATAACCCCTAATGACATCATATAAGGTCCCTTAGCACACCATATGACCCCTTAAGACCATATGATGTCCTAAGGGGTCATATGATGTTCTAACACATGCGTGGCCCCATTAGGACCCCACATGACCCCCAATGACACCATATGACCCCTTAGGACCTTGTATGATATCCTAAGGGGTCATAAGGTGTTGTAAGGGGTCATATGGTGTTGTAACACATGTGTGGACCAATTAGGACCCCACGTGACCCCTAATGACATTATGTGACCCCTTAGCACACCACATGACCCCTTAGGAGCATATGATGTCCTAAGGGGTCATATGGTGTCCTAATGGGACATATGGTGTTGTAAAACATGTGTGGCACCATTGGACTCCACGTGACCCCTAATGACACCATATGAATGTTAATCATATGAGGATCTCGTTAATACTGAGAGGGGGGTGAATAAGTATTAAGACCAATTGAAAATTTAAACCCAAAATCAAACTTATATCAGATCTAAAACCATTTAACGAATATCTTAACTTCTTTAATTAGATCTAACAACCTCTTTATCAGAATTGCTTAATACATTAATCAAATCATTTAGCACATCAATCAATTTTTTCACCATTTAAGCAATCATATAGATTTGATCATTTACCAACTTATCTTATCAGATCAATCACTTTTATCTATCAACTCTTATCAGTACCAATAAACTCTGATAAACTTATGATAAAACATCATAACCGGTGTCTCAGAAATAATGCATGAAATGAAACATAAACAAGAACATCACATGAAAAACATTCCACACATGAACACTATACGTTTTTTACATGGAAACCCAAATAGGGAAAAACCATGGTGGGAGTTGGAACCCACAAATATTTGTACTCTTTTGAAGTCACCCTGTTAGGAGCTTACAATATGCCCTGTTAGGAGCAGACCTCGTTAGGAGTCACCCAGTTAAGGGATTTGCCTAGTAGCCTAGTTAGGAGCTTGATGATCTATTAGGATAAACCTCATGAGAGGATTTAACACTCTTTTGAGAGCAGCCCTGTTAGGGGACTTAAATGTTTAAGGCATGTTAGGACCTACCCGGTTAAGGGATTTAACTTGCTGCAACTATTAGGGAACAACAGTAAGAAAATGATCTGTTACTTGCACTTCTTTGCATGCTTGATCAGATCCAGTTATGCTCAATACACTGCAACTCTTAGGAAGATCTCACACTTCACTTGGATGGCTTAACACATTCTCTCAAGACCACCGACACCATAAACATCAACTATGTCATCCTAAATAGCCATCTCAACTAGGTCGACCACTAAACCCTATTTACATCATGAATTTACAATTCAAATCATAAGAGATCAACATAGATCGATATACAGATCATTACAACAAATTAAAATGCAATATCAACCATTGGTTGATTGTAACTCATCACGAAAATCCAATTTGTACCAAAGTCAAAACCTTAAAACACTCTACTAAGCATTTCATTGATTCCCAAAAAATTCTTCCTTGAATCGTGCCAAAACAACAATCAAATCTTTTCACGTGGGTTGTGTCATGTTACCAACTTCATATAGACTCGTCGTCAATCACCGCCATAAAAAAAATCATTACCAGTCTTAAACTTTACTAAAACCTTAGTAAAACTTCATCAAAAATTTGAAACATGCCTTCCGATAATCTTCACAAGTTTTGATTCCGGTCAGATACACATTTCCATGATACAAGCTCACCTTCCAAACCGCAAATCACCAATCATCATCGATCGTCCGATTCAATCAAAACATCTCTTCTTTATCGGTTAAAGTCCTATTTGATAGACTTTAGTTCACTGATGGTAAACCCTGTGTGCAGGAAATGAGGGGGACAAAAATGTAAAAGTCTGATTCAAAAGGCTCACACACCAATGAGACTCTTGGTGCAAGTTAGAGGAACTATGCTGAAATAGCTCAACTTCCCAAGGGGTGTCCCATTGTTCTCTATCTCATAGGATCCCTAAGGTCAATGCCTTTGCTCTTAGATCACTGAGCAAAGTGACTTAGGAATGACAACTCCAAGAACGAGTGATGTTTGATTATTATGCATGATTGCATTCCTAGACATGCATGCTATTGACTCTATGATGATTAAGCTAGAATAAAGATGATGATAAGATTAGCTAATTATCCTAGCAATGATATACTATTCTAACATGGATATTCTATGATATTAGAATGCTTCTAAATGCTTATTAAGATGATTTATCAAAGAGAGGCTAAAATTCTTAGTTAATTAGACTATAAGTTTGATGCATGAAGATTTGTATATCTGAAAATGAGAGAATGAGAGCTCTATTTATAGGGAAAATAAGGAAATGGATGGTCAAGATTGGATAATCTTAACAAGGGCCAGGATTGAAAGTTAATCAATTCATGTTCACAATTCTCACCAATGAAATGGTGACAATTTTCAACAAGAGGTTGCTTGAGAGGAGATGAAAGAAGCATTAAATGCTTGAGAAGACATGAAGGTTACCCTAGGAGGTAAGGGTTAAGGTTAGGTTAGGGTTATCCATTGGAAAAAGCTTTTATCCAAAGGATAAACTCTTGTGCAAGGGTTAAAGAGAAAACCAAGGTTAAATCCATGAATGCTTGATGAGACCCTTGGGTTAGATGAGGGTTGAGTTAGAGAGAAAGTCTCTAATCATGCAAGAAGGTTGAGTTAACCATTAATGGTTATGTAAGAGCCTGAAATGGTTTGGAAGACTTTGAGGGTTAACTTGTTGAGGACATAAAGCCTTTAATGGTTTTCAAAGACTTTGGAGACTTTGAGAAGTGACTTCTCTTTGCTTAGGATTGTGACAATAATTAGGAGATGGATTAGGCTAAATTGGAAGTGATTAGAAAATCTAGAAGGGGATTAAGGAGGAAAGTGGGAGATGTAGGAAAATGCAAGTGGAAGGAAAAGGATTTTAATTAAAATAAAATTACTTTATTTCAATCAAATAGATACAACTTGCATAAATACAAGTGGGGTTTTTTAAATAAATAAACTAGATTTATTTATTTGCAAGGATCAATTTAATTAAATGTAAATTTAATTAAAAAGGGAGAAAGGAGAATTAATAAAATAAAGTGATTTATTTAATTAAAGGTTAGGAAAAGGTTTAGGTGAACTTATTTAAATAAATTGAGTAATTTATTTAATCAAATAGATGAATATAAATAAATAAATAAAATATAATTTAATTAATAGGAGAAATAGGGTTAAAATGAATATTAAATATTCACTTAGGAAAGTGGTCAGATTTATACATCTACAAACCCTGTCTTCCGGTAAACCAAATCACTTAGATAACAAAACAAAACATCAGAAACATCACTAATCATCATTTGACATCAGTTACCATCAATGACAACACAAATAACTGATCATATCATCTAATCACAAAATCTCAATCTCTTCATCACAAATAGACTTCTATCCTTTACCGGTGCAGTCATCAGTCTTCAACTACATCACAAGCATCTGCATCAGTTATGCCAGATGCCAACGATCTTCCCCTTTGGAATTGATGAAAACACCAATCACATATACAATCAGAGTAACATCATCATTTGAAACTTTCTTGTCAGTATCACATCATCTGTCAGTTCTCTTGCTTTTGTCATCTCCCCCTTAACCAATGTTTCTCTCAATCTGATCTTCTAATCTTCAACTTCTCTCATATATTTTCTTTTCTTCTCCCATATCTGATTTCTTTTCTTCTCCCCCTTTGACAACAATGCCAAAGGTGTAAATGCATCACCCACCTTCAATTTTGTTGCTGCCTCTTCCATCATCTCAAAAAAATTACATCAGAGCATTAAATCATAACTTTACATCAGAATTTCTCCCCCAAAGGAGTAGCCTGCACCTTCATCAATCCTTAGTGAAAAATAATCATGAAATCCATAGGATTGATGCATCTCCAGCATTTGATTTCTTCTGGTGTAGTGTTCTAACCCCTAGTTTACCTCTAAGAAACTCAAATGTAGCCTTCAATAAGGGCTTAGTAAAGATATCAGCTAACTAATCTTTACTCTTCACATATTCCATCTTCACCTCTTTTTCTTGAACTCTTTTCCTTAGGAAGTGATTCTTCAATTCAATGTGCTTGGTTATAGAATGAAGTACAAGATTCTTAGAAATGCTTATTGCACTTATATTATCACAATAGATAGTCACCAATTCAGAAATATCTATCTTGAATCCTTCTAGCATATGTCTCAACCATATTGCCAACCCGCAATTCATGGATGTAGCTACATACTCTGCTTTAGCTATAGATTGAGAAACACAAGTTTGTTTCTTTCTCATCCATGTCACTAATCTTTTACCAAGTAGAAAAGCTCCATCGGTTGTGTTTTTCCAATCATCCACATTACTTGCCCAATCAGCATCAGTAAAGACATCCAAAGTAAAATGTCCTTTATAGGGATACCATAAACCATAGTCTTGTAGCGTCCTAAAATTGTGACACTTGCAATTTCGACTGCATTTCGGTCTTCACGATGGCGATGCAACACGCAACCTGAATGGAGACCCCAAAACTTGCTCACGACACCAAAAACTGCATTTTTCAAGCACCATTGGCCTGAACCTCCTTGCACCCCACTGTCCCGGAGGTGGGACCAGAGTGCCCAGCGCCCTGGTCCCTGGGTCCTATTTTGGGCCCGGTCTCCTAAGTGATATCGGGTCTTTTTGATTGCAATTTGGAAATATACTTCCCTGGTCGGCCTAAGGTCGGGAAAATCAGTCTATCAGCCCTAATTGACAAGTATATAAACTACATTTTCCTCTCTCATTTGGGTAGATGGAAAAAAGGCGAAAGCAAGATTCAAACATTCAAGCATTCAAGCATTCCTTCAAGCAATTGATCATTTCAAGTCTCCATTCAAGGCTAAGTGTTGCATTCAAGACAAGGATTCAACCATTGAAGAGGAGATCACTTATTACATGCTACATATTACAACATACAACATCTAAACCTTTGCACATAAGGATACAAACATCCTTAGAACAAGGTATTAGTACTTGTTTTACATTACAGTCATTTACATTTACAGCTCTTGCTCATTTCTTGGTTAATTCCAAAACTGGGGTTTGACCTAAAGGCAAACCCCTAATCCCTAACCCCCCAATCGTCTTCGCTTTTCTGTGTGTAGGTTGCAGGTACGCGACTGAGATTGAAGATCTGGAATCCTTGTGCAGAGACGAACCGATCCCCCTTTGTTTGACGGATTTTTCGGAGGACCGTGGCGCCGGGCGCCATCGTCCCGACAACTTTTGCTCAAATTTGCAGGACAGCGCCGTATCGACATTTTACTGCTAATTCCAGGTCCACAGCTTCATCCTATAACCTAAACTCAGTTTATAAGCGAATCTTTATGACTTTCTATGTATTCTTGGCTTAATTTCCTTAACAACATTCTTTACAAAAGAGGGTAGCCTTGCTTTCCTAACCCTTGAAATTCATTTAGCATCCAATCTTACATTGTGTGGGATTGAATCTTATGAGTTTCAACCCCTCTTTTGAATGTAAAGTCTTCCCCCTAAGTGAAAACCCATCGAATCCTAGCGAACCTCCCTTCTCTCTCCTCGGAGTCGGAAGAGGGGAGAACAACTAGGGTTCGACCGCGATTTTCTGCTTTACAAGTCTGTTGTGCCTTTGAGATACCAAAAAATTCTCTTCATAGCTACCATGTGACTCTCCTTAGGCTCTTTTTGAAATCTAGCCACTAATCCAACAACATGAGAAATGTCTGGTCTACTATGAACAACATAGTGTAGCTTTCCAATCATAGATCTCTACTCTTTTCCACTAACAGTAGGGGAATCATACTGCTTTGATAACTTGCAATCTGACACCATTGGTGTTCCTTGTTGGTATTGTGTTGTCATTGATGTCAACTGGTATAAAAGAATGCAACCAGTATGATAGATTGTTGGTACTGCTATCATTGATGTCAACTAGTATAGCATGATAACTGGTATAGGAGAAGAGTTGATGTGTTGTCATTGGTGACCATCAGTATGCAGAAGGATGAACCAGTATGTACCGGTATGCTAGTGGTGCAGTTAAGAGACCACTGAGTAAAAGGTTGTTGACATAGTGATACATACAACCGACATGAAAGATAAGGCATATTGGGAGGCTAATTGTGATGAAGAGGTAGAATGTTATCTAAATCACATCAACACTGGAGGAGAAGAATGAACAGGTCATCGATATATTGTGTGGATGCAGAATAGTAGGACTCCCACCAGATAGAGATGCAGTCACCATGTGAAGAGATGACTGACAGTGAATGTGCCCACACCGGATCACATGTGCCTGTTTGAAGATATGCTACACAAATAGGGAAGCCACATGAGTGCATTGTAGGATGTAGATGACAAGGTATCACTCTACTGGTAAGTGGAAATTATCTCCTATTATGCATAGTATGCATCATAGTTCTATGAGATAAGAAAGAAGAGGTAAAGGCAGGTGTTTTAAGGCTCACACTGGATCTATCGGTGAATCAAAGGAATTCCTCAAGTGCATTAAATCAAGGATATGCACTGGATCGACAGAGAAGGCATGTTAAGTTGCCGAAATAGATGAGTTGTTATGGGTTTGTCACTTTGACAAACTGGTTGAGATATGGTCCGAGTTGATTAGAAAGAAGGCAAGGCTGAGCAGATGCAGACAGAGGAAAATGGCCAGATTGAAGATGGAGTTTGCTAAAGGTTGATGACATGGTGTCATCAGGATGGCTACCGGTAAGCATGAGAACTGATAAGAAAGAAAAGAGGCTTTAAGAGATATGCTTCTACCTGATGAGAATGAGCATGCTATGGATACACATGTTTGGCGATTGGTCAAGGTGTTCCACTGATAGTTCAACAAAGTGCAGACATGAAGGTTAACTGATAAAGTGTGAGATACCAATAGGGTTAGTGAACTGACAGAAAAAAAGAACTAGTTGAGTGTTTGGTTGGTGATCCTACCTGAATCGATACAAAGGTCCAAGTTGGAAGTTGGTCGACAAAGGTGCAAGTGGAATCAAGGTGGCAGACTTGCATGTAGTGGTAGATGGAGTGTGCACTGATGAGGTTGTTGTAGAGTTGGTTGATATTAATGGTAGACCCTGTAAATAATGGGATTTGTTGCAGAGATGTTGCAGAGGTGTGTGGCTCGAGGAAGGTTGAACAAATGTGATCAATGAGATGCATCGATCGATGCAGAGTGTCTAGATGCAGAAAAAGTTGGTGATGAAATCTACAGAATCATTTATGGTGATTGATCTTGTATCTCGCCGACTAACTGTCTGTGTTTGCTAAGTTTAGTAAACATGTATTGGAAGGCACATTAATGGTGGTGATGTGTAGATAGGTGTCTTGGGGCTCAGATCAAATGAGATCTGATTGGATTCGATGTACCTTGTGATTAGTGGAAGGAACCTTAAGGCATCAAGTTTGAATGTTACTCTTGGTGGGAAAATCTGGGTATATGTATGCGAGCCAAAGATATTGTTAAGCATTGCTAGATGGGAGAAGGTATAGCTACTACGAAGTGATTGAGTGTAGTATGAAAAAAGTTAGACTAGTCAAAGTAAAAATAGCAGAAGATAACATTGAATGAGTGAGTGAAGGTTAAACTGGTGATAAGGTTTAACAAAGTGTTTAACCGGTATGGTTTGATCAATCGGTAAAGTAGTTAGATTGCATCAGAGAAGATAACTGGTAGGTGCTTGTACAAGCAGAAAGACAACAAAGGGTGTTGAAGTGCAGAAAAGTGAAGGAGAGATCTGAAAAAGCAGATGCAGAGCAAGGTAACCGGTAGAGTGTAAACCGATAAAGAAGCAATAGAGAGAGATGAACCGCTATAGCAGAGAAGGTGTCTCACTGGCAGAGTGAAGTATATGAAATGGTTACAAGATTCACTTGTAACAGTATGACTACTTTTGTATTTGATGCTATCATTGTGATCACTGAGTTGTAGCTCAGTGCAGGGGTTGTAGCCTCTTTGGGTTGTAGCCCATAAATCAGTTAGGGGTTGTAGCTCCTTGGGTTGGTGCCCTAAATTTTGTAACATATTTCATTGTGAGGCTGGATTGGAGCAATAGACTCCAACGATATTTCTCACTGAGGTTTTTCCCATCTTAGGTTTTCCTCGTACATACTGGTGTTATGTGATGTCCCTTTGTGTGTGTTTGCATTTGTGGTGGTCTCCCTCTAACCGGTAAGTCTACATTGAGTTATCATTTGAGAACCAGTATGCTCACCTAGAATAGTTAAAGGGAAAGTTTTAGAACCATTTATTCACCCCCCTCTCAGTGGTGCATTGTGTCTAACATTCCTACCGGTTTGCAGTCTTCCATGCCGAAAGTCTTCAACATTTATTTGATATACTTGGTCTGACAAATAAAAATACCACCATCTAGTTGTTGGATGTGTAAGCCAATAAAGAACTTTATTTCATTGATTAGAGACATTTCAAATTCCTTTTTCATTTTGATGCAGGAGCATCCTTGGTTCACAACAATCTTGCATCAACCAAAAACATTTCCTTTTTGTGTGTCCCATTTTTGGCTCACCGGATCTTGTGGAGCTAGATTATACTTGAAGACTTGATCATATTTCTTTCTTTCAGATTGCATCTCATTTGGATCACTTTCCGGCAAGATATCGCTACCGGTTTCCTGGACAGTTTCTTGTTCCCGGTTGCCTAAGACCTATTCTAGTGTTCTACTGGAACCCATTTCGAAGCTTGCATAGACTTGGGCTTTGATCTCAATTTTTCTTGGCATGTGGCTGATCTTCTATGTTTCATTCTTTGGATTTTTTGGAGGTTGACCTTATTCATTTTGCATGTTAGGTCTTGTTCTTTGGGTTTTGAACCTTTTTGGGCCGACTGGATCATTTGGATCGATATATATATATATATATTTGTAATCATGCTTAAGAATGTAATCAATTCAGAATCAAGAAGTATCAGATAGATAGAGTGTGCCTAGAAGATAGATCTTTCGATTCAAGGTCCCGGTGAGACCTATTCTACTAGGCCTGTGTGTCGGTATGTTGTAACCTGGTTGTTACCGGTTGGATGTAATTGAATTTAATGCAATAAAAACTATATGTTTTGCATTGCCTCCATCATATATGTGTGTTTCCATTGTGTTTGCTCTTGCTGACTGATTTGGACTGATCTCCTTGAGGTCCCTCCTCACCGGTGACTCTTTCACATTATATCAACAAAGTCTATACACATATCATCATTTCCACCAAATATTATTTCATCTACAAACACTTCTTCTATCAGCATCTTGTCTCCTTCATTCTTCAAATAAATGTTGTTGTCCTCACTGGTACATTGGAATCCAATTTTGATCAAATGTGCATGTAATCTCTCATGCCATGCTCTTGGTGCTTGCTTTAGACCATATAGTGCTTTGTGCAATTTACACACCATGTCCTTATCGTCAATCAAGGAAAATCCATCTGACTGTTCAATGTATACTTCTTCTTCTAGAATCCCATTTAGAAATGCTGATTTGACATCCATTTGGTAAACTTTGAATCCCTTATATGAAACAAATGCCAGGAGAATCCTTACTCCTTCTAATCTAGCAATAGGTGCAAATGTTTCACCATAATCCTCACCTTCTTCTTGAGCATACCCTTTGTAGACTAACCTCACCTTGTTTCTTACAATTCTTCCTTCTTCATCCAATTTATTCCTAAAGACCCATTTTATTCCAATTACATTCTTATCCTTCGGTCTAGGAACAAGTGACGATGTCTGATTCTTCTCAATTTGATCTAATTCTTCATTCATTGCATTCACCCAATCATCATCCTTTAGTGCTTTCTTAACTGTCTTGGGTTCTATTGTAGCTATCAAACATGCATTCTCTCTGATCTTTCTCTTGGTTTGCCCACCTGCATTCTTATCACCAATTATTTTCTCTTGTGAATGGTTCAGTCTGACATATCTAGGTATTGCTTGTGTCGGTTCTGCATCTTCTTCCTCACTATCATCACTTATCGATTGAGCATCTAATTCTGCATTTGTCAGTTCTTCATTATTCTTTAACTTTGGTTCAATAATTACAAAATTTTCCTCATTATCATCCTTTTAGGTTCCGATCTGCTTGTACCTTTAGAGTTATTAGATAGATCATGAACTTTTACATTAACACTTTCAACAATTTTCTTAGTTCTCTTATTGTAACATTTATATGCCTTACTCTTAGAAGAGTAACAAAGAAAAATTCCTTCATTAGATTTTGCATCAAATTTATCAGTGTAGTTATCTCTCTTAATAAAACATTGACTTCCAAAAAATTTAAAATAACTTACACAAGGTGTTTTTCCATACCATAACTCATAGAATGTCTTATTGTTACCTCTCTTTACCAGTACCTGGTTTAAAGTGTATACAATAGTACTGACCGCTTCTCTCCAAAACATTTTGGATACATCACCCTATAATAACATGGTTCTTGCAGCTTTAACTATTGGTCCATTCATCCTTTCTTCTATGCCATTCTGTTGTGGTGTCCTCAGAGCAGACATCAATCTCTTGATACCATGTTCGTCACAATACTTAACAAATTCATCATATGTGAATTCACCTCCCCCGTTTGATCTTAAACACTTCAAATTCTTACTGGTTTCATTCTCAACCAGAGCTTTAAATGATTTAAATTTACTAAATGCTTCTAATTTTTCTCTCAAAAATATCACCCACATCATTTTAGAATAGTCATCGATGAAAATCATGAAATACCTATCACCGTAATAACTCTTTGTTCTCACAGGGCCACAAAGAAATCTAAAATATTCTTAGAAATACAATTCTCGCTCTTGAAAGAAATAGAGGCCATCTTATTGATTTGACAATCTTTGCATATCACACTATACAGTTGGACAGGTTGGGGTAATCCTCTTGCAACACTTGACTTTCTTATCTTAACCAAATTATCAAAATTAACATGACAACATCTTTTATGCCATAACCAGCTATCTTCCATTCTTGCAACCAGATAATTATTAATATTACTATTCAAATGGAATAAGGTACCTCTAGTTTGCTTCCCGATAGCAATCAGTTCACCATTACCTCCAATAATTCTGCAGACTCCACTTTTAAAATCAAGCAAATAACCTTTATCATTGAGTTGACCAACACTTAAAAAATTATGCTTTAGACCATCAACCCAAAACACATCATCAACATTACTCTTCCCATTTAGAGAGATTGAACCTTTACCTTTCACCATGCAAGGAGAGTTATTTCCAAATCTAACAACACCTCCATCAAATTCATTAAGGGTTATGAACTTACTTTTATCTCCAGTCATGTGGTGTGAGCAACCACTGTCTATAATCTATTCATAACTATTTTTCATATGAGATACTAGTGCTATTGACGACTGTTTTGACACACTCGCCAACAGTCAGGTAGTCAATGTGAACACTCACCACCTCTCCTAAAAAAGCAATAAGTTCTAGGGAAGTAATCACTCCAAGGTCTCTATAGTCGGGTCTCGATGGTGATGGGCAGCCCAATGGTTGATGTGGTTGTACCTGTTGAGGGGCCTACTGGTTAAAACAAAATCCCAATAATCATTAATAACTTAACTGTTGGCATTTGCATGAAGATTGCATTAATGATATGCTATGTTGTCATTGATGTCAATTGAACCAGTAATAATATTTATGACATTGCTCATATTGTTGTTATTATTGATATTGGCTTGTAACTGGTAGGAAGATCTTTGAGGAAGATGTTGTAAACCGATATGTTAGTTTGTGAGTTAAACCGGTATACCGGTGTATAAGGTTAAAACCTAATCTATGCAATGTAACCGATAAACCCTTCCAGTTGTTTTTTGTTAAACCCTAACCAATCAAGTTTGTTGGTTTAAGATCTAATGATGAACGGTAATAATGGAGACATGTGTGATCATTGAATGAGGATTAGTTCAGATTGTTTTGGTGTGTTTTATTGTTTTTTTTTTGTATTATCTAGGTAATGAGAAAAGTGGATTGCATCTAATGCATAGCGCGTAATGAGTTACAAAGTTCGATGAAGCGGTGATCGTGGAGCGGTTGGAACTTTCTTGAAGAATGTAAAAATATTGTTATGATTTATAACGGTCAAGATTGAACTGACCTGTTTGTAATCTCTATGAGAGAATTAGGTTTTGTTGTGTTACCGACCTAATTGATTTGTATTTAAGGTCAGTGAAGTTATTTGTAAGAGTGTTGGCAAAGTGTTGGCTGAAACCAGTTGAGTGTGTGGTTGCCTAACTGGAGAATGGATCTACAATTTGTGTAGAAGAAGATTGAAGCTTAAAAGGATCTAATCAAGAAAATGTAGTTCTATTCAGATAGATCAAAAAACTTGTTGTTTTCTAACAACTACAATAGAATTGAAATCCCCTAACCGGGTAAGCTCTAACAAGCTTGGTTACTTCTTAAATCATCTAACAGGGTGGTCCATTAGCTTGGATTCTCAAACCCTCTATTGAGGTTACTCCTAATAGGGTATTTTTTTTTTCATCAAGGCATTTTGTAAATCCCTTAACCGGGCGATTCCTAATAGAATCAGTTCTTAACATGACTTATTGTAAAATATTTAACAAGATTGGCTCCTAACAGGTCAAACTTCAAAAGAGTTCAGATAGCTATCCTTGTGAGTCTCATCTCACCATGGTTTTTACCTATTTGGGTTTTCCACATATAAACATTTGTGTCAAGTGGTGAATGTTTTTGTGGTTATGATCTTATTTGTTGATTTGATTAACTTATGATAAGGCATGATAACTGGAAGCATTAAGAGATTGAATATGTTGAGATATAATTAAGCATTTTGATGTTTACAAGATTGAAGTTGTTTACTATTAAGTTGTTATAACAGTTAACCGGTTGATGTTTAGTATTGATCTTGATAGTGAAAGTTTACTTTGTGAGTTTAAATTTGAGATTGGGAAGTTTGTATCAGTTTTTCAGTATACTGATTCACCCCCCCTCTCAATATTCTACCAGATACTTATTATTTCACGATACCTATCAATTGGTATCAGAGCATCTCAGGTCCTCTTTAACCTAAAAGCCTAACAGCTTGAGGAAAAGATATTGTAGGTCATGATGAAGAAAGAAGGTCTAAAGTTCAACAAAGATAACTATAGGATATGGAGCGACAAAATGAAGATTTACACTAAGAGTCTGGAAAGTTAGTATTGGGATCATGTAGAAACTATGTATATTGCACCTACTGGAACCCTGAGTGTTGATCAAAAGAAAGAAAAACAAGAAAATCATCAAGCATTGGAGGCTATTATCAGTTCCATCTATGATGCTGATTATGTAGATGTTCATGGTCTTGAAACTGCATATGAAGTATGGAAAAAACTTGAAGAGATTTATAGTAGCGATGAACATGTTAAGATTGCTAAAGAGGAGAGCCTAAGAGGAAAGTTTGATGACACGAGAATGTCTAAAGGTGAGAATATCCAGCAATATGGTCAAAGGATAAAAGAGATAGTTGGTGAAATAAAGAGTGCAAGAGGGAAAGTGGAAGATGCCACAGTGATCAATATGGTACTGAGAACCCTACTACCAGTCTATGCTATCCGAGTTGCAGCTATTCAGGAGCTGAAGTCCATTGACAAAACTAAGGTAACTCTTGACTCTATCATTGGCAAACTTATTGCTTTTGAATTAAATGGTTATGATGGTAGTGCACAAAAATTAGAATCTGCATTCAGAGATTCTGTCTCTAATTCATCTGGGAGAAAAAGTAGAGATACTTGTCATGGTTATGAATCTAGATCCAACATAGATTCTGATGATGAAAATAGCTTAGTGGAACTTGAAACATTGCTGGCAAAATGACTGCCTAGAGGTACTGGGAAATATAGAGGTAAACTAAATTTAAAATGTTTTGCATGCAACAAGATTGGTCATATAGAAGCTAACTGTCCTAATGGTGAAAATAAATAGAAGAGAGACAAATTCAAGAAGTATAAGGGCAAAGGCAAGAGAGATTGTCTTATAGTGATTGATAGTGGTATTACTGATGAAGAATCTAATGATGATGCTAGTGAAGATATTGTGTTTGTAGCTAGTAAGGAAGAGATATCAGATCAGAAGGCACTAGTGTCCAAGATGGATAACTCTGATGATTGGATCATGGATAGTGGTTGTTCACATCACATGACCGGTGATCGGAGAAAATTTCTTTCCTTGAAGGAATTTTATGGTGGTATTGTCTGATTTGGCAATGACTCACCCTGTATGATTAAAGGTAAGGGAGTTATTTCTCTTAATGGGAAGAGTAGTGCTGACGATGTCTATTGGGTTGAAGGCCTAAACAACAATCTTTTGAGTGTGGCACAACTTAATGATAGAGGACACCCACTTGAGTTTAGAAATGGTATGTGCAAAATCTTTGACAACAAAGGTGAATTGATTGCAACTGGGAAACAAACCAGAGGTAATCTATTTCATCTTAATCCTAAAGTTAGGAACTGTTTGATTGCAAAGATAGATGATAGCTAGCTTTGGCATAGGATATTTATCATATAAACTTTGATAACATCGTTAAAGTGAGCAAGTCCAAGATAGTAAGAGGTTTGCCTCAGCTAGATAAACTAGTTAATGCTCTTTGTAAAGAATGTCAGTTAGGAAAGATGACTTCTTCAACTTTAAAGAGAAAGTCCTTCTCAGCAGAGAACTTGTTATATTTGGTTCATAAAGATCTATGTGGACCAATAAGAACAAGAAGTATTCAAGGTGATAGATATTTCATGATCTTCATTGATGATTGTTCAAGGATGATGTGGGTCACATTCTTGAAGGATAAGAATGAAGCTTTTGGTAAATTCAAGGCATTCAGGGCCTTAGCTGAGAAAGAGAGTGGCAAAAAGATAAAATGTCTGAGAACAAATCAAGGTGGTGAATTTACTTTTGAAGAATTCACTAAGTACTGTGATGAGAATGGTATCAAGTGGCAACTTTTTGCACCAAGGACACCACAACAAAATGGTATAGTAGAGAGGAACAACCGGTCAGTGGTTGAAGCTGCTAGGACAATGTTGATACAAGGAAGTGTAGCAAAAACATTTTGGGAAGAAGTAGTAAGTATAGCTGTCTACACAATAAACCGAGTTCTGATGAAAAGAGGTAAGGACAAGACCCCTTATGAATATTGGTATGGGAGATCACCTGATGTTAGTTATTTTAAAATATTTGGTAGCGTTTTATTAAAAGAATTGATTACATAAGAAAGTTTGAAGCTAAGAGTGATGAAGGAATATTTCTTGGCTATTCCATCTTGGCTATTCCACCAAGAGTAAGGCCTACAAGTGCTTCAACAACTGGACATAGAGAATTGTTGAGAGTGCTGATGTTCGTGTAGATGAATGTCTCAAAGTCTTAGATGGAACTAGTTCAGAGAATAAGGATGAAGATCCTTGCATTTTGCTTTTGGAACCTGAAACTGTTAAATCAGAAACCGGTAAAGCAAATCTTGATGTACTTGTTCAACCAGAACAAATAAATTCAGAAGAAGATGGTAATGAAGAAGTTGAACCTAAAGAGAATGATCATGTTATTCCTAGGTATGTAAGACTGAACCACAGTCCTGAGTAGATTATTGGGGATATGGATGCTAGAGTACTAACTAGAAGGAAAATAAGAGAGAACTCTTGCATGATCTCCACCATTGAACCTAGAAGTGCTAAGGAGGAATTTGGTGATGATCATTGGGTTAAAGCTATGGAGGAGGAATTGGATCAAATTGAGAAGAACAACACTTGGACCCTGGTACCCTGACCGGTAAACAAAAATGTTATAGGTACTAAATGGGTATTTAGAAACAAGTAAAATGAAGATGGTGTTGTAGTTCGCAACAAGGCAAGATTAGCCAGCAAGGGTTATGCTCAAGAAGAAGGAGAAGATTATGGCAAAAAATTTGCACCAGTAGCAAGACTGGAAGGTGTTAGAACGTTACTTGCATTTGCAGCCCATAAGAAGTTCAAGGTATACCAGATGGATGTTAATTCTGCATTTTTGAATGGGATATTAGAAGAAGAGGTATACATAGAGCAACCTGATGGTTATGCATTGACAAATGAGAAAGACATGGTATGCAGATTACATAAAGCTTTGTATGGATTAAAACAGGCACCCAGAGCATGGTATGAACGACTTCATCCACATCTGATGAAGATAGGATTTGCAAGAACCAATGATGATAGTAATATTTATCTCAAGTCTAAAGGAAATGAAATACTGGTTAGTGAAGTATTTGTTGATGATATTATTTTTGGAGGTAATGATGTCATGAGCAATAGTTTTGCAGATGAAATGAAAAATGAGTTTGAAATGTCTTTAGTAGGGGAAATAAAAAATTTCATAGGCTTGCAGATACAACAAACAAAGAATGGTATTTTCATTACTCAATCTAAGTATGTAAAAGAGGTTTTGAAGACTTTAGGCATGAGTGACTGTAAACTAGTTGGAACACCAATGGTTACAGGTTGTAAGTTGTCCAAGGAATATGCATCTAAGTCTATTGATGAAAAGGAATACAGGTCAATGATTGGCAAATTACACTATGTTGTTCACAACAGATCAGATATTGCCCATGCAGCTGGTATAATTGCTAGATTTCAGAAGAATCCAAAGGAAGCACACCTGATAGCAACAAAGATAATTTTTTAGATATCTATAAGGTACAGTTGACTAAAGATTATAGTATCCATATGGAGGAAACTTTGATTTGAAGACATACACTGATGCTGATTGGGAAGGAAATGTTGATGACCAGAAAAGTACTACCGGTGGGGCATTCTTTCTAGGAGGAAGGCTAGTTTCATGGAGTAGTAAGAAGCAGAGTTGTACTTCACAATCTACTACTGAAGCTAAGTATGTTGCAGCTTATATGAATTGCACACAAGCTATTTGGATGAGGCACATTTTGGAAGGTTTTAAGATGAAGATCTTAGAATCTATAAAGATTTTATGTGATAATACAAGTGCCATTAATATTTCTAAGAATCCTGTTTTGTACACTCGCATCAAGCACATTGAATTGAAGTATCACTTCTTGAGGGAAGAAGTTCAAAGTAAGGATGTTATCTTAGAGCATGTTTCTACCTAGGAGAAGTTTGCAGATATCTTTACTAAACCTCTACCTAAGACTACTTTTGAGTATCTTAGAAGTCAGTTGGGGGTTGTCCCTCTTCATGAAGTTAGTTGAGCATGATGTTGATTGCATCAGTCCCTGAATTACTTGTAAAATTTTACATGGATTGATGAAGAAGTGGATGTATTCCATAGGGGGAGCATCAAGTTGCAGTATGTTGTTGATGCACAGTGAAAATTTTGATATTACATGTTTTACTTTCAATTTGGAATTATAGTCAAAGGGGGAGAAGAATAATGTGATTGGGGAGAAGAATTATGTGACTGGTAAAGGGAAACCTGCGATAGGCTGAAGACAGACAGAGCATGGTGAATCCTTGGTAATGTAAACCAGGATTCCTATTCACCAATCACAACAACAATCAGAGGCATTGATATTTATATTGCCATCAATGCCAAAGGGGGAGATTGTTGGCATTTGCATTAAGATTGCCTTAATTATATGTTATATTGTCATTGATGTCAATTGAACTAGTAATGGTATTTATGATATTACTGGTATTGTTGTTATTATTGATATTGGCTTGTAACCAGTAGGAAGATCTTTGAGGAAGATGTTGTAAACCGATATGTTAGTTTGTGAGTTGAATCGGTAAACCGGTGTATCATGTTAAAATATTTTCTATGCAATGTAATCGATAAACCCTACCAGTTGTTTTTTGTTAAACCCTAACCGATCAAGTTTGTTGGTTTAAGATCTAATGATGAGCGGTAATGATGGATACATGTGTGATCATTGAATGAGGATTAGTTTAGATTGTTTTGGCGCATTTGTTTGTTTATTTGACTATCTAGGGAATGAGCAAAGTGGATTGCATCTAATGCATAGTGCGTGATGAGTTACAAAGTTCGATGAAACGATGATCATGGAGCGGTTGGAATTTTCTTGAAGAATATGACAATATCATTATGATTTCTAAAGGTCAAGATTAAACCGACTTGTTTGTAATCTCTATGAGAGAATTAGGTTTTTGTTGTGTTACCGACCTAATTGATTTGTATTTAAGGTTGATGAAGTTGTTTGTAAGAGTGTTGGCAAAGTGTTGGTTGAAACCTGTTGAGTGTGTGGTTGCCTAATTGGAGAATGGATCTATAGTTTGTGTAGAAGCATATTGGAGCTTAAAAGGATATGATTAAGCAAATGTAGTGCTATTTAGACAAATCAAAAAACCTATTATTTTCTAACAACTATAGTAGAATTGAAATCCCCTAACTGGGTAAGCTCTAACAAGCTTGGTTGGTTCTTAAATCATCTAACAAGGTGGTCCATTAGCTTGGATTCTCAAACCCTCTACCGAGGTTACTCCTAACAGGGTATTTTTCTTTTCATCAAGGCATTTTGTAAATCCCTTAATTGGGTGATTCCTAACAGAATCAGTTCTTAATAGGACTTATTGTAAAACCTTTAACAAGCTTGGCTCCTAACAGGGCAAACTTCAAAAGAGTTTAGATAGCTATCCTTGTGAGTCTTATCTCACCGTGGTTTTTACCTATTTGGGTTTTCCATGTATAAACATTTGTGTCAAGTGGTGAATGTTTTTGTGGTTATGATCTTATTTGCTGATTTGATTAACTTATGATAAGGCGTGATAACTGGAAGCATTGAGAGATTGAATATGTTGAGATATGATTAAGTATTTTGTTGTTTACAAGATTGAATTTATTTACTGTTAATTTGTTATAACAGTTTACCAGTTGATGTTGAGTATTGATCTTGACAGTGAAAGTTTACTTTGTGACTTTGAATTTGAGATTGAGAAGTTTGTATCAGTTTTTTAGTATACTGATTCACCCCCCCCCCCTCTCAATATTCTACTAGATACTTATTCTTTCAGCATACCATCATTAACTTCCTTTTTTTGTATTTTTATGATTTTAAGATTCTTCTGGAAATAAATTGCAAGAGATAGGGAAACAAGAAAATAACAATGAAACTAATTCAATGACAACTTAACGAACTACTTAATTAGTACCCTAAAATCCAAATATCATCAAATATTATCCAAATCAACATTCAATAACAAACCTCCATTAAACCTACAAAGTCAACAACCTTACAGACTCATGGAAAGAATATCACCACAATATTGTCTATCCCAGTAATTCTCATACACCACTTACGTGCGTATCATGAGTCATAAATCAATAAATGGAAGATGAGAACACGTTGTTGATTTCAAACAATAGACATTACCAAATCATAAAGAACAAACTCGTAGAATATATGCATAGATCAGACAATTTATAAGCTTCTTCTTGTATTAATTTCAAAGAATGGGTAACCAAAAATAACTCAAGTTCATAAAAATCTATAAAAATAATCTAAAATTTCTAAGTGGGCCTCAAATCATGAATTTGTGGACCCTTACAAATAAATCAAATCCCTCAATTTATAGAGTTTTCTGCCCTACTTTATAGGAAATCAACCTAATCTAAATTAAGAACTCAAAAGCTAGGAGTCACAGTTAACTTGCAAGTTTCTGCCTCTATACTCCAGTTAACTACTATGAAATAGAGGTTAGGTGAGCACTATGAAGACCATGCTATATGAACTAGGCTTTCGTAGTCATGCAAAATTTAGCTCAAAATTGGGACGTGAGTTGGAGACATAGTTGGAGTACTAGTGGGGAAGTCATGCAAAAACTCCTCTCAAAACTCCTGCTATCTTTAGTAACTATATGTTCTACTTCTACTTCCTTTTATAGGACTTATAATTATTGATAATACATGCAAGTACCTCAGCAGTAGGATCAACAACATGCTTAATTCTGAATTTATACTTTTTCAAAACTTCCTTTGCATTCTTTCTTTTCTTCTCTAACTCCCCTATTGTCTCTGTCACCTCTTGACATTGTGTAATCAAATATGTATATCTATCCATAAATGTAATAGTGAATTGAGCCAGAGGTCCCAAATACTAGGCCTCATATGCATCCCACTAGCTGAGTACCTTCTCTTCTTCCATAACTCTCACATTGGTTATCCCCAGCCCAAAAACTCCGAGTAACTATCTTACATAATCTTCATATGTTTCTATCATCTTAAGGAGGGGAACTCGAATGTCTACTACATCCTTCACATATTTTTGAAGCATTTCCATCTTCAGCTCCAAAATGTATGCGTAAGACTGCAAATTCTTACAACTATCTCCACCCAGGAGGTCCTCCTCTATGATAACTTCCTCAGCTAGGCGCAAAACCTTATTCAATACCCAGAACTGCTTGCTAAACATGTTGATCTTCTACTCCCATTGTAGAGAAAAGGAAGCTAATGCTCCTCCTACCTATACTACCTCCTTCTATTCCTTCATGGTATTTTGCAAAAATAGTCTCATTTTGGATGAATTTATTTGCGCCCATGATTTTGTTGTGGCAGCCACCTGTCTTACCTCAAGCAATGCTTTTACTTCTCCTTCTGGGAGTGATGAGGTTGAAGGTAAATTATCATTTTTACAAGTATCTAAAGGCTTGCCCATTTCTACCAACAACTACTTGTACTGCTCCAACTGTGCTTTGACCTCTGCATGGGAGGTGTATTCCTTCTCCATTTGCCTCCTGACGATGTTGGTAGCTAGTTCCAAAGTATCTAACTCCCCCCACTTCATCTACTTACCCATTTTTACCTGAGACACTTGGTACTTTGGGGAGATTTGACCTTCTGCCTGCAGAGGAACTGCTACATCCACAACAACCTCACCAGAGCCTGTTCTTGATAGATGATTTATAGTCTTGGCTTTCTTAACTTTTCTTGGTTCCTCCATGATTGCCTATTGTAGTGTAACCTTTGGTAACACTACTTTCCTCTTCTTTCTCTTGAAGGTGAATTCCAACTATTGTGGTACATCCTTATCTTTATCACCTTCGTGAGGCACTATGTCAGTGGTCACAATGTGCATGTCTGATTGTTCCTTTGCTTCCTCTTTCTCTTCTTCCTTTTTGTTCTTAGGTCCTTGAGGTGAAGAAATTTGGCAGGCCAGATTAGTTTGGAGAGCAATATCAATGTTCAACTGTTGTTGCTTGTTGAACTCTCCCAGCCTATCACTGACCTCTTCCCCAAATGTTCTGCCATCCTTATCCATTTCTCCCATACCTTGCGTGGTAGCTATCTCTTTTAGGAGATCTTCTTGGTCATGAGGGGTTAAGATTAATCTTTCGTTGAACAAATATTCAGCCTCATTTCGTTCTTTCTCCCCTCCAAATGGTTGTTGTCCCCTAGGTTGTTCCTCCTCTTGGTCAAAGTCTATTTGTTACTCCCATTATTTGTTTTGAACAAAATAATGTGTATTTAATTTTGTTTCCCTCATTCAGTTTGATCTATCTTTAGTCATGCATCTTTTGTTCCTTTATGTTTCACCTTTTTTGCCCCAATGAACCTGTCGGTTGAACCTACGTATTAGTTCAAGGTTCAAAGTTCAACCGGCCCCTTTGTGTGGATTGCGGCTTTGTTATGTTGTTAAGTGAGTGAGCATGAATGTGTTAAGTTAGACCTAAACTTGAACTTTTGAACCATTTCTAAAGCGGTTCAAGGTTCAAGGTTCAAAGTCTTCCTTTATGTTTGTTAAAAGTCTTCGCTTGTTCTTGGTATTGTGTTGAGCCGCAAGTTGGAAGTTCTTTTGTGTTCTTAGGATTGAACTTGAACCATTTAAATTCTTGTGAGTTGTTTCAAAGTTCAAAGGTTCATTTTAGATTGGCCCCGTGGACATTAATAACACAAAATGTGGTGCGAGAAAAGGAATATTCTAGGCATCTTATGATTTGAAATTCTAATTATAGAAAGAAATCAGGAAAAATCAAGCCGTTTGTGTGGAGTTGATGTGTAATTAAGAAATTTGTCAGGTTCCCATCAAATCATTGGCTATCTCACACGTTCAGATGAAACATTATGAGGCGTGTGTAGATGTTACTCAGTTTTTCCGCTTCTTATCATGTGAATTCTCAAATTGTGAAAGTAGTAGATATTGTTATTGAAGCAGTGAAAATGTTGAAGGTAATTTCATCTCCATACTTCCGAGGGTTTCACAAATTTCATAGTGGTAACAGGTGAGTTTTGATAATTTCCCTCCACTGTGTTACTAGCTTAGAAAGTCAGTGTAGGAAAATTATTTGTTTTGGAATAGAATTTTGTCCTATTTAGGAACTGTTTGATAAATGTAAAAGTGACCATTATGAGGCTGACTCTTCCAAAACATGGTTGCACATCATTCCTAGTTAGTATACTTCTAGAACTAGGTGATACTTCTTTCACCCAGGCTGACTTAGGAGATTTTTAAGAAAGAGCTATAAAACCTAGGGCTAACTTGATGATGGAAAGAATAATTAGAAGTGGCTTGATTGAAGCTACTACTTTCCCAATTGCCACTCCTTGTCTAGAACTAGTGATAGCATGTATGAGCAGGAGCATTAGGACCAACAGTTGTGAACTGTTAGTAGAAATTAACAGAGAAACGATGATGACTACAATGGGAATCCCTCATAAAGAGCCATATGAAGACTGGTCAATTGGAACCTCATATGCATTTTTCTCTGAGAAGAAAAGCACATATAGAAGTGTCATTGCAAGGAATTGGCTTCTAAAGATTCAGAAAGGGGGGTCTCGGTTACCCAAGCCTCTTACTAGAGAGCATTTCATCCCAGAGGTGCGGGACATTGTAATATTATTAAACAGACTCAAAGAGAACTCACACTCTTTCTATTGGGAGGATTGGATGTACTTTTATATTCAGGTCTTGTTAGCTAATGAGAAATATCTTGACTAGGCGCAGGTTATCGCCGAAAGACTCCATGAGGGTTTGAGTAACTTAGTTGGGATGTCCAGTTTTTACATGTCATAATATTTATTTTATATATTGGCTTGTACGAGAGAATGACAAGGGTTGCATAATGAGCCTTGGGTGGATGACATGAAGGTTTATGATTATTTCCCTTACCTGCAACAATAGAGACATGCATAAAATTTCACAAGATGGAATGATGTCTTTGCAGGAAGGCTTGCCTTTGAATTGCAGGGAGACATAGATAAAAGAATGTCAGTCGAGGCCATGGAGCTAGTCAGTATATATGTAAGCTACTTTATCCAATTTCCCAGGTTTACTTACATTAGAGTGGGGGGCTTTGAAGGTGAACCATTCAAATTGCCCAAGTAGGCCTTTGACAGTTATGTGCGTATTGAAGTTTGCAGACAGTTAGCTCACATTGATAAAAGGTTAGGGACAAAGGGTAAATTCGGGGTTGCCTTCCTAATTGAACCTAGATACTATAGTTGTAAATCTGTATCTGATACCTTGAACCTAGAATTAGAGTTCAAGAAAATGAATTTGCAACCCTACATTGCTAGACGCAAATTTGATAGTAGGGGGATATGTTGTAGAACATCTAAATGTTGATGACCATTTATCCCATGAACCTCAATTAGAAGATTAAAAGGAAAATTGTTGTGATGAGTTTGAAGTGAGGAGGAGATTGTGGTCAAGATTTACTTTGCAACAAGTTGTTACAATGAGGTTGTCCATTAATGTGTCTGGGGTACAAGAAGAGGAAGGGGAAGATGTATTGGATCCTGAATTCAATAAAAGGGTTGAAGGGAGACCTATTCCTGAAATTGAGCGGGATAGAAGAGAAGAGGAAAATATTCAAGCCAAGTCCTTCAATGTCATAAGAAGAATGGAGAAGTGGTTGAGAGATTGAAAATTTAGAAAGGAGTCGATTATCACTCCTAATGAATTAACAATTGGTCCAATTTCTACAACACAGATTCCCACTTCCTCCTCTAAAAAAAATGTTAATGTTGTAGGTGACACAAGGCTTACTATTGGAGAGGTTCAAACCAGAAGGTCAAAGAGGTCCCCATTAGGTTCTATAGAAATTCAAGTTACTCATTCAAGGAGAAAAAAAAAGAACAGAGAACCAACAACGGATCAAATTATTGTGGACTTGGATTCAAGTGAAGAAACCTAGGTGATCATGGATCAACAAGTGTTAAATAACCCTTCAGTGCAGGATACAGATGCAGGGAAAGAACCTGAAGAAGATCCAAATTCGATGAGAACTATGACTATTGTCAACCCACCGGATGAGCAGACACCTCCGCCTAAAGAAACTTCCACTACTTCTTGATGACTTGGAGCTTCAACTGTAAAGAAACACAACATTGTTCCTATTACAATTACCATGGAGGATATGGTAAGCAAGTGCCTTGGGAAAATATCTAAACCCAAGAAGCTCAAAACACAGGAAATGATGGAATTTGATGATGAATCATGCAACCAGGTAGCGGAAGTAGCTAAGACCATCTCAGATAGAGATCCAGAAAAAGCCATTGAGAATGATTTAATTGCTGAGAAAATTGACCTAGGAGTTGCTTCAAGGGTTGTAGATGCCAAACATTTAGAATCCTTTACTAAGAGAATGGTATCCAGGACCTGGAAAGATGAGAAGGATAAATAGGAGTTGAAACAAATTGTTACCCAGATGTCAAAGTATATTAATGTCATACATCACCCGAGTCCTCAACCCCTGACACAGATGGCATTGTCCTTTGACCCCAAATCACCAATGAATCAAAAAATAGTAGATCAAGTCTAGAGAAGCCGCATGATAGATGAAGTTTTTGATGAGTGGATCAATTCCATTATGTAGCAGGGCACAAACTATATTGTTAGCCTGGTCAAGGTATATGATAACGCCATAACTGTGAGTAAAGAGTTGGAACTGGAAGCTACCACATGGGAAAAAGAAAGAACTAAATTGTTACCAGTCTTGGTGCAGATGAATGATGTGCATAAATTTGGTGTTATGAAATTCCTAATTGAGAAGCCAGTGGAAAACCTGGATGACAACGTGCTATATGTATCAAGAAAGAATGTTGAATGGAGAGATTCTATCATTAAATAGGGTCATGAAGAATCTGTCAAGTTACTAAAATGATTACAAGAACTAATTGATACGATGGAAAAAGATCTAAAATGCATCGACATACAACTCTTGAAGGAGGATGGACAGACGATTGAACCAGCAATGGATATGGTCAAAACCTTTAAAAGAAAGGGTGCAACTTGTTAAAGAGACAAGTCTCTAACTACAGATGATTTTTCCAAAGTGGCAAGGATAGAATCAATGTTAGCAGTCTTCTTTGATCACTTGGAAGCGCATAAAATGGAAGTTATGCAGGTGAACATGGATAAAGAAGTTTGGAAGCAACACATTCTACACATTGGACTCCCGCACTATTAGGTTATCCTGAATTTCTCAACAGGACATCTGGAGTGGTGAATTGTGCTTGGTGCCACGAAAAAATAGGACAAATCAACATCTTCTTCTTCCATGATGGAGTCTTGATTGGTTTATGGATGAGATGTCATCCTGTCTATGGTCATTGTTCATTTAAGTTTTATCCAGTTCAAAGCAAACAATTTCTTTTTAACTCTAGGGTAGAGTTTAAGAGTTTAGGGTTATTTCCAAAAGAACTATTGGCCTGGAGGCTATAAATGTAATTAAGCAAGCTTTGTTTATGGTTCAAAAAACTTTGATTTGAATTAGCAGACTTAATCTTCTTTGAGTTCCAATGTAAACATTTGATATATTAATGGAATGATATATTTTGGTATTGATCTTCAAATGAGTGCATTTGAATGATAGAGCAATCTCTGTTGGGATGTATGCTAGTGTGCAGAATATTTTATTTCATTATCAATTCTTTATGTCTGTGAATTTATTGATTAGGAAAAGATAGCGGTAGATCGTCGTTCAAATGATTCTGATCCCCCTTGTCCTGTGAGGCATGAGCGAGTATCAATCAGTATTTATGCTACATTGAGTATACTTGGTGAAATAAAGTTTTATACTGAATTGAAATGTGCAGAGTTAAAGTCTATGAACTTTACATTGATTGGTAATCATCTTGTAGCATTCTTTTTGTATTGACAAATGAATGTGAATGCCTTTCTCGCTTTCTGGTGAAAAGTGTGTTTCTTTCTGAGTTATTTATATAAATATTCATTGAAAATCTTACAAGGAGTTGCACTCTTATGTAGAGGCTAAACCGAAGCTTAGTTCACCCAACCATTGGTTCATTTTCTTTTTCATGAAGGGTATGCATGAGTCATCATTTAAAAAAAATTATATAAATATTAAAGGAAAGGCAAATCTATTAAACAACACTGTTTCAATATTACAGACAATTATAGTTTATGTGGTAGGCCTAAATGCCTGTGTCCTGGGAGGCACTATGGTTGTATCAACTGGTGGTGGCAAGGGCATTAGTAATTGGGGCTTGTGTTGTAGCTATTGATGGAGGCTGAGTGGGTGCACCTTCATTTGTTTTTCGTTGTTCTTCTTCCTCCTGAGAGCCTTCTCTTGGAGTTTGTCCAATTGTTGTTCTCATAGGAAGTACCTCTGCTAGTGGCACAACACCCAGCCCTTTTGTCACTTTAAAGTCTACAGCCTTTTTTAATAGTTTAGATTTTCTCATTTGCTCATGAAGCTTCTTCAACAATTCATCGGTACTTTCTTCAGGCTCAACAGCTTCATCTAGGTCAGTGGATGTATCTTCTGGGAACTAGACCTCATTTTACAAGCATGCTCCTTATAACCCCTTGATTGGGGCACACCTGAGGTAGATTCCTTATGCTTCCCCTTTCAAGTGCTTGGGTTAACCCTCAAACCAAGCCATTGTCTAGTTCTATTTATAATCGTTTGAGTTATCCGTTCTATATCTGTATCTTCATGTGTAGACCACCTTATAGGAGAGAGAGGCTTCTTGTCAATTTCTTGTTCTTTATATACAAAGTCTAATAGTTCTCCATCATCCCTCATCTCTTTGAGGAGATTGGTTTCTATTTCAAAATCCCTAATCTGAGGCACTGACGGTCTATAATAATTCTTTTCTCTCACCTCAAAAATGTCTTGGAGGTTTGCCCAAAAGTCCTCCAATCTAGGCTTGTTCCCCTCATATGCTTTAGGCATGGTTTGTTTGAGCTTGCCATAGGGATCATAATACTCCCTTGTATAATTTAATTATTTAAAATTTAGATCTTGTAGCTCCTGCTCTATAGTCTTCACTACTTGAATTTTTGAACAAGAGAAATAGCCAATGGAAACTAAGAAATCTATCCCTGCCTTGTGTTTCAAGGACAAAAGGGATTGGAGGTTGAGCGTTTGCCTGACATATTCTAACAAAATGATGCGATCATTTCAATATCATGGCAATAGCATCAGGTTCCCTGTAAACCTACTGACCCTGATATATGTAGAGCACTGGTTTTGGATGAACCAACATGCCCATTCTTGGATGATTGCCATTGCTTTAGGGCTTATCCTATAACCTATATCACCTGTGAGTTTGATGATAGCAAGGAAGAGGAAGGCATCATTGATTCTCCTAAAGTGAGCCTTTTCATTATCTAGAGGGAGTTGTGAGTAATACTCCCAAACTTTCTTTTGCCCTTCCTCATCTCCTAGCTGACCTAGTACCTATAATCCTGGGAACTTACCTGCTCGAGTAGCCACTCAGATAATATAGGAAGTGAAAAAGAATTTCTTTGTTTGATGTACTTCCTTCATTTTCTTATGGATGTTTTCGGAGAGGATATGAGCCCAGCCAAAGTATTGCTTCCCTATAAGGATAGTGGTCATGAAGTGGAACATCCAGGGATGAAAATGCCTGCAATTTGGCTTGCCGAAGGCCTTGCTTAGCATGATGATAAAATCTCATTGTGGCTCCTTTAAGTCTGCCCTCAACACATATGTGGCTTTTAGCCCTGTTTTCTCTCCTCTAACCAGTTCTCATTCATGCGTCTCTTATTTGGAGCAATATTTCTATTCCATACTCTGAGGGATTCTTCTTCAGTAGTTAGGAGTACTTCATCCCTCGTAGGGATGCCAAACACAAATCCCAACATATCTCTAGACAAGTCAATTAGCATCCTACCCTGACTATCCATGCACTTTCTTGTATCTGCATCGTAGAACTGTGCAACAGTCAAGATAAATTCAGGAGCTTGGACTGATTGTGGGAAGATGGTTGCTTCCACCAGGCCTGATCTCTTAATCCTTCTTAGTGAGGCCTTTGGCCTTGGTTGGTCCAATTGTGTCTTAATATCCTCTATCTTGATGTGCCCTACCTTTGTGTCCGTCACCCATTTTATCTGGTCATCGAGCTTTGAAACATACACCTGTCCCTGATATTGATATTTCATGGTCACTGGAAGTTGGGTCCATCTAAATGCTTTGATCTGCAAGAAAGAATCAAGAATTAATCCATTGCATAGATAAAAATATCAATAACATCATCCACCTCGAGACTCTGGGGTTTTGGGGTTCCTTATAAACAATTGAGTTCGGAACTATGGGGTTTCGGGGTGGACGGGCTTGAAAAAGAAACTCCGTACTCCAAGGTGAATTACAAAAAAATAAGCAAAACATGCAAAAGACCTCGGGACTCTGAGGTTCTAGGGTTCTGAGGTAAAAAGGGGCAAAAGGACCTCAAGACTCCTGGGTTCTGGGGTTCCGAGGTTGAGAGACAAAACTACCTTGGGACTCCGGGGTTCTAGGGTTTTGAGGTTGATGACAAAACAAAACATGAAGAACTCGGGACTTCGGGACTCCGAAGTTCCAAGGCTTCAATGAAAAGGACAAGGCACGACTTCGGGACTCTGAGGATTCGGGGTTCCGAAGTTGTGAACAAGCAAACAAACACCTACTTCGGGACTTTGGGGTTCTAAGGTTTTGAGGTAGGACAAAGCAAAAACAAACAAAGGAGACCTCGGGACTCAGGGTATCTGGGGTTTCTAGGTAAAAATAAAAAAAACAAAGCTACAAAAAGAAAAAAGAGGGACCCATATTTTCAACACAAGGAAACTAATGGGGGTTAGGTATGTAGGGCATAACAAGTGCCTTTTCATCTGACAGTTCCTCCTTCAAGACTACAAACACAATTTCTTCATTGTCATCTTCATCTTCAGACTTCTCATTGGTCACACCTTCATCTACTGCAACATAACAATGTTTCTTGCCCTTTCCTTTGAATCTTCTAAACTTTTTTTTTTATCGGTGTTAGGGTAGTTAGCAGCAATATGACCAATTTTACTACAAGAGAAACACTTCAAAGGTATCTTTCCTTTATACTTACCAGTGCGTCTTGGAAATCTCTTTGCTAATAGTGCCTCAAGTTCCATCACTTGAGCTTCATTGTCTTCATTTCTCCGATTACTTCCATGACTTGTCCCACACTCATGATTTTGACATATATCTTTTCCTTTTCTAGTAGATGAATCGGTAACAGAAGCTTTAAAGGCAGATTCAATAGATTTTGTCACACTATTGTCAAAGCTATTTAACTCAAAATCTATAAGCTTACCAATCAATGAATCAATAGTTACCTTATCCTTTGAAATAGATCTAAGTTCTTGGATTGTAGGTACTCTTATTGCATACTAAGGTTGAAGAGTTCAAAGCATTTTACTTACTATAGCATCATCTTCTAGTTTACCTCCAACAGTCTTTATGCCGCCAACAACTTCTTTGATTTTCTGACCATACTGTGCAATATTTTCTCCTTCAAGCATCCTCATGTCATCAAACTTTCCTCTCGAGATTTCCTCTTTGTTTCTTTGAACATGCTCATCTCCTCCATAAATTGTCTCTAACTTTTCCTAAACCTCACATGCGGTTACCAATCCTTGAACATCAATATATTCTAAATCAGATAAAGTACTTACAATAGCTTCTAGGGCTTGCATGTTATCTTACTTCTCTCTGAGTTCATCCAGTGTCAAGGGAGTAGTAGTAGGAGCAACATATGTTGTTTTGACTTGCTTCCAATATTATATACCAAGACCTTTGATGTAGATCTTCATTGTCTTTCCAGATCTTTTAGTCATCCTTGTTGAACTTAGGACCCTCTTTCTTCATCATCTTGATTTCCTCGAAATCTTTTCCTCAAGATGTTAGGCTTTCTGCACACAGAGGACCAAAACTTTGATACCAATTGTTAATCCTATGAGGATCTGGTTAATACTAAGAGGGGGGGGTGAATCATTATTAAGACCAATTGAAAATTTAAACCCAAAATCAAACTTATATCAGATCTAAAACCATTTAATGAATATCTCAACTTCTTTAATCAGATATAACAACCTCTTTATCAGATTTTATTAATACATTAATCAAATAATTTACCACATCAAACAATTCTTTCACCACTTAAGCAATCATATAGATTTGATCATTTACGAACTTATCTTATCAGATCAATCACTTTTCTCTATCAACTCTTATCAATACTAGTAACCCCTGATAAAACATCATAACCGACATCTCAGAAATAATGCATGAAATGAAACATAAACAAGAACATCACATGAAAAATATTCCACACATGAACACCATAAGTTTTCAACGTGGAAACCCAAATAGGGAAAAACCATGGTGGGAGTTGGCACCCACAAATATTTGTACTCTTTTGAAGTACGCCCTGTTAGGAGCTTACAATATGCCCTATTAGGAGCAGACCCTGTTAGGAGTCACACGGTTAAGGGATTTGCCTAGCAGTCTGGTTAGGAGCTTGATGATCTTTAGGATCAACCTCGTGAGAGGATTTAACACTCTTTTGAGAGCTTCCCTGTTAGGGGAATTAAATGTTTAAAGCCTTTTAGGACCTACCTGATTAAGGGATTTAACCTATTGTAACTATTAGACAATAATAGTAAGAAAATGATATGTTACTTACACTTCTTTGCTTGCTTGATCAGATCCAGTTATGCTCAACACTCTGTAACTCTCAGGAAAATCTCATACTTCACTTGGATGGCTTAACACATTCTCTCAAGACCATCGACACCATAAACATCAACTGTATCATCCTAAATAGCTATCTAAACTAGGTCGACCACTAAACCCTAATTACATCATGAATTTACAATTCAAACCATAAGAGATCATCACAAATTGATATAAAGATCATTACAACAAATTACAATCCAATATAAACCATTGGTTGATCGTAACCCATCAGGAAAATCCAATCTGTACCAAAGTCAAAACCTTAAAACACTCTACTAAGTGTTTCACTCATTCCCAAGAAATTCTTCCTTGAATCACACCAAAACAACAATCAAATCTTTTCATGCAGGTTGTGTCGTGTTACCAACTTCATGTCAACTCATCGTCAATCACCACCATAACAAAATATTGGCAGTGAGTTGTCATTGATGTCAACCGGTATTGCAAGCAGGCTACCAATAGAGGTATGTCATCCGGTATGAAGAAGAGTGTATCGGTATGGTGAAATACAAATAAGGTATTGAGAAGATTAACATGAAGGCTTCTCAACTGGTATGGTAGAAGACAAGTAGTTATTGAGACTATCGGCGACTTCACCAGTATGAGGTGAGATGCATGTGTGTGTTAGCATGATGAGTGATAATCAACAGAGCATAAACCGGTCTAGAGGTTAGCTGCCTGTTTATGATGAAGAGGCAGAATGTTAAAGTAATCACAAACCACTGGAGGTGAAGATGTGCTACCCATGTAGTGTGCACTACCGGTTAGCAGGAGGATAAGGTCTCATCGGTAAAGGCTTGTATAGGTATGAGTTTGTGGAATGTTCAAGTATAAGCCAATCTTGTGTCAGTGAGCTGAGTCTATGACCATTGTGATGCCATGTGGAGATGAGGTGGCAAACATGAAAAGGTTGATGATGCCTCTGTCAACTTGGTTGTTAAAACAACTAATTGACTTTAATGAAACAACCAAAAATCACAGGATGGTAACTGACTGATGCGGCTCAAGGAAGAAAGAGTGAAAGAGAAATATCAGGGAGTAGTTGGTGCCTGGATCGAAGAAAAGAAATCAGATTGCAAGATGACCTCGAGAAGGAAACAACTGGACTGTAAATGAGTCGACATATTTCAAGGCAGAAAATCATGGACAAGATTGCTATCTTTAGCAAATATGCATTGGCTAATGGAAAACACATACAGATGCATTCCTTGAGTACAAGTGATTGATCCAAGGAAGATTGGATCAGCTCTCATGTAGATTTTGTCAGGTGAAGGAAACCCTAACTGCCCCAAGTTTGAATTGATTCTTGGCGGGAAATCTCAAGTTTAAATATGATGACTTGAGACTGTGATTGTTGCTGCTACAGAGTGAAGACAAGTGTGAAATTGTTGTCTGAGAGCTGAAGAGATAAACACTTGAAGTGTTTATGAGTGAAGTATTGAACGATAAGGAGAAGCAGAGCAAACCGGTATAAGGAACAACCAATGGAGAGTGCTTTGAATACAGAGGTGACAAACCGGCAGAAGATGTGCCTGATTAAGAGTGGTCGAGTGTGAGTTGAGAGAGGGAAGACATTGTGAAAGGGGATTTAGAAAAATCATCAACAAATTCAAGTTGTAGAGTGGGCGGAGAGAATACAGACCGGTAAGGGTGAAACTGGCAAAGGAGAATATTGTAAGGTTGCAAACTTCATTTTCAACAGTGACTTCATTTGTATATCTAAGTTTTATATTGTTTTCACTAAGTTGTAGCTCCTTTAGGTTGTAGCCTATAAATTGTGTAGGGGTTGGTGCTCATAAATCAAAGGTTGGTTCTCCTTGGGTTGGTGCCCTAAATATTGTAATCAGAGATTCATTGTGAGGTTGGATTGGAGCAGAAGATCTCCAGCAACTATTCTCACTGAGGTTTTTCCCACATTGGGTTTTCCTCGTATATATTTGGTGTTGCGTGATGTATTCTTGTGCATGTGTTATGTTAATGTTTTAGCAAGTCCTCTCACACACTCTGCTTGCATTGTTTAAGTTACCTGTTAGTACTCAGTTCATTTTATATATTACCAACATCTCCTTGCTGAAGAAAAAGAATTTAAATAACTGATTCACCCCCCTCTCAGTGATCCATTGTGTCCAACAATTGGTATCAGAGCCTAGGTAACCTATTTTATAAAAAATATTCTCTAGCTTGGGTAGATCTTGTCAAGTGTTCATAATGGCAAGAAATGAATCTGCCTCCTCAAAAGCTTCTATGTTTGATGGTGTCAACTATGCCTTTTGGAGTACAAGAATGGAAACCTATTTGTCCTCTCTAGGTTGTGATGTATGGATGTGGGTTGTGAATGGGTATACAGTCCCTAATCATCCCCCTACTGATCGAGATGCTAAGAGGTAATATGAGAACAATGCTAAAGCTAAGAATGCCATTCTTAGTGGGTTGTCTGATAATGAGTTTGTCAAAGTTATGCACTGCTCTTCTGCCAAGAAAACTTGGGACAAGTTGCAGAAGATATTTGAAGGCGATGCCAAAGTCAAGGAATCCAAGTTGCAAACATTGAGAGCACAACTTGAGGGTTTGAATACGAGAGATGAAGAGAATATTTTTGACTATCTCCAAAGGTTTGATGAAACAACAAACACCATTAGAGGGCTTGGAGAAGAAATAGAAGATGAGGTGGTAGTAAAGAAAGTACTTAGATCTCTTACATCTAAGTATGATACAAAGGTCTCAACAATAGAAGAAGCAAAAGATCTCAAAGTCTTTACAATGGATGAGCTGTATGGCTCCCTAACTGCTTATGAGATGAGGACTGTTAATACTGATACTATGAAGAAAGAAGCTGCATTGAAGACATCAAGACAAGGAAAAGAACAATTTGCTCATGATGCAACCAGTGAAGACTATGATGACATCATGCAAAACTTTTTCAGAAGACTCAAGACTGGTTCAGGAAAATACAAAGGCAAGTTGCCTTTGAAATGTTTCAACTATGGAAAGATTGGACATTTTGCTACTAGATGTCCTTATGGTGATAAGAATGAAGATGCTAAATCAAGTGGTAGTAGATCATATAGTAAGGATAGGAAGAAGAATGTCTACTGACATGGTAGAAGAGGCTACCAGAGGCAGAGCAGTCTTTAAACTCATGAAAATGATACCACATATGAGGAAAGTGCCTTAGAAGACTATTGCAGTGGAGATGGAGTCAGAGAAAATCTTTTCATGGCTCAAGAGGTTCTGATACTTGAAGAATCATAAGAGGAAGAGAAAGAAGGAGAAGTTGAACTTGAAGCAGAACTCATTAGTTCCTTAGATGAGCTAAGGAAAACAAGAAGAGATTTGAAGAAGGTAAAAAGGGTTGCAGCTGAAGAACAAGAGTTTTTGGAACAATCTCTTGAGGTGTCCAAGAAAACTATTGTAGATCTAAAACTCCAGTTGGAAGAGGCCAAGAGGATGTGTGAAGACACTAGTACCAGTCTGATTGAAAAAGAAAAGGAACATCAGAATCTAGAAGCAAAAATATTGAAACTCTGAAAGGACTTAGAGAAAAGTTAGGAAGAAATAAAAGCGAGAAGTAAATATGAAGGCAACATTGAAGCCTTGGACAAGATGCTGAGCAAACAGAAGCAATCCAAAGATACTATTGGCTTACATTTTCAAGAAGGTCAAAGTCTAAACAACAAAGACACATCCGATAAGGAAATACAATTCACTTCTTCAAATGTAGGTGAAGAGAAGAAGACATTTACGATAAGTAAGGATACTGACAAGAATACATATGCAGATGCTGCTAGAAACCGCCACACAAACTGATATACTCAATCAATGAACTAGAGACCATACTCAATGCACCGACATGCAGATCCAAGGATAAATGTAAGTATTGATCATAAAGGATTCACAAGAGTTAGCAGCATGAAAGGAAGACCCCCAGTGAGGCAGCCATTTGCAGGTTCAAGACAACCTAACCAGTATGTTCCAAATTTTCATGGTTATTGTCACCGGTGTGATAAGTTTGGTCATAGAATGGCAGATTGTAGGAAAAAGAATGTCAACCCTAGTTTTGAGAGTAGAAACTCATTTTCTATATTACAAAGTATAAATGTCACATGTTATAATGGTAATGAGTTTGGTCACAAGAGTTATGAATGTAGGAGTAATATGCAAATGTCCTACAAGAATGCATTGAATACATCTTACAGTGCTAATGTGATATGTTATAAGTGTCAAAATTTTGGTCACATAGCAAGGTATTATAAGATGAGGTCCAACATGCAAAAGAAAATAGTACTAGATGAGAAGTTAGAAACAGAACCGGAATACGAGGTGATAGAAGAGGGAAAGAAAGAAGAGAAACCGGTTTGGGTAGTGAAGGAGAAAAACAAGATAGAGTCTAGCCTGATTGTGCAGACTACTCTACATGCTAAAAGGAGGAATTTATGGGTAGTTGATAGTGGTTTATCAAGTCACATTACCAAAGACAAGAAAAATTTCATCAAGCTTGATGATTGGAATGTGGTTCAGTCCAGTTTAGAGACAACTCGTCCATCAAGATCAAAGGCAGGGGTACATTGAATATTGATGGCAAGCTCAAGGCTCATGATGTGTACTATGTTGAAGGGCTGAAGCATAACCTATTGAGTGTAAGTCAGATGTGTGACAAAGGGTACAAGTTCTCATTTGACTCTACCAGGTGCCAAATAAGAAAGAAGAGTACTGGTCAGGTGGTAGCAGAAGGAAAGAGAATAGAGGGAAATGTCTACAATCTAAAGGAATACTATGAGCCCCAATGTATGATGGGTTAGGCTGATGAAAGTTGGTTGTGGCACCGGAGATTAGGCCATGTGAATTTTGATAATCTAGTTAAGATAAGCAAGAACCAATATGTGAGAAACATACCTTAGATCATAAAACCGGCAATCACATTTTGTGATGAATGTGTTAGAGGTAAGCAAGAAAAGGTCAACTTTAAAACAAAAGAATATAACACCTCAAGACCTTTGGAGTTGATACATAGAGAATTATGTGGGCCAACAAGGACAAGAGCATTGGCTGTAGAAAGGTATTTCATGTTGTTCATAGATGATTACTCAAGAATAACTTGGGTAACCTTCCTGCATGATAAGTCACAAGCTTTTGAGAGATTGAAAATTTTCAGGAAGATGGTAGAAAATGAAAGTGGACACTAGTTAAAATGCTTAAGATCAGATTGGGGTGGAGAATTTTCTTCCAATGAATTTGTTGACTACTATGAGAAACATGGAATCTGAAGATAGTATTCAATTGCAAGGACACCTCAACAAAATGGGGTGGTAGAGAGGAAAAATAGGATAGTGAAGGAGATGGCTAGGACTATTTTGAGTGAGGCCAACATACCAGATATATAATGGAAGGAAGTAGTTCATACTATTGTCTATAATTTAAACCAGGTTTAGTTAAGAGTGAATAGTAGAATGACTCCTTATGAGTTATGGAATGAAAGAAAACCATCACTCAAGCACTTTAGAGTGTTTGGAAGTAAGTGCTTCATCAAGAGAGATGATGATGGATTAGGAAGTTTTGATTCCCGAAGTGATGAAGTAAACTTCTTGGGATACTTAACCAACAGTAAAGCCTACAAATGCTACAACAAGAGATTGAGAAGGGTGGTTGAGAGTGTAAATGTGAGAATAGATGAAGACTCACATAGAGGAAAGTCTGAACTGATACCTTACATTGATGATTCAGATGTTGAAAATTAAGAACAATCTGACAATGCACCGATAGAAGATACACGAAACAAGATCCCCAACTGGTATGTGCAGAAGAATCATCTGGAAGAACATATCATAGGAGATAGGAATGAAGGTGTGCAAACCATAAGGAGATTAGCCCGGGAAGGTGAGTAGGTAAATTTCTGTCTCATGACTGAAGTAGAGCCCAAATTTTTTAATGATGCTAGCAAAAGTGAGAAGTGGGTAGATGCCATGGATGAAGAGTTGAGACAAATTGAGAAAAATCAGAGTTGGGAAATTGTTCCTAGACCAACAGACAAGAATGTCATAGGTACCAAATGGGTCTACCAGAATAAGATGAATGAAGAAGGTAAGATAGTCTGACATAAAGAAAGGTTAGTTTGCAAAGGGTATGATCAAGTGGAAGGTATTGATTTTGAAGAAATCTTTGCACCGGTTGCTAGGTTAGAGGCAATAAGGATGTTTTTAGCTTTCTTAGCCTACAAGGGTTATAAAGTGTATCAGATGGATGTGAAATATGCTTTTCTCAATGGTAATCTTGAAGAAGAGGTATATATGGAATAGCCGTAAGGGTACTTGTTGCATGAAGATGAGAGTTTTGTATGCCGATTGAAGAAAAACCTGTATGGTTTGAAGTAGGCTCCCAGAGCATGGTATTCCTGATTAGACAAATACTTGAAGGAGCAAGGATTATAAAAAGGGAATGCAGACAACAACTTGTATGTCAAGGTAAATGGAGATCACATGATTATAGTTGTTGTATATGTGGATGATATTATCTTTGGTGGAGACAAGGACATCATGTGTAAAGAATTTGCAGATCAGATGAAGACAGGGTTTGAGATGTCCATGCTGGGTGAGTTGTCCTATTTTCTTGGTTTGCAGACCTCATAGAAGGAGAGAGGAATTTTCATCTCCCAAACCAAGTATGCGAAAGACATGTTGATGAAATTTCAAATGGAGGACAACAAATCGGTAAGTACTCCCATGGTTACTGGTTGTAAGTTGAGCAAACTAGATGAATCACCAGAAGTTGAGAAAACATTGTATAGGTCTATGATCGGTAGTCTGTTGTATTTAACAACATCTAGACCAGATATTGTACAAGTTGTTTGCATGGTAGCAAGATTCCAAGATGCTCCTAAATAGTCTCACTGAAATGCAGTTAGAAGAATCTTCAGGTATCTGCAAGGGACTATCAGCAATGGTCTATGGTATCCAAAGAAAGGAGACTTCTCTTTGCAAGCTTATACTGATGTAGATTAGGCAAGAAGTATTGATGACCAAAAAAGTACAAGTGGAGGTTCTTTCTACTTAAGAGACTGATTAGTATCATGAAACAACAAGAAGCAAGATTCAGTGTCATTATCTACTATTGAGGCAGAGTATATAGCAGCTGCTACATGTTGTTCACAAGTTTTATGGATGAAGAAAACACTGAAAGACATATAGGTGGAGATACCGGAACCCATTCCAATCCGATGTGATAACTCAAGTGCAATCAACATCTCCAAGAATCCTGTAATGCTCTCCAAAACAAAACACTTTGTAATCAAGTATCACTTCTTGAGAGAGAAGGTAGAAGACAAGGAGGTCATAGTAGAATATGTTCCAACATATGAGAAGATTGCTGACATATTTACCAAGACACTTCCTTTGGGCCCATTTGAGTATTTGAGACAAAAGATGGGAGTTGTCCCACCATCTAGCAGCACTTAAATGCATAGGAGATTGCATGATTAAGGGGGAGTCAACCATTACTACTATCTTATGACTCTTTAATCATGAAGCATGGACACAAGGGGAGAGTGTGCCTTAACTGGATGTAGTCAAGGGAGAGATTATTGGTGTCCAACTAAGGTTCCCTTTGCCATTGTTGTCAAAGGGGGAGAAAAACCGGAAAAGAAAATGTTGACATCAATGCTAAAGGGGGAAATTGTTGGTATTAAGTTGTCATAGATGTCAACCAGTATTGTAGGCAGGCTACCGATAGAGGTATATCATCTGGTATGAAGAAGAGTGTACTGGTATGGTGAAAGACAAATAAGGTATTGAGAAGATTAACATGAAGGCTTGTCAACTGGTATGGTGGAAGACAAGTAGTTATTGAGACTATCGATGACTTCACCGGTATGAGGTGAGATGCATGTGTGTGTTAGCATGATGAGTGATAACCAGTAGAGCATAAACCGGTTTGGAGGTGGGCTTCCTATTTATGATGAAGAGGCAAAATGTTAAAGTAATCACAAACCATTGGAGGTGAAGATGTGCTATCGGTGTAGTGTGAACTACCCGTTAGAGGGAGGAGACAGTCTCACCTGTAAAGGCTTGTACTGGTATGAGTTTGTTGAATGTTCAAGTGTAAACTGATCTTGTGTCGGTGAGGTGAGTGTATGACCATTGTGATGCCATGTGGAGCTGAGGTGGAAAACATGCAAAGGTTGATGAAGCCTCCATCGACATGGTTGTTGAAAGAGCTAGTCGACATTAATGAAATAGCCAAAAATCACAGGATGGTAACTGACTGATGCGGCTTGATGAAGAAAGAGTGATAGAGAAAGATCAGGGAGTAGTTGGTGCCTAGATCGAAGAAAAAAAATTAGATTGCAAGATGACCTCAAGAAGGAAACAACTGAACTGCAAATGAGTCGACGGATTTCAAGGCAGAAAATCATGGACGAGATTGCTATCTTTAGCAAATATACATTGGATAATGGAAAACATGTACATATGCATTCCTTGAGTACAGGTGATTGATACAAGGAAGATTGGATTGGATCTCATGCAGATTTTGTCGGGTGAAGGAAACCCTAACCGCCCCAAGTTTGAATTGATTCTTGGCAGGAAAGCTCAAGTTTAAATATGTTGACTTGAGACTGTGATTGTTATTGTTGCATAGTAAAGACAAGTGTGAAATTGTTGTCTGAGAGCCAAAGAGATATACAATTGAATTTTTTATGAGCAAAGTATTGACCGATAAGGAGAAGCACAGTAGACCGGTATAAGGAACAACCTATGGAGAGTGCATTGAATACATAAGTGACAAACTGGTAGAAGTTGTGCCTGATTAAGAGTGATCGAGTGTGAGTTAAGAGAGGGAAGACATTGCGAAAAGGGATTTAAAAAAATCATCAATAAAGTCAAGTTGTAGAGTGGGTGGAGAGAATATAGACCGGTAAGGGTGAAACTAGCAGAGGAGAATATTGTAAGGTTGCAAAACTTCATTTGCAACAGTGATTTGATTTGTATATCTGAGTTTTATATTGCTTTCACTAAGTTTTAGCTTAGTGCATGGGTTGTAGCTCCTTTAGGTTGTAGCCTATAAATTGTGTAGGGGTTGGTGCTCCTTTGAGTTGGTGCTCATAAATCAAGGGTTGGTGCCCTAAATATTGTAAACAAAGATTCATTGGGAGGCTGGATTGGAGTAGAAGATCTCGAGTAGCTATTTTCACTGAGGTTTTTCCCACATTGGGTTTTCCTCGTATATATTTGGTATTGCATGATGTATTCTTCTGCATGTGTTATGTTAATGTTTTAGCAAGTCCTCTCACACACTTTGCTTGCATTGTTTAAGTTATCGGTTAGCACTAAGTTCATTTTATATATTATCGACATCTCTTTGCTGAAGAAAAAGAGTTTAAATCACTAATTCACCCCTCTCTCAGTGATCCATTGTGTCCAACACAAAAATCATTAGTGGTTTGATGATATCTTTATCGGTCTTAAACCCTACTAAAACCTTAGCAAAACTTCATTAGAAATTTGAAACACGCCTTCCGGTAATATTCACAAGTTTCAGTTTTGGTCAGATTCACCTTTCTATGATACAAGCTCACCTTCCAAACCACAAATCACCAATCATCGCTGATCATCCAATTCAATCAAAACATCTCTTCTTTATCGGTTAAAGTCCTATTTCATAGACTTTAGTTCACTATCGGTAAACCCTGTCTTTCGGTAAACCAAATCACTTAGACAATAAAATAAAACATCAGGAACATCAGTAATCATCATTTGACATCAGTTTCCATCAATAACAATACAAATAATTGATCATTTTATCTAATCACAAAGTCTCAATCTCTTCATCACAAATAGACTTCTATCCTTTACCAGTGCATCTGTATCAGTTATGCCAAATGCCAACAATGACCCCTTAGCACACCACATGACCCCTTAGGACCATATCATGTCCTAAGGGGTCGTATGGTGTCCTAAGGGATCATATGGTGTTCTAACACATGTATAGATCCATTAGGACCCCATAAGACCCCTAATGACACCATATGACCCCCTAGCACATCACATGACCCTTAGGACCATATGATGTCCTAAGGGGTTGTATGGTGTCCTAAGGGGTTGTATGGTGTTCTAAGGGGTCATATGGTGTTCTAACATATGTGTGCCCCCATTAGGACCCCAAAGGCCCCTAACGACACCATATGACCCCTTAGGACTATATGATATCTTAAGGGGTTGTATGATGTTCTAAAGGGTCACATGATGTTCTAACACATGTGTGGCCCCATTAGGACCCCACATGACCCCTAATGACACCATATGACCCCTTAGAACCATGTATGATATCCTAAGGGATCATATTGTGTTGTAACACATATGTGGCCCAATTAGCACCCCACATGACCCCTAACAACATCATGTGACCCCTTAACACATCACATGACCCCTTAGGAGCATATGATGTCCTAAGGGGTCTTATGGTGTCCTAATGGGTCATATGGTGTTGTAATACATGTGTGGCACCACTAGGACCCCACATGACTCCTAACAACACCATATGACCCTCTAGCACACCATACGACCCTTTTGGACCATATGATGTCCTAAGGGGTTGTATGGTGTCCTAAGGGGTCATATGGTGGTGTAATACATGTGTGGCCCCATTTAGACCCTGCATGACCTCTAACAAAACCATAAGACCCCTTAGCACACCATACAACCCTAAGTATGACCATATGATATGCTAAGGTGTCGTATGGTGTCCTAAGGGGTCATATGGTGTCCTAAGGGGTCGTATGGTGTCCTAAGGGGTGAGATGAACTATTATTACATGTAGCGTCATAAATTGTACGCACTTGCTAGGGTGGTACAATTTCACACCTAGTTTAGCACCCGCCTTGGCGCATTTTGCATTTTGCATTGCATTTCCCCTTTAGCACTTAATTAATTAAATTAATTAGGTCTAAGGTTCTATTTTATCATCTCCCATATCATAAAGTTGGGCCCTTTCATTAAAGTGTGCCCCTTTCATTTTATTCCTCCAATACATCATTTAATCAAAAACCCTAATTAGGTCCTATTTTGAACTTGGGGGCTTGATTTCGGGGGTCAAAACATCTCGAAATCACCTGTAACTTCGGGATTCTCTCTAAAATCATCATATCTGATGGCCCTGAAAATTTGGTGAAAAGTTGCCAGGACCATGGCGCCCGGAGTGCACATGGTCCCGGACATTTTTCCCAAAATTTTAGGAGCACGATCCAATCATAAAATAAAGCTTAACCCCAAGAAATTGGTGGGAGATTCAATCTCTAGGTCGGCCAAAAGTTGAAATTAAGACCTAGGGTTTCATATATAAGAACTCTCTTTCTTCATTTAAAAGGATCCAGATTTTTGGTTTTCAAGGACCTTCTATGCAGTGAAAGAGCAGATCTTTGAAGACTTCAACAACATTCAACATCCATCCATCAAGCATCCATCAATTTCATTCATCCATTTAGGGCTTTGAAGACATTGAAGAGCAATAGGGGATCACCGACTGAAGATTGGCTTGTACCCCTCCCTTGGGGTTGGGTATGATTTCATGTTGTTTTCATGTCTTTGCATAAGCCTCATTATATCACTTGTATTCATGCTTTATATCTCTTTACATCTTGATTTGGAGCATTTACATTATCATTTGCAAGCAATTAGGGTTTACTTTCTAGGTTGCTCTAGTTTGCTTACTTGCATTTTAGGATCTTGCACACACACAAGGTCTACACACACACTACTTTTACAATACAACTTGGCTATTCGTGGAGGTGGAAATCACCAAAGCGGGGGTTTGACTAAGGCAAAACCCTATATAGCCACCCACCACACCTTTTCAGATATAAGTGCAGGTTTCAGAATTCGGACGACGCCGCAAGTTGCAGATCCGGAAGAAGTAGACTGAGACAGAACAACACACCAAGTTTCAGAGCAAAAGACCAGGACAGGGGCGTGGGGCGCCCTAGTCCTGCCAGGACAGGGGCGCTGGGCACCCTGGTCCCTGGGACAAGGGCGCTGGGTGCCCTGGTCCTCCTGACAGACAGCAGTTTTCAGCATTTTTGACAGCTTTTCAGGTTGCAAAACAGCAGTTTCCGGAGCAGTTTCAGAGGCAGAATCAGGACAGTGGCGCCCGCGCCCCCGTCCCGAACATTTTCATTCATATTTTAACACCGGGTACGCATTTACATTCTTGTCTTGTCCTTGTGTTTACAACTTTCCATTGTTTAAGTTCAATTCTGCAATCTTGTTATTAGTTCATACTTGCACTTTGGGGTTGGGAATTGAACTTACATCATTTTATCTTTCAATTACAACAAAGGAATAGAAATCCTAATAGGTAGCCCGTGGCTCTCTCTTCCACAAAAAGAAGTAGCCAATTGTGTGATACCTCTAGGCTCTTTCGTATTCCACAAATGTGTGATTGAAAGTGAGATTAGGGCATGTTTGCTTAGTGTCACTTTTTCCCCCACACATTACAATATAAAATTCAATGCCAATACTTCTTACAAAAATAAGTTCAGATCACTCGGGCCCTTAACACACCATACGACCCCTTAGGATCCCACATGGCCCCTAACAACACCATAAGATCCCTTAGCACACCATACGACCCCAAGTAGGACCATATGATATCCTAAGGCATCGTATGGTGTCCTAAGGGGTTATATGGTGTCTTAGGGGCTTGTATAGTGTCCTAAGGGGTCAAATGGTGTCTTGAGGGGCAAGATTAACCATTATTACAATATAAAAATCAGTGCCAATACTGCTTACAAAAATAAGTTTAGATCACTTGGGCCCTTATCACACCATACGACCCCTTAGAACCCCACATGACCCTTAATGATACCATAAGATCCCTTAGCACACCATACGACCCCAAGTAGGACCATATGATATCCTAAGGCATTGCATGGTGTCCTAAGGGGTCATATGGTGTCCTAAGGGGTCTTATGGTGTCTTGAGGGGCAAGGTGAACCATTATTACAATATAAAAAGTAGTGCTAATATTGCTTACAAAAATAAGTTTAGATCACCTGAGCCCTTAACACACCATACGACCCCTTAGGACCCCACATGACCCCTAATGACACCTTAAGATACCTTAGCACACCATACGAACCCAAGTAGGACCATATGATATCCTAAGGCGTTGCATGGTGCTCTAAGGGGTCATATGGCATCATGAGGGGCAAGATGAACCATTATTACAATATAAAAAGTAGTGCCAATACTACTTACAAAAATAAGTTTAGATCACTCGAGCCCTTAGCACACCATACAACCCCTTAGGACCCCACATGACCCTTAACGACACCATAAGATCCCTTAGTACACCATATGACCCCAACCAGGACTATATGATATCCTAAGACATTGTATAGTGTCCTAAGGGGTCATATGGTGTCCTAAGGGGTCATATGGTGTCCTAAGGGAAAAGATGAACCATTATTACAATATAAAAATCAGTGCCAATATGCTTACAAAAGTAAGTTTAGATCACCTGAGCCCTAGCACACCATAGTCATGACCCCTTAGGACCCCACATGACCCCTAATGACACCTTAAGATACCTTAGCACACCATACGACCCCAAGTAGGACCATATGATATCCTAAGGCGTTGCATGGTGCTCTAAGGGGTCATATGGCATCATGAGGGGCAAGATGAACCATTTTACTGTAGTCACATAAATCTGTCCACTTAATTAAATGAATACTTAGTATTTATTTGATTATTTAACCATCAATTAATGAATTAATTAAATTAATATTTAATTAATTCATCTTAACCCTCTTCTCCTATTAATTAAATAAATTATTCAATTTATTTGATTTAATTCACTTAACCAAATTCAGACCATTAATTAAATAAATCAATCATATTTGTTTAATTAAATCTTCTCTCACATTTAAATAAATTAATATTTATTTAAATCCCCCAAAATCCCACCTCTCACATTTAAATAAATTAACTTTTATTTAAATCACCTTTATCCTCTACCCACTTGCATTTTCCTACAAATGCAAGTTGCACAATTATTTTAAATAAATAATTTATTTAAATCACCTTTATCCTCCACCCACTTGTATTTTCCTACAAAAGCAAGTTGCACAACTATTTTAAATAAATTATTTATTTAAAATCTTATTTATCCTCACCCACTTGAAACCTTTGATGGTTTCCCTTAAAGTATTCAAACTTGATGGCTTTAAAGTCTTCAAACTTGATGGCTTCCTTCTATAGTCTTCTTAAGACTTTAATGGTTTTCCTTAAAGTCTTCAAGCCTTTAATGGTTTCCCTCAAAGTCTTCAAGCATTTTAATGCTTTATCTTCATTTTTCTCATTTAAATAAATTAATATTTATTTGAATATTTATCCAAATGCAAATTACACCATTTAATTGAAATAAATGATTTTATTTTAATTGAAAATACCAAAATTTCTCACACTTGCATTTTCCTACAAAATCCACTTGCATGCCTAAACCCCTTCTAGAATTTTCTAATCACTTCTAAATAACCTAACCCCTTCTCTAAACTTTGTCACATTCCTAAGCAAAAGGGAAGTCACTTCTCAAACCCTCAAAGTCTTTGATAACCATTGAAGGCTTTCAACCTTCAACCACTAAATGGCTCAAAGTCTTTGATAACCATTGAAGGCTTTCAACCTTCAACCACTTAATCCCCAAAGTCTCCAATAACCATTAATGGTAACCTCAAACCCTCCCACATGGTTAAAACATTTGTTTTGACTCAACCTCTACCCAACACAAAGGTCTCATCAGGCCATTAATGCTTTGACCATGATTATCTCTTAAACATTTGCACAAAGGTTTATCCTTGGATTAACTCTTAATCCAGTGGGTAATCTTAATTTGGACTTGACCCTTAGCCTCTAGATAACCATGAGGTCTTCTCAGGCCTTTAATGCCCCCAACCTCTTCTCTCAACCCAATCCTATGTTGACACTTGTCACCATTTTATTGGTGCCAATTGTGCACATGGATCCCCAACTTTCAAACTTGGCCCTTGATTAAACCATTCAATCTTAACCCTTCATTTCCCCATTTCTTCTATAAATAGAACCCTTCTCCTCAAGCAAAAGAGAAGCATTAGAGTATTGTTGTTATACTGGCATTAGCATAGAGCTTTCTCATAGCATCACTATCTACACTTGCATAGCATTTGCTTATCATATTCAACTATCTTGAATCTCCATATGGCATCCATGACTAGTGCTAAAAGCTGAGAGCTACACTCATTTGGGACTTGGAGAGGAGAGGAACAAGGGAGGAGCAACTATGAGCATCTTGATTAGCTATTTTATTCTATGTTTATATGCTTTCTATTTCATGCTTAATATCTCTCTTGATATGCCTGTTTAGGATAATCTTTTGTTGCTAACACTAACATTTGTTTCTTGTGCTCTTGTGTGTGTTGCCATCAAACAGATTTTCTAATCCTTTTTGCAGAGCATCATTTGGTGAACCTGACGTGAATCCAAACACCAAAAAGATCAACTTTTTTTTTTTTTAACCAATAACATGTTTGAATGTTGAAAATGTCACACAGGTTGCGTTTTTGACACTGTTTTGGTGCGTTTGACATTATTTTGGTGCTATTCACCCTATTTCAGTGCTTTTGCCTTCTCTTGTCTTTCCCTTTCTTTTAGTGCATTTCTGTTAAATAGTGCCTCTGTTCAAACGCAGACTAGCGCTATTGTAACAGAACGTTGTACAAATCACCTTGTAACCAAAAAAAATAAAAATTAGGCTTGTAGAAGCCCACCAAAACATGTGGATTTTTCTAACTAATTGTCTTTTATGCAGGTTCTAATCTTTTTGTGCAGGGGAAGGAGTTAGTTTAAATGCTTTAAAAGTTTCTTTTTTACTTTCTTTCATCAAAAGTTGGTTAAAAAGAATCCATTTTTCCTTCTTGCACAAGTTAAAATAAACCTCACATTTTATTTTAGAGTGCATAAAATGAACCTCAAACTTGTTTTTGGTGCTTAAAAAGAAAATTCATCTTTCTTTATTGCAAAGTAAAAAAAACAACAAACTTCAAAATTTTGCTTTCATTGCAAGTTAGGGATACATTTTGTTTTGGTGCTTAAAATCAACAAAACAAATTTTCTTTCTTACATCAAACTTAAAAATCACAAGCCACACTTCAATTTTTGGGCAAATAAAAAGAACAATCCACTTGTTTTGATTTTTGCAAAAACAAATTTTACTTCAAGCAAACGTGTTTTTCTTTAAGTTGACCAGGATTTCCGAATTCTAGGTTACAAAACACATTGCCTTTGAAGTTAAAAAGAACACCATGGCTGTTGGAGCAACATCTCCAAATAGTTAGATCACATTTGTAATGGTGGATTAAAAAGAACAAGTGTCTTTCGTACTTGGCACACTTGTGCAAAAAGTCAGTCGAGTGGTCCTACCTCTAACACACACTATCCTCTCCCTTGGCTCTCGTGGTCCTAGGTGCAAGAGAAAAGTGTTAGTAACACTTAAAATTTTATCTTTTTAAGAGAGGCCTGCCAAGGGATCGATACTCTTGGGAATGACCTTGAGCGGTAAATCCTTCAAGCCGCTATAGAAATTAGGTGAGAGCGAAAGCTGTAGCCTTGGGTATAGCTGTTCCTACAGTGTACCTGGCCGAAAGGACAAATGGGCCCCACCACCAGTTACAAGGCTCTTAAGTGAGTCACTGCAGAATGAACTTATGTCCAAAAACATCAAACATGACTAAACGCCTTTAAGTAGTAGCCCACCTGTTCTATTGATTGAGGATATTTGCGATATAATTTAGTGCAAGAGCATAGATGGTTTTGCTCCCAAGATACTCACCATACATATTTCCTTGAGTAGAAACATAGCTTTTTGAAAAGTCACTTGTGGCTTGATAAAAGTGGTGACTCCCCCATCATAGGGATCATCTATTTGTTATGCTCATGCAAGACTTAGTATATCACATCCTTACCTACCAAGGCGGGATTCATAAGGTATGTAGTACCAAAGTCAAAGAAATATCAAGATGTGGGCTAAATTTATCACAACTGGCCATTTGACCTTAGGGATAAAAAGTGTTTGAAGTGTGTTCATTTTAGTCAAGACCAAGTGCAAATTGAGCTGAATTCAGGATTTGGAAATACACCTTAAAATACATCTAAAGGAAGGGTCATATACAAGTCCAAAGATTGGGTTGATCTAGACCCTTACTCATTTGTGCCTTTTAGGCAACATTCTTGTGTTTGTGTGCTTGCTTTGTTTTCTTGTCAAAGAAAAATCAGAAAATCACTTCCCAAAAACAAAGTATTCATCCAACCAAACATCTATCAAAACAACCAAAAACATCAAAAACAAGGTACAAACAACAAAAAGTCAAATTTTATGACCATTCTTCACATCTTGCAAAAGAAGAAGCGTCATCAGAATATCAACTTGAAAAGAAGACCATTGAGCTCAAAGGCTTTGATAAAAAGGAGGAAATTCTTCTATATAAATAGACAAATCTTTGTCTCACATAGAGTCTTTCTACGTCACATGCGTCTCTATCTTCAAGGAAAAACAAATGAATTTGATTCCGAATCATTGAACCGTAGAGCTTTTATGCAATATAGAGCTCTAAGTTATCACAAAAACCAAGGAGGAAAGATTAATCCCCCACTGCAACTGATACTGCGATTCTGTGACAGTTTTATATGTCAAAGTAAGAAATTTTTTTGTTTTGCATGATTTCAAATGATTGAATTGTTGTTCTATTTAGTTTGGTCAATGTTATTGTGATTGTTTAATAGTTTTGATTATTAAAAATAATGACAATACTCATTTTTATGGTCATTTGATTGTATAAGTTTTTGTAACATATATATGCAAAATGATTCTATAAAGGAGAACCGTTATTAATGATGGGAAAAAAAAAGTGAGGAGCAACTGAACAAGAGGTTGAAAAGGAAAGACAAAGTCAATGCATGAAGAAATTACATGAACTAAGAACAATGGGACAAGAAGGTATGTCATCCATAACATCTCAATTAGATGTTGCATACGATGAAAATGGATAGTGAAAACAACAATATTGAAAGACTATCAAGGACCAACCATAAAACCCTAGCCTAACAATGAAAGCAATCCACCATACATAAATGAAGATACCTAAGACCATGCAAATAAACAAAATAAACCAAATATACCATTCACATGTCTAGTAGGGTTTTAATCTCCATTTCTTCCTATCTCCATTGATCTTGTTTGATATATTTGCTCTCAGATTTTATGTGTGCATAAGAGCTCAACAAAGAACGGAAATATGGTTGATAGCTTGATCACAAGAAAGATTGATTGCATAAGATCGATTAGGCAATTAGACAATTAGGGTTGATAATGAAGAAGAGATCCTCTTATATAGAGAGTGATGTAAGAAATGGAGGGATAAGATTAAGAGGTGTAAATAATAAATAGTCAGCTAGGATTAAAGGGTAGGTAGAGGAAATAGTTAAATGATAAAGGGGGTTGGTAAGAGAAGAATTAAGAGATGAATGTCATGTGTCATGGGTAGAAAAGGCTAATGAATTAATAAAATACATAAAGATTTATTTAATTAATAGAGGAAGTGGGATCAATTAAATAAATAAAATATTTATTTAATTTAGGAAAAGGAAAATTTAAATAAATAAAAATATTTATTTAAATGAGGAAAGGCTTAGAAGAGAATTAATGAATTAATTAAATAAATAAGAATTTATTTAATTAATAGAAGACTTAGGATAAAATAATTAAATAAATAAAAAATATTTATTTAATTAGACAAGACAATTCTAGGTGTCTACAGATGTACCAAATGAACCTAATGCAATTGAAGAATAAATGACAATCAATAATCAAACAAATGATGAAGATGCACCAACAAAATTTGATTTACCAAATGAAACTAATGCAATTGAAGAAGAGACCACAATGAATAATCAATCAAATGATGAACATACACCAACTCAATTTGATGCGATGATGTACCTAATGCATGTAATGCACCAATGTTAACACATCCTATAATTATTCGTAGGAAACCAAAGTATGTAATTTACATTGATGAGAATGTTTTGAAGCCAATGCCTATTAAAATAAACCAACGAACTTGTAGAAGAATGGTTAAAAGAATATAGAAATACAATTTTGAAAACTTAAATCAAACTGCAACATGCCAATTAATTGTTTTTTTTTTCAACAAAAGTGGCAAGCCACTGATATATATATATATATATATTAATAAGAAAACTGATTCAAGAGCTCAATAGGGAAAGAACGAGGAAGAAAACCCCATATCCTTGCTCAGATATAGTGACAAAGAAGGAAGGAGGCTATGAGAAGAAGCCACTCGATCCAGAGAGATAAATAGGGACTGCCCATAGAATGAGTCTCCTAGGGGCCAAAAAGAGGGTAACCGGTTGGGACGAGACCGAAGGAAACCAAAAATAACCAAACCCCTTAACTGATTACTATGGCAACTAAGGAGCGTGAATCTGATTATCTGAGCACTGATGAGCTGTGCCAACTGGTTTCCCATTATGTTGTATTGGTGCTTTGATACTGGTATGATGTTCTTATGACCGGTTCATAAAAAGAGAAGCCTCCAATACCGGTACTAGTCAACAAGCAAAGAAGATGACTCCTCTACCGGTTTGGTTGCCATTAGATTTTCCATCCGACAAAAAAGAGCATATTTTGGGTAGCAAAAAACAAAAATGAAATAACTTTACTTGTTCATGACAGTGTCTTCCTGGGGCTGAATTACAGGGGCATCAAAAATGGGCAGAAAGGAAGTAGTCCATCCCATGACTTCATCCCATGCCGGTACATTGAGGTCTGGAACCCTATTTGTAGTCTGACCCCTTTCCACGGGTTGCGATGTTTGCAAACAAGGGTCAACATTTTCTATTTCTAGGATTTCCATTAGAGCCCCAACTTTAATTTTGACTTTATGTATAATGTGGTCATCGAATTGTCTACTGAATTGATGCAAGTCGTTCTTCACATGGCGAAAATTTTGCCGTTCCAGGGCATGCTTTATTCGGTCATAGAGTACCATGTAAGAATGGCTAGATTGAATAAAATGACGTGGAAAGAGGCTCCCAAGGAGAGCTGACCCCTGCCATAGATTATATTTTGCTAGGGCTTCATGGAACGGGGCCGGGGGAAGCACATCTTGTTTTACCAACCTGAAGAATACTAAATCCAGTAGAGGAATGGATTGCAAGAGATCCAGAGCATTTGATAGAAAGGAACTAAGAAGTTGATGAGGATACAAAATCCTTTTGGCTTGTGGGGATAACATCTCCTCACCGATGAAGTCTTTGACAGCTCTTCTCAATTCTGGATTGTGTAACAAAAAAATTTGGTCGAGGTCCCTGTCATTGATGTGTCCATGAAAAGCCGCTGAAGGTTCTGAAATTTGCACTGAAATCCGATTGTTCCATGGCATATACTCCCTATGAATTTGCCTGCATCCTCCGCAAGAACCATTTTCCATATTCTAGAGCACGGTGATACTTCAAAAATTTAAATTTTCAAAAATTTTGATTGAGAACTGTGTGTGTAATTTTCAAAAATTTCGGTTGAGAACTGTGTGTGTACGAGCAGGTTGGTTCCAATTATAAACAAAAATACCATCTCAAAGTGCAATAAATGATTAGATTTTAGGATCATGTTTGTGATCCTTGCATTAATTTTGTGACTATAATATAGTCGAGGGGATGTGTGAGAGGCCTAAGTCTATTTTACCCCATGTGAAGTGACGTCTTGAGAATCCTTGGGTACTTCGCACTAAAGTTCCATACATGCCATCTACAAAATGCATTAAAAGCGTAAATGCAAGTGTCCTGACAGCCTTCTTGTTCATCGAGACCAATTTTGTGCTTGCATGCGAGTATTTAATAGGAAGTAGCTTGTGGTAAGAGTGTTGTACTTTCCTTTTGTACTAATTTGAGCAATTTGGGAAAAGAAGACAGTTTAGAAGGAATTGCAATTGACTCCATGGAAATGCCATTGGAGCCCATGTTTGCTAACAAATCAGAACCAAAGTTGCCCTCTCTTAGCGTGTGACTAAAAGAGTAGTCCGAAAAAGTGTCGAGAAGATCCAAGGTATGCTTCAGGACATAAGATAGCTACCAGGTCTTAGATCTTTTTGAGGTAATTCAGTTGATAATGACTAAAGAATCCCCTTCTATGTGTATGTTGGAGAGGCTAGACTTCCTTGCTAGTACCAGACCGGTTAGTAAAGCATTTGCTTCCGCCAAGTTATTCGTACCTGGAGGGATGGGTGAAGCTTGGAAAGCACGCATTTTGCCAAAATGATCTTGTATGCAAACTCCGATGCCAATTAATTGTTGAAATGATTAAAAATTTGAATTTTAGAGAGACAATGAAAATTCTAGGCCTATGATCATCTGAAAGTAATAGTGAAAGTACTATTGTGAGAAATCTATTTGATGCGTATCAAGATATTGGTTCAAAAGCATGTACTAAAGATTCTAATGTTACATGACGTGTTAGTACATCAACCATAATGAGCAAGAAAATAAAAAAAAGATCATTTGATAAGAAAAACAAGTAAGTCATAAACATAAGTAGAGAAACATTACGTAAAGCATTAGAGAGGCAGGAGAAAATAGGGGATCCTAACAATAATTATCTTTGGGCATTCTCGAGTAGACTACCATGCAAAGACAAGTTTGTTGTTGATGCACTAAGAACATTAATTGAAAAATTTTGGCATGACAACACAAAGGTTTTTCTCAACCAAAGAGATGTTGTTAGAAGGTGAATTGGATCTAGAAATCGTGGGCCACATGCCAAACACTATTTGGATATGACTCAAACAAAATTTTATGAGATTCTTTCAAAAGTTTCCTTAAATAAGAATTAGTCAAAGGTTTTTTGAAATGGCAAAACCTTTTTTATGTTAAGATTAATCATGTATGCACCACGTGTTATTGTAGGATGCATTCTGAATTTTCCATGCACTATGATATTTATTGTCATATATGTTGTACTTTGCACACTAACGATGTTTTGCAGGAATTCAATATACAAGTACCTCCTAAGTCACCAAGAGAATTTATTTCAAGTGTGCTATGTAAAAGAGATGATGGTTGTATTTATTATAAGATGATGTGTTTGAAAGGTTCTTGTGCTACATGTGGTGGTTTGCAACATTTACCAAGATGTGTACATTTGGAGAGCATGCATGAAATTGGTAAGAAACTAGTTTCTTTTGGAAAATACAAGATAATCACATAAGGGGTTAAAGATGGAAAAGAATTGAAGAGATGTGAGTTAGTGAAAAATGATATACGTGTAGCTGAATTTATGAAAATGTTTCAAGATAAACTAGTTTATGAGTACATAATGCATACACATAGAGCGCGGTGGTTAGATGATAAATTCAAGCTATGTAAGGACACATTTCCTCTTGGTACCGTTGTCTCTATCATTGATTTTGCTGAAAATTATACACTACAACCTCAAAATGAAGTGCAAACTATGTATTACCATTCTATACAAGTTTCTATTTTTGTACACATAGCATTCATGCATGCAGATGATAGCATAGAGGAGGATAGAAAGGTTGTAAGAGAGTATCACTTCTAGATAAGTGATGATCGTACTTGTAGTCACATAAATTTGTCCACTTAATTAAATGAATACTTAGTATTTATTTGATTATTTAACCATCAATTAATAATTAATTAAATTAATATTTAATTAATTCATCTTAACCCTATTCTCCTATTAATTAAATAAATTATTCAATTTATTTGATTTAATTCACTTAACCAAATTCAGACCATTAATTAAATAAATAAATCATATTTATTTAATTAAATCTTCTCTCACATTTAAATAAATTAATATTTATTTAAAACCCCCAAAATCCCACCTCTCACATTTAAATAAATAAATCATTTATTTAAATCACCTTTATCCTCCACCCACTTGCATTTTCCTACAAATGCAAGTTGCACAATTATTTTAAATAAATAATTTATTTAAATCACCTTTATCCTCCACCCACTTGTATTTTCCTACAAAAGCAAGTTGCACAACTATTTTAAATAAATTATTTATTTAAAATCCTATTTATCCTCACCCACTTGAAACCTTTAATGGTTTCCCTTAAAGTATTCAAACTTGATGGCTTTAAAAAAGTCTTCAAACTTGATGGCTTCCCTTAAAGTCTTCTTAAGACTTTAATGGTTTTCCTTAAAGTCTTCAAGCCTTTAATGGTTTCCCTCAAAGTCTTCAAGCATTTTAATGCTTTATCTTCTTTTTCTCATTTAAATAAATTAATATTTATTTAAATATTTATCCAAATGCAAATTACACCATTTAATTGAAATAAATGATTTTATTTTAATTGAAAATACCAAAATTTCTCCCACTTGCATTTTCCTACAAAATCCACTTGTATGCCTAAACCCCTTCTAGATTCTTCTAAACCCTTCCTAATTAGCCTAATCCATCCCCTAAATATTGTCACATTCCTAAGCAAATTGGAGTCACTTCTCAAAGACTCCAAAGTCTTTGAAAAGCAATTAATGCTTTGTGTGTTAAACAAATTAACCCTCAAAGTCTTGGATAACCTTTGAAAGCTTCCAACCTTCAACCACTTAATCCCCAAAGTCTCCAATAACCATTAATGGTTAATTCAACCCTCCCACATGGTTAAAACATTTGTTTTGACTCAACCTCTACCCAACCCAAAGGTCTCATCAGGCCATTAATGCTTTGACCATGATTATCTCTTAAACATTTGCACAAAGGTTTATCCTTGGATTAACTCCTAATCCAATGGGTAATCTTAATTTAGACTTGACCCTTACCTTCTAGATAACCATGAGGTCTTCTCAGGCCTTTAATGCCTCCAACCTCTTCTCTCAACCCAATCCTCTGTTGACACTTGTCACCATTTTATTGGTGCCAATTGTGCACATGGATCCCCAACTTTCAAACTTGGCCCTTGATTAAACCATTCAATCTTAACCCTTCATTTCCCCATTTCTTCTATAAATAGAACCCTTCTCCTCAAGCAAAGAGGAAGCATTTTAGAGTATTGTTGTTATACTGGCATTAGCATAGAGCTTTTTCATAGCATCACTATCTACTCTAGCATAGTATTTAGCTTTTCATTTCATATTTGAAGCTTAGTATTAAATCTCAATCCTCCATAAGCATCCATAGTGCAAAAAGCTGCTGAGAGCTACACTCATTTGGGACTTGGAGAGGAGAGGAACAAGGGAGGAGCAACTATGAGCATCTTGATTAGCTATTTCATTTTATGTTTATATGCTTTCTATTTCATGCTTAATATCTCTCTTGATATGCCTGTTTAGGATAATCTTTTGTTGCTAACACTAACGTTTGTTTCTTGTGCTCTTGTGTGTGTTGCCATCAAACAGATTTTCTAATCCTTTTTGCAGAGCATCAGTACTCATTCGTCAAAGTTTGTACAAGGATGCTTTAAAGTTTTCTATGATAATTTAAGGGAAAGAAACATACAATACAACCAACACATAATATGGTCAGATAATTGCACCTCACAATTCAAGAATGCAAGGATGTTCTATTGGTTGACAAGGATGCATGTGACAAGTGGTGTACAACATTTTTGGAATTTCACTGAGGCTAGACATGGAAAGGGAGAGCACAATGGTTTAGGAGCATGCGTAAAAAGAGCCCTAGCTAGAGAAGAATTGAAGTACGAAGGTGGTGACGATTTGATAGATATATCAACAATTATGCAATGGTGTAACTCTACAATGGGACTAGGTAATGTAGGCACGTCAATGGTTTATAGACATTTTGGGTTGATCAATGAATCTAACATTGAAAACTATCAAGATTGTTGTACAGTTGTAGGATCAAGTGACATGCACTCATTTAGAAGTTTAAATGCAAGTTCACTACTAATTTATACTAGACAGATTGTATGTTTTTTTCTCTTCATGTATGTATTTTTTATGGGAAGAATGTGAATCACAAGAGTGAGTTGACAAATGATCTTGTAGACCATTGGTTCCCATTAATACATATCAATTTCCCAAAGCACTAAAATTGAACCAGATGGAAGCATTAGTGGATTTCGACCATGTATCCAACCTAGTGGAACCGGGTGGTTTTTTTGGTTAATTTTTTTATAGGAATTTTTTTGGCTCATTTTGTTACATCACATATTTTTTTAATTAATTATCACTCTATAAAATTCAGGTCATGTGTATGTAGTTGTTGCAGAAGAGAATAATGAAGAAGAGATTACTTTTTGTGTCATTCTATTGAGCCTAACAGAAAATTGACAACCACAATCATTGACAGAGAGGGTATTGAGTACCCAATAGGGTCCGTTGTCATGATAGGCACATGGCTTAGGAGATATCCTATCATGAATTTTTATGTTTGGTTGTTCGAGGACTTTGAAACACACAGACATATTCTTCATTTCTCCAACCTTGTTGTTGCAACAAATATTCAATTGATTAGGTATCGTTGTAGACCTCATAAAAATAATTTATAGAATGTTCATGAATCTGATCACGAGGCAATACTTGACATAATACAGGTTAGAGCTGATCTAGAAGGCTCCCTTGATTGAATTTGGGTCATCTAAAGTGTTCAATTGTTGGAGCATTACAATGATTCTATGTGCAGGGTATAATGATTTTGATAATTTTGTATATATCATCGACGAATTGTTCTATATTCATTTTGTATATATAAATGGCCATGAGCTAAATTGTGCATATTTAGAGGCAAAATTTTGTATATTTTAATGGCCATGAGCTGATTTGTACATATTTAAATGCCAAATTTTGTATATTTAGATGACGATAAGTTGAATTTTGCATATTTAAATGCCAAATTATATATAAATGCCCATGAGCTGATTTGTAAATGTAGACACTCAAAATTGGTCATCACTCCTACATTGCAAACCTAATTTTTAACATGTCTTCTATGTCACATTTGATCTTCATCATATGTTGAAATTGTGTCATCCCCCTAGTTTCATTTTATTTTAAATCTAACCCTAAACAATTTTGTTCATTCGCATTTGGTCCTAAATCATTATGATTGGCATTTTATCATTTTCAAATCATTTGAATTGGTCTCATCTTGACAATTACACTTAATTCCCTCTTTGTTAGTAATTAGTCATTAATTAGCAATCGATATTATCAATTCTTTATCAAGTCATTGTCAATTGGTCTTATCAATCTTATAAGTCTTTTATCAAAATCATTATTAAGCTTGGGTCTTTTTTGATAATTAAATAAATTCAATTTATTTGATTAGCTAATTCCTAAATATGAATAGTAAATTAATTAATTAAATTTATTAATTTATCATATTTATATTCTCATATGCAAATAATAAATTTTATTTATTTAACTATCTCATATTTATCTTTTCAACCTGCTAATTTGGAAAAATATGAGGATAATCAATTTTGTTTATTTATTAAATCCCCATATTATCTTCCTCAATTTGATTCCATATTTCTTTCACTTTTTATCTGTCTCCTAATGGAAACTCTGCTATGTGTTTGATCCTAGCCGTTGATTCTTCCTATCTTCAAATTAATCTCGTCCGTCGATTCAAAATCATCTTTCCTATAAATTGAGCTCTCATTGCTCATTTTCGACAACCATGCTTCGAGTAACTTTACTTTGTCATTTTCATCTCACAATCTTGTTTCTTCTTGCAATTGAACTTGTAGGTGAAATCCACAAAATCCTATTTGAAGGTGAAAGAAGAGTAATGGAGTCACATGGAGGAGGTTTTGCGTTTTGATTTGCATTTGGTTTATTTTGAATCTTGTCTTCATGCTTTTATTGATTGGATTAGGAATCCTTTTCATAGCTTGTTAGCTTTTGTGGTTAGCTAAATGTTATGTTATGAATCTTTTATTCGAACTCCTAGTTACAACAAATAATTTTTTTGTATATTTAAATAGCCAAGAGCTGATTTGTCCATATTTAGAGGCAAATTTTTGTATATGTAAATTTGTGCATAAATGGAATTTTGTGATGCATTTTGCATTTTTGATTATACTTGAAATTTTGTATGACTATTTATGAGTACAAGACTTAATTTATGACTATTTATGAGAACATGCGTATGCCTACCATACATGAGTATGTGGTGTAGGAGCACCTAGGTGGCCATATGTTTCTTTTTTGCCATTATGAGTTTTTTTCAAGTTTTATATCATGTCAAGATGTAATAAGGTCATGAATGACCATTCTTCATGTAATAAGGTCCTTGCGACCAATTTGTAATGTTTGAGTCTAATTTGTAGTCAAGATTGTCTCATTAACATTGCCAAAATTGTCATCATAGGGTGGAAGTCACAGGCATCAAATAGGATATTTCATCATGTATGAAGGGTATTTGTGCCTATTTGAATATGTTCATTGTTGGCATTATGGATGAATTGATTATGTGTTGCATTTATGTTTTGTCATTGATGTCAACACTAGTTGTTATGGTTGGTTATCGACAGACAGGTTTTGATTATCGGTAGAAGATCTAGTGTTACCGACAGAAGAGACTATCTGTTGGACACAACCGACATGTTTGGATCAGTGAAGTATGCTTGATTTTATGTGTTACATTTTCCTTGAGCATGTTTTGGTCAGTTGGTATTGAATTGGTAATCGGATGCTATCATACACTCTTGTAAACCCTTACCAACATTGGTTTAAGGTTTTACTGACAGAGTTTTACTGACAGAGCTTTCACCGAGGAATGTTGACAGGATGTATAATTGGTGTTTGGTGTTGGTGCAACTTCTAGATGGATTTTAGGATGCTGAAGATGTTCTTTGATCATGCTTCAACTGCTTGAAGACATTGATTTGGTGTGGTGGACCTAGAATAGGTCCAGTACCTATCTAGGTTATGGATCGGTATCATGATAACGTGTTCTCTACACATTACCAGGATGTTTTGGGATGATTTATGGATTTGTTATTTGTTGTTTTGGTCTTAAGCTAACATGGCATATCATTGTATTATGGATTTATGTAATGATCTTATTGTAATATCTTTTAGGTGGCCAACCTAATTGGTTTGGGCCTTAGGGTTGGTATAAAATGATGTAATACCTCATTGTAGATCGTGGTATGAGAATGGAATAAGGTTCCTGGTCTTGGAATGCAATATCATATGTGAAGGAGATTTGGTCGATCATAGGTGATTGAATTGGGAATAAGGAAGAGGTCAAAGGCCTCTGGTATTGAGCTTAACCAGGACTGTAATCAGGCATGGTAGATGCTATCTTTGACAGTTCACTCTATTGGATTGTTTGATAACTCAATGATGAATGAATAGTACCAAACTGGTACTGAGAGGGGGGGGTGAATCACTATAGACAAAAACACAGTCGTAAATCGGTTTGACAATAGATACTTCAGATGACTGGTAAACAGTGATACCGGTAAAGTCAAGAGTGTCTAAGACGAGCATTAACTGGTTGATCACTTATCTTTTCACTTAACTCAAAAAAACACTACTATTTCACCCTTATGCATGAACAAGTAATCTATTATCAGATCTTCACTACAACTAGTTCAACATGTTTTACTAACAGGCATAAAACACAGAACCATCATATGCTTAACAGGTAATAACAAAACATCACAAGATAAAAGCATCACACATGACACACTTATTTTTCACGTGGAAACCCAACTGGGAAAAACCATGGTGGGGATGAATACCCACAAGCTGCTTTTTGAACTCTTTAGAAGTTCACTCTGTTAGGAGCCTTGTTCGGTTAAAGACATTACAATAGGTTCTACTAGGAATTGATTCTGTTAGGGATCACCCGGTTAAGGGATGGCTATAATACCTGGTTAAGGGTTAACCCCGGTTAGGGTTACCTTGTTAGAGGATTTCACGAACTCAATAGCTAAAGGATCTCCAGAGCTCTATAGCTTCCCATAACTCAATAACTTCAAGTTAACCTGTTAAGGGATTTGTATCAAGCTGGTTAAGGCTACCCTGTTAAGGGATTTGTATCAAGCCGGTTAAGGCTACCCTATTAAGGGATTTCACAACTGTTGAAGTGGTTAAATATCAATAGAAATTACAATGATCTAGTAACAACACTCAATGCTAATGCAAATCTGCTTTGGCTCCTCTTCACCTTTTGCACATTCACTTTGTAGGTATATCTTCTCTCCTTTGGTCTAGCAAGAATTATATATCACTTTCCTTGGATACACACATACAACTTTTGCCAACAACCCTGGAAAGAAACACAACATCAAACTTATAGGAAACAGACAGGTCGGTAGAAAAAACCCTAAACCCTAAACCTGATAGATTAAGCAATTCAAACGGTTCAATCTTGACCGTTGAATCATACTACATTAAATGGAACACTCTTGAATCGATATCAAGACAATCTCCATCATCCATTATCCACCGATTTCATGGTGGCTGATAGCCCATCACGCATTATCATCGTTTAACAAACTTTGCACATTCCCGAGGTAGATAGGGATAGCCTTCTTCATGCAAGATCCTTCACGCGCATAGGGCTTACGTGGCAACATGATCAGTTATCCATTACCATGCTAACTCATCACACAAAGATTACCGATTGAGTCACACAAGCTTGAGGCGCTCCAACAGGAAACCCTAACACTACCAACCGGTAGTCACACAAGGGTTCCATGAACCGGTTCCCATATGCCGGTTCATCTTCAACAAGCATACCTCTTCAAGCTCACATAACCAATTCTCATATCATCTTCAATACATATTGACATCAATGACAACATACAATATCATTATGTGTTCATACTGGTTCACATAATGCCAACAATCTCCCCCTTTGGCATTGATGGCAATATACAAAGATATCTCTCCTCTTCACATTTTCTCCCCCATTTTCTGTAGATATCTTTTCTGCTTCACTCCTTCTCCCCCTTTGACAACAATGCCAAAGTGGAGGCACAAGCATCCTTGTTCCATTATGCTGCTCCCCTTGAGGAGTAGCACCCTTCAACACATCAATCAACAAAAAAATGACTATGCAATACCTGACTGATGTGGAGCAAATACTTTTAGTTCACCTCCTGAAGGGGCAATACTGCCAATTCACTTCTTAAATGCATAAATGTAGCCTTTGGGAGAGGCTTGGTGGATATGTCTACTAACTGCTCCTTACTGGAAAATGCTCTAGTGCAATCTCTTTATTCTGAACCTTTTCCCTCAAGAAATGATACTTAAGCTCAAAATGCTTGGTTCTAGAATGTAAAACCGGATTCTTTTAAATATTGATAGCACTTGTGCTATCATAGAATATACTTACCGGTTTAGATACAGGGATTTTGAAGCCATTTAAAACATGCTTCATCTAGATTGTCTGAGTGCAGTTCATGAAAGCTGCAACATACTCCGCTTCCACTGTAGACTGAGAGATACAACTCTGCTTCTTACTCATTCATGAGACCAGTCTACCACTAAGAAAGAATGCACCACTGGTTGTGCCTTTCCGGTCGTCCACATTACCTGCCCAATCATCATCTGTGAATACTTTCAGGTTGAAATCATTGTTGTATGGGTACCACAATCCATAATCAACTGTTCCCTTCGGATACCTAAGAATCTGCTTGACTGCAACCAAGTGGGATTCTCTTGGACTTTTCTAGAACCTTGCAGTAATGCCAACTGTATGTGCAATATCCGGTCTGCTATGCACTACATAATGCAACTTACCAATCATTGATCGGTATTCCTTCTCATCAACCAGTGTGGAATCATCCTCTTTTGATAATTTGCAACTGGTCACCATCGGTGTAGCAACTGGTTTGCTATCTTCCATGCCAAAGGTCTTCAAGACCTCTTTGACATATTTGGACTGAGTAATAAAGATTCCTTCTTTCATCTGCTGGATCTGTAGCCCAATGAAGAACTTAATCTCCACTATGAGTGACATCTCAAACTCTTTCTTCATCTCATTAGCGAACTCATGACTCATCTTGTCATCTCCACCAAAGATAATATCACCAACAAAAACCTCACAGATCAAGATCTGATCTACTTCAGACTTCAAGTAGATATTGCTATCTTCACTTGTTCTCTCAAATCCAATCTTGACAAGATGGGAATGCAGACATTCATACCATGCTCTGGGTGCCTCCTTTAAACCATATAAGGCTTTATGTATCCTGCATACCATATCACTGTCTTCAGATAGGGAAAACCCATCTAGTTGCTCTATATACACCTCCTCTTCAAGTATACCATTTAGGAATGTAGATTTTACATCCATTTGATATACCTTGAATCCTTTAAAAGCTGCATATGCAAGAAGCATATGGACTCCTTCCAATCTGGCTATAGGAGCAAAGGTTTCTCCATAGTCTTCTCCTTCTTCTTGAGCATATCCTTTGCACACCAGCCTAGATTTGTGTCTAATCACTATGCCATCCTCATTTAGCTTGTTTCTAAAAACCCATTTGGTACCAATAACATTTTTATGCTCTGATCTGGGTACCAAGGACCATGTACTATTTTTCTCTATCTGGTCAAGTTCCTCTTCCATTGCCTTGATCCAGTCTTCATCTTTATGAGCCTCTTTGAATGATTTAGGCTCAAATTCAGAGATCATACATGAGTTTTCTCTGATATTTCTTCTTGTAAGGATTCCTGCATCCTTATCTCCTATGATCTGCTTAGGATCATGATTCAGCTTGACATACCGAGGAATGGTCTTGACTGGTTCTTCTTGCTTTTCCTCTTCATCCTTATCTTCATCAGTATTAGCATTCACCAGTTCAGGAACACTATTACTAGTACTTGGTTGGCTAGCAACCGGTTCCTAGAAGGTTGCAACTGGTTCATTTACAACTTGCTCACTACCGATTTCCTCAGTTTTCTCAGAGGATTCATCAACTCTTACATTGATACTTTCCATAATTCTTTGAGTCCTATTGTTGTAGCACTTGAGAGCTTTACTCTTGGTGGAATATCCTAGGAATATTCCCTCATCACATTTAGCTTCAAATTTGCCCTGATTTTCACTCCTCTTGATGTAACATTGGCTACCAAAAATCTTAAAGTAGCTAACCACAGGTGTCTTACCGGTCCAATACTCATAAGGAGTTTAATCCTTACCTTTCTTGATGAGTATCCGATTCATTGTGTAGACTGCAGTGCTCACCGCTTCTCTCCAAAAGGTGTGAGCTACCATTCCTTGAATCAACATTGTTCTTACTGCTTCAACCACTGTCCGGTTGTTCCTCTCTGCTAGGCCATTCTGTTGTGGACTCTGGGGGGTAGACAGTTGCCTCTTGATGCCAAATTCTTCACAATATTTTCTTGAATTCACTGGAAGTGAATTCCCCTCCTTGATCAGTTCTGAGGCACTTGATCCTTTTACCGCTTTCCTTCTCCACTAATGCTTTGAAAGCTTTGAACTTCACAAAGGCTTCAGACTTGTCTTTCAAGAATGTGACCCACATCATTCTTGAGTAGTCATCAGTGAGATCATGAAGTACCTATCACCCTGCACACTTCTAGTTTTCATAGGACCACACAAATTAGTATGCACAAGATCAAGCAAGTTGTTAGTAGTGAAAGATTTACCTTTAAAGGTTGAGGAAGACATTTTCCTTAATTGACATTCTCTACACAAGGTATTTTCCGGTTTGTTTAGCATCGGTAATCCTCTAACTGCCTTGTTCTTACTAGCCTTTACAATGTTATCAAAGTTTATATGGCAGAGTCTCCTATGCCATATCCAGCTATCATCACATTTAGCCATTAAGCATGTACTTACATTTGCATTTAACTAAAATAGGTTACCTTTGGTCTGCATGCCTGTGGCCACTAGTTCATCATTCTTTCCTTTGATTCTGCATACTCCATTCTTGAATTCCTGAGTGAGACCACTATGATTCAGCTGGGTAACACTCAAGAGGTTGTGTTTGAGACCATCAACCCAATACACATTTTTAGTACTACTCTTTCCATTCAGAGAGATGGACCCTCTTCCTTTAACCATGCATGGTGCATCATTACTAAAATGAACCACACCACCATCATATTCTTCCAAAGATAAAAACTTGCTCTGGTCACCGATCATATGTTGAGAACAACCACTGTCAATAATCCACTCATTAACATTATCAAAGCAGGAGACAAGAGCCTTCTTGTCTGACACATCTTCCTTTACAACAACAAACACAATGTCTTCATTCTCTTCATCTTCTGATTCCTCATCTATGACACCTTCATCAACTGCAACAAAACAATTTCTCCGGTTTCCTCCTTTGAATTTCTTGAACCTTTCCAGTTTATCCTTGTTGTTGCTATTAGGACAGTTCATAGCAATATGTCCTATCCGGTTACAAGAAAAACATTTCAAAGGGAGCTTACCTTTGTATTTACCGGTTCCTTTTGGAAATTTCCTAGCAAGAAGAGCTTCAAATTCCATCAGAAACTCCTCATCATCCATTGTTCTGCCCTGTCTTGTTTCATCACTAGTGCTTACTTCTTTTCCTTTTCTGGATGATACAGTAGAGGCTTTAAAAGTTGATTCTTTCTTTTGAACACTGCCATCAAAACTATTCAGCTCATAGGCTATCAACTTTGCAATGATGGAGTCTAGGGATACCTTAGTCTTGTCAATTGATCTTAGCTCCTAAATAGTAGCAACCCTTATTGCATACACCGGCAATAGGGATCTTAGGACTTTTCTTACCACAGTGGAATCTTCTATTTTACCACCTACACTCTTGATTTCTCCAACAACTATTTTGATTCTTATTCCATAATGTTGAATGGTCTCACCTTCAACCATCCGCATATCTTCAAACTTCCCTCTCAGGCTTTCTTCCTTAGCCTGTTTTACATGTTCATAACCACCATAAATATTTTCAAGAGCATCCCATACCTCTTTGGGATTTACCTTGTCCTGAACATCAATAAACTGAATGTCAGATAGACTACTAATAAGGGCTTCCATGACTTGCCCATTTTCTTATATCTCTCTCTTTTGGTCATCGGTGAGAGTATGGGTAGGGACTACATAGACACTCTCAACATAACTCCAGTGTTGAGCACCCATGCTTCTGATGAATATCTTCATCCTATCTTTCCATTTACCAAAATTTTCCCTGTTAAACTTTGGACCTTCCCTCTTCATCATTTGACTGGGATCTTTACCTCAAGCGGTTAAGCTTACAACACAGAGGACCTAGAGAGCTCTGATACCAATTGATAACTCAATGATGAACAAATAGTACCAAACCGGTACTGAGAGGGGGGGGGGTGGATCAGTACAGACAAAAACACAGTCTTAAACCGGTTTGACAATAGATACTTCAGATGACTGGTAAACAGTGATACCGGTTCAACACAGACTGCAACCGGTAAAGTCAAGAGTGTCTAAGACGAGCATTAACTGGTTGATCACTTAGTTTTTCACTTAACTCAAAAAAACACTACTATTTCACCCTTATGCATGAACAGGTAATCTATTATCAAATCTTCAGTACAACTAGTTCAACATGTTTTATTGACAGGCATAAAACACAAAACCATCATATGCTTAACAGGCAATAACAAAACATCACAAGATAAAAGCATCACACATGACACACTTATTTTTCACATGGAAACCCAACTGGGATAAACCATGGTGGGGATGAATATCCACAAGCTTCTTTTTGAACTCTTTAGAAGTTCGCTCTGTTAGGAGCCTTGTCTGGTTAAAGACATTACAATAGGTTCTTCTAGGAACCGATCCTGTTAGGGATCACCCGGTTAAGGGATGGCTATAATACCTGGTTAAGGGTTAAACCTGGTTAGGGTTACCTTGTTAGAGGATTTCAAGAACTCAATAGCTAAAGGATCTCCAGAGCTCTATAGCTTCCCAGAACTCAATAACTTCAAGTTACCCTGTTAAGGGATTTGTATCAAGCCGGTTAAGGCTACCCTGTTAAGAGATTTCACAACTATTGAAGTGGTTAAAGATTAACATGAATTACAATGATCTGGTAACAACACTCAATGCTAATGCAGATCCGCTTTGGCTCCTCTTCACCTTCTGCACATTCACTTTGTAGGTATATCTTCTCTCCTTTGGTCTGGCAAGAATCATGTATCACTTTCCTTGGATACACACATACAAATTTTGCCAACAACCTTGGAAAGAAACACAACATCAACCTTATAGGAAACAGATAGGTCGGTAGCAAAAACCCTAAACCCTAAACCTGATAGGTTAAGCAATTCAAACGGTTCAATCTTGACCATTGAATCATACTGCATTAAATGGAACACTCTTGAATCGATCTCAAGACAGTCTCCATCGTCCATTATCCATCGATTTCATTGCAGCTGATAGCCCATCACGCGTTATCACCGTTTAACAAACTTCACACATTCCCAAGGTAGATAGGGATAGCCTTCTTCATGCAAGATCCTTCACGTGCACAGGGCTTACGTGGCAACATGATCAGTTATCCATTACCATGCTAACTCATCACACAAAGATTACCGATTGAGTCACATAGGCTTGAGGCGCTCCAACAGGAAACCCTGACACTACCAATCGGTAGTCACACAAGGGTTCCATGAACTGGTTCCCATATGCCAGTTCATCTTCAACAAGCATACCACTTCAAGTTCACATAGCCAATTCTCATATCATCTTCAATACATATTGACATCAATGACAACATACAATATCATTATGTCTTCATACCAGTTCACATAATGCCAACATTGTTGTCCATTTATCTTGAGACGGTTGTTTCCTCTTTGTAGTCAATGAGACTCTTTTGTAATGAGTAGTACGCTCTAGGAAGTGTGCCTTCCTGCATGTGTAGTCCCCTCATTGTAACACATAGTATCTGTAGAAGTATCATCTAACTGTGTGTAGACTTCCCACCATGGTTTTTCCCTTTCCAGGTTTTCCATGTACAAATCAAGGTGTGATGTGGTATGGTTGCTTTGCATTGATTATTTGTTTAATTCTTAAGTTGCATTGTTTACCAGTGTCTGTTTATGCTTTACCGGTACTTAATCTGGTTAAAGGTTATTAAGTGGATTAAATAATATAATCTATTAACAACTGATTCACCCCCCCTCTTCGTTGTTCACCAGTTATCCTAACAATTGGTATCAGAGCTTTGGTCCTCCTTTGCAGAAGCTTAACCACTTGAGGTAGATCTTATGGCAGCTAACACTTCTAATCCACCGGAAACTATTTTCAGAAGAGAAATCCCTAAGCTTGATGGAACAAATTGTGAGATATGGAAATTTTGAATGGAGACTCATCTTAGATGTCTTGGAAAGGATATTTGGGAGATCACTGAGAAAGGATATACACCTTATGATCTAGCATTTGGCAATCCTGCTCCTGCAGACATGGATAAGAATATTGAAAATGATTGCAGAGCTAGAGAAGCCCTCTTGCGTGCACTTACTGATCAACAGATCATGGGATTAGCTAATGAATCATCAACAAAGGTTATGTGGGATAAATTCCAAACTATGAATGAAGGTGATCCTATTGTCAAAATTTCTAAACTTGATGGTTACCAGGTAAGATATGAAATATTTTAACTAGAAAATATTTATGGAAAGAGTAAATGAGATTGTTATGGGAATTCAATGTTGTGGAGGATTTCTAAGTGAAGATGAAATATTTTCCAAAGTCTTGAGAGCCCTTCCATCGGCTTACAAGATGAAGGCAACTGCAATTAATGAGTTGAGAACAATGGAAAACTCTTTAGTTAATAGAGACATTCTGATTGGGAAATTATCCGCTTTTGAGCTTGAAGAATTTGTATCTTCTAGAGCTGCAAAGTCTTAACCAACTTTTCATGCATCATCATCATCATCTAGCGGAAAAAGTGATTGGAAAGTCTTATATGCAAAAGAATTGGAAGACATGAGGAAAGAAGATGAAGAATTTGAGTAACTTGAAGCCTTATTTTCTAGAAGAGTACCTAAAGGTCTGATAGGAAGTAAGTATAAAGGAAAAGCACCTTTTAAATGTTTTGCATGTAATAAGATTGGTCATTTTGCATCTAGATGTCTTGAAAGGAATGTAAGATTTGAGGAAAGAGTTAAGAAATCATTTAAGCCTAACCAGAATAGATATAGATTCAATAAAAGTAAACAATGCTACAGAGTTGATGAGGAAGGACTAACTGATGACTCTGGAGATGAATTGGTAGAAGACTTTGCTAGTGGATCCAGAAATGGAAATGAATGGGTGTTCGATGCTTTAAAGGAAGATGAACCAAAACTGGCTATCAAAAATGAAGAAAAGGCCCTGGCAACAAAAGTTGAAGATAAGGATGAATGGGTAATTGATTTACATCATATGACTAGAGATAAAGGAAATTTTATGTCACTGCAAGAATACAATGGCAGTCAAGTCAGATTTGGAGATGACAAAGAATGTATGATCAGAGGTAGAGGTATTATTTCTTTGTCTAGAAAGCATAATACTGATAATGTCTATTATGTACAAGGTTTAAAGCATAATATTTTGAGTGTTGGTTGATTGGTGGACAAGGGTTTCCAACTTTAGTTTAAAGATAGAAAATGCAAAATCATTAACAAGACTGGTTTGGAGATTGCAACCGGTATTCAGACTGGAGGTAATATCTTTCACATGAACACGGGTAATAAGACATGTTTGATTGCTCATATTGATGAGAGCTAGTTATGGTATAAGAGGTTGTGTCATGTTAATTTTGATTGTATTGTTAAGATCAGTTCAACTAAAGTAGTTAGAGATATACCTAAGATTATTAAACCTCATAATCTGGTATGTAAGGAATGTCAATTGGGAAAGCAAGTTAGAAGTTATTTTAAGAGCATACATGATACATCAATGATGTACTTGATTTGATTCACATTGACTTATGTGGTCCAACAAGGACTAGAAGCTTTCAAGGTGATAGGTATTTCATGCTAATTATTGATGACTATTCTAGGATGATGTGGGTGAATTTTCTTAAGGAGAAGTTTGAAGCCTTTGAGAAATTCAAGATCTTTAAAGCAAAGGTTGAAACAAAAACTAGATTGAAAATCAAATGTCTAAGATCAAATCATGGTGGTGAGTTCACTTCTCATGAATTTAACAGTTACTATGAGACAAATGGAATTAGGAGACAATTATTTGCACTTTAGACTCCTTAGTAGAATGGAGTGGTGGAAAGAAAGAACATAACCATTTTGGATGCAGCAAGATCTATGATGATGGAAGCCAAATTGCCTCAAATCTACTAGAGAGAAGCAATGAGTACAATAGTCTACACTTTCAACAGAGTTCACATCAAAGGTGAAGCTGGTAAGACGCCTTATGATTATGGTTTGGACATACACCTACTGTAAAATATTTTAGAATTTTTGGAAGTAAATTCTATATCAAAAGAGATGATTCAATTGAAAATTTTGATCCTAGATGTGATGAAGGGATATTTCTTGGTTATTCAATTCAAAGAAAAGCATATAGATGTTATAACAAAAGATTGCACAAAATTGTGGAGAGTGGTAATGTGAAAGTGGATGAGCAATACATAATTCAATCTATATCATATGACAAGGAACCAATAGTGGAAATGATCATAACTGAACCGACAATGCGTCAACCGGTACAAGAAACTGAGACAGTTACACCAACACAATAAAAAAATTCAACTATGACTAATGATCAGAGCAGTGAACTTGAAGTTTAGAAGACACCAAGGTATGTAAGATTAAATCATTCTAAAGATCAAATCATTGAAGATAGGAACAAGAGAGTTATGACAAGAAGAAGACTTACAAATGAAGAGGTATGTCTTATTTGTCAAGTTGAACTGGCAACTGTTATTGAAGCTTGTAAGGATAAACATTGTTTAAAGGCTATGGATGATGAATTAGATCAGATAGAGAAGAATGAAGCTTGGACTTACGTTCCCTAGCCTAAAAATAGAATGTTATTGGAACTAAATGCATTTTTAGGAATAAACTGAATGAGGATGGTCAAGTTGTAAGAAACAAGGCTATATTGGTTTGTAAAGGATATTCTCAAATGGAAGGAATTGATTATGGTGAGACATTTGCATCTGTAGCTAGAATTGAAGTTGTTAGACTATTTGTTGCCTATGCAGCTTATAAGAACTATAAAGTTTATCAAATGGATGTTAAATGTGCATTTTTGAATGGTGAACTTGAGTAAGAAGTATACATTGAGAAACCTGATGGATTTTCACTGACAGATGATAAAGATATGGTTTGCAGATTGAAGAAATCTTTATATGGATTGAAACAAGCTCCTAGAGCTTGGTATGCAAGGTTGGATAAATATCTTTTGAAGCTTGGTTTTACTAAAGGTAGTGCTGATAGTAATTTATATTATAAGATCACTGATAATAATATTTTGATTATTGAAGTATTTGTTGATGATATCATTTTTGGAGGAGAAGATAAATTGTGCATGGAATTTGATAACAATATGAAGAATGAATTTGAAATGTCCATGACTGGTGAGATGAAATTTTTCTTAGGTTTGCAGATTGTAGAAACTGACAAAGGCATTTTTATTTGTCAAACTAAGTATCTAAAGGAATTGTTGAAGAAGTTTGGTATGGATAATTCCAAACCGGTAAGTACTCCTATGGTGAAAAGTGAGAAATTATGTATCAGGGATACTTCTACACCAGTAAATTTGACAAGGTATAAGTCTATGATTGGTAGTCTATTATATCTAACTCAGACTAGACTAGATATTATGAATGTAGTAAGTATTGTTCAAGATATCAAAGTAATCCTAAAGAAAATCATGAAGGTGCTGTAAAGAGGATGTTCCAGTATTTGCAAGGAATAACAAAATATGGTTTATGGTATTCTAAAAATAATGATTTCACTTTATGTGCATATAATAACTCAGATTAGGTAGGAGATACTGATGACAAGAAGATCACTTCTGGTGAAGCTTTCTTTCTTGGAAAGAAACTAGTTTCAAGGATCAACAAAAACCAATCATGCATTTCTTTATCTACTGCAGAAGCTAAATATGCTGGAGCAGCAACTAATTGCACTCAAGTCTTGTGGATGAAGCAAATGTTGAAGGATATCAGGGTAGATTGTAGTGAACCGGTAGTTATCTACTGTGATAACTCTACAACTATTGACATGTCTAAGAATCCAATATTTCACTCTAAGACTAACCATATATCAATAAAGTATAACTTTATGAAGGACAAGGTAGAAGCAAAGGAAGTCAAATTGGTTTATCTGAACACTAAAGAACAGATTGCAGATATATTCACTAAACCGCTATCTAAGGAATCATTTGACTATTTGAGAGATAGGTTAGGGGTTTCTACCCCTCTGAAAAAGACTTGATTGATGTAGTTTGTCATCAGTCTGACATGCATTATCATAGATATTATTCAATCTGGTACTGATGAGTGGTGCTACTACCCAGGGGGAGTAGTTAGCTTTGAGACTCAGAGGTTTATATTATTGCTTTGATATTTTTGTCAGATTTGTTGCATTGATGTCAAAGGGGGAGTGATAGTGATGTGAAAAATAAACTCAGAGATATCATTCAAAGGGGGGGAGTTATCTATATTTAGGACATTGTTGGTTATTTTCTATAGGGGAGACTTGTTTGGCAATTCTTGGTACTTAGATGTTTTTCACATCTAGTGTTGCCATCAATGCCAAAGGGGGAGATTGTTGGCATTATGGATGAATTGATAATGTGTTGCATTGATGTTTTGTCATTGATGTCAACACTATCTGTTATGGTTGGTTATTGATAGATAGGCTTTGGTTACACGTAGAAGATCTAGTGTTATCGATAGAAGAGATAATCTGTTGGACACTTCCAGCATGTTTGGATCAATGAAGTATGTTTGATTTTATGTGTTACATGTTCCTTGAGCATCTTTTGGTTAGTTGGTATTGACTTGATAATTGGATTCTATCATACACTCTTTTAAAACTTTACTGACATTGGTTTAAGGTTTTACCGACAGAGCTTTCACTGAGGAATCTTGACAGGATGCATAATTGGTGTTGGTGCAGCTTCTAGATGGATTTTAGGATGCTGAAGATGTTCTTTGATCATGCATCAACTGCTTGAAGACATTACTTTGGCATGGTGGACCCAAAATAGGTCCAGTACCTATCTAAGTTATGGACCAGTATCATGATAACGTGTTCTCTACATGTTACCGAGATGTTTCAGGATGATTTATGGATTTTTTATTGTCGTTTTGGTCTCAATCTGTCATGGCATGTCATTGTAATATGGATTTATGTAATGATCTTATTGTAATATCTTTTAGGTGGCTGACCTAATTGGTTTAGGCCTTAGGGTTGGTATAAAATGATGTAATATCTCATTGTAGATCATGGTATGGGAATGGAATAAGGTTCATGGTCTTGGAATGCAATATCATATGCGAAGGAAATTTGGTCGATCATAGGTGATCGAACCGGGATTAAGGAAGAGGTCAAAGGCCTCTGGTATTAAGCTTAACCGAGACTGTAATCAAGCATGGTGGATTCTATCTCTGGCAACTCACTCTATTGGATTGTTGTCCATTTATCTTGAGATGGTTGTTGCCTCTCTGTAGTTAGTGAGACTCTTTTGTAATGAGCAGTAAGCTCTAGGCAGTGTGCCTTCCTGCATGTGTAGGCCCCTCATTGTAACACATACTTTCTGAGGAAGCATCATTTGACTGTGGGTAGGCTTCCCACTGTGGTTTTTCCCTTTCTATGTTTTCCACATACAAATCATGGTGTTATGTGGTATTGTTGCTTTGCATTGATTATCTATTTAATTGTTAAGTTGCATTGTTTACCGGTATCTGTTTCTGCTTTACCGATACTTAATCTGGTTAAAGGTTATTAAGTGGATTAAATGATATAATCTATTAACAACTGATTCACCCCCCCTCTCATTTGTTCACCGGTTATCCTAACATTCATAATGTTTTAAATTCATATAGGTCCTATTTTGGGTTTGGAGTCAAGTTGAATAAAAGTTGTCAATATTGATAAAAAGTTGTCAATACAATTTTATTGCAAAAAGTGCATTAAGGGTTGCAAAAAGAGTTGGGAGGCACAACAGGAGAATGTCTGCCATAAAATTTCCCACCCAGATGCGTTCATGCTAGTGGTTTCTACCCACAATGAACATAATCAAATTTAGCCTATCTTACAACCTTGCATTGCATGCATTTGATGGTTTTTGCACCAACTGAAAAAATGCTACCATGTGAAAATGGCTTCGAGTATTAAAAAAACAAGATAGGTCATTGTAGATGGGCCTCATATGACCATATAGGGTCAAACAGATCAATCATATGCATCATGGATTACGAGAAATAGTTCATCAAAGTTTGACAATTTTTTGGACTTAGGGCACTTGAGAGATCGTGCTGGTAGGGTATGGCTCTGCACGTTCTAGTGAGTTGGAAGGAAGAATAGGAGCATGCCTATCATAAAAATTCCCATAAGACACACTCGTATTGTTGGTTCGTGCCCACGACAAACTGAATCAAATTTAGACTATCTTACAACCTTGCATTGCATGCATCAGACGATTTTCACATCAACTGAAAAAATGCTACCATGTGAAAATGGCTTTGAGTCTTCAAAAACTGAGATAGGTCATTGTAGATAGGATTCAAATGAAACTGTAGGTTCAAACAGATCAATCATATATATACTATATTGTAAGAAATAGTCCATCAAAGTTTCACAAATTTTTGGACTTCGGGCACTTGAGAGATCGTGTTGGTAGGGTATGGCTTTGGATGTTCCAGTGAGTTGGAAGGCACAACAAGAGAATTCCTATCATAAACATGCCCACCCAAATGTGTTTATGTTGTTGGTTCATGCCCACAATGAATGAAATCAAATTTAGCCTATCTTGCAACCTTGCATTGCATGCATTTGACGATTTTCACCTATCCTACTTTATTCAAAACTTCAATACAAAGTTTTTCAACCCTTAGGTCGTGTTGAAGATGCCTATTTATGACCACACAAGTGGTTTCCATGATCCAAAACCAAACTATGACAATTTTGACATCAAATAAGCAACACTGACAACAATTGAGCAACTTTGACAACAACTGAGCAACTTTGACTACAACTAAGCAACTTTTACATCTTTTATCCAAATGACCCCAAACTGTCACAAATGACTCCAAATGATCGTTAATGGTCCCAAATGACCTTATTTAGATGAAACAACAAAAAACAAGATAAAAGCCCAAATTTGACCATTGCGAGCATGAGGGTGCTCCCACACCACTCACATTGACAGATATAAAGGAAAGGAATCAAAAACATCTAGTTATCATTACCATGGATCAAATGTGATCATTACCATTGAATTTAATTGTGATCGAGGCAAGGATTTTTGTAGGGTTAATTCAATATTTTATAAAGCTTATCAAATCATATTCCACAATTGCAATGCTTTATATCATAGCAACAAAAATCGTTTGGGGAAAAATCAGCAAACCAAAAGTACAAGATTTAAAAAAAAAATTGGCATAGAGATATATAGAGTAAATAAAATAGAGTTTAACCCACGATTGTAGAAAATTGATTTTTGTTTTTTATATTTATATTGCTGATTACATAGACAAATATTCATTTAACTTTACAAAAGGGTAGTCACCAAATACACCAAATAGTTGTCTAAGTTTGAGATCAAAGATTAGCCAAGTCTATGGAGTAGCTGAGATCAAAATTTATCAGACAAGGATCCAGCTATTGTTAAGAGTATAGTAAAAGTGAAAGCTATTTTGAAGTGATCCAAGACTTTCATTGTGATTGAGACATGGAATTTTCTAGGGGTAGTTCAATATCTGAGAAAGGTTATCAAATCATATTCCACAGTTGCATGTTTCATATTCCGTGATGGCAATTGCTAAGTCTTTTATATGGTGTAGAATTCAACAAAAGGCATTTGTTTAGCTGAAGTAATTGATTATCAAGCCTTTGGTTTTGACAATACCTATCTTGCAACTACTATTTTAGATAGATATGAATTTTAATGATTGTGTGTTAGAGGCTCTTTTATTACAATTTTGTAAGCTTGTTTGTTGTCATTCAGATTTATTTTGTTGAGCGCTTTAGATATATTGATCACATAATGAATTGTATGTCTTTGTTTGAGCAAAAATATCCATACATGTTATCAGTATACACCAAGCATATGATGGATGGAATGGGGAATCTGAAGCCCCAATTTAAGTCACTACAAGATAAGGGTTTTATCCAGTTTGTTCACTTTCTGGTGTTCAATGAACCTTAATGGGTCAGGTATATCTTGAGCCGAATCCATGATGAGTTTATGTGGCTATATAAACCTCAAAAGATCACAAAGCAAGACATTTAGGCAGTAGCCTATTTGAGTGCAACCAATGAGATCCCTGGTCTAAGAAATGTTAAGAACACTACAATAATAGAGGTTACCGGATCCTAGCATGACAGTCTGTCGATGACAATAAGATATCATTGAACATGATGTAAGATTCGCCTCAACGGTGACACGATAAAAGATGTACCCATCCAATAGATAAAATTCAGTATCCGATATTGCAATATTTGCATCTTATCAAATGCTTAAGGAGGATAAAATATATGATCTGTGTGGTGTGCTTCTTAGTGAGTTAATGAGAAATTTAAAGAAGATTAAGTAAGATAAGAAACATATTTTCAAGTTTGGTTCTCTGATTATTTGTTTGGCACTTTACTTTCTGAATGAGATACCCAATAAAGGAAAATTTCAGTTGGCTTATGATAAACCAATGGCAGTTCAAATCAAAGAAGGCTTGCAAGGATTAGGAGATGTGGTAGCACAAAAATATTCTTTGTGGGGTTACTTCAATTCATTCTAGGCAATGATGCAAAGCAGAGAGAGGATCCCAAAGGATATTATTAAAAAATATGAGAATACAATCTGCATTATGGTGGATAAAGATAAATTTCATATGGAGGTAGTAGAACCTAGAACCATTTGGATCATGCCCATGGGGTAGGAGGTGGATGGAAATACAATTGATGTATATGCTCAGCATCTGTTGAGTAAACCAGTAGATGAAAAAGAAGAGAGGTTTGGCACTTACAAAGAGAAAGATCTTGACCTACACAAGAAATTCACTGAGCCTGCAAGGAAGAGGAAGGTCAAAAAAGAGATTGAAGAGCTTGCAAAACAAATGGGAATAACAAAATAAGTTGTGCAAAGGGCTAGGGAGCAGAATATACCGAAGGAGGAGGACATGGTAAAGCTTAAGAAGACAAAATTAGTCTCCACTCCTCCCAAGCAAACCAAGACAAGGTAAAATTAGTTTGCATCTACCTCCGGTGTATAGAAGCCTATTCCTCCACCCAAGTGACAAGCCAAGTCAATTGGTGGAGTTGACAAGAGGAAAAAGGAGAAGTCACAACCACTACTGAGGATGTAGAGACAAAGTCTGATGAAGCGGTGAAAAAAGTGAAGAAGACTACTACCTATGCTAGGGTAGTGAAGAAGCCTCAATCCGGTGGAGCCTAGTTGACAAAGAAGCCAAGAGTAGAAGCTGAGCCATCCTAAAGAGCTAGAGCAAGCAAGAAGCAAAAGTTTGAATTGGGTGAAGCTCTGCAGTCTGGTAAGGTTGAAGGTACTTATGATGTTGTGCCCCCAAAGACATTAAATGAAATAATTGATGAAGTGCTAAAAGAAGGAAATTTAAATAATGAATCTGTATATTATGAAAACTATGATGATAGTGACCAGAGAGAAATAGAGGAAGAAATTGTACAATACATGATGTTTATAGAAAAAAATTGATTGAGTTGTCATCTATGATTCTGAAGAAGTTGTATGATATTTTGGATGCCAAGAGGCATACTGCTAGCTTAGAGGATGAAAGAATAAAAGAATATGTATTAGTGAACTTATCTTTGGTCATTTCATAGTTGAAGTTGTTAGATTGCTGAAGCTAGCAAATGAAATATTTTGAAGCAAGAACAAAGAATAAAATCATTCTCAAGAAGATAGATGAAGTGACTAAAGAGACCAAAGCAATTTTGAGACAATAATCTGACACATGATGACACCCAACCATAAGAGAAATCATAAGACACTTCCATTTCAAAAGTACATATAGAGGCTCTTGATGTGCAAACAAATCAAACAATTGATGAAGCCATTCTGACAATGCAGACAAATGAACAAACCACAGTTGCAAATGATCTTGATATTGCTAAGTTTGATGACTCCGGTGAAACTAAATAGGATCCTTCGATGCTAGAAGTTGTTTAAGAGAAGGCTGTTGATGCTGGTAAAGATGCAAGTGCAGAGGTGTTTGAGAAGGAGAAAGGAGAAAAGAAGGATGATGAGGCTCTGGTGACAGTGGCAAGAGACACTATAGCAGACAAAGGAAAACAGGTTGTCCCTGATTTAGATGATTTTTCTCAAGGGCCTATTGATCTGAGTTCACTATCTCCAATTCAAGCATTGAAGATAGAAACTCTTGCACAAGCAAAAACTAGTGAGGACTTAATCAAGTCCCATACCACAGATAAAGAGTTGATAACATTGGCAGCAAATGTATTGGAGAAAATTTTGCCATCTTTTAAACCAAATATAATTAATACACCCTCTTATAAGCTTAGAAGCATGATAAAGGTAGTAGATTCTCATTTTGTATCTTTGGAGAAGGTGACAGATGCTAGAGTTTTAACTCAGTTTAATGCTATGAGACTGAAAACATTTTTGAAGATGATTAAGGGAGATAGAGTAAGCTTGATAATTGTTATGAAGAGCATTCAAGATGCACTAGATGAGGGTGGCCAAATATACAAGTCATGTCTAAATTTGCTGAAGTTTACCATTGACATTGATAAGAAAATAAATGAATTTGAAGAGAATCTAGCTAGCATATCTCAGTCCTATGCACCCCAACCAGTCCTGACTAGCAATTTTGAAGGTCAAGTTATGAATATATTGGGTAAGATCAAGAGTTTAAATCGGGAGAAGGAAAAAGTTTGGGCAGAGTGGGAGAAGTAAGAAGCCTTATCACTCCCCAGATAGACTCACTGATCACCAATATACAAGATGCAAAAGATGCTCTAAATAAGAGTGTTCTGGCAGATTGAAAAGGAGAAGAAATACGTGCCTATCTTTTTAGTTGTATGATTAGTATTTTGGAGAGTTTGAAGAAGGGTTGGGATAATCACATGTTGAGCCTAAAGACAAATTTTGCAGATATTTTCAAACTTTTGTATGTCATTGTATATCCCTGTATAAATCTCAATGGATTCATCTCTTTGGCATTACTATCAGAGGGGGAGAGAGGAAGGTTAAAAATGGTGCAAATCCTCAAGGGGAGCTTGTAGAGTCTTGGAGATTCTGTTTGAAGTTTTGAATACTTTTGAGCTTTGAGTGTACAGATCATTTTTCACAGTGTTACCATCAATGCCAAAGGGGGAGATTGTTGGCAATAGACACTATTCCAGTGTAGATTGATGCATGAGAAATGCTTAGGAATTGTCATTTATGGCAAATCAGTCCATAAATCATATCTGGTGCATGTAGATTTGATTTACTGGAAGTCACATTGTTCATGAGGCATAAGTCTAAAAAGTGGAACATAGTTACCGGTAGAGTATGAGTGCAGTGTGCATATCTTGATTTTGGCTATATAATTTTAGTTATGGTGATAGAGGCAGATGATTCATGGTTCAATCCAGCTTATTTTGTAATCTTGATATCCGGTGTTGATTCATGAGCGAGATTGAAGGTATGGTATTTGGTAATCTCAGAAGATGATTGGTTTCATGTTTGAGGAGATTGGGCCGACTCATGTGAAGCTTGTTATCATTTGGGTTTTATGCAGTTTTTGGAAGCCGACATGGTGATTGATCTATTTTGTTGATGCAGATATATAAGATCGATTTGGTTGAGAATTTTGGTGTGTGTTATGAGTATGGGAAGTCTATATGAGCAAGTATACAAATTTTGGTGAATGTGATTGAAGTTTTTGGTGGTCCGGTCTATGAAAATGTAGGAAAATAGAGCAGAGTGATAAAACAGTTGTAGAAGACATATTGGGCCTAACTAGAACTGCTATTTGGCATATGTAGATGCTATTCTTCAACTCATTCATTATTGTAATCAATTGTAATCACCTGTAAGGTAGTGAGGCTTCCTCTAAGTTGTAGCCCTCTTGTATTTGAGTAGTGAGGTCTAGGTGGTGTGCCTGAATGAAAGTGCATTCCCCTTCATGTAATATTATCATACTCTTGATCAAAGTATAATAATATTGTGGGTTCAAATCCAACTGTGGTTTTTCCTTTTCGGGTTTCCACATAAAAATTATGGTGTTATGGTATCATGGTTGATTGATTTATGTTTCTTCATTTTATTTTCATTCTTATGCATTTGGTGATTTAAGAATCAGGCTAATAACTTTGTAAGTGTTAGCAGCAATGGAGGAAAATTGAGAGGGGGGGGGGGTTGAATCAGTTTTCACTGGACTATAAAATTAACCACAAAAATGGATCGGATAAACTTCAGTAATAACAAAGATAAGAAAAATGACAACACAACATGCAACACCAAGATTTTGACATGGAAAACCTGGTTTAGGGAAAAACCATGGTAGGAACCTACCCACAATAAGATGAAACTCTCTAGTAGTATGTAAAAATATTATAATGGGGAATACACATGCATTCAGGCACACTTTCTATAGCTCATTGCTCAATGAAAGTGACCCGGAAGGCTACAACCCTTAGGGAAGTCTCACTCACTTACAAAAAGATTCGAACTACAATCTAGAATAAATGAACTGCAATTATAGCATCTCCAAATGCCTAATGATAGTTTTGGTTAAGTAAAATTGTCTTCTTTGCAACACCAATCTCTCCTCAATGCACTACACTAAAAGATGAATCCTTTCTTGCACATATACCACTATCTGATAATGCAGACACAACCTCGATACCCAAATTACAAGACAATATCATCTATTTATACAACTTATCAACCTTGACAACAAGCTCAGCTAAACCCTCAACTCACATTTACAGAATTATATCACATGATACAAAGATCGACCACCTGACCAATATAATGATTTACATGACATAACATGGACCTAATTCAAATTATTAAGCACGCAACACCACTGAAAATCATGCCAAGATCAATCACAACATACTACACCACTAGGAAAACTGCATAGCACGATGAATATCACTAGTTCAACAAAATCACCCAAAACTTGCACAAGGATCAATGTGGATCATAAAAAAGTAAGACATAATTAGGAAACACCAGCAAGCACATTAGAATCATCAATAATAACTGTACCAACACCACTTATCAAATCTTCATCTATCAATGTCTGCAACTCAAGAACACTCAAACAACAATAACTATCATGAAGAAAGATAACTTGCGGAGAACCAAGTCACGAACCATCTGAAATGAAGATACACAAGACCATCCCAAACAATATCCTGAAAACTCAAATCAAGATCTGATCACACTAGAATATACCAGAGGAAATACTGAACTCTGTAAAGCACTAATCAGTTAAACAAACCACAAAACCAGATCATATGATATGATTGATTAAGCTTCTCAGATCACCAACACCAGTACAGAAGAATATCATGATATGAGAAATACCCCATACACCAAACCATAATCACAATGAGCTAATTTGCAATCACCAAAGCATGAATATTTTGACATCAATGACAACAACATATCTTAGAAGCAACAATGTCCAACAATCTCCCCCTTTGGCCATGATGGCAACATATGAGTATGAAAAACAATCAATGCAAAGAAAGAAAAATCTCCAAAAAAATCCCCCTAAAATCAAGCAAATAAAACAATTTTTCACATGCTTCTCTCCCCCTTTGATAGAAATGCCAAAGATAAGAAAACCAAATTCCCCACCTTAAAAACATAACCAGACTACTCCACTAGAGGAGCAACACCAACTCATCAATCCAGATAAAGAGATAAGACTATGAATTCCATTGGATTAATTTAACTTAATTCATCTAGTTCTCATCAAGAGAGGTGGATACCCCTAACTTGTCTCTCAAATAGATAAATGTATATGCAGGCAAAGGCTTAGAGAAAATATCAACAATTTGTTCCTTTGTAGACACATACTCTAACTTTGCTTCCTCTTCACTAACTTTCTCCCTCAAGTAATGATATTTGATTGACACATGTTTAGTCTTTGAATGTTGCACCATATTTTTTGACATGTTGATAGCATTGGAATTATCATAGTATATGATAGTAGGCTCATCATAGATAACTATGATATCTTTCAACATTTGCTTCATCCAAACCATCTGAGTGCAACTTGTTAGGTACCGGAGACAACTGAGAGGGGGGGGGGTGTGAATTAGTTGTCTAATAAATTTAAACCAAAATTAACTTAACCAAAACTTAATGCTTAATGCCGGTAAACCAAACTTTATGCCAGTAGATAGTTTTATTAGTTAATCATAGTACCGGTAATTATTAATGCATGAAACAAAAAGACAATAACATCCACTACGCATAACACAAATATTTGTACATGGAAACCTTGTAAGGGGAAAAACCATGTTGGGAAACCTTACCCACAATTAGATGATACTACTGTAGATGGTATGTGTGTACGATATGGAGTCTATACATGCAGAAATGCTAGTTGCCTAGAGCTCACTGCTCAAACACAAAATGGGAGTCACACTGACTACAATTGGATGGTTAAATCCAATGATAATTTACTGCACAAAATAACATCTTCATATGCTAGATTCAGTATCGGTTAAGCTTTGATTATCTTCTCAAAACCTTCCTTCAATCTTCAAATGATGTTTGCATGTATAGCTCTGCTTATTTTTGCATATTCACACTTACTTACATTCCCATTATCAATCTGACAAATGAGATCTTACATTTCTACCGAAGCCAAAGACCAAATGTGTAGGTCGGCTTACAACGAATATTACAATAAAATCAATTACAAATAAATAAATATGCGATGCATCATGTTGGCTCAATGCATTTACAATAATAACAAATCATCTCCATAATGTGCCATGCTGATCTGGAATAGATATTCTTGCTGGTGCATAACCTGGACCTATTTGCCGGTAACAACAAATATGCAAACCCGATTAGACCAATAACTAAATCACCAAAACCAAGTGATCAAATAATGACTTCAACATAACTAGGTAGTCTCCAAGTCATTCCAAGTGCCGGTGAACAATATAACCTATCAGTGAACCAAATCCCGGTGACTGTGCATAAGTTACTAAACATGCCGGTGGACAAAACCAAAGATCTCCAAGTGCTGATAAGGTTGACAAGTGTTGACAAGTGTTGAAATCAATGACAAAACCATATCAACATATTCAAAATACCAACAATCTCCCCCTTTGACATTGATGGCAACACAAGATGGAAAAACCATCAAAGCGCCAAAATAGAAATGCCAAAAACCAAAAACCAACAATCTCCCAAAGAGATCATTAACTAGAAATCAAAATACATAATATCTCTCCCCTAGGAATAATCTCTCCCAAAAGATAATGTGTTTTTTCATAATATCTCTCCCCCTTTGACATCAAATTCCAAAGCAATACAAAAACTAGATTGAAATACAAAGTACCAACTACTCCCCCTGAGAAGTAGCTCTCCTCATCAAAACCACAATAAAAGATTTCTCTGTTAATTCTGTCGGTTGATGACAAACATCAACTATCTAAGTCTCTACCAGTGGGGGTAGAAATCCAAGTTGCTCTCTGAGATATTCAAAAGTCTCCTTAGGCAAAGGCTTAGTAAAAATATCTACAATCTGCTCTTTAGTATTCACATAGACCAATTTCACTTCTTTTGCTTCAACATTCTCTTTCAGAAAATTGAATTTGATAGAAACATGTTTAGTTTTTGAGTGAAATACTGGGTTCTTAGATATATCAATTGCTGCCATATTATCACAGTAAATAGTTATAGGCTCCTTGCATTTTACCTTTATGTCCTGTTATCGCTGTTTTTAAAATTGGGTTCTTTCCCCATATTTGGCTATGGTTTTTGAAAAAATTTGTATAAGATGTGGCCCCAAATGCTTCAGCCTTATTCTAAACCTAGAGGGTTTAAGGTTTTCTAAGTTTTAGGCTTTATCTTTTGTGTTAGGTCCCCTGGTTTCTATTCCGACGTTACTTTATTTCACTTAAGTCATGGGTCGCGGGGTCGTAAGAAGTGTCCCCCCTTGCTATTTACCTAGGCAGTCATGTTAATTATTTGAAAATTTTCGCCTTTTATTATTTCCTTCTAAAGTGCCGGGCCCAGTAAACACTGATCAACTTGGGGAAAGATCCGACGGTTGGCGCTATTTCGCAAAGGCTAAGTGCTCACATTTTAAGGCTGCGAAATAGCGAGGATTAATATCAGCCGTCCATGTGTCATGCGGAGGAAGTGAAGGTTGCGGCTGTCAAGAAGGTGGGGCCCCCTCTACGTGGTCTTCTCTGGCGTATTAGAGGGCAGCACGTGGCACAGGCCGCCACAGTCAGCATTTTAAGATTAAGGATCAAAGTGGGCCCCAAAGATGAGTCAGCTCACAGGTGGAGGTGACCTGGCAGGGATAACTCTTACAATTCATTGAGACCCCGTGGCTCCTTCCAGCGAATGAAAAGTCGACAGGTCCGCTTCGAAGATGACAGGGCGCCAGGTGTCCATGATGTGTCCGTGGGCCCACCTCTTCTGAAAGCTCCTAGCAGGGTTTAAATGCCGAGCAACTTGAGAAAGGATCTGACGGTCAGCGCTATTTCGCAAAGGTTAAGTGCTTGCCCTTTAAGGCTGCGAAATAGCGAGAATGAATATCGGCCGTCCATGTGTCACGACAGGGTAAGTGGAAGGCATAGTTGTCAGAGATAGCTGGAGCCCCGTGGCTTTCTTTTGGCGTATTATAAGGTAACACGTGGCACAGGCCGCCACAGTCAGCAGGACAGAAAGCCAGGTGTCCATGATGTGTCCGTGGGCCCACCTCTTCTGAAAGCTCCTAGCAGGGTTTAAATGCCGAGCAAGTCGAGATAAGATCTAACGGCTCGCGCTATTTCGCAAGGGTAAGATGCTCACATTTTAAGGCTGCGAAATAGCGAAAGTTAACCTGGACCGTCCATGTGTCTTGATGACACGCGGTCTAAAATGCAGCTGTGGGTCCCTATAGTGTATGTTCGACAAATGAAAAGTTGACAAGTCATCTTCGAAGGTGACAAGAAAGCCAGGTGTCTATGGCGTTTCAGTGGGCCCACCATTTCTGAGGTAGACCTGTCGAGACTGAGGTGGGGCCCCCATGGTTCTTCTTCCGACAAATGACAGAATGACAAATCAGCACAGTGGATGACTAGATGCCAGATGTCACTGATGACTCAGCGGGCCCACCATTCCTGAGGACCTGTTCGAAGGATTAAAAGGTGATTAACTTGAAAGATAATCCAACGGCCCGTGCTATTTCGCAAGGGTTAAGTGCTCACCCTTTAAGGCTGCGAAATAGCGAGAATGAATATCAGCCGTCCACGTGTCATGATGATGACATGGCAAAAAGAGAAAAGCACGGGCCCGCTACAGTATAAAGGGCGACATTCAGCCAGTATCAAAATAGAATGTGAGGGGATTTTCTAAGCCAATGGTCGGATGCCGCGTGGTATTATGTAGCCAATAAAAGACAGGACTTAGACTAAGGACAAAGCCGTCAAAATGAAATTCACAGAGAGACACTTGCAGAAAGACTGCGGCCCGTTGGAGCTAAAATATGAATTCTCGTATGAATTCGATTTTGAAGGGACGGTCGAAGCATGCGGAATCAATGTTACAGTTAAGGCCCAGAGTACAAGCATTTGATTTCCTAACAACCAAGTAAGGATACCTCTTAAAAGGATTTTTGCAGAGGAGGCAAACGCAGAGTTATCTTTTACAAATACAGAGAAGGCGAATTGGTTGCAAAGCGAATTTCTTCGAGCAAGCATCAGGTTTTTTCTTATTTTGCAGCCGTTCTTGTGTTGTAATACGTGAAACTGTTCTCGTATAACAGAAATAGTTTCAGAAGTAAAATTTATCTGGTTGTATTGCAAATGGCTCCTAAAAGGGAATTTTTTGGTAAAGTTGATTATCTTGAAAGAAGTGTGTGTGATGACTTCTTAGAGCAGTTGACGCTGTCAACCAACCAGGCATCTAAGGCCAAAGAATTAGTACCCAGGGCTCCCCGATTGAGAATTGGAGAAGGATTGTATGATAAGGGTAATTGGTTAAGAGACCCATAGGTTGGGCTGTCTGGGTTGGGGTTATTTAAAATCGGTTTTGGAATGAGGAATTCTCCTGCTCCTCAAAATAGCATTTGGGAATTAGATGTTGGGAGATTGGTAGTCCCAGGGGTGTTCATGGATACAGATTTGTTAACCCAGATGGCATTAAATTATGATTCAGTTACCAGGTGTATCCGGGATGTGAATGGAAAAACCCTCGTGGAGATAAATGCAGAAGAGCTGAGAAAAGCGTTTGGGCTTAGTGAGTTTACCAATTTCTTGGAGCATATAAACTTCACACAATTAACTCAGGTATACAGGGCACAGAGGACTCATCTCAAGAATGGGCCTCTCAAAGAACTTTTTCTGAAAGTGGGAGGGTTAGCAGTCGTAGGGCCCAATACACAAGAGCCCTTTTCACTAAGTATGTTGACCTTAAGGGCAAAAGGGATGTACTGGGCACTTTGCCAAGTTCTAGGAGAGGATGCTGAATCTAATATACCAAATCATTATCTGTTAATGATTGTTCAAATTCTGAACCCTTCTCTTGCTATTACATTTGATTATGCCTCCTATATTGCTGATGCTATCCATGGAGGACTGATGGGGATAAAGAATGGGAAGGTGGATAGGCCATTTGGGTGGTATTCATTATTGATGCACCTCTTCCTCTTCAAAGGTGGAGATTATTTTGCCAGTGGAATGGATCTGGTAAAAGAAAAGGAGGGAGAGAAGATGCCAGTACAATTATGGAGTACTGTATTGTCATGGGATAGAGAGGATGCAAGTTTTCTAAAGTTTGATAAATACTTTGCATCCAAGATAAGGACTCTTCTTTGCTTTGACAATCCACGAGTCCCCAAGATTCTTCTGGAATTCTTAAGACCAAAAGAATTCGCAGAGAATGTCAAGATTGTTCATAACTGGGGTGATATGTATTTGTATCCAGTGTCCACAGTGTTTAGGGTCTTTGGTTTCAGAGGCACCCCATTTTTGTTACCATACCAGGTCCCCCTCAAAGTGGGAATAGCTGAGATTCTCAGACAAATTGGTGACTTGCAAGAGGCAGAGTTAACAGGCCGAGGTAAAGGGACTATTTTCCCTACAGCTACAGTAGCCCACCAATTTGTAATCACCAAGGGCGGCTGGAAATGTTTTGAGGATTTCCTCAAACCCTACCATTTGTCCACTGCAGTGTCAAGATGTGCTGATCCGGAGGACTTCTACAATGGTGTATTCCGGAAGAAAGTAGCATACAGAGGTAGGCCCCATCAATTCCACTTTCCTGAAGACCTCATCAGGAATGAATTTGATTTGGATGAACAGGAGTTGAGGAAGGAAAAATGGGTAGCTTACAGGAAGGCCCTGGATTTTGTGCATCAATTTGATGCTAGCTATGACCCATTGTCTAGCTTCTTCCCATTGGAAGAAAAGATAAAATTTTTGATTATTTGTTTTGAGGATGTGATGCAGACAATAAAGGAGAAAAGGGAAGTTGTAATTAAAAACAACCCTGAGAAAGCAAGAATGATTTTGAGGAAATCAGCTCCTACTAAAGCCATCCCTCCTGGTGATTATACCCTGCATAAGAAAGCAGGTTACAGTGTGTTGGTGTCTGCAACAGGGGAACCCTCTTCATCTAAAGGGAAGAGGAAAGCACATGAAGTCATTGACATCCAAGACAGCCCAAAGAAGCAGAGGGTGGGGAAGGAAGTGCAATCAGATACACCCTTATATTCCCCATCCCAATCCCCTCTCCACATTGGAGATGAACAAGCAGCAACTGAATACCTCTCTCAGTTGGGCAGTTTGGGGGAGATTGCGTATACATATGATGAAGTGGAAGAGGGGATGCCAGAAGAACCCACTGAAGCACAAATGGACATCACCTCGACTGAACTCAAAGGCCAAGAGTGGGATCCTGAGATAAAGAAGGCCACTAGTGCTTTTCTAGCAGATGATAGTTTTGTAACATCTGAAGCATTCATGCAGTTTATATGGAAACAACATATAGATAAATATAATGCTAGATGTGAAACAAGAAAGGCAGAACAACTAAATAAGGATCCAGCCTCGGTGGAGGAAGAAATAAAACAGGAGATGATGGAAGAATTCAAAACCATCACTCCTGAACAGGGGAGAGATTTAGTAGCACAAGCTGGAGTGCTCATTTTGCCAGAATGGAATATTGCTGATGCTCTGGTGCTGGATGCAGTGAGGAAAGAAACCAAACCCATGGAAGGGGTTACATTTAGTAAAGACAATGCTGCTCTAGTCATGTGGTCCCTTAAGAGAAATGAGGACAAGAAGGGTAAAGACACCATAGGGACAAGTCACATTGGCGGATTGATGGTCAGGAGAGTAGAAAGTACAGGGGTAGTAGAGGCTGCTAGCACAGTGTTGGAGACTGCCAAATTTAGTGTTGCAGTAGCTGAGAAGGATGCTAAAGAAAAAGAGGCTCTCCAGTTCAAATTGGAAACAGTCTTGAAAGCTTATGACATTGCCAAGGAGGAAATAAGAGGCAAGGAGAGTATCATTGCCAAATTGCAGAGCCAGTTAGCAGGACAACGTCAACAAGGTGAGTCTTCAACATTAATGATCACCTCTTCTCCTGCAAGACCTCCACCTACTAGCCCCATTATTGAGTTCCCACTATCTCCTGCACCTTCCAGTTCTCAGATGATAGAGATAACTCCCCAAGAATTGGAGAGTCTTAAGCAAACTCAGGCCTATTATGCAGGGAAGTATGAAGAAAAGATTAAGGCCATTGTCTCTAGTTTTGCAGACACTATAAATGCTTCACTCCTTCACAATAGTGTAGGAAAAGTCATGGAGATATGGACTGAGTTGATAAGAGATAAAGTCATATTGACACCCATTTTTGATAGATGGAGGCCTAGGGAGCAGGATTTGGAGTTCATGTGTGTTTCCTATGATGAAGCAAGAGCTAACCCTATTATCAAATCCACTTCTGATATCACTAAGAGTTTATTGCAATTGGCGACAGAGGTGGATAATGTGGAAAGAAGGGTTAAATTGCTTAAAAAGGAATACACTGATCAGGTGTGTGAATTACTCCCAGGAATTTTTGCCAATCCAGATCAGCTGAAAGATAAGCAGATATGGCTCAATGAGATAAATGCTAAATTGTCAGCAAGGGTCAAGGGAATTATTGATCTGGATGATACCTCATTTTTTGTTATAACCATACAGGAAATAGAGAGAATTAAATCACACTACAGTTTTCTTAACTCAGAAGTCAACAAACTGAGGAATTCTTGGAAAGGGTTGACTAAGGTTAAAAGTGATGTGATTAATTTTGTATGGCCGACCGAGGAGACATATGGTGAGTGGGGAATTAAATATTCCACTCGAGATCTGGAGCAGTTAGAGAACATCCCTGAAGAGCCAGAGGAGGTTGCAACTGAACAACCCGTCCAACAGACTGCTGAAGAAGCTGAAAAGAGCGCATAACTGAAATTGTAACTTCTTCAATTTTTGAAGTAATTGTAACAAACTTTCCTCAAGAAGTCCGAAGCTTTGTGCATCCATATTGATATAAATGGATACCAGGACTAGAGAGAGAGAGATCACAAAATTTTTGTAAGAAAACGCTGCAGAAAAATTCTCTGCGCTTTTCCAAAGATTAATGGAGAATCAGACTTTTGTAGAAATTTTTCAAATGAATATTAATATACAGGCCATCAATTTTGAGTAAAGCTGTGTGTCATCTTCAAACTTGTCCTTAAGTTTATTTACTTTGTTTCATTCAGAATAGTCTAGGATTTTTCTGTTTGAATGGAATTGTAAGGCAATCTCAGTATGGGTGTTTCTAGCTTTTCTCTTTAGGAGGGAAATTAAATATGCACGACCACTCTACCGGTAAATACTTTAGGAGAAACTTTGAATTGGAGGACCATAGTTCATTTTGAAGTGATTAGATCCTTGTTGATGTTAGGCATTTACAGGGATAAATGGAAGCCGAGTTGATGGGAGGTATAGAGGTACCTCATTTCAGGAGTTTTATTTGAGTTTGAGTGACTCTGTAACCTTGGATAAAGCACTGGTATTAATCTGAGGCCTTTATTGCATTTGTTGTCGATCAAATATGTTGAAATCGAGTATTATTTCCCTCTTTGTTTTCAATTGTTTTTTTAAGGTGAATAAATCCACTGGTTTTCTGGACTGGTTTGCTGTGGATTTGTTGCTCTAGAGTGTGAAGTTAATTCACAAAGGGTATACCTGCCTGGGCTTAAGGAAGAGCCCGAAGTGTAGAAGGTCTAACCAAACCTTGTCATATGTTGTCTCTGAAATCCTTTTATCCTTGATGTCTTCTCGGCACCCATTTTAGATTATATTATTAAAGGCATTGAAGGGTAATCAGATTTTGAGAACAACATGTCCTTCAACATTTGCTTAATCCATAATACTTGTGTGCAATTGGTTGCTGCTGCAACATATTTTGATTCTGTTGTTGATAGTGATGTACAACTCTATTTCTTGTTCAACCATGAAATTAGTCTGCTACCAAGAAACAATGCTCCGCTGGTAGTGCTTTTTCTGTCATCTACATCTCCTGCCCAATTAGCATCTGTGTATGCACATAAATCAAAATTTTCATCTCTAGGATACCATAAACCAAGATTTGTAGTGCCTTGTAGGTACTGAAAAATCCTTTTTACTGCTGATTCATGATTTTCTTTGGGATTACTCTGAAATCTTGAGACAATACATATTGCATTCTTAATATCAAGTCTTGTTTGTGTCAAATACAGTAAACCTCCTATCATAGACTTGTATATAGTCGAATTAACAGGTGTTGACTCATCCTTCAATGATAATTTATCAGTTGTAGTCATATGTGTGCTTACCAATTTAGAGTTTTCCATGCCAAATTTATTTAGTAATTCCTTCAAGTACTTAGATTGACATAAGAATATACCTTTATCAGTCTATGAAATCTGCAATCCTAAAAAGAATTTTATCTCCCCAATCATAGACATTTCAAATTCTTGCTGCATTTTATTAGAAAAGTCTTTACATAATCCATCTTCTCCTCCAAAGATTATATCATCAACAAAAACTTCAATAACCAAGATGTCATCATTAGTCACTTTGTAATATAGATTGCTGTCTACATTACATTTAGTGTATCCAAGCTTCAAAAGATATTTGTCCAATCTAGCATACCAAGCTCTAGGAGCTTGCTTTAGTCCATATAAAGCTTTCCTTAACCTGCAAACCATATCTTTTTCATCTGTCAAAGAAAATCTATCAGGTTGTTCAATATAAACTTCTTCTTCAAGATCTCCATTCAGAAATACACATTTAACATCCATTTGATATACTTTATAGTTCTTGTGAGCTGCAAAAGCCAATAATAGTCCAACTGCCTCAATTCTATCTACCGGTGCAAAGGTTTCATTCTAATCAATTCCTTATTTCTGTGAATATCCCTTACACACTAATCTTGCTTTATTTCTGATTAACTTGTGTACAAATCTTGCGAGGACCAATTTTTTTCATCATCAATTTGTTGTATTTGCCTTTGGGAAGCCTCTCTTTCCTGAGATATGCAAACATCATATCACCAACCTTGTATTGGACATCTTTCTTTCTCAAATTTGCACTTTTCTTATACTTTCTCACATTCTTCTTTAAAGTTTCTTTGAGCCGCTCATGAATATCTTTCATGGTTACAACAAAATCTTCAGCTTGTGCACTTGTTTTATTCAATCCACTTATGTCTCTCACCTCATAGATTCCCCTTGGATGCATTCCATAAACAACCTTAAATAGACTTTTACCAATACTATGGTTGACTGAGTCATTGTAGGAATATTCAGCCTGTCACAAGATCAAAACCCAAGCTTCCTTATGTTCTTTTGTCAGACATATCAATAAATTTCCCAAAGATCTGTTTACAACCTCAATTTGCCCATTTTTTTAAGGATGGTAGACATAACTAAAAGTTAAATTTGTCCCTAGCTTCCTCCATAAGGTTCTCCAAAAATGGCCAATGAACTTGGGATCTCTGTCTGATAGTATAGACAATGGCAAACCATGAATTATTACAATCTCTCAAAAGAAAAAATGTGCAATACAAAAGGTATCATTAGTTGTCTTACATGTAATGAAATGTTCCATCTTACTAAATCCATCCACTACTACATAAACACTATCAAATTCCCTTGAAGTCCTTGGTAATCCCAACGCAAATCCATACTTATTGACTCCCATGGTCTACTTGGTATGGGTAAAGGTTGATACAAACCAACATTGGAAATTGAACCCTTAGCTCTTTGAAATATCATACAACTATCAACAATCTTTTTCACATCCAAGTACATCTTTGACCAATAGTGAAACCTCTTGACTTGTTTGAAAGTTTTATCACAACCAAAATGTCCTCCTAAAGTACTGCAGTGCTTTTCTTTCACCAAATTATCCCTCATTGAGCATTTAGGCACACACAGTTGGCCCCCCTTGAAGAGTAACCCATCTTGTATCACAAAATCCTCATAGTCCTTATGAAATGAACCTTGAAATTGCTGGCATACTTTAAAAGCAACACTAAAATATGCATCAGTAGCATACATACCTCTAAAACTGTCTATTCCTACAGTTTGGAGCTACAATTCTTGTATTAGACCCACTCTCCTATTCAATGCATCAGCTACCTTGTTGGCTTGTCCTTTCTTATGTTTTATGGTGAATGTATAATCTTGAAGATATTCTACGCATTTCATGTGTCGGCGACTTAATTTATCTTGACTGTTAAGAATTATCAAAGCATGATTATCAGTGAATAATAAAAACTTCTTAGGTAGAAGGTAATGTCTCTATTTCTTAAGTGCTTTGACCATGACATAAAGCTCCAAATAATATGATGAATATCTCTTTTTAGCTTCATTTAGGTTTTCACTAAAGAATGCAATTGGTTTTTCTTCCTCACTTAATATTGAACCTATTGCAAACCCACTAGCATCACACTCAGTAGTAAATACTTTACCAAAATCAGGAAGAGTAAGGATTGGTTGTTGTGATACCTTCTTCTTCAAGAATTCAAAGCTTTGACATGCTTCCTTTTTCCATTTAAACCTGATCTTTTTCTCCCCCTTAATGGTGTCAATCATTGGTGCAACAATATGACTGAAATTTTTGATAAATTTGTGGTAAAAACTTGCCAAACCATGGAAACTCCTTACTTCTCCAACTGTCTTAGGTGTAGGACAAATGATTATTGCTTCCACTTTGGTGGGATACATTTTCAAAGTTCCTTGGGAGACCACAAATCCTAAATAGACAAGTTCCTCCTTCATCCACACACACTTCTTGAGGTTGATCATTAGCCTTTCCTCATTCAATCTCCTTAACACCCTGTCCCAGTGTTCCCAGTGTTCTTCTTTCATCCTATTGTAGACTAAAATGTCATCCAGGTAGACTACTACAAACTTATTGATAAAATCTTTCAAGACCTCATTCATGAGTCTCATGAATGTACTAGGAGCATTAGATATCCTAAAGGGAATTACTAACCATTCATATAGGCCTCATTGGTTTTAAATGCTATTTTCCATTTGTCACCTTCTCTTACCCTTATATGATGATAACCACTCTTTAAATCTATCTTAGAAAAGTACCTTGCACTTGCTAAGTTTTTCATGAGGTCTTTTATCTAAGGTATAGGAAATTTGTACCTAATTGTGATTTTGTTTATATCCCTAGAGTCTATGCATAGTTTCCACTTCCCATTCTTTTTGGGTGCCAATACAGTTGGCACAACACATGGACTTAGGCTCTTTCTTACTAAACCTTTATCCAGCAACTCCTGCACCTAATTTTTGATCTCCTCATTTTGTTGAGGTGCCACCTTATATGTTGTCTTATTAGGTAGACTTGCACCATGTATTAAGTCAATGTGATTACTTACATCTCGGATTGGAGGCAAAGCATTTGGCAACTCCTCCACTACTATGTTCTCATACTTGTCAAGTAAACCCTACACTTCAATTGGAACTTCTTCCTTGTTAGTAGTTGCAGTATTGCTGATTGGCTTAGCTAAAATGGCATATCCACATCCTTCCTCCTAAAGGTCCTTCAAAAAATCCTTCTCCTTTACTATCATGACACTAGGTCCCTCATGAGTTGTACCCATATTTTCCTGCAGTGGTTCAAGGGTATAAGACACTCCATCTTTCTCAATAACATATATATTTTTATGCCCATCATGTTGAGCTCTCCTATCAAATTGCCAAGGCCTTCCAAGAAGAAGGTGGAACACATCCATTGGAACAATATCACAAAGAACTTTATCCATATAAGGACCGATATTAAACTCTACCCATGCCTGCTCATTCACAAGTACTTGTTGTCCCTTATTAAGCCATGATATTTTATAAGGATTCTGATGAGGGAATCTCTCCAGCTTAAGTTTTTCTACCATTTATAAAGATATTATATTATCTGTTGAACCTGAATCAACTATAACTTTGCATACCTTGTCTTGAGATTTGTAGGTTGTTCGGAACAAAGCTTTCCTTTTTTGGAGGCTCCTTAATGGCTGGTACTTTTATTAGAGTCCTTTTAATTATCAGAGATTCTCCTATCTCTAGAGTGACATGAACAGAAGGAGAGTTCACACTCCCTTCATCGTCCTCCCGCACTAATTTATTTTTGTTCTCTCCATTATAAGAACTTGTACCAGCTTTATCAGGACACTTCCATGCTGGATGTCCAATTTGGTTGTAGTTATAGCACTTTCATGACAAAGTATTAGAACCCCTTCTTGGTCCATTGAATCTTCCTTTTCCTCATAGTCTCCTACCTCTAAAAATTCCTCTTGAATCATCATTAGAATCTTGGTTTGTATTCTGCTCACCTGAATCTTTTTTTGGTCCTCTTCAACTACAATTCCCTCTACCTCTAAAATTTCTGCCCCTACCTCTTCCTTGTTGTTCTTGTTTCCTCTTGATCTTTTCTTCTGCCTTACAAGTGAGTTGGTATCATTCTTCCATGGTTCTTGGGGTGACCAAGCTTAATTAATCTTGTATATTGAATCTCAACCCATAGAGATACCTTGCAATCTTCTCCACCTCATCTTCATGGTGTCCGGATCTCAAAGTTAGTTTGTGGAATTCTTTAGTATAGGACATAAAATCCATATCCTTATGCTTCAGATTTTGAAGTTTCCTAAATGTCTGCACAACAAAATCAACTGGTAGGAATCGAGCCTTGAGTTTTGAGACCATTTTGTCCCATGACACTATCTTTGTTTTACCTCCTTTCATCCTCTCTTCTTGAACAAAATTCCACCAAGTAAGTGCTAGACCTTTCAACTTTGTTTTGGCATACCTTACTTTCTTTGTATCCTCTACCTCCTCAAATTCAAAGAAGCTATCAAGTGCATCTATCCATTCTAGGAGCTCTTCACTATCTCTTTTTCCTCCATACATGGGCACTTCAACCTTCGCCATGAAAACACTGTCCCCCTTTACAACCTTGAGCATCCTTACCATTCTCAACTCTTTAGTGTCCATTGGTGGCTCTGGAACCTGTTGAACTACATCAGGAGGGTTGTTACTTTCACCCCCTTTCTCCTCATCACTTTGGTCACCACTGACCATTTCTATTCTTTGATCTTTCAATTCCCGAATCTCCCTCACTGTAGAATAACCTTTCAGAGGCATCTTGGACTTCAACGTACTAGTACCTAGTTTCATCCACTTCCTTTTTGATCTAAAACTATGCTCTAATACCACTTGATGTAGAAGAGGGTGAAATTAATCTCTCTCTCACCATTCACCTCCCTTTCTCATAGGGGTCTCCTGTCAAACAGACAATAGTAAACTCAAAAAGTTAGTTTCGACTGTCAACCCATAAAGTATAACCTTAGCACAAAAAATATCAAATGAGCTATGACAATATGTCAACTTGTAAAAATATTTGATTTAAAAAAGCTTATAGATCTCAACTCTTAAACCCTCACTACAAATTTTAGGATGAATCTACCTCATAACCTATTGATCTCAATTATAGTATATATTATTCCAAATTATAATGAAAAAGTTTTATAAATAGTCAAACATTCTTCCAGTTATAGTTGTGGTATCAATAGGTGTCCAATAAATACTTTAAAACAATTGGATACAAATTGTACTAAATTTATATGACCTTGGTTTGACCATTGTTTTGAATAAGCAAGTTGAATAAACAATTTAGAAGATATAACTGGCAACCAAGGTAGATAGTCTTAGAGCTTTAATTTTCTTTAAACTATCTATGAACTACCAGTTCTTTTTACATATATGTCTTAAACCTTGACAATTTTAATTCCAAAACTTATATAGGTACGATGTATGTATGTGTGTATCACTTGAAATTATTCAATATTTTAAACATGTGTGTTAAATTTATATATCTAGAAGTATTGCTCTTTCTTTCAAATACAATTATCATGAATATAGATAGAGGAAGTCTAACAAGTAAATATTAATGTCCACCATACAAGGTGTATAACAAGATAATATACTAATAGGTGTGCCCTCATCTTGAATCATGTCATAAAATCAATATCATTGAGCCTCATTTCCATAAGTGAAGCATACAATTTGGTGCATGCCAAATTTGATGCTTTCCAAATTAAAAGAGCACATTTTTTACATTTGGTGAGTGCCAAATATTTTGAATTAACAATTTGTATTTATCTCTCTCCCACTTTGGCTAAGGCTAAGAGTTTATGATTTATGATTTATGATAGATAGTTAAGGTTTTAGATTCCACACCCTCTCTACCTCCTTCCCTCTGTTCTGATACTTCTCTCTCTCTCTCTCTCTCTCTCTCTCTCTCTCTCTCTCTCTCTCTCTCTCTCTCTCTCTCTCTCTCTCTCTCTCTCTCTCTCTCCCTCTCTCTCTCTCTCTCTCTAGGACCCTCGCTTCTTTTCCCCTCTATATCTTCTTTATCTAGGTATCTCACTCCCTCCATGTCTACCTCTCCCTTTATCTATTCTTACTCCCTGACCTCTCTTTGTTCTTTTGTATCTCATCTTCTCCCACCTTCCCCTCGCTAGGTCTCTTCTTCCCTTTCTTCCCTTCTCCCTCTCTATCTATCCATCCCTCCTTACTCCCTCCTCCTCTCTCTCTATTATTTTGTCTCTCCTCTCCTCCCTTCCTCCCCTCTATAGATCTCATTACCCACCTTACTATATCCCTCTCCATGTATCTCACCCCTCTCTCTCTTCTTTCACAATTTGTTAAAGGTTAAAAAATCTTAATAAAGGTCATTTGGTGACTGCCAAATTTGGCATTCAACAAATAGCTTGCACCAAAAAATGGTGATGCCCATATTCTCTATTTTTGTCATCTTTTTGTGTATTATCTGGCAAATAAATTATTTTACATGGTGTTGACACTTCACACAAGCATATTTTTCATATTCCATCACCACTTGACCACCTTTTTGTTCACTAGACAATGTGGAAGACACAAATTTTAATTTTATAGATCAAAATTTATTATATGAGGTCTATTAGATTTATATAGGGTACAACCACTTGAATGCAAACCATCTTTCAATTGCATATGAGTGAAAAATAGTACTTGTAGTGTCCTAAAATTGCATCCTTTGCAATTTTGACCGCATTTGGGGCCCTCACCTTAGTGTTCTCATCCCTATGCTTAGATACGACTCATTTATGCTTGTACCATGCAATAATGGTCTTTATATCACATTCTACCTTGCTAGGACCCTTAACCCTAGCCCAAATATGGGGTAGGACCAGGGCGTGGTGCCTTGGTCGTCACTGGGAGCATGTTGCCATGCCATGGTCCTCCCTATTTGGGACCTATTTCAAAACCTTTGCCCCATCCAAATTTTAAGCGGGAAACCTTGCTTCATGTTGACTTATGTTGGAAAATTAAGATGTTTGATGACAGGTAAGTATATAAGGAGGTCTTCCCCTCTTATTTTGGATATAGGTGGATAATAAGAAGACATACATTCAAGCATTCAAGCATTCATCATCAAACATTCCTAAAGGTCTTCAAGGCTGCATATTATTCGTCTATCAAATGTGGAGAAACTTTACACCATTCATTTGCAAGCATGTGTGTGTGATTAGGGTTTTATCATGTTCATGTCTTTTCATACAACATATGTGATTACATTCAAAAAGAAAAGCATCATTATCATTGATTGCAGATCTGAGGTATACCAAATTCCATCATTTTATTTTAATATTTGCAATATTTCATTCAAGGTTGATTCCAAACTGGGGTTTCAATTAGGAAAACCCCTATTCCCAACTTATTTCCCCTTCTTTTTGTGTGTAGGAAATAGGTACAGCGCAACGATCTTTAGGATAAGCTTTATTTACATAGACAAATCAATCCCCCTTTGGTGTGTGAAAAGTGCAGAGGACCAAGGCGACCATTGCCATGGTCCCAATATTTTTGGAGCCTTTTCAAGGATCAGATACAAATCTGCATACACTACTCCAATCTAGGTGCATGCGAAAATTCTGCATCTGTAGTTCACTATTTTTGCATATTTACCTTCATTTTTCAGCAATTTATCTTAATGAACAATATTTCAACTCACAAAAGAGGGTCAATTCATTCCTACCATCCTTAAATCCATTTAGTATTCAGTCCTTATCATTCTTGATTTGGGATTGGATCTATTGAATTCCTCCCTCTTTTGAATGTAATGACAAATTAGTGGTTTTTATCCCTCTAATTGTAGAAACCCTAGTTTATCACCATTACATATCCATGAACCTAACTCCCTAGACCTTTAATTCTGATTTATGTTCTTAGATCTGAGTGTTTATGCAATTTAAAATTCAAGTTTTCATTTACAAGTTTGATTTCCTTGCAAATTTTAAAAATTTAGAGGTTAATTTCACTAAAATCCTAATTTTAAAATTCAAAATCAAGCTTGTGAACTGCTTAGTTTGGAATAATTATTTCAGATCTGAGTATTTTTCAATTTCAAAACTCAAATTTTTACCTACAAGTCAAATTTTAAAATTTAGTGGTTAATTCCAAAAACCCTAATTTTTGAAAATTTTAAAAATTTAGCTTGTGGCTTGTTTAAATTTTGAATTTATCATTTTAGAGTTGCCTCAAATACAAAATTACAATCTTAGATCAATTTTAAAATTTAAATTAACATTGTGGGATGCCCAATTTTGGATTAATTATTTCAATCTTAGATCTAATTTTTAAATTTAAATTTTAAAATTAAGAGGTTACTTTCACAAAGCCCTAATTTAAAATTTAAATTTCTATTGGGTAATTTTAAATTTTTAAATCTCCTAGTGGGTAATTTTAAATTTAAATTAAGAGGTTATTTTCAAAGCCCTGCTTTTAAATTTATATTTCCTAGGAGGTTGCTTAATTTTTCACAATTATTCTTTAAATTTTTTAAAAATCACAAATCAATTTGTTTATTTAATTGAATAATCATTTTTATTAAATTTTGCATTATTCAATTATTTTGCATGTTCCAAATTTCAAATTTCAACTTTCATATTCAAAAGATTTCAACATAGGCTGATTCGTCGGGAGATCCTAAATGCCTTGATTTCCTTTGACTCTTACAATACACTTTTGATTCATAGTGAGATAAGATTTTCTGAAAAATCATCCTTTTAACCTTTCATTCATCATCCCACATTAAATTCTTATGCGAGTTCATCCACTACCTTGAGTTTGGCAATGACATGTCAAGCTTTCATGATGAGTTATGCTTTCAATACGTTTAGCCAAACCTTCACACACTTTGCTACACTATTGATGCGGCTTCACTTTCCTTGGTAGGGGAAAAAGGATATTTCTTTGATTACTCCCCTTGGGCCCAAGCCACATGTTCATCAGCTTCTAGATGAAGTGCTTACACCAGAGCTAGCAGCATCCATAGATTCTTTCTTCCTCTAGATCTTCTTCATTTCTACCTTCACATCTTCTACATTGATCTTCGTTGCCAGTTTATTTGGAGCTTTAACCTCACTACTTCTGCATTTCCTTGCCATGTCTTTGGATTTATTTCACTTGTAGCATCTGATATTTACTAGAGCTTGTCTTGACTTGCACTGGTTAGCTTTGTGTCCAAAAATATTGCATGTATAGCATCAACCTTTAAAATGATTATATCTATTCTGATTTATAACCAAATTCCTATATTTATTAGCTTTGTGACCATATTTTATTGCATGCATAACATCTACCAAAGAATAAATTAGAATTTTGATTCATGTTATTCCTAAATTCTATTGCCTTATGACCTATTTTATTCCATTTATAACAAGAACCATTAAGGTGTTAGAATCTCTGATACCGGGAGAAAACTGAGAGGGGGGGTGGGAAATCATTTTTCCACAAGTATAAGAAATTAATACAGACTATAAACCATTTATCGAAGCACAATATAAAAAACACAGTGAAAGATAAAGAATGAAAGCACAACTCACACAACACCAATATTTTTGATGTGGAAAACCCGATAAAGGGAAAAACCACGGTGGGAAACCCTACCCATAGTCAGATAATACTTCTGCAGTAGTAAGTGAAGTAATTATAATGGGGATTGGACTTGCAATCAGGCCAACCACCTAGAGCTCACTGCTCATCACAAAAAGAAGTCTCATTGACTTACATAAACATTAGACTACAATCTGGAGAAAATGAACTGTGAAAGTAGCATCTCCTAATGCTTGATATAGTTTTGGTTAAGCACAAATGTCTTCCTTGCAATACTAAAACCTTCTAAAACCTTCAGTGAATGATATATCTCTCATCACACAATTACCTTTCTCTTATAATGTAGATATAGCCATACCGACATCTAAATTATATGAATAAGTCGCCTATAAATATAGATCATCAACCTTGATAACAAGGTCGGATAAACCCTAAACCCATAAACCATAATTACAAAAATTACATGACACAATACCATCGGACCAATATTATGATTTACATTACATAGCATGGAACTAATTCCAATTCCCAATTAATTATATCCATAAAAAAATTCCACTAAGACCTATATCAGCACGTTTCACCAACCGATAGAAATCCTCAGTGAAATAACACAAAATAACCAACTGGATCCAAATAGGACCACCAAATCATCACGCCAGCCAATGCGAAGCCACCAAACAATTATGACATGATCAATAATTCCTTTAGCACGTTAGGAATCATTTCTATAAGTCAGACCAAAATCAGTTAACCAAATCATCGAATATCACCAACTGGTACCATGAAATACCAACTAGTAATCCAGAACATAAGCGATAGCTTCCGAAACACCAAATCATGAACCAACTGAATGTGAAAAGCATATAACCAAACTGAATAACCATCCAAAACCAAAACAACCAATCTGATCATATCAGATCAGAATCACTGATAACCAAGTCCAATCGGGAAAGAACCATATCCAACCGGAGCACAGTGTTGACATCAATGACAATACATAAGCAATTTCAGCATATTGCCAACAATCTCCCCCTTTGGCATTGATGGCAACACTGAATGTGAAAAACATCCAAGTACCAAGGAATGACAACAATCTCCCCAAACAATCAAGAACCAACAAAATATCTCTCCCTGTAAGATTTTCTGATTTTCACATGAACACTATCTCCCCCTTTGACATCAATGACAAAGGGTTGATGCCAAACCAAACAACTGACTACTCCCCCTGAGTAGCAACATCATCCCATCAACCCAAAACAAAAGATGTTTCTGATAAGCTCACCAGATTGATGCATCCCTACATTTCTAAGTCTCTTCCAGAGGGGTGGTGACCCCCAACTGATCTCTGAGATATTCAAAAGTATCTTTAGGCAATGGTTTCATTAGAATATCTACAATTTGTTCCTTAGTAGGCACATAAACCAATCTAACTTCTTTTTCTTCAACCTTTTCCTTCGAGAAATTATACCTTATAGAAATGTGTTTTGATTTGGAATGAAGTACCAGATTCTTTGACATATCAATAGCATCAGTATTATCACAATGAATAACAATAGGGTCATTATAACTTATCCTTATATCCTTCAACATTTGCTTCATCCATAAAATTTGAGTGCGGTTAGTTGCAGCAGCTACACATTCAGCTTCAACAGTAGATAATGAAGTGCATGATTGTTTTTTGCTGAGCCATGAAACCAACTTCTTCCCAAGAAAGAATGCACCACTTGTAGTGTTCTTACAGTCATCCACATATCTTGCCTAATCTGAGTCTGTATAGGAACATAATCTAAAATCATCATCCTTTGGATACCATAACCCATAATCTGTTGTTCCTGCAAAATATCTAAATATTCTTTTAACAACAATATCATGACTTCCTCTCAGATCAAACTGAAATCTAGAAGAAATGCAGACAATATTCATTATTTCCGGTCTAGTTTAAGTTAAGTACAAAAATCCACCAATCGTTGATTTGTATCTACTTGGATTCAGTCTCAAAGATTCATCTTCCTTAGATAATTTGCAACCGGTTATCATAGGAGTACCAACATGTTTTGAATTTTCAAGACCAAATTTCTTAAGCAATTCCTTCACATACTTAGTTTGACAAATGAAAATACCTTTATTAGTCTAAGTAATCTACAAACCTAAGAAAATTTCTTCTCTCCAATCATAGACATTTCAAATTCATTCTTCATATCATCAACAAATTTCATGCATAGATTTTCTTCTACTCCAAAAATGATATCATTAACAAAGAATTCAATAATCAGTATGTCATCATGCTCAATCTTGTAATATAAGTTACCATTAGCATTACCTTTGTTAAAACTACGCTTTGAAAGATATTATCTAATCTAGCATACCATGCTCTAGGGGCTTGTTTCAATCCATATAAAGCTTTCTTCATTCTGCAAATCATGTCCTTGTCCTCTGATCATGAAAATCCATGATGTTTGTCAATGTAGACTTCTTCTTCAAGATCTCCATTCAGAAATACACATTTAACATCCAGCTGATATACCTTTTAGTTCTTGTGTGCAGCATAGGCAAGAAATAGTCTTACCGCTTCAATCCTTGCAACCAAATCATAAGTTTCATCATAATCAACTCCTTCTTCTTGTGAATATCCTTTGAAAACCAATCTAGCCTTGTTTCTTACAACCTGACCTTCCTCATTTAATTTATTCCTGAAAAACCCATTTGGTTCCAATAACATTTTTATCTTTAGGCCTAGGAACCAATTCCCATGTTTTATTATTTTCTATTGGATTCAATTATTCTTCCATAGCTCTCATCCAATTTCCATCTTTACTTGCTTCAATAAATGATTCTGGTTCAATTTGAGAAATTAAATATACCTCTTCAACAGCTAACCTTCTTCTTGTCATCACACCTTTCCTCTTATCTCCAATGATCTGATCTTCAGAATGATTCAACTTCATATACTTCGCAGTCTTAGGATTTTCTTGACTTTCTTACTCTTTCTTCTCATCAACAGTCATTGTGGAATTTTTTGATGTTACCAGAGCAACTAGATCAATGATTTGAACTGATTCTTGCATAACCGGTTCTGATATGACAATTTCATCTTCCGGTCCATAGTCATATGATTTGATATAATTATTACCTTGCTCATCCACTTTTACATTCATGCTTTCCATTATCCTATTGAGTCTTTTGTTATAATATCTATATGCTTTACTCTTAGTAGAATAACCCCAAAATGTTCCTTCATCACATCTAGGATCAAATTTCCCTAGTGCATCATCTCTTCTAATATAGAATTTACCTCCAAAATTTTTGAAAAATCTGATAGTAGGAGTATGACCGAACCATAAATCATAAGGAGTCTTACCGGTATCACCTTTTATGTGTAGAAAGTGTATACTATAGTATTGACAACTTCTCTCCAATAAATACTAGGAAATTTGGCTTCCATCATCATTGATCTTGCAGCATCTAAGATAGTTATGTTCTTCCTTTCCACCATTCCATTTTGCTGTGGAGTCCTAGGTGCAAAAAATTGTCTCCTGATTCCATGCTTCTCACAAAAGTTGTTGAACTCACCAGATGTAAATTCACCGCCTTGATCTAATCTTAAACATTTTATCTTCAATTCTATTTATGTCTCTACCATAGCCTTGAAAATTTTGAATTTCTCAAGAACTTTTGATTTTTCTTTCAAAAATACAACCCACATCATTCTAGAGTAATCATCAATAAGCAACATAAAGTATCTATCACCTTGAAAACTTTTAGTCCTTGTCGGTCCACATAGATCAATATGAATAAGAACAAGAATTTCATTAGATCTATCATGTATGCTTCTGAAATAAGTTCTAACTTGCTTACCCATTTGACATTCTCTACATACCAGATTATGAGGTTTGATAATCTTGGGCAAATCTCTGATAGCCTGAGTTAAATTGATCTTCACTATGCAATCAAAATTCATGTGACACATCCTCTTATACCATAGACAACTTTTATCAATCTGATAAATCAAGAAAGCCTTCTCACCGGAGTTCAAATGAAAGATGTTTCCTTCGGTCTAAGTTCCAGATGGAATTTCCAAACCAGATCTATTGATAATCTTGCATTTTTCATCTTTGAATTGCAAATGAAATCCTCTATCCACCATGTGACCTATACTCAAAAGATTATGCTTCACACCTTCATAATAATTATCATTGTCAATATTAGTCTTACCATCCAGGGATATTGTTCCTTTGCCTTTGATCCTGCATGCCTTGTTGCCTCCAAATCTGACTAGTCCACTAACAAATTCTTCCAAAGACAAGAATTTCCTCTTGTCGCTAGTCATGTGATGTGAGCAACCACTGTCTATAACCCATTCATACTTCTCTTCAATTTTAGCAGCTCAAGCCTTCTCCTCAGAATGATTTGCATCAATGACAGGTTCTAGAGCTTGATAGCAATAAAGACCCAATCTTTACTAGAGCTTCCATTATCGGATCCACTCACAGGCTCATCATCATCATCATCACCAGCATAGTAACATAATTTATCCTTAGTTCTTCTAAATATATGTCTACTCTAATATTCCGGATTAGGTTTATAATTCCTCATAAATCTTTCTTGATTCCTAGCAGCTCTTTCAGGACATCTAGAAGTAAAATGACCAATCTTATTGCATGAAAAATATTTAAAAGAAAATTTTCCTTCATACTTACTTTGAGATGGTCCTTTAGGGATTCTTCTATCAATTAGAGCTTCCAACTCTTCGATTTCTTTGTCTTCTCTATCAATGTCTTCCAAATCTTTAACATATAACTCCTTTCAGTCTGTCTTCTACTTATCGGAGGCAGATGCTCTAAATGCAGTCTCAATTCTAGTAGCATTTCGATCTCCAAGTTCCTCAACTTCAAAAGCAGTCAATTTTCCAAGTAATGTATCTTTGGTAACAGGGGTATTTGACATTGTTTGGAGTTCATTTATTGCAGTAGCCTTCATTTTTTAAGTTGGAGGTAGAACTCTCAGAATCTTTGACACAACCTCATCCTCATTAACATTTCCACTGCAACATTTGATTCCCATGACAATCTCATTCACTCTATCCATGAAAGAATTTATCTTCTCATCTCTTTCCATCTTCAAAGTTTCATATCTCACCCGGTAACCTTCAAGTTTTGCAATCTTTACTGCTTGGTCACCTTCATAAAGAGTTTTAATCTTCAACCAGATCTCCTTTGCATTTTCTAGTTCTATGACATTCAACAACTTCTCATCTGATAGGGTACTTAACAATGCTTCTTTCTCTCTAACATCATTACCAACTTTCTTTTGTTCATCAGTAGGTGTCAAAGTTACAGAATTAGGATCATGAGGTGTATACCCTTTCTCTATTATCTCCCAAACTTCATCTCCAAGACATCTCAGATGAATCTTCATTCGCTCTTCCATATATTGTAATTTGTACCACCAAATATGGGACTCTCTTTCTGGTAGGGATTAAATATATAAGTTGATGATCTCCTCAAGTGGTTAAGCTTTTGCAAAGAGCACCTCACTCTCATACCAATTGTTAGAATCTCTGATATGAGGAGAAAAGTAAGAGGGTAGGGTGAATCAATTTTTCACAAGTATAAGAAATTAATGCAGATTATAAACCAATTACCAGAGCACAATATAAATAGAATAGTGAAAGATAAAGCATGAAAGCACAGATCACACAACACCAATATTTTTGACGTGGAAAACTTGGTAAAGGGAAAAACCATGGTGGGAAACTCTACTCACAGTCAAATAATACTTGTGTAGCAATATGTGAAATAATTCCAAAGGGGATTGCACTTGCAATCAGGCCAATCGCCTAGAGCTCACTGCTCATCATAAAAAGAAGTCTCACTGACTTACATAAACATCGAACTACAATCTAGAGAAAATTAACTATGAAAGTAGCATCTCCTAATTCTTGATACAGTTCCAGTTAAGCATAGATGTCTGCCCTACAATACTAAAACCTTCTCAAACCTTAGTTGAATGATATATCTTTGTTTGCACAATGACATTTCTCTGATAATGCAGCAATAACCATACCGATATCTAAATTAGATGAATAAGTCACCTATAAATACAGATCATCAACCTTGATAACAAGATCGACTAAACCCTAAACCCATAAACCATAATTACAAAAATTACATCACACGATACCATCAGACCAATATTAATACTTACATTAAATAGAATGGACCTAATTCAAATTAAGAATCAATTATATACACCAAAAATTCCGCTAAGACCTATATCAACACGTTTCACCAACTGATAGAAACCCTTAGTGAAATAACACAGATTAACCAACCAGATCCAAATAGGACCACCAAATCATCATGCCAGCCAATGAAAAGCCACCAAACAATTAGGACATGATCAAGAATGCCTTCCAAACATTAGGAACCATTTCTATAAGTCGGACCAAAATCAGTTAACCAGATCCTCGAATATCACCAACCGGTAAAGCCAACCGGTACTAGGAAATACCAACCGGTAATCCAGAACATAAGCGATAGCTTTCAGAGCACCAAATATTGAACCAACTGAATGTGACAAGCATATAACTAACCTGAATAACCATCCAAAATTGAAACAACTAATATGATCATGCCAGATCATAATCAATGATAACAAAGTCCAACTGGGACAAGTCCAACTAGGATAGAAGTAACCAACCGAGAAAGAACCATATCCAACTGGAGCATAGTGTTGACATCAATGACAACACAACAAATTTCAGCATATTGCCAACATACGGAAGGTATTCCTCTTACTTACTTGTTGCTCAACCGATGACTTACGTTTATCCTCCTTGGTGGATTTATTGAACTCTATTGCTTTTGCCAAAAGTGGATCCTCTTTGTGTTTCATCTTGGATTGTGAACATTAACTAGTTTGCAATATTGCATCCTTTTTTTCTTCCAAGGGATTCTTTACATCCATCATCTTATCTGACTTACCAAAATCGGGTTTTCTCTCTTGTCTCTTTGCTTTCTCTAGATCTTCCTTTATAGATGTTACTTCTTGCTTTAGATTTTCTTACTCTTCTAGTTTACATTTCACCATTTTGTTCAAGTACTCCTTAGTCTTCTCATTATCTTCACTTTTGACTTTCAGATTTTTGATGGTGTCATTTGCTTGCTTGAGCTCATCACTGACTTCTTTATGCCTTATTTATACTTCCAGATTTGTTCTCTTAGCTTCTCAATGAATTCATTTTCTAGCTGGATATTTTCTTTTAGATCTTTGTTTCCATTTTCTACTGCCTGATGATCCTCAAGAGCATTCCTAATATCTTTGCTTAAGTCCATAAGTTCAACTTTTTGGATCTCCTTTGAGTGGTTAAACTCTTCCAAAGGACCTGGCTCTAATACCAATTGTTGAATATTCAAAATATTGAGAGGGAAGGGTGAATTAGTATTCCCTTGAACTTATTAAAACTTCTAACTAACCAATTACATAACATAATTTAAATGCAGTAAAGCAAATTAACAAAAAACACATGACACAGGATTTATACGTGGAAAATATAATTTGGGAAAAACCCCGAAGAGAGTGATCTCTCAAGGATAGTATAATATGTAACTGGTTACATAATACAAGGGGTGTCTCATTTCTAGTGGGGGTTCCCTGCCCAAATACAAAAAGGTTCACTATCAGATAATAGGCTTATAATTAGAATACAAAATTGGACTGCTAGAATTGTGCCTGACATATGCATGAAATAAAGTTTTATTGAGGCACATAAACTCTTTTACATCCACTGTACATATACCACTTATCAAAATTCACATTCACAGACTTATCACATATACAATATGCACAACTTAGCTATTTTTCAACAACTATATCTCTATCTTTTAAAACTTATGGTTATATATATCTACACCAAATATTCTGATAATTCGGCTCAATTGGAGAAGGGATGAGACCGATATATCCACATGAAATAGCTTCATAAGATGTTGTCTTCAATCTTGATTCCAAAATACCTTGTAGAATACACCTCCAATATATCTAGATAGGACCAGATCCAAATTTTCCTTGTAGATTATGCCTTCATTGTATCCGGATGGGATCAAACCCAAAATGTCTTCCAGTGAAGTAGATGTCGAAACTCAAAACTGCATAAAGTAAGCATACATACATTACATAATAAAGGAGCAAAAGAAATGGACCAATAACATATACTGAAGTAGACTGTCAAACCAAACAAAAACATACATGCCAAACCAAACTAAACCAAAGCATACATGTTGGACCAAATTACATCAATGACAGCAGGGCAACTTAAGCATGTCTTAGCAACTATTTCTTTCCAGCATCAGGAACCTTCGTCATCCCCATCCTTGACCTTTCCCTTGTTTGCTTCCCTCCTTCCCTTTCCTCCCCTTCTCCTCTCTCTCCCTTGTGTTCACTCACGTCAAGGTTCCTTTCCCCTTAGGATCTTGTCTTTCCCTTCCCCTTAGTTGTCTGACTCTTTCGGTATCTAGGTGGGTATCCTTGGCCTCCCTTTTGCTTATTTCTTCTGTTCTCTCTTATTTCGTGTTTGTTTTGTCCTTTGCTTCATGTATATTTAGTGTTTTTTATTGTTGTTTTTTGTGGTCCTCTTATATATGTGTGTGTGTTATACATATAACTTGTTTCATCTTTGTTGTGATATATATATATGTATATATATATGTATATATATATGTATATATATATATATATGTATATATATATATATGTGTATATATATATATGTATATATATATATATGTATATATATATATATATATCTACATATATATATATATATGTATATATATATATATATATATATATATATATATATCTACATATATATATATATACATATATATATATATATACATATATATATATATATATATATATACATACATATATATATATATATATATATATATATATTGCTTTCTTTTAGTTTTATTTTCAAATATTTTTGTCTTAATTTAAGGTTGTGTTTCTTTCATCTTTGTTGTGATTTTTAATTATTTTTGGGTTCCCTATTTTATCTTGGTGTCTTCTTCTTCTTTTCTTTTAGGTGGTCTTTTTTATTAGGTTATTTTGGTTTTTGGTTGTTTTGATCTGTGGTCCTTGTTATCTTTTACTTTTTTATATATATTTTTAATTAGTGTTGTGATCTTGGTTCATTTTACCTTTTTTTCTTTCTTATTTTCATTAACTTTTAGTTTATTTTATTTTATTTCCTTATCTTGAGTTGCCACTTGTCCTAGCCTAGTACCCTCACTCTCTCTCTATCCACCTCTTCTTATTGTGTCCGAGTTTGCAACATTATCCATTTCTCCTTGTGCTCTCTACTTTCATCCTGATGATGGATCATAGAGTATGATCTAAAATGTTGATGCAAAAAAGCTCACACAATCAAATCCAGAAGCCCATACAGACACACCTAAATCTATCAGTTTGCTCACTAATAGCAAATTTCGTGCTAGTCTAGAGATATGAAACACACCACTAATCATTTTTACTCTACCATCAAGAAACTTGATTCTAACTTTGCCACAACCAATAATATCTAAATGAGAATCAACACCCAAGTACACCTTACCTCCATTAAAATATTCATATTCATAAAACCAATCTCTATTGGAAGTAATATGAAAAGATGCACCTAAGTCAATTTTAACCATGCATCATTACCTACATGAGTGGCCAAAGTTGCAATCAATGCATTACCATCTTCCTTCTTAGACTTAGAATAAGAATCAAACTTCTTCTTTTTCTTCTTTTCTTCTTTGTAGTCCTTACAAATGTGTCTTGATTTATCATGATTCCAGCAAATGAATTTAGACTTTTCTAAAGATTCTGATCTCCCTCTAGACTTGGATTTATTTTGCTTCTCATTCTTCTTGTCTTTTTCCTTGGGTCTTCCTTGAACAGTTAGGTTTTCCTTCAAATTGATGCATAGCTTCCTTTGCATCTCTTCACCAAGAAGGGAACCCACCACATCTTCATACTTTAAAACAACATATGTACTATCAATAGCCATAACAAGAGAATCTCATGAATTAGGCAAAGAACAAAGCAAGATATGACATTTCTCCTCCTCATCCATCTTGACACCAATAAATGCCAATTGAGCCACCAACATATTGAATGCTTCCAAATAGTTTGTAATACTTCTACCCTCTTCCATTCTCAAAGAATACAATTTCTCCATTAGGAAAATTTGATTAATAATGATTTGGCTTGATACATCTCACCAAGATTATTTCATAGCTTCTTTGCAGAGGTCTATTCGTGGACATTGATTAGAATAGAGTCTACCAAGAACAATTTAATTAGAACCTTAGGTTTATGGTCCATAACATCATATTAATAATTCTTAGTAGGATTTGAATGTCTTGAGACATTCACATCAATGTTCAACATCCCACAGATATTGATCTATTAGTAGATCCTCGATCTTCAACTTCTACATTTCAAATTTACTTCCAAAAAATTTCTCCACCTCTATTCTCCCTAACCAACTTACCATCTAAAAAAATATGTAACAAAATAAAAAAGTATCTTCTACACAAGCTCCCATTGAAATCTGGATTAGTTCAAAAAACCCAACAATCCACAAATAAAACCAAAGCTGATCAGGCTCTGATATCGCTTGTAAGAAAGTTAAGTAGAAAAACAATTTCCTACACTAACCTTGAGAGGGGGGTAATGTGCAAAATTTAACAAATCATTACAACAGGCACATAAATAAATATAAATAGCATGCATACCACATCATAGTGATTTATGTGGGGAAAGCCCTTTCAAGAGAAAAACCCCACACTCCAAAAGCCGCACGATATATTATTCACAAATCAATATAACGGATTATAATATGCTTGCAGAGCATGTTTTTCATAGGAGTATCACCAACTAGATATTAAGAGGTAACTCAATAGCTATAAGACTCTTACCCACAACCTCCATCTCACACACCTCATATATAAGAGATACAATATAGGAAACTGTTAAATGGTATTATAAATCCGTGGGCTAAAACCTCCCAATAAAGTGAAACCCATCTTATCCTCCAATCCTAGATGCCCTATAATGTGTCAAAACACACATCAACATGTGTACCTCCCTTTTACATTATTTATGTATCCAATATATTTTTTATATTTCCTATTTTAGGAGACCCAACTTTTGGTGGTCATAACTTTTGAACCGGGTGTCCAATTGATGAACAGTTTGAAGAGTAGGCAAGACCACAATATTCTCTCTCAAACTATAACCCACTACACCAATTCCAAGAAATCTAGAGCCTCTAAAACCCTCAAAATTGACTCTGAAACTTTCGCTAGTAACTTTGAAAAACATAAACTTTAATATCTTCAAATCTGGACATGATCTTGCAACTAAAATTTAGCGACATACTTATCTAGCCATTCCAATACTTTGGGGAAAATTTCAGACTAGCTTGTGCTCAAATAATAAGACACCAATTTACTAACAATAAGAAGGTGTAATCAATTTATAAGTGTAAAAGCTAGAAACAAAAGTTGGATATTCGGGTCCAAGTTTGTTGAGAGAATTATAGACAAGTTGAATATCTTTCTTTTTAAGACCATATGATTTGCATTGTGCTCTAACATCATTTACTTTTTTTACATAGTCTTGGATGTTATGAAAAGACCTAGGATCAAGACTCACTAGTTCTTTATCAATTTGATAACCTTGAACTTCATCAGTTGTACCATATAGAGTTTTTATTTTTTCCCATGCATCCCATAATTCTTTACATCCTTCACTTTGAAACATAAGATCTAGGAAAAAAACTCCTCAAACAACCAAGTGCTTTTGTATTTTCAATCATACAAATTAGCTTTTCCTTATCTTCAGTGGGTTTAATTACCTTCTTCTCAATATAAGGTGTAAATCCTAGTTTCTTTAAGGAATTCCATGCATTTTGATGCCATGCATTATAGTTGTATGGTGTTATCAATGGATATTTCAATTGACCCATTTGAAAGAAAATAAAGTACAAGTGAAAAAGATGCAAAAGCACAAGTATACCAAGAGACCCCCGCCCCCCACAATTCAGTCAATCAAAGGACCCCACCCCCTCCCCCCCCTAAGAAACTATGATTTGGTGCTTTAATATTAGTGCTATTATAATTACTACTAGTAAGAAACATTAAGTGGATCACACTTCAATGCTTTTTACAAATTCTCATAAGAGAGCTTATAATGAAAGTATAATTTTGGTACAATACGAAGTGAAAAAATCACCACCACTATAAAGTACATAAAAAATATTGCACTTAAAAAAAAAGAATCACCTTGATCTAAAGTATTATGCAAAAGTTATGGAACCTTGTGTTGGCCATATGATGGAATTGATTATGTGTTGCATTGATATTTTGTCATTGATGTCAACACTTTTTGTTATGGTTGTTTACCTGCTTCCAGTAGAAGGATTGGATTGGGATCGGTTGATTGTCACCAGTATGATCTGGATGATGGAATAAGTTTGTATGGTTGGTTCATATGCTTCTCAAGTATGTTTCAGTCAGTTGATATTAACTTGATGATCAGATTCTATCTCATATTCTAGTAAGCCTGCTTTATTGGTCCGGTAAGGTTTTCATCGGTAAAGCTTTATTGAAGATCCTTGATGTAATGCATAAGTGGTGTTGGTGCAGCTTCTAGAAGGGATTCATGATGCTGATAGTGATTGTGTTCGTGCCTTGACTGATTAGTGTCATTGCTTTGGTATGTGTGGCTCTAATCTCGGTTTGGTGCTATCTAGGTTATGGACCGGTTTTCATGTAATGTGCTGATGGATCCTCGGATGCGTTTCCAAGATGTTTTATTATTGGATAATGTTTGTTCGGCCTTGGGCTGACATGCTTTATGTTTTATTTCAGGATTATGTAATAGATCTATTGAATTATAATCTGGGTGGCTGACCTAATTGGTTACGTCCCAGGCTGGTATAAATATATGTAAGATCGCATTGTAGATAATGCATGGAGTGAATAATGTAATAATCATTTGTGTAGAGGATCTAGTCGATCGTAGGTGATAGAGTTGGGTTTATGTAAGAGGTTTTAGACCTCTAGTATTGAGCTTAATTAGAACTTTAATATGGCATGTTTGATGCTATCACTTGCAGTTCTTCTCTTTAGATTGTTGTCCAAATATTTCGAGGTGGTTGACATCTCTGTAGTCAGTGAGACTCCATTGTGATGAGTAGTACGCTCTAGGCAATGTGCCTTCCTACATGTATAGGCCCCTATTGTAATCATATACTTGTTGCAGAAGTATCATCCGACTGTGGGTAGGGTTTCCCGTTGTGGTTTTTCCCTTTACTGGGTTTTCCACGTACAAATCATGGTGTTATGTGTTATGGTTGTATGGTATTGATTCTTTGGTTTTCAGTTATGCTATAATGCTTTATCAGTTATTCTGGTATAAGGTTTTAAGTGCTTTAATTCACATAATCTATTGACAATTGATTCACACCCCCCTCTCAGTTGTTCACTAGTTATCCTAACAATTGGTATCAGAGCTTGGTCCTCTTTTTGCAGAAGCTTAACCGCTTGAGGAAGATCCTATGGCAACTAATAGTTCAACTACTGGTTTCTAGAAGGAAAACCCTAAGCTTGATGGAACAAACTATGGAGTATGGAATATTCAGATGGAGACTCATTTAAGATGCATTGGAAAGGAAATTTGGGAAATAACTCAGAATAGTTATAGTCCTCATAATCCGACATCTGGCAATCCTACACTAGCAGACTTGGAGAAGAACATTGAAAATGACTGCAAAGCTAGAGAAGCCCTCTTAAGCACCTTATCATATCAGAAAATCATGGGACTATTAGACAAATCATCGGCAAAAGCTATATGGGACAAGTTGGAGACTTTGAATGAAGGTGATCCTACTATTAAAATTACAAAAATTGAATGTTATCGAGTAATATTTGAAAGCTTGAAGATGGAGGAAAATGAAAGAATTTTTGCAATCATGGAAAGGGTAAATGAAATTGTATTAGGAATTCAGTGTTGTGGTGGATCTCTGAGCGGGGAAGATATTATTTCAAAAGTGTTAAGGTTTTTTCCACTGGCTTATAAGATGAAGGTAACTACTATTAATGAGCTAAGAACCATGCCTAATTATTCTGTTAATAGAGATACTCTTGTTGGGAAGATATCTGCTTTTGAGCTTGAGGAATTTGGTCGTCCTAGAGCTGCAAAGATTGATACTACATTTAAGGCATCTACATCATCAACCAGCAAGCAAGATTGGAAAGCTTTGTATGCAAAGGAATTGGAAGAGATTAGGAAAGAAGATGAAGAGCTTGAGCAACTTGATGCCCTATTTTCTAGAAGGATACCTAGAGGTCCGACAAGAAGTAAGTATGAAGGAAAATCTCCTTTCAAATGTTTTGCATGTAATAAGATAGGTCATTTTGCATCTAGATGTCCAAAAAGGAATTCAAAATTGGAAGAAAGAGAAAGAAGATATTTTAAGCCTAACCTTGAATATCTGATCAAGCATAAGTACAGGAGAAACAAAAACAAATCATGCTACTATGTTGATGAGGAAGGAGTAACTAATGACTCAGAGGAAGAACCGACAAGAGATTCAACTAGTGGATCTAACAATGGAAAAGACTGGGTATTTTATGCTATGAAGGAAGATGATCTGGAACCAGTTATCATAAATGAGGAAAAGGCCCTTGCAGCAAAAGTTGAAGACAAAGATGAATGGGTAATAGACAGTGGATGTTCTCATCATATAATAGGTGACAAAAGGAAGTTGCTAACCCTACAAGAATTTTATGGTGGCCAAGTCAGCTTTGGTAATAACAGGGCATGCATGATCAAAGGAAGAGGAATTATTTCATTGGATGGTAAGAATAAAACTAATAATGTCTATTATGTTGAAGATCTGAAGCATAATCTTTTGAGTGTAGGATAGTTGGTAGATAGAGGATTTCAATTACAATTCAAGGATAGAAAGTGCAAAATCATTAGCAAATTAGGATTGGAGATTGCAACCAATACACAGACAAGAGGTAACATCTTTCATTTGAACTCCAATGAAAAGACATGTTTGATTGCACATATTGATAAAAGTTGGCTATGGCATAAGAGGTTGTGTCATGTAAATTTTGATTGCATTGTAAAGATCAGTTCAACAAAGGCAGTTAGAGATTTACCTAAGATTGTGAAGCCTCATAATCTAGTATGTAAGGAATGTCAAATGGGTAAGAAAATCAGAACTTCTTTTAAGAGAATACCTGATAAATCTAATGATATTCTTGATTTGATTCATACTGACCTATGTGGCCCTACTAATACAAGAAGCTTTCAAGGAGATAGATATTTCACGTTAATCATTGATGACTATTCTAGAATTATATGGGTTGCTTTTCTAAGGGAGAAATATGAAGCCTTTGAGAAATTGAAGATCTTTAAAGCTATGGTTGAGACAAAGGTAAGGATGAAAATCAAGTGTCTTGAGATCAGATCAAGGTGGTGAATTCACATCCGGTGAATTCAATAGTTATTGTGAGAAAAATGACATTAGGAGAATTATCTGCACCTCAGACACCTCATCAGAACGACATTGTGGAAAGAAAGAACATAACCATTTTGGATGCAACCATAAGCATGATGATGGAAGCTAATTTTCCTCATATCTACTAGAGAGAAGTAGTAAGTACATTGGTTTATACATTCAACAGAGTTCATATCAAAGGAGATACCAGTAAGACACCTTATGAATTATGGTTTGGTCATTTCCCTACTCTTAAGTATTTCAGAATCTTTGGAAGTAAATGCTATATCAAAAGAGATGATTCCATTGGAAAGTTTGACCCTAGATGTGATGAAGGAATATTTCTTGGTTATTTAGCTAAAAGAAAAGGATATAGATGTTATAACAAAATATTGCAGAGAATTGTGGAGAGCGCTAATGTGAAAGTAGATGAGCAGTACAAAGACCAAGCTAAATATTATGACAGTGAACCGATAGTGGAAATGATCATAATTGATCCGGTAGTGCCTATACCAAAATAGAATACTGAACCAGTTACTCTGACATCATCAAAAAACTCAACTGTAACTGGAGAGCAGCACAAAGAACCTGAAAATCAGAAAACACCAAGGTATGTAAGGCTAAATCATTCTGAAGATCATATCATTGGAGACAAAAACAAGGGAGTTATGAAAAGGAGAATATTGGTAAATCAAGAGGCATGTTTCATTTCTCAAACTGAACCGACATCAATAATTGAAGCTTGTTAAGATGAATGTTGGATGAAAGTTATGGAAGATGAATTAGACCAGATAGAAAAGAAGAATACTTGGACTTTGGTTCCCCGGCCTAAAAATAAGAATGTTATTGGAACTAAATGGGTTTTTAGAAAGAAAGTGAATGCGGATGGACATGTTGTAAGAAACAAGGCTAGATTGGTTTGTAAAGGATATTATCAGAAGGAAGGAATTGATTATGGTGAAACTTTTGCATCAGTAGCTAGAATTGAAGTTGTTAGACTATTTCTTGCTTATGCAGCCTATAAGAACTACAAGGTCTATCAGATGGATGTTAAGTGTGCATTTCTAAATGGAGAATTTGAAGAGGAAGTCTTTATTGAGAAACCTGATGGATTTTTACTGACAAATGACAAAAATATGGTTTGCAGATTAAGGAAAGCTCTTTATGGATTAAAACAAGCTCCTAGAGCTTGGTATGCAAGGTTGGATAAGTATCTTTTTAAGCTTGATTTTATAAAGGTAATGCTAACAGTAACCTATATGATAAGATCACTAATGATGACATTCTGATTATTGAAGTATTTGTTGATGATATCATTTTTGGAGGTGAAGAAAAATTCTGAATGGAATTTTCTAATACTATGTAGAGTGAATTTGAAATGTCTATGAGTGGAGAAATAAGATTTTTTCTAGGTTTACAGATTACTCAGACTGACAAAGGCATCTTTATCTATCAAACTAAGTATCTAAGGGAATTATTGAAGAAATTTGGTATGGAAAATTTTAAACCAGTTAGTACTCTTATGGTTACAAGTGAAAAATTGTCAATTAAAGATGTATCCCCTCTAGTAAATTTTATAAGATATAAATCCATGATTGGTGGTTTACTATATTTAACTTAGACTAGATCGAATATAATGAATGCAGTTAGTATTGTATCAAGATTTCAATGTAATAAAAGAGAAAATCATGAAAGTTCAATAAAAAGGATATTTCAGCATTTGCAAGGAACAACTGAATATGGTTTATGGTACCCTAAAGATGATGACTTTACTTTATGTGCATATGCAGATGCAGACTAGGTAGGTGATGTTGATGACCGGAAGAGCACATCCAATGGAGCATTCTTCCTTGGGAAGAAGTTGGTTTCATGGATCAACAAGAAGCAAACATGCATTTCTTTATCTACTCCTGAAACTGAACATGTTGCAGCAGCAACCAATTGTACTCAAGTTCTATGGATGAAGTAGATGTTGAAGGATATACAAGTGATTTGTAATGATCTGATTATTATCCATTGTGATAACTCTGCAGCTATTGACATATCCAAGAATCCGGTATTTCACTCCAAGACTAAGCACATATCAATCAAGTATAACTTTTTGAAGGAAAAGGTGGAAGCAAAAGAAGTCAAATTGGTTTATGTGAACACTAAAGAACAGATAGCATAAATCTTCACTAAAACTTTGTCCCAGGAATCATTTGAGTATTTGAGAGACGGATTTGGGGTTTCTACCCCTTCGGTAGAGATTTAAATGATGCAGATATGCATAAGTTCGATATGCATTATCAGAGCTATCTTCTTCTCCGGATTGATGAAATAATGCTCCAACTCAAGGGGAGTAGTCAGCCTTGTGATTTTGAGTTTTTTTAATTCTGTTTGATTCTTTGGCATTGCTATCAAAGGGGGAGGAATAAATGTGAAAACCATTGCTATTTATTTTTCAAATTGATTGTACTCCTTAGGGTGAGTTTGGTGGTATTTGGTCTTTTGATTCAGTTTTGGTTCAGAGCTTCATTGCTATATCACTTTATGGGAGTTTGTTGGCTATCTTCCATTGGGGGAGATTTGTTTGGCATCTTCTTAGCACTTGGATGTTTTTCACATCTAGTGTTGCCATCAATTCCAAAGGGGGAGATTGTTGGCCATATGATAGAATTGATTATGTCTTGCATGGATGTTTTGTCATTGATGTCAACACTTGTTGTTATGGTTGTTTACTGGCTTTTGGTAGAATGATTGGATTGGGAAGTTTATCAATTGATTGTCACCGGTATGATTTGGATGATGGAATAAGTTTGTATGGTTAGTTCATATGCTTCTGAAGTATGTTTCAGTCAGTTGGTATTAACTTGATGATTAGATGCTATCTCATATTCTAGTAAGCTTGCTTTATTGGTCCGGTAAGGGTTTCACCGACAGAGCTTTATTGAAGATCCTTGATGTTATGCATAAGTGGTGTTGGTGCAACTTCTAGAAGGGATTGCAGATGCTGATGGTGTTTGTGTTTGTGCCTTGACTGATTGGTGTCATTGCTTTGGCGTGTGTGGATCTAATTTAGGTCTGGCACTATCTAGGTTATGGACCGGTTTTCATGTAACATGCTAATGGATCCTCATATGTGTTTCTGGGATGTTTGGCCTTGGGCCAACATGCTTTATGTTTTATTTCAAGATTATGTAATAGATCTATTGAATTATCATTTGGGTGCCCGACCTAATTGGTTAGGTCCCGGGTTGGTATAAATATATGTAAGATCTCATTGTAGATCATGCATGGAACAAATAATGTAATAATCATTTGTGCAGAGGATTTGGTCCATCATAGGTGATCGAGTTGGGTTTATGTAAGAGTTTTTAGACCTCCGGTATTGAGCTTAACCAGAACTGTAATCTAGCATGTTTGATGCTATCACGGACAATTCTTCTCTTTGGATTGTTGTCCAAATATTTTGAGGTGGTTGACATCTCTGTAGTCAGTGAGACTCCATTGTGATGAGCAGTGCACTCTAGGCAGTGTGCCTTCCTGCATGTGCAGGCCCCTATTGTAATCATATACTTGTTGCAGAAGTATCACCTGATTGTTGGTTTTTCCCTTTATTGGGTATTCCATGTACAAATCATGGTGTTATTTGTTATGGTTGCATGGTATTGATTCTTTGGTTTTCAATTATGCTTTAATGCTTTATCAGTTATTCCAGTATAAGATTTTAAGTGCTTTAATTCACTTAATCTGTTAACAACTGATTCACCCCCCCCTCAGTTGTTCACCGATTATCCTAACACCTTGAACTTTGCAAAATGAGAACGAAGTAGAGTCACATGTGAGAATCTACAAATTTTAGAAAATTTGAACATTGAATCTCTATAACGCCCTTACGAACATGTAGAGCACAAAAAATTAGCCCAAATAAAAAAACATTGCAATAAAATCTAACGTCTAGAGCTTGAGTTATGCACCATCAAAGTTGATCTTCAAAACTTAACTTATCAAAGAAGAGGGGTCAAGAATTTGTTTTAATTTTCTATTATTTATTTTCATAGCAAATTTATTTGTTCTTCATATATTTTACACCTTCACCAAAAAAAAATCCAGTGAAATTTACAACTTTACTAATTTTAACAAATTGTTACATAAAAGATTAGATTTGACACTAAAGACAAATCTAAAAGAAAAACTTAAAAATAAAATACAATATTGCTTTAACATGGACTTAGATTTTGGGTCCACATGATCATAAAATATTTTGACTTTATAACTCCACTTTTAAAACTTTATCATCAAATCTTTATCTTTATAGCTCCACT